>NC_092091.1:20919571-21592071 GCF_045679555.1 Salvelinus alpinus
AACACACCACAGCTCTGCTGGAGAAACCTCTACAGAGGGCTAAGCTTGGATAACAAATACAGTAGTGGAAACAGAACATATGATTAGTAAGATCTGACTGTGCATAGACAACAGACTAAATGACTCCGAGGGGCAGTCTGTCAGAGAGCTCTGTGTGTGTGTGTCTACAGTACACCATTGTAAAACGATGCCAAGGGAATAACTGGTGTCATCTTTGCTCCATACCATACTACTACACACTGATCTAGCGTGCTTGTGTGTGTGTGTGTGTGTGTGTGTGTGTGTGTGTGTGTGTGTGTGTGTGGGGGCTTTTGTTTCACACTCCTTCCCCCCCGCTCTCTTTTGCCTGACTGGACGCTGAGCAGGGAGGCAATTGCTGCAGTGGAGAACAGTGGAGTAAGACTTCCCTTCTCTCCCTCCCTCCCTCTACTTATCCGTCTCTGCCTCTTCCTCCCTCTCTGCCCCATCTCTCCTCTCTCTCCCAGTCCCTCTCTTTCTCAGTCATTCCCTCATATCTGCCTCTTCTCTCTCTCCATCTTTCAGTCCCTCTCTGCCTCTTCTCTCTCTCCCTCTCCCCCCTCTCTCTGTCACACACGCTCATGGCTAACAGAAGACAGTACAACAGCCAGCCCCCCAAAAACACACACTGGACAAAAACCCACACACTGGACAAAACTGGAAACCATATTTGCAGTAGCTTCATGACATTTGATCAACAAGAGTATATTTTCAGGATACAGTATGTTTAAACGACGGCGTGTGTGTAGTCAGATTGGGTGCGCGCCCCCATCATCAGGTGACCTCCCTAGCTTCCCAGACAGCCATCAGACAGCAGTGATGACAGGAGGAATTAGCAGAGTAACACAACCCAGAGAAAAACCTCCCTCCCATCCCAACCTCCCTGTCCCTGGCCAGCCAGACCTAGTCTACTGCAAGCGAGCGAGAGATCTTACTTGAAAGAAGCCCGGGGGCATGGGTCCACCAGGCATGCCATCGTTGGGGGGCATGTTACCCATCACCGGACTAGGGGCAGCAGCTGCACTCTGCAAAACACAAAGTAAACACACATACACTTAGTACTCTGAAACAAACACGCACACACAAGTCATTCACACTCACTACAACACATATCTTATACATTATACTACACACAAAGGCATTTAAATAAATCTGTCCCTTCACCACAATAGTCTGATGTAGCCTAGTCTCCACTGCTCGGGGTTTTATTCAACATGAGGAAAGACGTGGCTTGTTTTGGGTGGTTTTGGCGTTTTCAGACAGACAGAAGGAATCAGTGGAGAGGAAGGCGTAACATTATCTGTAACCTGAACGTCTGGCTCAGATTGCTTCTTCTTCGCTGCATTCAGACCATATTAAAAAGACAAGCATCTGTCTCTCTTTATGAATTTGTAAACATTTATGCTGAGTAGAAATACAAAATAAATGGAATATATGTTGTGTGTGTTTTTGTGTGTGTGTGGCTAGCTAGCTGTGGTGAAATCTCTCCTAAGCAGTTAAATGGGGGTTGGAGCCCCCTCCCCCAAGGTATGTAAGGCAGTGGCTGAGTCTGTTGTGTGTTTCTCAGGCTGTCTATTCACCAGGCAGCACCCAGTGAAGGGGATTACACAGCTGCCCAGAGCCCTCTCCTCCCCTCTCACCCCATGTAACCAGAACCCCCCAGCCATCCCAGTGCAAACAGCCCCTCCATCCCTGACCCGCTTGGCCCAGACACTCACTAACGGGCCCTGGGGCCACAGGGCAGGCCGTGTGTGTGTGCAACACACACACACTCACTCACTAAGCGTATAAAAAAAGCTTGATGTGATTGTAAGATAATGGTAGTGAGAAGGTATTTTCATTACATATAGTTGAACCAGTTGCCAGGGAACAGAGGCTATGTAGTTACTGCTTTATTCAGTAGACAAAGAAAATATAGTGACTGCATAAGTGGTGGATTATAAATGTCTATAAATATAGCTTCAAACCTGCCCTATCTGGGCGAGGACCAACTGCTGACCATTTAGTTACCGCTCAACGACTTCTAGTGCATACTATGTATGGGAGGCAGCAGTGTGAATGCTTGGTCATGGAGAGGGGGAGAGGGGATAAAAGAGAGGAGAGGGGGAGATGAAAGAGAGTGACTAAGGGAGGGATGTGAAGATGGGAGAGAAAAGAAGAGTTGGAGAGGAGAGAGAGGAGAGTGGGGGGGGTGAACAGAATGAATGGAGAGAGGGCAGAGGGCAGAGGGGAGGGGAGTGAGTGATGAGAGGTGGTTAACTGGGTTTGTCAGCATGTACAGTATTTAGTCAATGGCAGCTGTTTGTCCAGTACAGTGGAGCTGCCATGTTGGCTGATTGGAAATGGAACCCAAGGCCACACTACTACCATCATGCTAATGCTAGAAAGCCATCAGAAACACACACAGCAGCCCTCAGCATGTTAAACATGTATGACTGAGCGAGGGCTGAGACAGTGGAAGACCAATGGAGAGACGGACTAAACAAAAACAGGTATAATGGCGGCACATAGGAATAAAGAATTTTCACTGGTGACCCCAAATAAACTACTGGTAGTTGTATGTCCAGTCAGTTGAGGATACTGTGGACAGAGGATATTCACACACACACAGAGGCAGACAGTGGTGAGTCTGTCTGAGCAGAGAGAATTACAGGCGGGCTCATCTGTATAATCTGCAGTGTGATCAGAGGTATTCTGGGTAGCTGTGCTGACCGCAGGCGGCCAGTTGGTCAGTAGAAGCTGACATGGACTGCTCAGGGTAGGGAGGAGGAGAGAGGAAGAGGGGAGGGGGTGAGGAGGAGATGAGGGGTACATGTTTGTGGAGCACACAGCCAGTCAGCCAGCCAGCCAGCGATGTTTCACTGCACTCCCAGGTAAAGCAGCAAAAGGCCCGTTCTCCTTGTTGCCATGACAACACCAACCTCAGCTCTCGCTCTCCAGTGCCCATTAAAACCCTCAGGCCGTCAATCATCAGCCTGGCCAGGGAGCAAGAGAGAGCGAAAGACAGAGAGCGAGAGACAGAGAGCGAGAGACAGAGAGCGAGAGAGAGAGAGCGAGAGACAGAGAGCGATAGAGAGCGCGATGTAGTTTAAAGGAGCCTGTGGCTTTGATAGCTGGTCTGTTAGCCACCTCTATCTCCCCCTCTCTCAATCTCCCCCTCTCTCAAACACACAAGCGGATACACAAAATCCCCACAGTATTGAACCCTTTACACACCATTGTCTCTGCTCCTTCTCTCTCCTGTATTTATGCAGCAGCAGCACTGTGCCCTGCTTACGCTCCCATCCCTCCCTCCTAGCCATCAATAATAAAGTTTATGATGTTTTATTCCAGTGGGTCTGTATATCTATTAAGAAGGAACACACAACCAACCCAAACCCATGGATTGTTCTGTGAGCACTCTGAAGTAATTAGCTACTGCTTTTTTAATTATCAGTATCACTTGCTGCCTAGCTGGACATGAGACACTGAGTGAGCGCTGCAATCTGCCCCATTGATCTGGACATCGGTTCCAGGGGGGTAATGGATCCAGTCTTATCTGCTCCGAGACAAGCAGGGCAACACTGATCACCTGCTGGCTGGCCACAACACACACAGACACAGACCGCCAGACACCTGCAGACACACACACTGCTCTGCACATATCCAGGAGTGGATTTAGCCACTCTGCTAAGCCTACAATATCCACCAATGCTATGGCTTTTCTATTTCTGCTACTGGAACAATATGAATATCAGAGCTGGAGATGGACAGCAGACAGGAGTTAATTCATGGTAAGACGAAGTAGTCCTGGTTGCTGAGGTTTACGGGGGATGGGAGGATTCAGAAAGAAATACATCTGGAGCTGATGAGCAGGTAGGAGAGGCTCCAGACAGGTTGGAATCAATTAATTTCGGAAAGAGGGTGCTGCGTGCGTGTGTGTGTGTGTGTGTGTGTGTGTGTGTGTGTGTGTGTGTGTGTGTGTGTGTGTGTGTGTGTGTGTGTGTGTGTGTGTGTGTGTGTGTGTGTGTGTGTGTGTGTGTGTGTGTGTGTATCATATGTACATAGTCATACACTCAGCCAGTGGCGGTACTGTAGTAGTCGGTAGATCAGAGTGGAGCTGGCAGACAGACTGCTTGGCCATGCATCTGCCTGGGATTGGGACTGGGGCTGGAAAGCCTCAGTCGATCTCCATGACAAACCACTGCATTCATGGCCACGCGACTGCTGCCTGTCATCACCGCCCCTCCCTCTCCTCCCACTCTCCTCCTCTCCTCAGACCCAGCTTGAACTGCTCCAATAACTATGTCACTGAAGTCAGCTCTATAAAGATTAGCTGGAGAGGCTGGAATGCATAATCAGGGCTGCTGGCTTACAGATGTGCCTTTTAATCAATTGGAGAGAGAGCAGCGTGGCGCAGGAACCTGACTCCAAACATGGCTACATGGGAAAGCACTCCATGACAAGTGGAGAGAGGAAGCCGGCTCGGCACACCGCTTGCTTTCTTCCCACTGCTCCGGCAGCTGTTGTGTCAATCAGGTAAATTAATTATCAGTAAACAAATCTGCCAGGGAGGGAAGAAGGAACCCCCTTGCCGTCCTGATCTACCACCCTGACCAAGCCAATCCCCAGACCCCTCCCAACCACACACACCTCTGCCTCGGCAGCAACCCACATCAGGGCCCCTGGAACCTCTGACAGCCCTGTGAGATGTCAACCCAGGAGGAGGCCTCTTGGCTGGGGGACTATCTCTACTCAACACCCATCTTGCCCCAGCCCCCCTGCTTTGGCTCCTGCTGCTTAGCAATCTCCCCATCACAGGCACACGGATGCAGATATAATACCTGGCTAACACTTGTGCTGAGAGCAGACCAACATATACAATAACCATCAGTGTGTCAGCATGCATCTGTCAGTGTCTGGCTAATGTATGCGCAGTAGTAGAAGAGCCTAACTAGCAGTTAGTTATACATGAGGTGGTAGTGTGTGTGTGTGTGTGTTCTTGATAGGGTTAACGTGTGACAGACTCTCTGGGGATGTGTGTGTGCCCACATTACAGGTGTAAAAACAACAAACACACCTCTCTCCATTCTCCCTGCATTGGCGTTTAGAGAGCAAGGAGCAGCTACTTACCTGAGCCTGTCTGTCTGTCGGGGTTCAATTTCAACTAAGTGAATCTGACACAAAACCACGTGAGCGGGATGCAACATCAGTCCGGACGCACAGGGCTGTGGAGGCCTTTATTGGCCGCGTCAGATGTTAATGACCAGTGGTGAGGATACCCTTCTGTTTATTTCACTGACCCCCTTCCACTAGTCCCCCCCACTGGCCCTGCTCTTTAACTACTGAGATTAGAGGACACTGAACCCTGCCCACATTCACACAGCTACAAAACAATACATTTTGGAGCACCAGAAAATAATGTTTTAAATCAATTGGGATATACCCTATATTGGCCCTTTATGTATTCTAGCTACTTCTGAAGCACATGTTGTGCCCTAGATAATAAAAGGTAACACTGTAAATACATTTGTTTATCATTTATAAAAAACACAATTATATAAACATCTGTTATTGAAATTAAAAAGTAATTTGTTAAATATTAGGTTTCTACATTGTGTAAAATCACTATTTTCCTATTGAGATACATTAGATAGAAAATTGTACACTGTCTCTTTAAGAACACTGAGTGAGGACATGCAAGAGATCAGTGATTCATTTATTGCCATGATCATTGATCTACTGAAAAAGCTATCCATTTTCCTTTCTTTCTGTGTCCCCAAATGTTCAATATAGCCTACCAGTAAAGTTACCAGGTTGCTAGCTAGCTAACAACAAGGCTAGCTAAAAAAAATATTTAGGCGCATATGCAACCAAAATGTTCACACTTTAGAGCTCTGCACACACACACACCCCCACCCCTCGTAGTGTGAACGGTGAGCACCCCTCATCTGCCTGTGACCTTTCCCTCCCTCATTAGGTCAGTGTCAGCCACTAGAGAAAGGTGCCATGATGGAGCTTAAACGATTTAAATGAAATCAAATCCATTTTTATTTGTCACATGCTTCGTGAACAACAGGTGTAGACTAGTGAAATGCTTACTTATGGGCCCTTCCCAAAAATGCAGCTCCAGTCTAAACAAGGACAAGGCACCTCTCCTGACTGCCACTGGCCACACACACGGCTAATTAGGGAATAGGGCGGCTGGCGCTAGAGGACTCCACTGTATGTGTAATATACAGTTGCACAGAGTGTGATGTTGATCTCCGCCTCTCCAAATCCTTTACAACTGCTTTCACATACTGTAGGTGTCACCGCTGCTCTGCTCTGCCGGGGACCATATATAATGTATTGACTGAGTCAGACAGACAGACAGATCCTGGAGATTTCTCCAAATGCACTCTACCGTGCTCCGAGCACGGGAGAGTAAAAATCAAAATATGAGATATGGAGCATAGAGGGCACTTCTCAAATGCGTACTCTGTTTGCATGCTTCAAAATATGTACATCGATGCAAGATTCAACGGAAAGTATGCAGAGAAATATTACGCAACTCCGTTAAAAATGACACAACGTTTCTTGAAAGCAATGCCGGACATTATTTGAGCTGAAGCGAGAGAAAATATACTCCGACTTCGGAATGAATGTTGCCTATTCACATCTCATATGTTGCCTGAATATAATATTTTATATTGACACGTTAATAAATACATGCCATGTTAATTTTGGCATGTTCACCTGCCTACAATACCCACTGTGGTGTGCATAGATCGCAAGCCCATAGTACGTCAATAGGGCTAAACGGCTAGCTACTACTATTCGTTAGCCAGATAACAATTCTTCATGGCTATCTACAGTGCCTTGCACTGTATTCACCCCCTTAGCATTTTTTCAATTTTGTTGCGTTACAACCTGTAATTGAAATAAAAATTTATTTGGATTTCATGTAATGGACATACAGAAAATAGTCCAAATTGATGAAGTGAAATGAAGAAAAAATAATTGTTTAAAAAAAATAATAATGCAAAACTGAAAAGTGGTGTGTGCATATGTATTCACCCCCTTTGCTATGAAGCCCCTAAATAAGATCTAGTGCAACCAATTACCTTCAGAAGTCACATAATTAGTTAAATAAAGTCCACCTGTGTGCTATCTAAGTGTCACATGATCTGTCACATGATCTCAGTATACAGCTGAAGTCGGAAGTTTACATACGCTTAGGTTGGAGTCATTAAAACTCATTTTTCAACCACTCCACAATTTTCTTGTTAACAAATTATAGTTTTGGCAAGTCGGTTAGGACATCTACTTTGTGCACGACACAAGTAATTCTTCCAACAATTGTTTACAGACAGATTATTTCACTTATAATTCACTGTATCACAATTCTAGTAGGTCAGAAGTTTACATACACTGACTGTGCCTTTAAACAGCTTGGGAAATTCCAGAAAATTATGTCATGGCTTTAGAAGCTTCTGATAGGCAAATTGACATCATTTGAGTCAATTGGAGGTGTACCTGTGGGTGTATTTCAAGGCCTACCTTCAAACTCAGTGCCTACGCTTGACATCATGGGAAAATCAAAAGAAATCAGCCAAGACTACAGAAAATATTTTTTAGACCTCCACAAGTCTGGTTCATCCTTGGGAGCAATTTCCAAATGCCTGAAGGTACCACGTTCATCTGTACAAACAATAGTACGCAAGTATAAACACCATGGGACCACGCAGCCGTCATACCGCTCAGGAAGGAGACGTGTTCTGTCTCCTAGAGATGAATGGGGTTTGGTGAGAAAAGTGCAAATCAATCCCAGAACAACAGCAATGGACCTTGTGAAGATGCTGGAGGAAACAGGTGCAAAAGTATCTATATCCACAGTAAAATGAGTCCTACAGTGGGGAGAACAAGTATTTGATACACTGCCGATTTTGCAGGTTTTCCTACTTACAAAGCATGTAGAGGTCTGTAATTTTTATCATAGGTACACTTCAACTATGAGAGACGGAATCTAAAACAAAAATCCAGAAAATCACATTGTATGATTTTTAAGTAATTAATTTGCATTTTATTGCATGACATAAGTATTTGATACATCAGAAAAGCAGAACTTAATATTTGGTAGAGAAACCTTTGTTTGCAATTACAGAGATCATACGTTTCCTGTAGTTCTTGACTAGGTTTGCACACACTGCAGCAGGGATTTTGGCCCACTCCTCCCTACAGATCATCTCCAGATCCTTCAGGTTTCGGGGCTGTCGCTGGGCAATACGGACTTTCAGCTCCCTCCAAAGATTTTCTATTGGGTTCAGGTCTGGAGACTGGCTAGGCCACTCCAGGACCTTGAGATGCTTCTTACGGAGCCACTCCTTAGTTGCCCTGGCTGTGTGTTTTGGGTCGTTGTCATGCTGGAAGACCCAGCCATGACCCATCTTCAATGCTCTTACTGAGGGAAGGAGGTTGTTGGCCAAGATCTCGCGATACATGACCCCATCCATCCTCTCCTCAATACAGTGCAGTCGTCCTGTCCCCTTTGCAGAAAAGCATCCCCAAAGAATGATGTTTCCACCTCCATGCTTCACGGTTGGGATGGTGTTCTTGGGGTTGTACTCATCCTTCTTCTTCCTCCAAACACGGTGAGTGGAGTTTAGACCAAAAAGCTCTATTTTTGTCTCATCAGACCACATGACCTTCTCCCATTCCTCCTCTGGATCATCCAGATGGTCATTGGCAAACTTCAGACGGGCCTGGACATGCGCTGGCTTGAGCAGGGGGACCTTGCGTGCGCTGCAGGATTTTAATCCATGACGGCGTAGTGTGTTACTAATGGTTTTCTTTGAGACTGTGGTCCCAGCTCTCTTCAGGTCATTGACCAGGTCCTGCCGTGTAGTTCTGGGCTGATCCCTCACCTTCCTCATGATCATTGATGCCCCACGAGGTGAGATCTTGCATGGAGCCCCAGACCGAGGGTGATTGACCGTCATCTTGAACTTCTTCCATTTTCTAATAATTGCGCCAACAGTTGTTGCCTTCTCACCAAGCTGCTTGCCTATTGTCCTGTAGCCCATCCCAGCCTTGTGCAGGTCTACAATTCTATCCCTGATGTCCTTACACAGCTCTCTGGTCATGGCCATTGTGGAGAGGTTGGAGTCTGTTTGATTGAGTGTGTGGACAGGTGTCTTTTATACTGGTAACGAGTTCAAACAGGTGCAGTTAATACAGGTAATGAGTGGAGAACAGGAGGGCTTCTTAAAGAAAAACTAACAGGTCTGTGAGAGCCGGAATTCTTACTGGTTGGTAGGTGATCAAATACTTACGTCATGCAATAAAATGCAAATGAATTACTTAAAAATCATACAATGTAATTTTCTGGATTTTTGTTTTAGATTCCGTCTCTCACAGTTGAAGTGTACCTATGATAAAAATTACAGACCTCTACATGCTTTGTAAGTAGGAAAACCTGCAAAATCGGCAGTGTATCAAATACTTGTTCTCCCCACTGTATATCAACATAACCTTAAAGGCTGCACAGCAAGGAAGAAGCCACTGCTCCAAAACAGCCACAAAAAAGCCAGACTACGGTTTGCAACTGCACATGGGGACAAAGATTGTACTTTTTGGAGAGATGTCCTCTGGTCTGATGAAACAAAAATAGAACTGTTTGGCCATAATGACCATCGTTATGTGTGGAGGAAAAAGGGGGAGGCTTGTAAGCTGAAGAACACCATCCCAAACGTGAAGCACGGGGGTGGCAGCATCATGTTGTTTGGGTTCCTTGCTGCAGGAGGGACTGGTGCACTTCACAAAATAGATGGCATCATGAGGCAGGGAAATTATGTGGATATATTGAAGCAACATCTCAAGACATCAGTCAGGAAGTTAAAGCTTGGTCACAAATGGGTCTTCCAAATGGACAATGACCCCAAGCATACTTCCAAAGTTGTGGCAAAATGGCTTAAGGACAACAAAGTCAAGGTATTGGAGTGGCCATCACAAAGCCCTGACCTCATTCCTATAGAAACTTTGTGGGCAGAACTGAAAAAGCGTGTGCGAGTAAGGAGGCCTACAAACCTGACTCAGTTACACCAGCTCTGTCAGGAGGAATGGGACAAAATTCACACAACTTATTGTGGGAAACTTGTGGAAGGCTACCCGAAATGTTTGACTCAAGTTAAACTATTTAAAGGCAATGCTACCAAATACTAATTGAGTGTATGTAAACTTCTGACCCACTGGGAATGTGATGAAAGAAATAAAAGCTTAAATAAATCATTCTCTCTACTATTATTCTGACATTTCACATTCTTAAAATAAAGTGGTGATCCTAACTGACCTAAGACAGGGAATTTTTACTAGGAATAAATGTCAGGAATTGTGAAAAACTGAGTTTAAATGTATTTGGCTATGGTGTATGTAAACTTCCGACTTCAACTGTATATACACCTGTTCTGAAAGACCCCAGAGTCTGCAGCACCACTAAGCAAGGGGCACCACCAAGCAAGCGGCACTATGAAGACCAAGGAGCTCTCCAAACAGGTCACGGACAAAGTTGTAGAGAAGTACAGATCAGGGTTGGGTTATAAAAAAATATTTGAAACTTTGAACATCCCACGGAGCACCATTAAATCCATTATTTAAAAAATGCAAAGAATATGGCACCACAACAAACCTGCCAAGAGAGGGCCGCCCACCAAAACTCACAAACCAGGCAAGGAGGGCATTAATCAGAGAGGCAACAAAGAGACCAAAGATAACCCTTAAGGAGCTGCAAAGCTCCACAGCGGAGATTGGAGTATCTGTCCATAGGACCACTTTATGCAGTACACGCCACAGAGCTGGGCTTTACGGAAGAGTGGCCAGAAAAAAAGCCATTGATTAAAGAAAAAAATTATTAAATGCGTTTGGTGTTCGCCAAAAGGCATTTGGGAGACTCCCCAAACATATGGAAGAAGGTACTCTGGTCAGATGAGACTAAAATTGAGCTTTTTGGCCATCGAGGAAAACGCTATGTCTGGCACAAACCCAACACCTCTCATCACCCCATGAATACCATCCCCACAGTGAAGCATGGTGGTGACAGCATCATGCTGTGGGGATGTTTTTCATCGGCAGCGACTGGGAACCTGGTCAGAATTGAAGGAATGATGGGTGTTGGGGGGGGGATGAATGGTTATGCACGCTGAAGTTCCGTTTTTTTGTGTTACTTCTTGATTGCTTCACAATAAAAAATATTTTGGATCTCCAGTGGTAGGAATGTTGTGTAAATCAAATGATCCAAACTCCCCAAAAATACATTTTAATTCCAGGTTGTAAGGCACAAAATAGGAAAAATGTCAAGGGGGGTGAATACTTTCCCAAGCCACTGTAGCTAGCTACCCATGAAGAATAGACATCTACCTCGCATAACATTACTTTTAGGTCATTCTTGCCTGATTAACTAGCTGGCTAGCTAGATTATTATGATTCACATATAGCTAGCTGATAATTATGTCATAAAACATTTTCTTTGTGAATATCTTGTTTCGTCTCTATTGTTGTACTTGTCCTGGCTGGAAGAAGGTTCAGTGAATGGGGAGGTGCAGCATTAGGTTATACAGTAGGGGGAGTTCGAGTGTTTCTCTAAAGTAATGTTTTCTGCGTTCTTCACACAAGAACGTACTCAAGAGAACGTCCTCTGACAATGCACTTGGAGCATGAGAGTGTGGAGCACGGTAGTCTGCATATTGAGAAACACTCCTTGTCTTTTTCACTCATGAGTTAACTTCAGTCAATGGTAGTATATGGCTGGAATAGTAAGTGTATGTTTTTTCTAAAAAGGTTATTTTGAGAATGAGGCATGAAGCAATTCGGACTCTAGAAACAATAAAACTAACAATATAAACACCAAATCCAACAGGTCCAGCACCTTGGCATTGAATACTACACACACAGACCTCAGATAGGGTAGCCAGAGTGAACTGTATAATCCCTGTCTGCCAATGAGATGTCCAATGAGATGTCTACAGAAATCATCACGGCAGTTCTGATGCACCGTTTCCTACCTGCAGGCTGCCTGATCAAAGGGCTCATTTTGTAGGCCTCAGACAGACTTCCTCTCTCTCCAACACTTAAAGGACCAGCGTAGTTCCTAACCGGGATCCCAGTACCCCAACTTGGCCAGAAGGTTTGTATAATATAATATACTTTATGGGCAAGACCTCCTTTGGGACTTATTAAAAATGAAGAGTTTCTGGCAGTCTGGTTACCAAAATCCACCCTCTCCCTTTTTCTTTGCCTTTTTCCTCTCTCACTATCCCTGCACAACTGGATTTGCAGAGTTGCGAAAGTGGAGGATGGAGGGAGGTGAGGGGAGGCTTAAACAGGGAGAAAGAGGGGAAAAAATTAAGAGAAAGAAAGAGCAAGGAAGTTAGAGAGAGGTGCAAACATTCCAGAACGCCAAAGGCAATATGGTTGAACCTTAAAAGCCTAAACGAGACGTCTATAAATCGCAACAATGAAATAATTACCATATATTACTCCTACTAATGTAGTAATATAGTCAAATGAGCTTTGCAAACAGAGGAAGGAGAGAAAGGTGAGGGAAGAGACGAGAGCCGGAGCAGTTCTCTCAACCGTGTGGTTTCTGAGAGCTACTTTCAGGGACAGTATCACTTGCATGCTGTCAGTATTGTCAGAAATGCTAATAAAGAACTAAGTAACAAATCTCCAATTGAACACACATACACCTCCGAATTAGGTGGGCGATAGATGAGGGTTGAGCTGCGTGTGGAAGGCTGAGACCTTTAAAACGGTCCAAGTCAGCCCAGTCTGATCCAGTTCCAGTTTAGCCAACCTATTTCCGATAGGGAGTATTACAGGCCTGGCTGGCTGGAAGGGCATTCTCAGGGGAACAGGCGTCAGCTCCAAATCCAGAGGCGGGTAAGGCGTAAGGATTGCCAACCTTTCACTCAGGAGCACCACTGCCCCTATCTCCCCTCTGACCCTCCCCAACGGAGCCACCAGTCCTTTGTTGACTAACCCTCAGCTCATACACCTAATGGTATACCTAGTGATGACTGTGTGACTACTTGGGGAAACACTGGCTGTTGTTGACCATCTCATGTCAGTGTTGCTGTGACACCAGCTTCTGGAAACATTTTGGTAAGTACATAATACTAGGGATGCACTTTAGAGTCTTCGACCGCTACTCGAACAAAGTGATTTTCGAAGAAACACAAAAAAGCATAGGTAGGAATTTTCTTGCGCTCACCCACGATGCACATACATTTCAGAAAGCCATTGTCGAATATGATCCAAGTGAAAATCAACTAGTAGGTTTATAAACATATCTTTTTTTCAACGACAAAGGGAGCTAGAGGGAACAAGAATCAGACGAGGAATTCACAGGCGATGAGAAAAAGGCAAATGTGGGACCTCCTAATAAAGAGCAGCTGTCTTTTCAGCATACCGAGACAAAGGTTTCCCCCTGTACGCCCCACGCACACAGACCTCCCGCTCCACTCCTCTCCAGGTCTCTGTGCTGTTTCTCAGGTCAGAGTCAGTAACCTAGTGGCCATCAGGACCCAGGAGCACAGCAGAGCACAGCACCCCAAGCTCCTGCAAGAGAGAGGGGGGAGGATGAGAGGTGAAGGAGATGGGGAGGGAGACAGCCACCACATTCCCAAGACAATGGAGGGTCTGTGGAGCTGCCTGGACCTTTGAGGGGCCTGGGGCAGAAAGAAAGAACGAGTGGCAGAGAGAAAGAATGAGGGAGGAGAGCGAGAAAAGGAAAGATAGAAGAGAGAGAGAAAGAGGGAGTAAACAGTGTAGAACGAGAGGGCAGAGGGAGAGACAGAGCAGGAGAGTGTGGACAAAGGGGAGGAGGTGTAAGAGTGAGTGAGGGTTGGCACGGCTGTAGTATGGAACTGATAAGGATAAAATGGGATGAAAGAGAGCAGGGGGAAAAAAGGAGGGAGCTAGTTTTCAAGAATACAGGATAGGAGAGCTGAGGAACAGAACAGCTCTCTCGCTCCCTTTCTCTCACGTCGCCTGCCTACCTGTGCAGCCATTACAGAACTCTGGGAAAACAAATTGTTCTGTGCGCCGCACCACCAAGCATACACACATGGTGATTTAAAATCCCTTTGTCATTAGCTGTCACTGAGGACTACATGAGTAAAAGGCAGGAGTTATTTGTGAGTGGCACTCCCATAAATCACGTCTCTGCCCATCCACCCTGGCCCGCGTCACTTGGAGCACAGGGGAGAGACAAGCGACTGGCAGCAGAACCACGTTCACTAGCAGAGTTCACTGGGCTGGCGGTGGGGCAGGCAGGCAGGCAAACACACACACAGGTCAAACAGCCAGCACCCTGACACTTCCTGGGTTCCAACTGCCATTTGCGCACTATCTGGTAAATATTTACTGACCAAGATGATTGTAATGAGGGAGAGGGGATGTGAGAGGAAAAGAGATGAGAGTAGAGAGAGGGCAGTGGTAAGATTTCCAGAGAGCACCTCTTAACATGCGTGTGCATGTTCGTGGGCTAACTTGCACTAGATTCACCATAAATAAATACATCCTAATAGAAACATTTCTCACCCTGCATAAAGCACACCACTATCATGCTCTCTCAGAGAGAGAGAGAGACAGAGAGAGTGAGTGAGAGAGGGGTCAGAGATCCCCCCCCATTATTTTTTGTTGTGAGAGGGGCTCCAGTAGCTGGCTAAGAAGCCCATTAGACTCCTCAGCGGAAGGGATTCATAGGAGTGAAACATGCTTATGGTTTACTCCTGTTTGGTTTGTTCTGAGCGGTTTCCTCAGTATTTTACCCCCTCTAACAGCACCCCTCCTCCCAGCCAGCCACTCTCCCATCCGACCCCTGGGCCTTACCTCCCCAACCACACAGGCTGTCTTGTAGCAGTGCTGCGACCCCCTCTCTGTGCCTCCTTTTCAACTTCTGGTTTTGATTTGGTAGCAACCGCCCTTTGACCCTTTCTCTGTGACACTGTACATTGCTGCCTACTGGAAAGGGATAGTCAAATGCGTTTGCAGGCACAGCTAGAGACGTTTACTCCTTCTAGGGTGTATGGATACACACCAACAAACAGGCAAAGACATGAGCCCACACACACACAGATCAACACAAGGGACCATATTCATAGCCACATGCTCCCCCTTCTCGATTATTAGTCTAAATATGTCAGTGATCACAGAGAGGCAGACCGCCCTGATCTCACACTCCCTCCTCCTCCTGCCTCTCGTTGCCTCTCCCTCCAGTCCCTTACTCTCCTCTCCTTTGCTCTCCCCCTCACTCTCCTCTCCTTCGCTCTCCCCCTCACTCTCCTCTCCTTCGCTCTCCTCCTCACTCTCCTCTCCTTCGCTCTCCCCCTCACTCTCCTCTCATCTCTCTTGCTCTCTTTTCTCCCTCTTTCATACAGAGTTTTCATTAGCTATGTTCACTTAGAGCTGAGGCGGCAGCCTGCCAAACTCCACATAAACACGGTGCACTGAATTTCACAGCCATTCCGCAGGTAATGCAAACACTGAAAAGATTTCAGCCACATCAACAGTCCACTGTATCTCAGTCAGAACCATTGCCTCTGTGCTTTGAATTTAATCTTGCAAGATCAATTAAGAAAGTGTTCATGAACAGGTGTTCATGAAATTTAAGAAAAGTGGATCTTCCAACGTTCTCTGGATCAAATGCAATAAACTGAAATGGAAACAATGATATTAATTCAGGAGGAATGCACACATTTTAGGGCTGCAAAAGTTTGTTTCGAACCAGAGTCAGTCCTTGGTTTCTGGCCTCACGTCACATCAGAACCATGGTGATATTTCAGAAGTCAAGGCTTCCATCTTTTCTTCATCAATGAACGCAAGATCTTTCAGCCCAAACTCACAGCTAGCCACAGAATTGGCAGGTGCAGCACATACAACCAGGGTTCCACAAAACTAGCAAAACCATCACCCAGAACGTTGGGGGACCCCAGTAATCCAGTGAGTTTAGATCTGATCCAAGATGCTTCTCCAGATAAGGGTGTGTAAGAGGGATGGGGAGGAGGGACTCAGAGGGCTGATCTGAGGAGACTAGAGCAGGCCATTCACAAGCTACTGTTGTTGAAACGCACATAGGCCAACTAATGCTATGGAGACATCGCTTGTTTTACAGTCGGCAGGGGTCAGTTAGTGAACAAACACACACGGAGGCTCGCACACGCGCACACACACACAGAGAGATAACTGCATGCGCTAGAAGGTACTTTGAGAGCACCATCTCACAGTACATTGAAACTGATGTATGATTCATATACTAGGCCTATATAAAATAACATATCAAAGCTTCTAAAATGACACCACAAGCCTCCTGGCTTCAGTCTGGCCAAGAATAGACATGGCCACTAGGACCTAGGGGAGATCCCTTATGGACACGCCCCCACACCCTTTAACACACAGTACCCAGACTGCCTCCTTCTCCCTCTCTTTATGCTAATTCTGCATGTGAACATGAGCAGGTCGCAGAGTCCCTGGAGGAGAAATAGGGTCTGCCTCCACTCTCCTACCCCCTCTCCCTCCCCCCCCCCCCCCCCCCCACCCCCACCCCACGACCAACCCCCAGCCAATAGAGTCTGGGTGTCAGGCAGCTCACAGAAGCCGTTGTCATGGTGACAGCTCCTGTCTGTGCTCTGTCCCTCAGGCATCTCAGATCGAGAAAGCATCGTGTTTACGATAGAGAGGAAGAGAGGAGAAAGAGAGAGGCAGAGAAAGAGGCAGAGAGAGGGAGCGCAGAGGAGAGAATCTGTGTGTGCTAGACAGAGGAGAGAAAGAAAGAAAAAGGAGGGGTTAAAGATGAGGGCAGAGAGAGGGAGAGAAAAACAGAGCTAGAGAAAGATGTGAGGGACAGAGAGGGGAAGGAGGGGGGATGAAACTGTCCTTCTTTGACCAGCTATTGTTCTGCTGATCTGGGGTTTGGGAGGGCGGTGTGTGGGCCGGGCGGGGCAGGCCTCCCCACTGGGGGGCTCACATGGCCTGCAGACACCCAGGCATCTCACACCGCTATTCCTGGCACCTCAACCCAATCTCTGACCTTTCCTCAACTCCAGCAGACAGACAAGGCTGACCCAGTCACAGGACCAGTCCCACTTTTATTCCTACTCTCTCCTTCTATCCCTCAGGGTCGCACATGGACCCCCTGCACATTTGCTCTGGATCATGTAACAAGCACTAAACACCCGGCACCTGGTGTCACCTAAAATAAGGTCGCCAGCCGCTGATCCGTGGCGTGACGACGACAGGCTGCTCAGCGGGGCTGTGTCAACGCCAGGGCCAGGGCCTGAGCCAGGGCTCCATCAGGAAGACTCCTCACCCACAGCCAGATACCACGGAACAACATCCCAGACACACACAGCACCAGGGAGAGGGACACACATGGCACTATCATATGGCAGCAACATCATATCCTAACCATGCCATAGCCATCATAGAACACACTAGCCAAGCCAGATATGAGCTAATAGCCGCTTGGCCATCTTCCTGGTCACCTATTATTGTAAAGAATGAAACGCACAGAGAATCTCACTGCCGATAGAATGCCGATAGGTACTTATCACAGTGGGAGGCCGTTCCTTCTCTTGCTAGAACTAAAGCGGTACCTGCTGTGTGCCGACCCAGTAGCAACAAACCTGCCCTTTCTATTTGTAGAATGGCAATGCTCGTCAGTGGCCAACAACATGACTTTGAGCCAATTAGAGAGCATGAACCCCCACGTGGGGGAGAAAACAGGAGTGATAACAAAAATTAAATTAAATTTTCACCTTACATTCTTATTTATCCAACCCAACTATCACAAGTGCATAGCATACAGAACCTATTTTGAGTGGGATTTCTCCTGCAGATCCTCAGCTAGTTGCTGCTGGAGTAAAACGGGGCTTTTACAAGCCCATTCATTGCTCAACAATTGAAAATGCAATCGCGTGTTTAAAACAGTTATGTGCACGATTAAAAAGAGCTTCTACTCGTAATTGAAGCTTGCCTCCCACTCACCATTCATGTGCAGGCAACAGGCTATCAGCGCGTCACCCACCACTTTACAATGTAAGCTGGAAGCAGTATGCATTTTGAAAACATACTTAACGAATGAAATTTTATTTTTGTGTCAAATCGCCAATTGGCAACCCATCACTTTTGGGATTAATTGACACATTAACAAACATTACAATAATTCACTACGGTAATTAAATGATCATTCTTCTTCCAGCGTACTCTGCATTGCCCATCAAAAAAAAAATACAATACATCAGTACATAATAGTCAATAAGGTTATCCAAACAATAATTACATCCCTATCCTTAATTGTTTGAAATCTTAATGTTTTATTTCCTATTATGAGGCATTTCTTACCTTGCTTCAAAGTAGCCTATAGGCAAAATCTCACCATGGAAACGTGGAGGCATATCTTTCATAAAGACTTCATTGGCGACATGTGACTTTGGGGAAGCTTACAATTTATCCAACCATTTCTACTGTTCTGCGTACCAGTTATGATTTTCAAAATGCGCATTTTCATGGAACAGTTTCATTTCAATAATAACGTTTTTGTTTCTCAAAAGCTTTGTCACATGTTTAATCATAAAAATATGAATTAAAATGATAAAAAAAACAAAAAAGTTAAGTCAACTATTGTGAAATACCCAGCCTCTGCCATAGACACATTGATACACCATGATCCAACGGCGGCTAAAATATTTACAAATCTTGTAAATGATGGTTATGAAATAAACCAAAACATGATTCTCACAAGTGTAGCAAGGTGCGAACGCTGCAAACAAAACATTTCCACTCCAAGAATGAGAACAGTAAACTACTAATTATTAATACATGCAGTACCCCTTTCCTGCAGTCAATGACCAAAAGCACCCTCTTTGCCCTCATGGGAGGATTGTTATTTTTTAAATAATTAATACTTTTTGGGGGGGGACAAAAATCAGGTGTTTCTATGTCAAACGGTTTGTTATACTGTATTTCAGTCTTCTGTGATGTACAGTGGCAAGAAAACGTATGTGAACCCTTTGGAAATACCTGGATTTCTGCATAAATTGGTCATAAAATTTGATCTGATCATCTAGGTCACAACAATAGACAAACACAGTCTGCTTAAACTAATAACACACAAACAATTACAGGTTTTCGTGTCTTTATTGAACACACCGTATAAACATTCACAGTGCAGGTTGGGAAAGTATGTGAACCCTTGGATTTAATAACTGGTTGACCCTCCATTAAATAACCTCAACCAAACGTTTTCTGTAGTTGCGGATCAGACCTGCACAACGGTCTGGAGGAATTTTGGACTATTTGTCTTCACAAAACTGTTTCAGTTCAGCAATATCCTTTGGATGTCTGGTGTGAACTGCTCTCGAGGTCATGCCACAGCATCTCAATCGGGTTGAGGTCAGGACTCTGACTGGGTGTATTTTCTTCTGTTGAAATGATGTTGTTGATTAACTTCTGTTGCATCACCCAACTTCTGTTGAGCTTCAATTGGCGGACAGATAGCCTTACATTCTCCTGCAAAATGTCTTGCTAAACTTGGGAATTCATTTTTCCGTTGATGATCACAAGCTGTCCAGGCCCTGAGGCAGCAAAGTGTCTCTCAACCATGATGCTCCCTCCACCATACTTTACAGTTGGGATTAGGTTTTGATGTTGGTGTGCTGTGCCTTTTTTCTCCACATACAATTTAAGTCGGACGTTTACATACACCTTAGCCAAATACATTTAAACTCAGTTTTTCACAATTCCTGACATTTAATCCTTGTAAAAATTTCCCTGTCTTAGGTCAGTTAGGATCACCACTTTATTTTAAGAATGTGAAATGTCAGAATAATAGTAGCGACAATGATTTATTTCAGCTTTTATTTCTTCCATCACATTCCCAGTGGGTCAGAAGTTTACATACACTCAATTAGTATTTGGTAGCATTGCCTTTAAATAGTTTAACTTGGGTCAAACGTTTCAGGTAGCCTTCCACAAGCTTCCCACAATAAGTTGTGTGAATTTTGGCCCATTCCTCCTGACAGGGCTGGTGTAACTGAGTCAGGTGTGTAGGCCTCCTTGCTCGCACAAGCTTTTTCAGTTCTGCCCACAAATGTTCTATAGGATTGAGGTCAGGGCTTTGTGATGGCCACTCCAATACCTTGACCTTATTATCCTTAAGCCATTTTGCCACAACTTTGGAAGTATGCTTGGGGTCATTGTCCATTTGGAAGACCCATTTGCGACCAAGCTTTAACTGATATCTTGAGATGTTGCTTCAATATATCCGCATAATTTTCCATCCTCATGATGCCATCTATTTTGTGATGTGCACCAGTCCCTCCTGCAGCAAAGCACCCCCACAACATGATGCTGCCAACCCCGTGCTTCATGGTTGGGATGGTGTTCTTCGGCTTGCAAGCCTTCCCCTTTTTCCTCCAAACATAACGATGGTCATTATGGCCAAACAGTTCTATTTTTGTTTCATCAGACCAGAGGACATTTCTCCAAAAAGTACAATCTTTGTCCTCATGTGCAGTTGCAAACCGTAGTCTGGCTTTTTTATGGCGGCTTCCTTGCTGAGCGGCCTTTCAGGTTATGTCGACATAGGACTCGTTTTACTGTGGATATAGATACTTTTGTACCGGTTTCCTTCAGCATCTTTACAAGGTCCTTTGCTGTTGTTCTGGGATTGATTTGCACTTTTCGTACCAAAGTATGTTCATCTCTAGGAGACAGAATGTGCCTCCTTCCTGAGCGGTATGACGGCTGCATGGTCCCATGGTGTTTATACTTGCGTGCTATTGTTTGTACAGATGAACGCGGTACCTTCAGGCATTTGGAAATTGCTCCCAAGGATGAACCAGACTTGTGTTTTTTTTCTGAGGTCTTGGCTGATTCCTTTTCATTTCCCCATGATGTCAAGCAAAGAGGCACTGAGTTTGAAGGTAGGCCTTGAAATACATCCACAGGTACACCTCCAATTGACTCAAATGATGTTAATTAGCCTATCAGAAGCTTCTAAAGCCATTACATAATTTTCTGGAATTTTCCAAGCTGTTTAAAGGCACAGTCAACTTATTGTATAAAAACTTCTGACCCACTGGAATTGTGATACAGTGAATTATAAGTGAAATAATCTGTCGGTAAACAATTGTTGGAAAAATTACTTGTGTCATGCACAAAGTACATGTCTTTACTGACTTGCCAAAACCATAGTTTGTTTACAAGAAATTTGTGGAGTGGTTGAAAAATGAGTTTCAATGACTAAGTGTATGTAAACTTCCGACTCCAACTGTTTATTGATTGCAATTATTCCCGAAAGGGAGCGTTCATGTGCAAAGGATTAGCATTTCAATTAATATAATTATAGTAGTACTGTGTGTAGTGAGCCCTCTGTTATTTCCCGCCTTTTCACTATACACCCACTTCGCTTTGTCCACCAAGCCGTCTTTATGGCTTTGCCCACTAGGGAACCTCCCCTATCATTTCCTTGTAACCATAACCGTAACCGTAACCATTTGTTTATGCATTTCTGTGATTATTTAGTTAGTTAGTAAATAAATGAAGCTCTTCTTCTGTTGGCACTCCAATATGTCCCATAAACATCATAAATGGTCCTTTTGTTCAATAAATTCCATCGTTATATCCTCAAAATGTCAATTTATTTGGCGCGTTTGACTCAGAAAAACACCGGTTCCAACTCGCACAACATGACCACAAAATATCTAATAAGTTACCTGTAATCTTGATCCAAACATTTCAAACAACTTTCCTAAAACAACTTTTGTTATTTTTTAATGTAAATAATCGATACAATTTAAGACGGGATAAACTGCGTTCAATAGCGGATAAAAACAATGTGGAGCGAGCTTTCAGGTCGTGCGCCCCAACCACAACAGTACACTAGACTCGACCCTCGTTCTGAACAGCCCTACTTCTTCATTACTCAAAAGAAAAACATCAACCAATTTCTAAAGACTGTTGACATCCAGTGGAAGCGATAGGAACTGCAAGCAAGTGTCTTAGAAATCTAGATCCACATTGAAAACCCATTGAAAACAGTCACCTCAACAACAAAAAAATCCTAGATGGTTTTCCCTCGGGGTTTCGCATGCCAAATAAGTTCTGTTATACTCACAGATATAATTGTAACAGTTTTAGACACTGTAGAGTGTTTTCTATCCAAATCTACCAATTATATGCATATCATAGCCTCTACGTCTGAGTAGCAGGCAGTTTACTTTGGGCACGCTTTTCATCTGGACGTAAAAATACCGCCCCCTAGCCCGAAGAGGTTTTAAGGATACTTTTGGTTACAACCGCTGGTGTTAGCTAGTGAATATGCTAACATTAGCAGGCCAGCTAAACATTTGGCTATGGGCTGGCACTATCAGTATGGGATTATGAAGAGTGAATTAAATTGTATATCGTACCATCAAAGGCTTTATACAAAATAGCAACATTAGCGCAGCTAGCTAGCTAACATTGAAATCTAGACCATAAACTAAGCAACACAGAGACATGCATTACCCAACAATGCTACCAATGCTCTGGATTGGAGTATTTTAACAAGGCTGAGTGGCTGACAACTTCAAGCTCTTTGCTGTGTGAACACAAAAGAGATTGACTGCCGAAGTACTGTCAGCAGGCAAACGTTAACAATCCTACCTTTGTGTCTGAGCTATAAGCTATAGTAATGGTGATATTATTGCACAGGTGACAGGGAACAGAGCTCCAACATGCAGTTAAACTAGGGAACTACATTACCAAAAATGCACACTGCTTGTTAATCATCCACTGCTACAGTATCGCTGCCATCGTCAAGGATATGCCTCTTTCCTTGGCAAGGCTTATCCGAGGTGATAATTGTAAGGTAAACTATTGGAGAGGCACATTACCCCCACAGGAACCCCTTCTGAAGTTGGAGGTTAGCTAAGCTCCTTTTCATAATATCAGAACAGAACTGGACAAGTACCAGTTGGAAGCTAATCCCGTTTGGCGACCGGACTCCTCCCCTGAAACGGCATAGCGGGGTGCCGCTGATGAAAGAGGGAGTGATACGAAGCACATGAAAGGCTGGAGAGGCTGGGGCGGAGCTGCGTTTAGCCAGCATTGTGTTGTGCCACTGTACAATATGCTAGTTAAATCATTAAAATGGTACAATATGGTTCAAGTCATTTTGTTATTTGGAGAAGGGCAGCCATCCAACACGTACCTGGATACAAGCCTCTGTTGTGAATGTTAAAAGCCACCTGATGCAGCTATTAAGACAGACCTCTGTCTACAGGAACTACTGCGGTGGTTGATACCACCAAAATGTCAAAAATAAATAGCTCAAAACCTTGGTTCACATCAATATAATCATTTATAAAGGTAACAATTAAAAGTAAAAGATTGACTAATGGCTGAATTAGAATGATTCTGACAAGACAGAAAAATGTGATATTGATGTATAAAAATCTATTTGTTTATCCATCTGTTTTCATATCTACTTTGATATTCTGTGTTTAATTATTGGTGTTGCAATATCTGAGCAACGTACAACCACAGACTAAGACAATTTGATAACAGATGGATACAGATTAATGGCAAAGTAGCATTAATATTCCATCTCTTAACCCCCCACCCAACACTCCCCTAGCTGTCATCTGCCTGCCTGCCACCCACCCTCCATAGGCCACCCACCCTCCCACTGTATGTGTGTGAGTGTGTGTGTGGGTGCATGAGTGTATGTGTGTGAGTGTGTGTGTGGGTGCATGAGTGCATGCGTGCGCCTGTGTGTGTTGCAGCTTCGCCTGGCCCAAACAGGAACAATACTCTAAACAAAGCCCTTCCCCTCATGCAGCCCTGCAGCCTCAAGGAAAAATAGAGAGAATTCCCTTGGTGGGACGGCCAGATTAAACTGCCACTGTAATCGGCTTGGCTTTCACCTTCTTGTCCTCAACCGAAGAGAGCGGAAGAGAGGGCTGGAGGGAAAGAGGGACGGAGGGAGAGAGGGACAGACGGCGAACGAGAGCGAGATGGAGGTGGAGAGAGAGAAGAGGTGGAGAAAGGGGTGAGGAAGAGAGAAGGAGCGGGAGGGAAGAGAAATAGTGAGATGGAGAGGAGAGGGAGGTAAATGACAAAAAGGGCACAGAGAAAAACAGAAGAACAATTTTTTCACTCAGGGCAGAATTTGAAGAGCTTCAAAATACTGAACTCAGTAAGACATATGAAGGGAGTGTAGAAGAGAGACAGCAAGAGGAATGCTGGAAACGGAGGGTAAGCATGTAACAGTTGCAGACCATGTAATAATATCCATCGCAGCATTGAAACCTGATGTGGGCCCTTAGTAAGGATTGTCTATTCATATAGCTAATTGCACAACAATATACACTGTAACCAGTGCCACTCAATAAACATATACTGTAGTCTAGACAATCTCAATAACATAGTCTCGATAATCTCAATAAACATAGTTTGGACGAAGATGATTTATTTAATGAGTCCGACGCAAAGGATATACTGCTTTGTCAAGGCCCAAATCCCTGTCATCAGCGTGAAGAAAAGACAGAGAAAAAGGGGGAGGACAGGATGTCTTGTAAGAATTCCCTGACGAGTAGGTAAACCACCCCCACACTCCATATTATTGGTCAACGTGCAATCATTGGAAAACAAACTGGACGATCTACGATTAAGAGTACCCTACCAACGGGACATTAAAAACGAATATCTTATGTTTCACCGAGACGTGGCTGATCGATGACACAGATAATATAGAGCAGGCTGCCTTCTCAGTGCATTGGCAGGTCAGTGCAGCTACGTCTGACAAGACGAGAGGCGGGGGTGTATGTCTATTTGTCAAAAACTGCTGGTGCGCGATGTCTAATATTAAAGAAGTCTTGAGGTATTGCTCGCCTGAGATAGAATAACTCATGTTAAACTGTAGACCACACCATCTGTTCATTGAAGTTTTTACAATTTAACCTTTATGTAACTAAGGCAAGTAAGGAAAGAACAAATTCTTATTTACAATGACGGGCTAACTCGGCCAAACCCTAACCCGGACGGCGCTGGGCCAATTGTGCGCCGCCCTATGGGATTCCCAATCACGTCTGGTTGTGATACAGCCCGTATTCGAACCAGGGCCTGTAGTGACACCTCCAGCTCTGAGTTAGTGCCTGAGACCAC
Organism: Salvelinus alpinus; assembly: GCF_045679555.1. Classification (NCBI taxonomy): domain Eukaryota; kingdom Metazoa; phylum Chordata; class Actinopteri; order Salmoniformes; family Salmonidae; genus Salvelinus; species Salvelinus alpinus. Next base: position 20,944,754 of record NC_092091.1, read on the forward strand.
TGCGCTGGGAGCCTGAGTGGGCACCATGGTTCAACACCATAGTGCCCATGAAGCTCATCACTAAGCTAAGGACCCTGGGACTAAACACCTCCCTCTGCAACTGGATCCTGGACTTCCTGACGGGTTGCCCCCAGGTGGTAAGGGTAGGCATCAACACATCTGCCACGCTGATCTTCAACACTGGGGCTCCTCAGGGGTGGGTGCTTAGTCCCCTCCTGTACTTCCTGTTCACCCACGACTGCATGTCCAAGCACGACTCCAATACCATCATTAAGTTGACGACACAACAGTGGTGGGCCTGATCACTGACAACGATGAGACAGCCTATAGGGAGGTCAGAGACCTGGCAGTGTGGTGTCAGGACAACAACCTCTCCCTTAATGTGAGCAAGACAAAGGAGCGGATTGTGGAATATAGGAAAGGGAGGGTCGAACAGGCCCCCATTAACATCAACAGGCCTTAAGTGGAGCGGGTTGAGAGTTAAGTTCCTTGGTGTCCACATCACCAATGAACTATCATGGTCCAAACACACCAAGACAGCTGTGAAGAGGGCATGGAAGCACCTTTTCCACCTCAGGAAACTGAAAAGATTTGGCAATGGTCCCCAGATCCTAAAGAAGTTCTACAGCTGCACCATCGAGCGCATCCTGACTGGTTGCATCACCGCCTGGTACTGCTCGGTATCTGACTGTAAGGCGCTATAGAGGGTAGTGCATATGGCCCAGTACATCACCGGGGCCAACTTCCTGACATATACTAGGCGGTGTCAGAGGAAAGCCCCCCAAAAAATTGTCAAAGACTCTAATCACCCAAGTCATAGACTGTTTTCTCTGCTACCGCATGGCAAGCAGTACCGGAGCGCCAAGTCTAGGACCAAAAGGCTCCTTAACAGCTTCTACCCCCAAGCCATAAGACTGCTGAACAATTAATCAAATAGACACCTGAACTACTTACATTGACCCCCCTTCGTTTTTACACTGCTGCTACTCACTGTTTATTATCTATGCATAGTCACTTTACAAAGTACTGCGACTAACCTGTATCCCCGCTCATTGACTCGGTACCGGTACTCCCTGTATGTAGCCTCATTATTGCTATGTCATTTTCTTGTGTTACTATTTGATTTTATTACTTTATTTAGTAAATATTTTCTTAACTCTATTTCTTGAACTGCATTAATTTGTTGGTTAAGGGCTTGTAAGTAAGCATTTCACTGTAAGGTCTACAACTGTTGTATTCGGCGCATGTGACAGATACATTTTGATTTGATTTCATTTGATTTAGCCCCTCTCAACCAGCCATAAGACCTCCTGAATGTTCATTGTCATATAATTGACAATGATGGATGAAATAGATGGGCCCAGGTAGAACCAACATAGACCTTCAATAGAAAAATACAGAACTAAGACTGCTCCTTCCTAATAGCATACTCTAGCATCCAGACATCCTCTCTCTCTGTTTGTGGGAGCATTTCCACAGGGTATTTGGGAAGACTGCTAAAGTGTGGAGAAGAAATAGAGTTAACAGGTATTCCCCTCAGCCCCCACCCCTCCATACCTCTATCCCGTGGGCTGAACGAGAGAGAGAGTGACAGAAGGGGGAATAGAGCTAGCCTAGGGAGAGTCAGACAGGAAGTAGGAGGATATCCTGTGAGAAAAGGAGGGGAGGGTATACAGAAAATACCCACGCTCTGAAGCAAGGTTCCAAAAAATTGGAATGGAAACGTCGCTCCACAAAACTGGAAGTATTCCGACTAGCTTGGAATGACAGTACCGTGCAATATCGAAGAGCCCTCACTGCTGCTCAATCAGCCTACTTTTCCAACCTGATGAACAAAACAATCCAACATTTATTTCTGATACTGTTTCAAAGCTAACTAAAAAGCAGCATTCCCAAAGTTAGGATGGCCTTCACTTCAGCAATGAATTCATGAACTTCGACAAAAAGATCATGATCATTAGAAAGCAAATTACTGACTTTGAATCGGTGTATTTCTGAGTTTTGTAGTTGTCCTGAGTCTGCACAAGACCTAGGATCAATGGAGACACTCAAGTTTTTTAATCCTGTATCCCTCGAGACATTCACAAAAATAGTAATGGCCTCTAAAACCTTCCAGCTGCCTACTGGACCCTATTCCAACTAAACTACTGAAAGAGTTACTTCCTGTGCTTGGCCCTCCTATGTTGAACATAATAAACGGCTATCTATCCTTCGGATATGTACCAAACTCACTAACAGTGGCAGTAATAAACCCTCTACTGAAAAAGCCAAACCTTGACCCAAATGTTTTAAATAATAAATAAATAAAAATCATCCCCTTCCCGAAGACAAATAATGTATACGAAATGCTCCAGTCTGAGTTTAGACCCCATCACAGTACTGACACTGCACTCGTGAAGGTGGTAAATTACCTTATAATGGCATAAGACCAAGGCTCTGCATCTGTCCTCGTGCTCCTAAACCTTAGTGCTGCTTTTGACACCATCGATCACCACATTATTTGGGAAAGACTGGAAACCCTAATTGGTCTACAGGGACAAGTTCTTGCCTGGTTTAGAGCTCATCTGTCCGAAATGTATCTGTGGATGGTTTGTCCTCTGACAAATCAATGGTAAGTGTCGATGTTCAAGGTTCCGTTTTAGGACCACTATGGTTTTCCCTATATATTCTACCTCTTGGTGATATAATTTGGAATTTGGAACACAATGTCAAATTTCCCTGCTATGCAGACAACACACAGCTGTACATTTCGATGAAACATGGTGAAGCCCCAAAAATTACCTACCCTGGAAGTCTGTGTTTCAGACTTAAGGAAGTGGATGGCGACAAATGTTTTCCTTTCAAAATCAAAACTATCAAAATAAAGAGAGTTGCACACTCCATATATAAACTCCCAGTCATTTATTGGGTATTTACCAACATTTCGGCATCACTGTTCCAGGTTATGTAAACAAACAGTGCAAATAGTGCAACCAATGACAATAGTGAGGGGTGTGTCATAATGATTAAGTTAATTAGAATGAATTAGTGAAACTTAAAAAACAACAGTTTATGGCATATTAAATATATTAGGCTATTGTTATCATACAGAAACATAATTGAATAATGTACATAATATTAGCATCAACATAAATTGAATTAAACAGTAATGTAACATATTTCATCGTTTCGTATTTCATTTCGGACATAACAAAGATGCTAGTTCTAGGTCCCAAAAAACAAAGAGATCTGCTGTTTGATCTGACAATTCATCTTGATGGTTGTACAGTCTCAAACAAAACTGAAGGACGTCGGCGTTACTCTAGACCCTGATCTCTCTTTTGACGAACATATCAAGGGCAGCTTTTTTCCATATTCGTAACATTGGAAAAATCTGAAACCTTTTGCCCAAAAATGATGCAGAAAAGCTAATCCATGCTTTTGTCACTTCTAGACTACTGCAATGCTGGAAAACGATGCCCAGAGCCCATGATCGTTATAGTGCTGGCTTTAGTTATTTTTCACCTACAAAATGTTAGAGCTAACATGTGTGGGCTCCTCACTTCCTGTTTACAATCTGTTGCTAAAATTTCTCTTCTTAAAATGTGATTTAAAACCAAACCTTAACCCTAAACTTAACCACACTGCTAACCTTATTCCTAACCCCAACCTTAAATTAAGACCAAGGAGGACATTTTAGTTTTCATGAATTTTTACACAATTTTGACTAGTGGAAACCGGCTACTGTGGCTTACTATCAGTCAGCAATGCACTTCGACTGTCGGGAGATGTTGGATGGGCTAATGCCAGTGAAATGGTAAGAAAATAGCTATATTATTTTGATGAGTGGATGAAGTGGATAGGTGAAATGTCAACACAACTGGGACTCGTCGTCATTTCTGGAGACATGTTATAGCAAGAGTGTAGTTAGCTAGCAAGTAGCAGTTGCTCCCTAACTATACAAGTTTGGCTGGCAAGCTTTTTTGGTCATTTATTGGTCCAGGGACTAGGTTAGCTAGCCTCTCGCTTCGCCTGTAAAACTCCAGCATTACCGCTAAACTCTGTATTCATCCCTGATCATTCATTGCAGAGAGGAGAGTGAATGTTCCTTCACAGCTACCGTTAGCTGTGCTCCGTAGTGATTAGCGAAACTACCCTGACTTTTTCTGATTTGTTTACAGATCACGGAGTGTTGGCTGTGCCTGAGAACATATGGGCTGTGCACACGGAGGAAGGTGGAGACATGCCAATATTTATAATGGAGCCTGAAGTCGGTGTTCGGGGGTTGGAAGAAAACAAGCATTTCCGCACTAGGGCAGGAATTAGGTTGAAACAGTGACGGCAACTTCCTCTGGAGGGGTCCTTTAATGTTTCTAGGTAGGAAGTGATAGTCCCCTATAGCATGCTATAAACATGCCACTTTGGAAAAGCCCCTCAAAGTAAAGCTGTGTGTGAGTATAGTAGGGGGCACCTATAGACCGACACCAACGGGTGCCTTTTATGTTGAAGTGATCCCGACAACAGTTTTCTGAACGTCAATTTCAAATCGGAGTGATGGAAACACACTACAGCACATGGAGATGCGCAGGGCTGCTTGTCGTGTGGAGTGGATAAGGGCTGGTGTGTTGAGGGGTTCTCTCCCCCCTGCTAGGTTGTACACACACACACACACACACACACACAAAGCGGTCAGCGATTGATGGGTTCAGGAAAGGACTCTTCAGCTCAGGAAGTCCATTCTGGGTCAGTCACAGTCCACAGAGCCTGGCCTCGGCATGGGCACCATCAGCACGTGCTCAGAGTGCCTCCACCTCATCCCCACACTCATACTCTCCACACAACGCCTCACAGCAGTCAAGAGACAGACCGCTTTTTTCTTTTTTCATATTGTATATATTTCTACCAGAAAGCATATAATCAAACCATTCCACAACTGAACATACTCAAACACACAGGCTGACACACACACTGACACAGGTCAGTAAAGCAGTGACAGGCATGCATTATTGGGCAATACAGGGCAGATACCTCTAGGCAGAGGGATAAGGAGGGGGTGAGGGGTGAGGAGGGATAAGGAGGGGTGCATACAGCACACACATTCCAGTTTGGAGAGGGAGTGTGTGTCTGCTTCCGGGCTGCATGAGGCCGTTTCTGACGGAAGCCATTACAACAAATAATTGAATGCCAAATGAAGACAAATGGTATGATTGCACTGCGAGCACAGCAGTCAATCCCCCATCTTGGCGGTTCCCATTCAAACGCATTGATCAGCTTTAGAGCCTAAGTAGCTGGCCAGGAAACTAAATGGTGGCGATCAATGCTTTTTAACAGATTATTAACTGTTGACTGGTTCTTCCAGGGTTTAAAATAAAAAGGAATGAAGAGAAATAAGCTAATAAAATAATGAAATGAAAACAAATGAAATTGGAATCTGTTCCTGTGGATCACTGATGATGAATGGGATAGGAAAACACACTGAGGCAGGACAGAGTGTGTGTACTCCTGTGGTTCCCTCTGTGCCTGTTTTTCCCCAAATTCTGCAGGTTTACAAATACAAAATTGGATTAGAAGCTAGACTCTGTCCTTGAGTCAGCATCGACACACTGCATGTGGAGCGATAGAGAAGAACCACAGTTTAGCTGATGTAGATAGTAGTCCAATAAAAATAATGAAGCACTGTGCCAACACAGCCTTCTACCCCCTGGGATCTCATACCAGCATATACTGTACTAACATACAGCCTCAGTGGCTGTGGATCATATCAACTCCTCATCATGGGAGCGTTGCTTAGAAAGGTTGTAGCACAAAGAACAGAGAGGAGGAGAAAAGAGGCTGCTGAGAAATGAGGGGGGTGGAAGTGTGTGTGCGTGCATGCGTGCGTGTACAGAAGGGGGGTTAACACCCTCCACCGATCCCAAAGCGCTGTACAGTAATCCCTCGTTTATCGCGGGGGTTACGTTCCGAAAATGACCCGCGATAAGTGAAATCCGCGAAATAGAAAACTTTTTCTTTTTTTACAATTAGCAACTATTACATGTATACAAATACAGTGACTCACGTGTAGGCCATTTCGTCGACATTATGGGTTTAGGAGATGTTCGAAATTACAAGATAATTTGGCCAACTTAATGTAAATTTGCCAAGCTGTTTTATGTACGTACACATAACTGCACGAGACGACAAAATGATAGCACAATTCGTAGCATGTTTTGATACAAGAAGCGGGAGTGAGTTTTTAGCGAATCAGAATGCAGAGCACAATCCACCAAAAAAAAAAAAAAAATGCATTATGAAAATCCGCGAAATAGCGAATCCGCGATAAGTGAACCGCGAAGTGGCGAGGGATCACTGTAGTGTTTTACATACATAGCACAGTGTTACCATAGTGACTAGGCCCAGTTCTGGGGCCTGACCCATGAGGCAGTGCCTGCCTCTGTACATGTACTGTATGTTACTGTGATCTGAGCCTGTATACTAGTCAGTACACTTGGAGACTCGCAAATATATAAAAATACAAATAGGCAATGTAAGGGTTCTATGTGGGAACGCATGAATGTCTTCAGATTCAATTGAGAGATTTGGTGCAAACAGGTTTACTACGATTCAACAACAACGCACATACAGTGGGGAGAACAAGTATTTGATACACTGACGATTTTGCAGGTTTTCCTACTTACAAAGCATGTAGAGGTCTGTAATTTTTATCATAGGTACACTTCAACTATGAGAGACGGAATCTAAAACAAAAATCCAGAAAATCACATTGTATGATTTTTAAGTAATTCATTTGCATTTTATTGCATGACATAAGTATTTGATACATCAGAAAAGCAGAACTTAATATTTGGTACAGAAACCTTTGTTTGCAATTACAGAGATCATACGTTTCCTGTAGTTCTTGACTAGGTTTGCACACACTGCAGCAGGGATTTTGGCCCACTCCTCCCTACAGATCTTCTCCAGATCCTTCAGGTTTCGGGGCTGTCGCTGGGCAATACGGACTTTCAGCTCCCTCCAAAGATTTTCTATTGGGTTCAGGTCTGGAGACTGGCTAGGCCACTCCAGGACCTTGAGATGCTTCTTACGGAGCCACTCCTTAGTTGCCATGGCTGTGTGCTTCGTGTCGTTGTCATGCTGGAAGACCCAGCCACGACCCATCTTCAATGCTCTTACTGAGGGAAGGAGGTTGTTGGCCAAGATCTTGCGATACATGGCCCCATCCATCCTCCCCTCAATACGGTGCAGTCGTCCTGTCCCCTTTGCAGAAAAGCATCCCCAAAGAATGATGTTTCCACCTCCATGCTTCACGGTTGGGATGGTGTTCTTGGGGTTGTACTCATACTTCTTCTTCCTCCAAACACGGCGAGTGGAGTTAGACCAAAAAGCTCTATTTTTGTCTCATCAGACCACATGACCTTCTCCCATTCCTCCTCTGGATCATCCAGATGGTCATTGGCAAACTTCAGACAGGCCTGGACATGCACTGGCTTAAGCAGGGGGACCTTGCGTCCGCTGCAGGATTTTAATCCATGACGGCGTAGTGTGTTACTAATGGTTTTCTTTGAGACTGTGGTCCCAGCTCTCTTCAGGTCATTGACCAGGTCCTGCCGTGTAGTTCTGGGCTGATCCCTCACCTTCCTCATGATCATTGATGCCCCACGAGGTGAAATCTTGCATGGAGCCCCAGACCGAGGGAGATTGACCGTCATCTTGAACTTCTTCCATTTTCTAATAATTGCGCCAACAGTTGTTTCCTTCTCACCAAGCTGCTTGCCTATTGTCCTGTAGCCCATCCCAGCCTTGTACAGGTCTACAATTTATCCCTGATGTCCTTACACAGCTCTCTGGTCTTGGCCATTGTGGAGAGGTTGGAGTCTGTTTGATTGAGTGTGTGGACAGGTGTCTTTTATACAGGTAACGAGTTCAAACAGGTGCAGTTAATACAGGTAATGAGTGGAGAACAGGAGGGCTTCTTAAAGAAAAACTAACAGGTCTGTGAGAGCCGGAATTCTTACTGGTTGGTAGGTGATCAAATACTTATGTCATGCAATAAAATGCAAATTAATTACTTAAAAATCATACAATGTGATTTTCTGGATTTTTGTTTTAGATTCCGTCTCTCATAGTTGAAGTGTACCTATGATAATAATTACAGACCTCTACATGCTTTGTAAGTAGGAAAACCTGCAAAATCGGCAGTGTATCAAATACTTGTTCTCCCCACTGTATGTGGTTTAGATTTTTTCCCCATTTTTGCATGCAATGTGTACATTTACTAATGCCAACTTTTTAGGAGAAATAATACGTGAATATAAATTGTATTGAGCATTCAAGCGTCAGTAAGAGTCTGTTTGCATGTGCATATAGGAATGTGGATTTGCAGGAGTTTGCATGTAAATGTGCACGTACTGGTCTTTAAAAGCTGTGTGTGTGTGTGTGTGTGTGTGTGTGTGTGTGTGTGTGTGTGTGTGTGTGTGTGTGTGTGTGTGTGTGTGTGTGTGTGTGTGTGTGTGTGTGTGTGTGTGTGTGTGTGTGTGTGTGTGTGTGTGTGTGTGTGTGTGTGTGTGCTTGCCGTTTCTCAGTTCAGCAAAACCTCATTAATTCAGAAATTGAAATCATTTCTGCATGTGCACAGGAGATGAGAGCTATGGAGAGGAGGAGTGCACGAGAGAGAGAGAGAGAGAGAGAGAGAGAGAGAGAGAGAGAGAGAGAGAGAGAGAGAGAGAGAGAGAGAGAGAGAGAGAGAGAGAGAGAAAAGTCTTAACATTCATGGCATTGAGATGTTCAGTATATTATCATAAGGAGTGGAAAGTTGGTTATTTGGGTAGCAGTCTATGCTCTAGATCTACAGAAAATTATTTTACAGTTGCCAGTGTTAATTGGTTGATAGAAGGTGGTGTAATCAATCTAGATTTTGGTATAATACTTCAGTATAATATAAAAGTATAAAAACACATATAGAGATTTAGTCCATGAAGTGCAGAGTATAATATAACATATTACAAATTCATATGAAAATACATTGTAAAACATAACACTAAATTATTCTGGTATTGAGAGGTCAGAAATATGAACACCCAACCTCAAGAGTGTTAGGTTTGAAAGATGTTCACCTCTCAATACACATGTAGTACATCATCATAGGTATAACTGTGGCCATGAAAATACATCATCACCTTTGTCATTGAAATGTACACATGTGAATATTCTATTGTTACTTCATGAGTGTACCAGTCAGTCAGTTAACAGACACACATTAACACTGCTCATACACTTTAGAGGTTGACCGATTAATCGTAATGGCCAATTAATTAGGGCCGATTTCAAGTTTTCATAACAATCGGTAATCAGTATTTTTGGACACCGATTTGCCAAATATATATATTTTTTTTTTACACCTTTATTTAACTAGGCAAGTCAGTTAAGAACACATTCTTATTTTCAATGACGGCCTAGGAACGGTGGGTTAACTGCCTTGTTCAGGGGCAGAACGACAGATTTTTACCTTGTCAGCTCGGGGATTTGTTTTTGCAATCTTCCGGTTACTAGTCCAACGCTCTAACCACCTGCCTTACATTGCACTCCACGAGGAGCCTGCGTGGCAGGCTGACTATCTGTTATGCGAGGGCAGCAAAAAGCCAAGGTAAGTTGCTAGATAGCATTAAACTTATCTTATGAAAAACAATCAATCTTAACATAATCACTAGTTAACTACACATGGATGATGATATTACTAGTTTATCTAGCGTGTCCTGCGTTGCATATAATCGATGCGGTACCTGTTAATTTCTCATTGAATCACAGCCTACTTCGACAAACGGGTGATGATTTAACAAGCGCATTTGCGAAAAAAGCACTGTCGTTGCAGCAATGTACCTAACCATAAACAACGCCTTTCTTTAAAATCAATACACAAGTATATATTTTTAAACCTGCAAATTTAGTTAATATTGCCTGCTAACATGAATTTCTTATAACTAGGGAAATTGTGTAATTTATCTTGCGTTCTGTGCAAGCAGTCAGGGTTTATGCAGCAGTTTGGGCCGCCTGGCTCATTGCGAACTGTGTGAAGTCCATTTATTCCTAACAAAGGCCGTAATTAATTTGCCAGAATTGTACATAATTATGACATAACATTGAAGATTGTACAATGTAACAGCAATATTTAGACTTAGGGATGCCATCCGTTAGATAAAATACGGAACGGTTCCGTATTTCACTGAAAGAATAAACGTTTTGTTTTCGAAATGATAGTTTCTGGATTCGACCATTTTAATGACCAAAGGCTCGTATTTCTGTGTGTTATTATGTTATAATTAAGTCTATGATTTGATAGAGCAGTCTGACTGAGCGATGGTAGGCACCAGCAGGCTCATAAGCATTCATTCAAAGAGCACTTTAGTGCGTTTGCCAGCAGCTCTTCGCAATGCTTCAAGCATTGCGCTGTTTATGACTTCAAGCCTATCAACTCCCGAGATTAGGCTGGTGTAACCGATGTGAAATGGCTAGCTAGTTAGCGGGGTGCGCGCTAATAGCGTTTCAAATGTCACTCGCTCTGAGACTTGGAGTAGTTGTTCCCCTTGCTCTGCATGGGTAACGCTGCTTCGAGGGTGGCTGTTGTCGATGTGTTCCTGGTTCGAGCACAGGTAGGAGCGAGGAGAGGTACAGAAGCTATACCGTTACACTGGCAATACTAAAGTGCCTATAAGAACATCCAATAGTCAAAGGTATATGAAATACAAATCGTATAGAGAGAAATAGTCCTATAATTCCTATAATAACTACAACCTAAAATTTCTTACCTGGGAATATTGAAGACTCATGTTAAAAGGAACCACCAGCTTTCATATGTTCTCATGTTCTGAGCAAGAAACTTAAACGTTAGCTTTCTTACATGGCACATATTGCACTTTTACTTTCTTCTCCAACACTTTGTTTTTGCATTATTTAAACCAAATTGAACATGTTTGATTACTTATTTGAGGCTAAATTGATTTTATTGATGTATTATATTAAGTTAAAATAAGTGTTCATTCAGTATTGCTGTAATTGTCATTATTACAAATACATTTTTTAAATCGGTATCGGCTTTTTTTTGGCCATCCAATAATCGGTATTGGTATCGGCGTTGACAAATCATAATCGGTCGACCTCTCATACACTTACTGTACATCCACTACTATTGATTAGACTAAATGAGGAATAAAGTCAAGGCAATATTCAATATCATGGAAACAGTGGATATGGGACCAGACGGTAACCTATACTCTCCTACTATATAACCTATATTATTTTTGAATATGTGATGTTGTGAAGTCAACATGTGCATAAATAAACAAATAATTAAATAACTGGCTAGCAGGATAAATTAATAAAGAGCAATCTCCCTGTCGGAGGGGAGATCCGTGCTGAGCCTTTTAGAGCAGCCTCCTCCCGCCCCCAGACAATATGGAGCAGACAGTAATCTGGCCATGCACTGAGGGGATTAGAGCCTCCACAGCACAGCACAGAAGCCCCCAAACAAGGTCAGGCTAGTCCCAACGTAGCACGGAGCCTCCGCAGCAAAGCACATACTGTACTGCACAGCACAGCACAGCACATCAGCCCCTAAACCAGGTCAGACCAGCCTCTCTCGGTCCGGACTAATCCAGTCCAGTAAGTACAGCCTAGATCAACACAGCAGCCACCAAAACCAGGTCAGCCCAGTGTGTGGCAAAGGCCAGCATAGATCAGCCCAGATGGGTCAAAACCAGCTTCCTCTATAACATGCAAGAATGCCATGTCCTACTATATAACGACAGCATCTTATATATAAATAAGGCCTGAGGGGGTGTGGTATCTGGCCAATATACCACAGCTAAGGATTGTTCTTATGCACGACGCAACGCGGATTGCTTGGATACAGCCCTTAGCCGTGGCATATTGACCATACATCATACCAGTGGTATACGTTCTGCTATACCACAGCTGTCAGCCAATCAGCATTCAGGGTTTGAACCACACAGTTTATAAAGAACATTATCTGATCTAAAGCTTTCACTCAGCAACTTAACTACAAAGGTTGGAAGCTCAGGCAATGTACCATCAAGGACATGGCAGAGTTAAAGCAATGTGTGATTTAAAATGTAGGATTCCGGTCCTCTCAGAATTAAAAGAACTAAGATTAACAATGGGAGAGCTCTGCTTTGACCCCTGGCCTGCCTGACGAACACAACACAACAGCAGCAAAAGCCACATAAAAAAACACAAACTGGGACTGACTGCACAGGATGACATGACTCTTTACACAGTGCAACAGTGCTATGTATCATCCCAGATACCCTAGACCCACTCCAATTCGCATACCGCCCCAACAGATCCACAGATCACGCAATCTCAAATCGCACTCCACTCCACACTGCCCTTTCCCACCTGGACAAAAGGAACCCCTATATGAGAATGCTGGTCATTGACTACAGCTCAGCCTTCAACACCATCGTGCCCACAAAGCTCATCACTAAGCTAAGGACCCAGGGACTAAACACCTTCAGCAACTGGATCCTGGACTTCTTGACGGGCCACTCCCAGGTGGTAAGGGTAGGCAACAACACGACTCTACACTCCAGTCCAGTTGGGGGTGGTAATGTACCTTAAAGTTGGATGCCAACTGCCATATAAAGTCCAAAGAAGAAGAAGCCTGAAGTAGGAAAGATTACTAGAACAGTACCATGCTGGGGCAGTGTTCTCACTCTGCGCGCGTGTGTGTGTGTGTGTGTGTGTGTGTGTGTGTGTGTGTGTGTGTGTGTGTGTGTGTGTGTGTGTGTGTGTGTGTGTGTGTGTGTGTGTGTGTGTGTGTGTGTGTGTGTGTGTGTGTGTGTGTGTGTGTGTGTGTGTGTGTGTGTGTGTGTGTGTGTGTGTGTATGTCCTGCCAGTCTTAGATTAGCCCAGCCTGATTCTATGTGATCTGCCGTATTGGGGGAGAGGAGTGCTGGGCGCCCATGGCAGAGACCAGTGCTGTCAGATGTGTCACCTCCTCATCTCCTACACCTCTGTCCGAGGTCCAGGCTAACGACAAGTTAACTACAGGCCATAGGAAGGGATTTCACTTGCCCCCCCATTCCCCCAAACATGTGTAAATATTGGACTATAAATTGTGCCCTTCTGTATTATACTTATGCTAAAACATTTACTCTATTCTACTGAACCATTTACTTTATGTTCATATTCTGATTTCTTATTGTTGTTGCATTGTCAAGAAGGAACCTGCAAGTAAGCATTTCATTGGGCGGTGTATACCATGTGCATCCTGTACATACGACTAATAAAACACATGGCCGTGTCACACCACACAGATGAAGGCACACTGTTATGTTGATAATGAGTACTGCTTCTTACTGACCAAGGGGAGAGAGCTGGATTAAATAAAGAAAAAAAATACGTTGTTGCATGTTTTTGTGCAATTTTGGCTGATTCGGCATGAATTGGAGCCAAAGCTCCTGAAAAGGCACTTGCTTGCTCACACACCCACTCTCGAGAGTACACACACACACACACACACACACACACACACACACACACACACACACACACACACACACACACACACACACACACACACACACACACACACACACACACACACACACACACACACACACACAGTGCCCAGTGGCTCCCACATGGTGTGTGTGTGTCTGTGTGGGGATGAGGTGCTGATAGAAGCTCTACCCCGGCGCACATACTTCCCTTTACTGCTATCCTGGGCATATTTACAGACAGTGACTTTAATGCACAGTAATGACTATTTTTATACCATGTACTTCCTCAGCCTTTCACTGAGAGTCTAACAGCTCCCCACTGACCTGGTGATTACCTTGTTGGCTGCCAAAGTACCTGGCTCCCCACGCCGGCCTCCCCCTGGCTCCCTCCTTTACCTACTGGAGAGACGCCTCGCCAACACCCCCAGGTTCTCCTCAAGGCTCTGTGGATGTGTGTGCGGAGCTGTGAGGGATGAGGTACTCACTTTTCATCCTGATTCTTTGCATTCTTTCCAACATATTGGCAAAACGCTTCAACAAGGAAAATGTTGTTTTCCAAATATAGCCAAACCTAACCAAAAGCACCTTCATTATCCACTATAACTTCTAAATGTTATTATAGCAACAAAATAATATCCAGACAGAGGCTTGAATTGAATCTCTCTGTGTTTACTCTGCCTGTTCAAAATATGGGGATTACGTCTGCATTTAGGAGAATTTAAATTGCAAATAAGACTAATTGTTTTTGTCTTTAATCCTAGCAGGGAGGGCGTCAATCTAATGTAAAGTTGCATCTCTCAGCCATTCATTCTCAGGAGGAGTGGGTTTGTGTCGCTACTTAATAAGCATGGTGTACACAGATATTAAAAGAGGCAAGTTTATTTTTATTATGAGTTGGGGTGCCCAGCTGGTAATTGAGACTGTTACATTGGTAGGCCTTGGGTGGCACAGCTAGGCAGCACTACAGCAACATAGCAGACCCACAGTGGCAGCAGCACTGCCAGCCCAGGCCTGCCAACTACACGGCTGCCCACTGACTCCTCTCTCTCGCTGTCTGTGTCTGGGAGTGAGAGTGAGTGAGGAGATTGTTGAGCAGAGAATCATGAACAAACAGAGTGTAGTTGAAACAGGAAAAAAAAGCACATGATGACAATCAAGGAGAGGAAGTGTATAAGGGGTCAGAATGGGAAAAAGCTAAAAAAGTGAAACAGCAAAGATAATATCAGACGCTTGTTAGCTCAATCACTAAATCAGCAGCAAACCACTACTCTGTATACACTTCATATGCCTAGATACTCCCCTGCTCATCATTTTAAAGTTGTCAAACACCTAGCTGGATTCTGATGTGTACTCTTAGACCATAAAACGCAATCAAACTTGTGTTATATTAACTGAAGCAGTAGCTCAAACATGAGTAGATTCAATCGGGGATTTGTGTGGGAGAAAAAAAGCCTTCCCTCTACAACTCCCAACAGCAATAACAAACGTATGTTTGAAGATCCATTTCATTCCCGTGGAATTAACTGACAATCCATAGAACCATCAGTGTTAGCTCTCTAATGAGGGATGGCATCGCCACTGTGTTTCTTCCCAGCCTCGCAGGTGTTGGAGTGACTATATGGCATGACCAGATTGACCATGGGCATTCTACACAAGAGCTGGTCTGGACACTCATTACATCTCAAAGAAGTTGCCCTCTCTTCCCGTCTCCCCCCTCAGCGAGAGGGGTAAGCGCACCGTAATAACAACAGGTTGCCCTCTCTTCCCGTCTCCCCCCTCAGCGAGAGGGGTAAGCGCACCGTAATAACAACAGGTTGCCCTCTCTTCCCGTCTCCCCCCTCAGCGAGAGGGGTAAGCGCACCGTAATAACAACAGGTTGCCCTCTCTTCCCGTCTCCCCCCTCAGCGAGAGGGGTAAGTGCACCGTAATAACGACAGGTTGCCCTCTCTTCCCGTCTCCCCCCTCAGCGAGAGGGGTAAGTGCACCGTAATAACGACAGGTTGCCCTCTCTTCCCGTCTCCCCCCTCAGCGAGAGGGGTAAGGGCACCGTAATAACGACAGGTTGCCCTCTCTTCCCGTCTCCCCCCTCAGCGAGAGGGGTAAGCGCACCGTAATAACGACAGGTTGCCCTCTCTTCCCGTCTCCCCCCTCAGCGAGAGGGGTAAGTGCATTGTAATAACAACAGGTTGCCCTCTCTTCCCGTCTCGCCCCTCAGCGAGAGGGGTAAGCGCACCGTAATAACAACAGGTTGCCCTCTCTTCCCGTCTCCCCCCTCAGCGAGAGGGGTAAGCGCACCGTAATAACAACAGGTTGCCCTCTCTTCCCGTCTCCCCCCTCAGCGAGAGGGGTAAGCGCACCGTAATAACAACAGGTTGCCCTCTCTTCCCGTCTCCCCCCTCAGCGAGAGGGGTAAGCGCACCGTAATAACAACAGGTTGCCCTCTCTTCCCGTCTCCCCCCTCAGCGAGAGGGGTAAGCGCACCGTAATAACAACAGGTTGCCCTCTCTTCCCGTCTCCCCCCTCAGCGAGAGGGGTAAGCGCACCGTAATAACAACAGGTTGCCCTCTCTTCCCGTCTCCCCCCTCAGCGAGAGGGGTAAGCGCACCGTAATAACAACAGGTTGCCCTCTCTTCCCGTCTCCCCCCTCAGCGAGAGGGGTAAGCGCACCGTAATAACAACAGGTTGCCCTCTCTTCCCGTCTCTCCCCTCAGCGAGAGGGGTAAGCGCACCGTAATAACAACAGGTTGCCCTCTCTTCCCGTCTCCCCCCTCAGCGAGAGGGGTAAGCGCACCGTAATAACAACAGGTTGCCCTCTCTTCCCGTCTCTCCCCTCAGCGAGAGGGGTAAGCGCACCGTAATAACAACAGGTTGCCCTCTCTTCCCGTCTCCCCCCTCAGCGAGAGGGGTAAGCGCACCGTAATAACAACAGGTTGCCCTCTCTTCCCGTCTCCCCCCTCAGCGAGAGGGGTAAGCGCACCGTAATAACAACAGGTTGCCCTCTCTTCCCGTCTCCCCCCTCAGCGAGAGGGGTAAGCGCACCGTAATAACAACAGGTTGCCCTCTCTTCCCGTCTCGCCCCTCAGCGAGAGGGGTAAGCGCACCGTAATAACAACAGGTTGCCCTCTCTTCCCGTCTCTCCCCTCAGCGAGAGGGGTAAGCGCACCGTAATAACAACAGGTTGCCCTCTCTTCCCGTCTCCCCCCTCAGCGAGAGGGGTAAGCGCACCGTAATAACAACAGGTTGCCCTCTCTTCCCGTCTCCCCCCTCAGCGAGAGGGGTAAGTGCACCGTAATAGCAACAGGTTGCCCTCTCTTCCCGTCTCTCCCCTCAGCGAGAGGGGTAAGTGCACCGTAATAACGACAGGTTGCCCTCTCTTCCCGTCTCGCCCCTCAGCAAGAGGGTGGCTTGTGTCAGAACTTTGCCTACGGAAATGTTAGGCTTCCCAAAAGCAGACGCAGCAGCATTATTTGTGTAATCCCAGAACTACTGTCGACCATACAGCTCGGGGGCACAAGATTTCAAACGTTTGTTCTGAGGTTCAGCTAGGAAACGTCTACACAGAGATACATACAGAGACATGAGAAGTGAACTGGCCCTTTCATTCCAAGCAGAGAGAAGAGAGGATGGGAGACAACAGTAAACACAAAGCAGAAAGACAGCCCCACTCATTCACAGGTGTCAGCCCACAGCCAAGAGACAAACTGTTTGATAGCTAGGGAAAACAGAGGACAGGAAGAGAGGAGGAGAAGGAACCTGCCAGAGTAGCACAGAGAGCGAGCGAGCGCTGCGAGAGAGAGCGAGATAGGGAGAGAGAGAGAGAGAGAGCATGCCATTACAGTGTGTACATATCACCATAATGCAGGGGGATATGTATGAATAAGATCTCTCTCCTCCATGTCGTCATCCCGCTTCTCTCCTTCCCCGAGCGAGACAGATTACCCAATCAATCTCCTCAGAGAGAGAGGGAGGAAGAGTAGAGGGAGAGGAATAAGGAGGGGACAGAGACGAGGAGTGGGAGGGGGTAGCAGAGTGAGAAAGACTGTGCATTACACCTAAGAGAAATTGAGGCAAGAGAAAGGCGTAGGATGAGAGATTTTGTTTTCAAGGACAGAAGGTGAGAAGGAGGGAATACAGAGGCAAACAGAATGGTTTTAAAGTGAGCACCTGTTGTGGATGAGAGAAAAGGGTGGCCTCTCAATGGTTGTTGTTTACAGAGAAGCCCCCCCAGCCACCTGTTTCAGTCCTGCTGGACACTCAAGTCTGTTACAGCTTGGCTACATCTCAAATGATACACTATTCCCTATCAAGTGCAATTCTGACCGAACCATAAAAGGAAACAGAAAAGTGTCATCCCAGACACATCCCCATCATTCGCCTGCCCTGACACCCAGCAAACCCCTACATTATACCATCATGGACTGTATATAAGTGTTATCACACTTAGGTATTCAAGTCAGCGCAGGTGTCAAAGTGACATTTTACAATAGAAAATCATGTCACACAGACCAACATAATGAATTGCATTACTGCCTGTTGCAAGAGGACCTGTTTTGAGGCACACAGTAGACAGAGGAGAGGTCTGGAGTTCTTTGTGTGGCTGAGGAGTTCTGGTCACTGCTCACAACTCAACGGCCCAGCGACAAGCCAAATCAAAGCTTAAAATGAAAACTTCAGAGAGTTCAGGGCTCAATGATAAGCAATTGCTAATTTTCAGAATGCATTGATAATTATCAGAAACAAAACAAAAAAAATTGCCTTTATTATCTGCCTTTACTTGTTCATTGAAAGGTTCCCCACCTCCATTGACAGGAGAGTCTCCCTCATAGCGTGCTAAATGATCAGTCAATCCACAAATCATATAGACAAGCATGGAGCTTTATCCAGAAAGGAGCACTAAGGCATTGCTTTTTGAATGACGCACTACTGTCACTAAATCAGTGACACTCCGGAGGCGCTGATGTCACAGTAGCAAGAACCGCAGATGTGTGGGGTCATGATCTCTAGCTTGTGCAAAGAACAAAGTCTGTAATGATGGGGGCCTCCCAGCATGATAATTTCCTGCTAGTGTGTTTGTGTGTGTCGTGCATTTCTGACTTTCTTCATCATTTATGCCTCTATTCCTTTCATCACTCAGTCTGAATTACCAAAAGACGTCTCATTATTTTAATAAAAAACATTTCCTCCACAAACCACTCCTCTTTTGAGGAACATCCACATTCAAGTAGGAACATGGATTTTCTCTCAGTAAGTAAACATGAGTGAACACAGTTTCAACAATTAGGAAGAAAGGAAAATATCACTTAAACAAATCTACTAAGGCTGTGTTTCACTTCCATGTTCAGTATAACAGTGTGGTGTGTTTAGGGTGTGTGTGTGTAGGTTTGTACCACATTGGTTCTCCCATCCAGGGGTACAGAGTCCTCCAGTTCCGGGAGCCCAGCCAGAGTCACAATCCCACCAAAATCCAGGGATTAGCCATGAACTACCCCTCAGATTTGAGGATTATCACATTATATTCCATTATCTTCTCCAAACTGGAGGGCCTACAAATTCTTCCACCCTGGGTCATGGTGGATTCCTTCTAACCCAGCCAGGGCCACCATCATGTCTTTGGACAACAGCCCCACTCCTCAACAATACCCTGACACTGACCCAGTCAGTCAGAGATGGCATCTAAACGTGTGGACCCATACATATCCAGTCTAACACCAGAGAGAAGGTCTTCTGTTTCTCCTGTGAGAGTGACTTACTGGAGTCGTGTTGTTTTTGTCCCTGTGATCCTGGGAGACACGGCGGGGGAATAGGGCTGTTATCAGCCGGGCCGCGATAGCTACTTGATCAGACTGCTGGTCCAGAGGGATCGGAGGGGCTGGAGTTAATCAGACAGAGACAGGCCGCAGGGCAGCGACCCAGGGGATTCACGCCTCCACCCCCACACCCCGTTCCCCCCGCCACAGCCACGTCACAGCCCCAGATAAGGTTCTTCACACAACATTAGCCCTGTGTCTGTCTGTCCATAACGCCAACACACACAGACATGCCGGGTTCACCAGCAACACTGACAGAGTTATGGAAATGAACAGGACTGACGGATGGGGAAGATTTGACTATAGACAAACTCATTAAAACATTTCATGGTTATGCATTTTCATAAAGTCCAACCTTCTCAATAACCTGCTCAATCCATCCAATACAAATATACAGATAAACATCTCCAATTAGTACAAACTTGTCGACCACCAACAACAATCATTTACTGTCAAATTTGATGACCAGTGATATTGGTGTACTCCTTTCACACACACAGAGCCCTCTCAGTCCATCAATCTGGAGGTCGCCGGACAGACGGATACACTCTGACCCTTTAAACTTCAGCCAGGTCAGAGGTCAAGGGAAACTGGACATTAATCCTTGAACTAGAACAAAAGAGCAGGACATCTGAGCCCCAGTGACATTCCCCAGAGCCCCACAGCGTCCACACTGATTGACCACCCTGGGCTGACCACTGGGTAGGACAGATCCCTCAGAGGACCTTGGAATAGAGCCCCACATCTGGACAATGGAGCAGAGGGAGGAAGTCTCAAGGACACGTGTCTGTGTGAATCGTGTGGGTTAGGTGCCGAACGAAGACCATGTCGGATGAGAAACGTTGTGTGTGCGCGTGCAGGGCAGCTGACTGTTGAGACACCCAGGTAGCTAGATACCTCGGGAGATAGGCTAGGTGTTGGGAATGATTAGGCATATAGATTAATTGGAGACACTTGTCAGATTTAATTAACCATGGGGTTTAATTAACCATGTAATTAATCTTATGCTGGTGTAATACACACTCACAACAAATGAGTCTGTTCTGATGAGGTCTGGTCTGTTCATACTTGTCAGACTACATGGGAGTGCGGAACTGCACAGAATTGAGAAAGCGGCTAAATGAAATGTCCAGTGCAGAAATAGAACCATCATGATCCATTTCCAGAGCTCCTTCCCTAACGGCCAGGTGAATGATAAGCTAGTAGTAATACAGTCTGACCAACATAACCTATTAGCTGCATGATCCTTACTTTAAATGTATTAAAGGGTATGTATGTAATACCACTATTTAGCAGAGCCAAAACACCAGAAAATGATAATTGTACGCTAAAGTATAGCAGTGATAAAACAATCTAACGGATTTGACTTGAGTGAGGCAGATGAAGTAAGAGGACTGCAGCTTAACCTTCAATCATTGAGGTCCTGCCAATGAGCTAGAGGTCACAATTAGTGGGCTCATTAACATGGTCATTTGCAGTCCAAGGGCTGTGTCAACAAAGAGCCTCCTTTTGTAAGCCGGCCACTCTGAGGCCCTCCACACATGTTCAAGCAGCACATCAGTGCTAGCGCCAGTGGAAGCTCCAGCTCTTCTGCAGATGAGAGGGTCAGGGAGAGCAAGCCCATGACCCCCAGGCCACCCCCATCCATCGGCCACAGCATTGTACTTAATCCAGGCCAACAGCTCACCCAGCTGCTTTATTTGCTCCGACCTTTATTGAAAACATGAGAAGGCCAATAAAAGCCTTGCAGTGGCCTGACATTTCACCTTCAGCCGACAGTTTAGGTAAAGCTCTAAGGGGTCACAGGGAGGAAGTGAGGGAGGTAGCCAGGACACTGTTTCACTGAGTTTAGGAGGATAGAACCTATTGCAGTAAGAGACGCTACAGAGACCAAACAAAACTACATTCATATCGTGACCAAAACAATCATGTATGCAAATGTCTTAATTCGATATTGAGAAATTAACTTGGATTACAGATAGACATTCTATAGCGCACACACACACGACAACGACGGCCACCCGTGCCTCTGACACAACACCAGTGACAGGTTGACTCACATAATCGTGGAAAGCCTTGGCCTCGCTGGAATGTTCGCATGTCTCCCTCCGGTCTGGAGCAGCGCAGTACAGATCCCAGAATACACTGTGGGGAGAAGAGGAGAGAGACAGAGAACATGGTTGGACATAGACGTCAGAGTACAGCAAACATGCAGATAGTTTCAGTTTACACAACATTAACAACAGTTGGGGATGGTTCACATGACTGAGTTGGTTGGAGCATGGTGCTAATCCTATCTCTTAACACATTCATGAAAATAGTAATTGCCTCTAAACCTTCAAACTGCATACTGAACTCTAATCCAACTAAACTACTGAAAGAGCTGCTTACTGTGCTTGGCCCTCCTATGTTGAACATAATAAATGGCTCCCTATCCACTGGATGTGTACCAAACTCACTAATAGTGGCAGTAATAAAGACTCTCTTGAAAAAGCCAAACCTTGTCCCAGAATATATATTTTTTTAAACGAATCGGCCTATATCGAATCTCCCATTTCTCTAAAAATTTTGGGAAAAAGCTGTTGCACGGCAACTCACTGCCTTCCTGAAGACAAACAATGTATACGAAACGCTTCAGTCGGTTTTAGACACCATCATAGCACTGAGACTGCACTTGTGAAGGTGGTAAATTACCTTTTAATGGCGTCAGACCAAGGCTCAGCATCTGTCCTCGTGCTCCTAGACCTTAGTGCTGCTTTTGACACCATCGGTCACCACATTCTTTTGGAGAGATTGGAAACCCAAATTGGTCTACACGGACAAGTTCTGGCCTCGTTTAGATCTTATCTGTCGGAAAGATATCAGTTTGTCTCTGTGGATGGTTTGTCCTCTGACAAATCAACTGTAAGTTTCAGTGTTACTCAAGGTTCCGTTTTAGGACCACTATTGTTTTCAATATATATTTTACCTCTTGGTGATGTCATTCAGGAAAACATAAAGTTACCTTTCACTGCTATGCGGACGATACACAGCTGTACATTTCAATGAAACATGGTGAAGGACCAAAATTGCCCTCCCTGGAACCCTGTGTTTCAGACATAACGAAGTGGATGGCGGAATTTTTAAAATTTTTAAACTCGGGACATAACAGAGATGCTAGTTCTTGGTCCCAAGACACAGAGATCTGTTGGATCTGACAATTAATCTTGATGGTTGTACAGTCGTCTCAATTAAAACTGTGAAGGACCTCGGCGTTACTCTGGACCCTGATCTCTCTTTTGATGAACATATCAAGACTATTTCAAGGACAGCTTTTTTCCAACTTCGTAACATTACAAAAATCAGAAACTTTTGTCACTTCTAGATTAGACTACTGCAATGCTCTACTTTCCGGGTACCCTGATAAAGCACTAAATAAACTTTAGTTAGTGCTAAACACGGCTGCTAGAATCTTGACTAGAACCCAAAAATGTGATCATATTACTCTTCCTGCTTCCTGTTAAGGCTAGGGCTGATTTCAAGGTTTTACTGCTAACCTACAAAGCATTACATGGGCTTGCTTCTACCTATCTCTCCCATTTGGTCCTGCCGTACATACCTACATGTACGCTACGGTCACAAGACGCAGGCCTCCTTATTGCCCCTAGAATTTCTAAGCAAACAGCTGGAGGCAGGGCCTAAAGAACTCAATTTTTATGGAATGGTCTGCCTATCTATGTGAGAGAAGCAGACTCGGTCTCAACCTTTAAGTCTTTATTTGAGACATCTCTCTCAGCCTTAGGACCATGCCACAGGACTACCCAGCCTGAAGACTCCTTGCTGTCCCCTGTCCACCTGGTTGTGCTGCTGCTCCAGTTTCAACTGTTCTGCCTGTGGCTATGGAACTCTGACCTGTTCTTCGGACGTGTTACCTTGTCCCGGACCTGCTGTTTTCGACTCGCTCTCTCTACCGCACCTGCTGTCTCTAACTGTGAATAATCGGCTATGAAAAGCCAGCTGACAACCACTGTGATTATTATAATTTCACCCTGCTGGTCATCTATGAACATCTTGGCCATGAACTGTTATAATCTCCACCCGGCACAGCCAGAAGAGGACTGGCCACCCCTCAG
The DNA here is from genome assembly GCF_045679555.1 of Salvelinus alpinus. Lineage (NCBI taxonomy): Eukaryota > Metazoa > Chordata > Actinopteri > Salmoniformes > Salmonidae > Salvelinus > Salvelinus alpinus. The sequence goes on from NC_092091.1 coordinate 20,968,169, forward strand.
AGCCTGGTTCCTCTCTAGGTTTCTTCCTAGGTTCCTGCCTTTCTAGGGCGTTTTTCCTAGCCACCGTGCTTCTACATCTGCATTGCTTGCTATTTGGGGTTTTAGGCTGGGTTTCTGTATAGCACTTTGTGACATCGGCTGATGTAAAAAGGGCTTTATAAATACATTTGATTGATTGATTGTGGGTTTGATTCCCTCATGGGACACATACTGAATGTATACATGTGTATGTGTGAAACGTAACACTAAAATACCATCTATCACGAAGTGAAACTTGATCAAGCTGAAGTTATAAAGTGAATGAAAAAAAAACTATTTTAGTCCACCGCTCGCCTCAGAGCTTCAGCAAGGTGAGGTCATCTAATTGAACCATTTCATGTAGCTATCGTTCTGCTTGGCCAGAGCTGCAGGCTAATGATCTATTAGGCATTATATTTGTTAATTAAGGCAAATCCAGCACTTAAGGGCTGCAAGGGGCACCAAGTTCCAATCCAAATACACTCTTAATTACTTAATTAAGCACCTGTTTAACTGGTCCACATTAAATTGTTCTTTCACCTAAGATATTGATTTAATGGATAGCACATAAAAGCTGCTGATCTGACTGGGGCTCAAGAGCAATGTTACGCTTTTTCCAATCCATTCAAAGACGAAAATTCCACGATATGCATGCTTTCTGCTGAGGCAGCAAAACCAGACTTCTAACAACGTGTGATACACTGAGCACTTGATAGGACTTCAAAATGGAGCAGAAAATATTAGCTGATCACCCATAACCGTGTGTAAGATATTTTGTTACAATTCATATAGAGTGATGCTAAACATATGTATTTACTGCATATGGAAGGTACATTTGCATGTACTGTCTTCTTACTGTGTAAGCACAGTAAAGTAGTGAAGATACAACTTCCCTGTTTTATATCATAACAAAGCATTTCTGGTGAAGAAATGCTATTTTCTACAAGCCCCTGGCCTTTGCTCTCAGGTGTGCACTGTCTGGGTCAGCTGGACAGGCTGATGCACAGCACAGAGAAAAAGAGAGGAGAGGGAGAGATCGAGAACAGAGGTGTGTGTGTTTGTGCGTGCGTACGTGCATGTTTTATGCGTGCATGCGTGTGTGTTGAAGGGGTCATGAAGCCTGCCCCTCAGTCACTTGACAATAAAGCCAGGCTGCATTATCATATCTATCAACTGCCGTTAAAGAGATTGCAGCTTTGTCAGAGCTGTGCCTGCCTGCCGGAGGGAGACAGCGGGATCATCTCAAATCCAATCAGCTCTCTGGGAAATGAAATAAGACACACGTTAGAGTTTGTTACTGAAAAGCCACAACTAGGTGCAAACAGGGGATGGGGACTGGAGAGCAGGGTGATTATAACCTGACACTCACCAAAGTTTCAAATAGTAACTTATAAACTAGGTGGTTTGTGCCCTGAATGCTGATTGGCTGACAGCCGTGGTATATCAGATTGTATATGACAAAACATGTATTTTTACTGCTCTAATTACGCTGGCAACCAGTTTATAATAGCAACAAGGTACCTTCGGGGTTTGTGGTATATGGTCATTATACCATGTTGCGTTGTGCCTAAGAACAGCCCTTAGCCGTGGTATATTGGCCATATACCACACCACCTCGGGCCTTATTGCTTAAGTAGATCATATCTGGGTGGGACTGCTCATGCAACACGGCTAAAAAGGTACACTACGACTAGTTAAGACTAGCTACCTACAGGTTGAGAAGCTCAGCAGTTTCTTTTTGTCAACTGAAGATTTTCATACTGTGGATGCACTCTCTCCTTAGACTCCTTTAAATAAATTAACTTGGCTGTGTGGAATCCCTAAGATCAATCTGGGTGTGAGATTCTTGGTCCAGTTTAGAAGGCATGCAAATTCTGCCATATTCAAATTAAATGCCAGTAAAAACAATGTGGAAATGTGGACTGACAGCATAAACAGGACATACACACTTTCCACTTCATTGTGTCCCGAACAACGAATTAGCATCTACATTCACAAGACAATTACAACAATTAAATACCATCATGATAATTATTGCAATTAACTGTAGTCTGACAACGCCTGGAGGTAACAATGTGCCTTCCACCATAATGGGCAGAGTAAACAGAGACACATGGTTGAAGGGGTCTAGGCATTGATCCACACACTCTAGGCTGGGGTGAGTTCCTGTCAGGCAACAGAGAAGCCATGCTAAGGAGAGGAGAAAGAGGAGAAGAGGGAAAGCCAGGTTGACTATGGCTGCTAATACTCTTATCAGCCTGAGCTGCTCTTAATGGGACAAAACACTACAATCAAAGGCAGAAGAAAACAAAACCTTTCAGAGTGTTTATTACCCCACTGAAGTTTGCTATTCTCCTGGTATTAATGCTTGCGTTGTGAGACAACAAGAGAAACAGGCACTCCGTAGCTCTTAAAACAGCACGCCATGTAAATCAGCTCTTCTATAAATCCCTGGGAACACTCCCCTCGGACTTCGCTAATAAATTCAACATCTGACAAGGGCCAAAGAAAGAAAGAATAAAAGGAAATGTATGTTGTGTGCATATTGTTAAAGATGAGATACAATAGAATAACTCCTTTATTAATCTAACATGGGGAGGCTCAATGGTCAGGTGTCACGCCCTGACCTTAGAGATCCTTATTTATTCTCTATGTTTGGTTGGGTCAGGGTGTGACTCGGGTGGGAAAATCTATGCTTTCTATTTCTTTGTTATTTTGCCGAGTGCGGTTCCCAATCAGAGGCAGCTGTCTATCGTTGTCTCTGATTGGGGATCATATATAAGTTGTGATTTTCCGTTTGAGTTTTGTGGACTCTGGAATGGCTAACAAATGTTTCCAACGCTGTAGAAGCTGTCTTTATTATGCTCTTGTCCGGGACAATATTAACAATCCGGAATTTCAAATGTGGCAATTGTTTGCTTGCGGGGGGATTACAGGAATCAGGTGGCCATCCTTAGCAAGCAAATTTCAACTCTGCGTGAACTTATGGGGAAAACGCAAACGAGTCTTCAACTCCTGTGGCCAGACGCAGCTTGTGCTTAATGGATGTATCCCTGCATTGTCATCTGTCCCTATCCGAATGGCCTATGCTACCTGGAATTTTCCTGCTAAGGAAGTTGTTTCCATCTGCTTCTCCTCCATCTTGTAGTGGAGTAGATGGAGAACAGCAAGAGGATTGTTCCAATCAGCGCAGGTCCCATGTCACAAGTCGTGGAAAGCAAAGGCAGCCGCATGCTGCTAAACGGAGGTCCGTTTAGTGAGAGGTCCGGAGCAGATTGACATGAGAAATAGCTTCACCACCCTGGTGCCTGATCTACCTGCGCCTTCATCGCTGGGACTACCTGGGTCTGCGACAGCTGTGCTGACTCCAACAGCGGCTTCGTCATCGGGTTCGGGCTCTCTTCCCTCTCTCTGGATCTGACGGGGTTTTGCCTGCTGTTGGAGGTCTGGACTTATCCCTGGGAGCTGCGGGTGTATGCGATCTGCTCCTCGTGGGCCCTTGAAAGGTTCCACAAATTGTGTGAGGGGTAGGAATGGGTGTATTTCTCCATCCCCTTCCCCGGCCGTTGTATTGGGAGATATTGAGATATTTCTCAGTCCCTTGAGTAAAAACGTTTGTGCTATCCAGGAGCACCAGTATAGGACATCAATAAGCTGCTCCCAAACATTTTAAACCTGCATCAGGAAAATGAGTCTATCATAGTTCATGTGGGATTCAATGAAATTATGAAGGAAAGCTAAGAACAGCTGAAGATGGATTTTAAAGAACTGATTGGGTCTCTGCTTAACACCAACAAACGCCCCATAATCTCTGGCCCTGTGCCCTCCCTAAATCATGGCATTGAACATTCAGCAGACTTTTAGCCCTCCATAACTCGCTACGTGCCTATTGCAGGTATGTGGGTGTAACATTTATTTTCAATTTTGATACCTTCTGGAAACAAAGCTTGTTTAATAAAGAGGATGGGATCTACCCAAATCATTTGGGTTCCTGGATCCTTTCACAGCATTATAAGGCAGGAAGAGTAGCTGCTGCCTTGGAGCAGCTAATGGGGATCCTTAATAAATACAAATACAGTGCCAGTTCACTTACCTCCTCCCTATAGGCGGACTCGTCATTGTTGGTTATCAGGCCTACAACCGTGGTGTCGTCAGCAAACTTGATGATGGAGTTGGTGTCGTGCTAAACCACGCAGTCGTGCGTCAACAGGGAGTACAGCAGAGGACTGAGGACACACCCCCTGGGGCGGCCCTGTGTTAAGAGTCAGTTTGGAGGTGTTGTTGTTGCCAATCCTTACAGCCTGTGACTTGCGCGTCAGGAAGTCCAGGATCCAGTTGCAGAGGGTGGTGTCCAGACCCAGAGTTCTGAGCTTGATGTCGAGCTTGGAGGGAACAATAGTGTTAAATGTTGAACTGTAGTCAATGAACAGCATTCTCATAGTTGTTCCTCTTGTCCAGATGCGTTACGGCTCTGTGAATAGCGATAGAAATAGCATCTTCCGTGGATCTGTTGGAGCAGTAGGCAAATTGAAGCCTCTCCAAGCACTTCATGATAACAGAGGTGATCGCGACAGGGTGATAGTCATTGGGCATGTCACCTTGTTTTTCGGGCACTGGGACAATGGTTGTCCAGCAGGTGGGACTACAGCCTGGGACGGGGACAGGATGAAGATGTCTGAGAAGACACCACCCATTTGGTTGGCACCAACTAGGGGGATATGCCACCTGAGGCGGTGGCTATGTTAGTATTCACACTTTTGAGAGTTTTACTCATGTCAGCCTCAGTGCGTAAAAGCACCTAGTGGTCTGGAGAAGCGAGTCTCTTCCTGGATGGCTCGTATTGTCTGCCTTGAAGGGAGCATAGAATGTGTTAAGCACGTCTGGGAGGAAGGCTTCAGTGGGCACCGCACAGCTGGATATGCCTTTGTATTTTTGCATCCCTAATGGATTTGCGGAGCACGTACCTGCTTGCCTTGAACGACTCATCAGGGTTTGTTCTACTGACATTGAATGCTGCAGTACAGGCTTTCAGCATTGTACGGATATCTCTGTTCATCCAGGGTTTTTGGTTTGGGTATGTCCGGATTGTTATTGTGGGTACAACATCAACAACACATTTCCTAATGAGGCCTGTGACTGACAATACATATTCCTCAAATGTTGATGGATGAGTCCTTGGTGAAACCTTGAACATGTTCCAATCAGCATTCTCAAAATAATCCTGCAGCATTGAGTCTGCCTCATCTGTCCAGCACCTCAATATTCTCTGTGTTGATGGCTCTTTCGAGTTGATGCTTGTCGGCGGGGAGGAGGAACAGAGAGACATGTTCTGATTGTCGTTGTAACGGATGTTGGTGTATACATGGTCAAGCACACTGAATCCTCATGTGTGACAGGATAGATGTTGGTGATATTTTGGGAAAATGTGTTTTAGACAGGCTTAGTTAAAGTCACCACCAACAAAGACTGCTACCGGGTGAGAGTATCATTGCTGGCTAATGATCTTGTACAGTTTTCTGAGTGCGCTGTGTTTGCTTGTGGCGGTATGTACACAGCTCTGATAAGACACCTGAATTTCCTCTGGACATTTTTTTATTTTATTTAACTCAGCAAGTCAGGCAAGTCAGTTAAGAACAAATTCTTATTTACAATGACTGCCTACAGGGGAACAGTGTTTGGGGCCAGAACGATAGATTTTTACCTTGTCAGCTCGGGGATTCGATCCAGCAACCTTTCGGTTACTGGCCCAACGCTCTAACAACCAAGCTACCTGCCGCGCCAAAATGGATATACGGTAGTGAAATATATACAGCCTTATTCAAAAATGTATTAAATAGTTTTTTACACCTTCATCAATCTACACACAATACCCCATAAGCAAAATCAAAAACTTCAGCAACTTTACTAAAAATAAAAATATCACATTTACATAAGAATTCAGACCCTTTACTGAGTACTTGTTGAAGCACCTTTGGCAGCGATTACAGTCGAGTCTTCTTGGGTATGACGCTACAAGCACACTTGTATTTGGGGAGTTTCTCCCATTCTTCTCTGCAGATCCTCTCAAGCTCAGTCAGGTTGGATGGGAAGCGTCGCTGCACAGCTATTTTCAGGACTCTACAGAGATGTTCGATCGGGTTCAAGTCCGGGCTCTAGCTGGGCCACTCGAGGACATTCAGAGACTTGTCCCGAAGCCACTCCTGCGTTGTCTTGGCTGTGTGCTTAGGGTCATTGTCCTGTTGGAAGGTGAACCTTCGCCCCAGTGGGAGGTCCTGAGCGCTCTGGAGCATGTTTTCATCAAGGATCTCTCTGTACTTTGCTCTGTTCATCTGTCCCTCGATCCTGATTAGTCTCCCAGTCTCTGCCACTGAAAAACATCCCCACAGCATGATGCTGCCACCACCATGCTTCACCGTAGGGATGGTGCCAGGTTTCCTCCAGATGTGACACTTGGCATTCAGGCCAGTCTTGGTTTCATCAGACCAGATAATCTTGTTTCTCATGGTCTGAGAGTCTTTCGGTTACTTTTGGCAAACTCCAAGCGGGCTGTCATGTGCCTTTTACTGAGCAGTGGCTTCCATCAGGCCACTCTACCATAAAGGCCTGATTGAGATGGTTGTCCTTCTGGAAGTTTCTTCCATCTCCACAGAGGAACTGTTGAGCTCTGTCAGAGTGACCATCAGGTTCTTGGTCACCTCCCTGACCAAGGTCCTTCTCCCCCTATTGCTCAGTTTGGCCGGGGGCAGCCAGCTCTAGGAAGAGTCTTGGTGGTTCCAAACTTCTTCCATTTAAGAATGATGGAGGCCACTGTGTTGTTGGGGACCTTCAATACTACAGAAATGTTTTGGTACCCTTCCCCAGATCTGTGCTTCGACACAATCCTGTCTCGGTGCTCTAGGACCATTCCTTCGACCTCATGGCTTGGTTTGGACTTTGACATGCACTGTCAACTGTGGAACCTTAAATATACAGTTGAAGTCAGAAGATTACATACACTTAGGTTGGAGTCATTAAAACTCGTTTTTCAACCACTCATCAAATTTCTTGTTAACAAACTATAGTTTTGGCAAGTCAGTTAGGATATCTACTTTGTGCATGACACAAGTAATTTTTCCAACAATTGTTCACAGACAGATTATTTCACTTATAATTCACTGTATCACAATTCCAGTGGGTCAGAAGTTTACATACACTAAATTGACTGTGCCTTTTAACAGCTTGGAATATTCCAGAAAATGATGTCATGGCTTTAGAAGCTTCTGATAGGCTAATTGACATCATTTGAATCAATTGGAGGTGTACCTGTGGATGTATTTCAAGGCCTACCTTCAAACTCAGTGCCTCTTTGCTTGACATCATGGGAAAATCAAAAGAAATCAGCCAAGACGCCAGAAAAAAAGTTGTAGACCTCCACAAGTCTGGTTCATCCTTGGGAGCAATTCATCTGTACAAACAACAGTACGCAAGTATAAACACCATGGGACCACGCAGTCGTCATACCGCTCAGGAAGGAGACACGTTCTGTCTCCTAGAGATGAACGTACTTTGGTGCGAAGAGTACAAATCAATCCCAGAACAACAGCAAAGGACCTTGTGAAGATGCTGGAGGAAACCGGTACAAAGGTCTATATCCACAGTAAAACGAGTCCTATATTGACATAACCTGAAAGTCTGCTCAGCAAGGAAGAAGCCACTGCTCCAAAACCGCCATAAAAAAGCCAGACTACGGTTTGCAACTGCACATGGGGACAAAGATCGTACTTTTTGGAGAGATGTTCTCTGGTCTGATGAAACAAAAAACTGTTTGGCCATAATGACCATTGTTATGTGTGGAGGAAAAAGGGGGAGGCTTGCAAGCCGAAGAACACCATCCCAACCGTGAAGCACGGGGGTGGCAGCATCATGTTGTGGGGGTGCTTTGCTGCAGGAAGGATTGGTGCACTTCACAAAATAGATGGCATCATGAGGCAGGGAAATTATGCGGATATGTTGAAGCAACATCTCAAGATATCAGTCAGGAAGTTAAAGCTTGGTCGCAAATGGGTCTTCTAAATGGACAATGAACCCAAGCATACTTCCAAAGCTGTGGCAAAATGGCTTTGAAAAAGCGTGTGCGAGCAAGGAGGCCTACAAACCTGACTCAGTTACACCAGCTCTGTAAAAATTCACCCAACTTATTGTGGGAAGCTTGTGGAAGGCTACCCGAAATGTTTGACTCAGTTAAACAATTTAAAGGCAATGCTACAAAATATAAATTGAGTGTACGTAAACTTCTGACCCACTGGGAATGTGTTGAAAGAAATAGAAGCTGAAATAAATCATTCTCTCTACTATTATTCTAACATTTCACATTCTTAAAATAAAAGTGGTGATCCTAACTGACCTAAGACAGGGCATTTTTACTAGGATTAAATGTCAGGAATTGTGAAAAACTGAGTTTAAATCTATTTGGCTAAGGTGTATGTAAACTTCCGACTTAAACTGTATACACAGGTGTGTGCATTTGCAAATCATGTCTAATAAATAGAATTTACAACAGGTGGACTCCAATCAAGTTGTAGGAACATCAAGGATGATCAATGGAAACAGGATGCACCTGAGCTCAATTTAGAGTCTCATGAAGGGTCTGAATACTTATGTAAATAAGGTATTTTTTATTTGTAATAAATTTGCAAAAATGTATACAAATCTATTTTTGCTTTGTTATTATGGGGTATTGTGTGTAGATTGATGAAGGTAAATGTATTTTATCCATTTTAAAATAAGGCTGGAATGTGACAAAATGTAGAAAAAGTTACTTTCCGAATGTGTGGTTATGGATGTGGGTATGCAGACCCGTGAGCCACTGCGGCCCCTTATGATGAGTAGATTTTTTTGTGGCCCCGACTCCCATCAAAGTTGCCCACACCTGATCTAGTGTCTCTCTCTTTCTGACAGTTATTACAGATCTACTCTGCTTGACATATACGGGCTGAAAGGAACCACAAAGCCCCACTTTCAGCCTCATTATACCTGTTTTATAAAATATAACCAGGAGATTTAGGATAGGGCAAGTCTGTTTTGCTGAACTTCTTTTTTTTGCCCCTCGCAAGGATGAATTTCAGCTGGAAGCAATTTGAGGGATGATCCGTGTACATAGTATTGTGGTGAGGTTCTGAGAGGGTGACCGAGTGGATGTCCATTGAAAACTGGTTAAAACAATTGATTTGGTCAACAAATGAAGAGGGCTAATGAAACAATCAACACCTGCACCCCTCTCGGAACCCTGGCTTTATTCCTGCGTCCATAACAACAGATGTGGATGACTGACCCCCACCTCCAACACACCGCAACCTGTAGCCCCCCCCCCCCCCCAGCCCATTCAGGCCTGCACGGCCCAACTGGAACCTGCTTGAGACAGAATCAGGGAAGAAAAATAGCCAAATCCCCCACCCTGGGTTAACACAAAAGAGACTGGAATGTAAGGAGTTAATCCGTTAGGGGTCTCTCTGCAAACAAAGGACAGGCCTCCAGACAAAGGTTGAGGGAGTGGGAGCAGAGGGGGAGGGGTTGGCTTCCCCTTACCATCTGGACCCTTTGTTTGGGGGAGGAGGTTGGTGAAGGGGGAGGTGTCCTGGTGAAGGGGGAGGGGTCCAGTGAGCCTCCCCATCCAGTTCTGCAGCCCCAGACAGACAACCCAGCTAGCACATAACATTCTGAGAACCATATGTTTCTTAGAATGTGGTTGTCCTATGGTTATTTTGCAAACAACCTTCCCACAACTTTCTGGAAATGGTGCAGAATAATTGCTTGGCTTTGTAACATTCTCAGCACATTTAAGGCACTTGAAAAAAACACAATTTTCTTGGTATTTCATTACTTTAACAGTGCTAGATGGGTCACTACAGACCCGGGTTCGATCCCGGGCTGTATCACAACCGGCTGTGATCGGGAGTCCCATAGGGTGGCACACAATTGGCCCAGTATCATCTGGGTTAGGGGAGGGTTTGGCCAGGGTAAATAAGAATTTGTTCTTAACTTCTCTGGGATATGTGGGACGCTAACGTCCCACTTGGCCAAAAGCCAGTAAAAATGCACAGCGCCAAATTCAAATAAATTACTATAAAAATCAAACTTTCATGAAATCACACATGAAAGATACCAAATTAAAGCTACACTTGTTGTGAATCCAGCCAACATGTCAGAATTCAAATAGGCTTTTCGGCAAAAGCAAATGATGCTATTATCTGAGGATAGCAACAGAGTAAACAAAGAGAGAGAAGCATATTTCAACCCTGCAGGCGCGACACAAAACTCAGAAATAAAAATATAATTCATGCCTTACCTTTGACGAGCTTCTTTTGTTGGCACTCCAATATGTCCCATAAACATCACAAATGGTTATTTTGTTCGATTAATTCCGTCGATATATATCCAAAATGTCCATTTATTTGGCGCGTTTGATCCAGAAAAACACCAGTGCCAACTTGTGCAACGTGACTACAAAATATCTCAAAAGTTACCTGTAAACTTTGCCAAAACATTTCAAACTACTTTTGTAATACAGCTTTAGGTATTTTTTTACGTAAATAATCGATAAAATTGAAGACGGGATGATCTGTGTTCAATACAGGATTAAAACAAACTGTAGCTAGCTTTCTGGTCACGTTCCTTTATCTAACAGTACACTTCAAGTGACCCTTGTTCAAGATGGCCGTACTTCATTACACAAAGGAAAAAACCTCAACCAATTTCTAAAGACTGTTGACATCCAGTGGAAGCGGTAGGAACTGCAAGAAGGTCAATTAGAAATCTGGATTCCCAATGAAAACCCATTGAAAAGAGAGTGACCTAAAAAAAAAATATCTGAATGGTTTGTCCTCGGGGTTTCACCTGCTAAATAAGTTCTGTTATACTCACATACATGATTCAAACAGTTTTAGAAACTTCAGAGTGTTGTCTATCCAAATCTACTAATAATATGCATATCTTATCTTCTGGGGATGAGTAGCTGGCAGTTGAATTTGGGTATGCTTTTCATCCAAACGTGAAAATGCTGCCCCCTATCCTAGAGAAGTTAACTGACTTGCCTAGTTAAAGGAAGGTTAAATTTAAAAAATGACATTGCCATCGATAAAATGCAATTGTGTTTATTGTCCGTCGCCTATGCCTTTCCATACCATAACCCCTCCGCCACCATGGGGCTCTCTGTTCACAACGTTGACATTAGCAAACCGCTTGCCCACACGACGCCATACCTTCGGTCTGCCATCTGCCCAGTATAATTAAAACCAGGATTCATCTGTGAAGAGCACACTTCTCCAGCGTGCCAGTACGACGCCAAACTGCAGTCAGGTCAAGTCCCTGGTGAGGTCGAAGAGCACACAGATGAGCTTCCCTGAGATGTTTCTGACAGTTTGTGCAGCAATTGTTTGGTTGTGCAAACCCAGTTGGCTTGTCTGACGATCCCGCAGATCAAGAAGCCGGATGTGGAAGTCCTGGGCTGGCATGGTTACACGTGGTCTGCGGTTGGACATACTGCCAAATTCTCTAAAACGATGTTGGAGGCAGCTTATGCTAGAAAAATGTACATACAATTATCTGGCAACAGCTCTGATAGACATTCTTGCAGTCAGCATTCCAATTACACGCTCCTTAAAAACTTGAGATATCTGTGGCATTGTGTTGTGTGACAAAACTACACATTGAGTGGCCTTTTACTGTCCTTGCACAAGGTACACCTGTGTAATGATCATGTTGTTTAATCAGCTTCTTGATATGCACACCTGTCAGTTGGATGGATGGATTATCTTGGAAAAAGAAAACGACTCACTAAAAGGGATGTAAACATTTTTCTGTACAACATTTGAGAGAAATAAGCTTTTTATGCTTATGGACAATTTCTAGGATCTTTTTTTCAACACTTGTTAAGTGTGTTCAGGTGTGTTGGCACAGCCACTAATCTTGGCCACACCTGATCTTAATGAGTGCTTGTTTAGTTTGAAATGGGGTCTGTTTGAATATACAAAAATGTAACAACTTTGTATATGTTAAAAAACATGGCATGCTAACTCTATCCTGGTGGCGCAGTGGACTAATTCCATGGATAGAGAACAGAAGATTATAGCTTTGAATCTCACTGATAAAAAAATAAATGTGTTTCCACGATTAATGCCTTAGGAAAGGAATGTCAATGTGTCCTATACAGTAGCAGTGCTTGGAATTCAAAAAAGTTAACCCAAAATATGCTAGCAGTGTTATTAAAACACTTTCAGAGCGTCAATAAAACCTCCCAGGAAAACTTAAGGAACTGGAGTAAAATGCTCTCTGAACCTCCCTGCCACCGAAAAACTATTTTCTATAAAAGAACAGTAAAATGTAATGTTTTTTAAACAGTCAGAAAACATAAGGCTTCGTTACCACAACCAATGCGAAACTCAAATACATACGTTCCCACAACTTCCAAGGAACCAAATGTGCTAGCTGGGAACCCTCCACGGGGGCCCTGCTCAGCGAATAACCTGACCACACACACACACACACACACACACACACACACACACACACACACACACACACACACACACACACACACACACACACACACACACACACACACACACACACACACACACACACACACACACACACACACACACACACGAGGCTCCCTCAAACCATGTCTCAGCACATCAACAAACCCTGAGACTTTACAACTTCTCTAGAGGGTTAGGCAACGTGAAAGTAAACTTTGTCTAAAAAAGGTATGTTTGTATATGTCAATCTGTCTGCATCTCTCGTAGCTTTTCAAGTGAAATCTGTCAGACGGAGGGAACACAGGCTCTCTTAAGGGCCATTATGAGCTGTGTAAACATGATTCACAATTAAAGCATGTTGGCGATTCAGGGAGAAGAATGCAGCTGAAAGACCCCTGTTCAGAGATTGAGGGTAGAGGGGCATTTCAGGATGAGCAGCGCTGGACAAACAAAGACTGCCTGTGAACTCACTCCCTCTCTCTCCCAGTCTCTCTCTCTTTCCTTCGATCTCTCTGTCTCTTCATCTGTCAACTGGAGGAGAACCCAGGCATGGGCGTTTCCTTCTCATCCAGTGAGAAATACGTGTCAGCCTGTCAGTCCAGAGGCAGACCACTTCCAGATAGCAAATACACTGAAGTAGTTTTGGGGGCATTAACACCTCTGACAGGTCGGCTAAAACAAATACAGCACAAGCTGGTTCTACGAATATCATGGAAAGAGATCATAATGAGTAAGCTGTTTTTTTTACTCTGGCCAGAAACTATAAAAGCTATTTACAGTATAACAGGTATACAGTCGTGGCCAAAAGTTTGCTGAAAAAAGTCTGCTGCCTCAGTTTGTATGATGGCAATTTGCATATACTCCAGAATGTTATGAAGAGTGATCAGATGAATTGCAATTAATTGCAAAGTCCCTCTTTGCCATGCAAATGAACTGAATCCCCCAAAAACTTTTCCACAGCATTACAGCCCTGCCACAAAAGGACCAGCTGACATCATGTCAGTGATTCTCTCGTTAACACAGGTGTGGGTGTTGACGAGGACAAGGCTGGAGATCACTCTGTCATGCTGATTGAGTTCGAATAACAGACTGATCGGGGCACCACCAGTACAGAGCTTGCTCAGGAATGGCAGCAGGCAGGTGTGAGTGCATCTGCACGCACACTGAGGCGAAGACTTTTGGAGGATGGCCTGGTGTCAAGAAGGGCGGCAAAGAAGCCACTTCTCTCCAGGAAGGTACAGGGGTTGGACTGCTGGGCACTGGGGTAAAGTCATTTTCTCTGATGAATCCCCTTTCCGATTGTTTGGGGCATCCGGAAAAAAACTTGTCCGGAGAAGACAAGGTGAGCGCTACCATCAGTACTGTGTCATGCCAACAGTAAAGCATCCTGAGACCATTCATGTGTGGGGTTGCTTCTCAGCCAAGGGAGTGGGCTCACTCACAATTTTGCCTAAGAACACAGCCATGAGTAAAGAATGGTACCAACACATCCTCCAAGAGCAACTTCTCCCAACCACCCAGGAACAGTTTGGTGACGAACAATGCCTTTTCCAGCATGATGGAGCACCTTGCCATAAGGCAAAAGTGATAACTAAGTGGCTCGGGGAACAAAACATCAATATTTTGGGTCCATGGCCAGGAAACTCCCCAGATCTTAATCCCATTGACAACTTGTGGTCAATCCTCAAGAGGCGGGTGGACAAACAAAAACCCACAAAATCTGACAAACTCCAAGCATTGATTATGCAAGAATGGGCTGCCATCAGTCAGGATGTGGCCCAGAAGCTAATTGACAGCATGCCAGGGTGGATTGCAGAGGTCTTGAAAAAGAAGGGTCAACACTGCATATATTGACTCTTTGCATCAACTTCATGTAATTGTCAATAAAAGCCTTCGACACTTATGAAATGCTGGTAATTATACTTCAGTATTCCATAGTAACATCTGACAAAAATATCTAAAGACACTGAAGCAGCAAACTTTGTGAAAATATATATTTGTGTCAGTCTCAAAACTTTTGGCCACGACTGTACATACGCAGTAAGCATAACTTAACTTTTAAAGTAATACTGACTATGCTCCAATTTGAGGGAAATGGAACTTATTTGAATTGGGTTCCATTTTATTATTCATCATCCAGTGAAGAGAGTACAGTGAACCCACAGCACTGACGTCAGAAGACATTGCGCTTAGCGTTCCCCAGAAATGACCTCCTCACTCCTACACATTCTTTCATGTCATTATGTGTGCTTTCATGTTGTGAATAAATTGCAGCTGAGAGTGTGTTTACAGTGTGTGGTGTTAAATGGGCATCTTTGTAAAATCGCTCTGGATTAGAATGTCTGCTAAATGACTCAAATGTCAAATGTACATAGACAGTGCACGTACCACCACCATGAGTGTAGGAATCCAGGGGGCTCCCCCAGTGTAATGTTCTTCTCCCATCGGATCTAGAAGAGAGGAGGAAGATAGTGGAGAGACAGAGAGTGATACAAAGAGGGAGCGAGAGTTAAGACTCCACTGCATGTGCAACCATAATGCATAAAACACCACATCTCACTCCACTTCCACCTCAGACAGACACGCAGAAAGAATGGAGTGCAGAGAGTGGTTCTGACTCTAAAAACATCTTAGGAGCAGCTCCTCACGCTTCAAACACCTACTCCCCATATCTGGTCACTGAGATAAGATCAACACAGAGATTGCTAGCTACCACACTCAGCCCTATTATCACTGTCTGTGGCCACTGTGTAAGCTTCAGTATATTGCAGGTACTGTGGGTAGCCTCCCTTGTGTACCAAGGCTTCTCCGCCTCTCATCTTATAAGTAGGACCCAGGGTTCTTGCCTTTGTGACTTGACCAGGAAAAGTTTATGTAACTAGGGCCAGGACCTTTTCTTGGTCAGGGTCACATGATCGGGGAACAACTCATACAAGTGAGCCTTAAAACGTGGCATGTAATAGAGGCTACCTGCAATGCACTGTAGTTCTAAGGCATATGTCTTGTGATCTACACTATATTGTAGGTGGATAATCTCCTATAAACCCCACAGCTGGTGGATGAGACTGAGTTGTGTGTGGGCCAGTAGAGGCTGTTTTAGGAGGTGTTCTGCTGTGCAGGGGAGCGGGCTGTGGGGACTGACTGTGTCCCCGGGGGACAGGGCCGTGTGCAGGGGGAGGATGGGAGGTTAATTGAGAGGCAGAGGCAGTAGGAGAGTCCAGGCGATAGCTCTCATTAGGTGCACTGAGCAGGTGTGTTTTTCTTCAGCGTACCTGTGGGGACTGAATTTCCTTATCTGCTCAGGGAGGGTGGGGGGAGAAGAGGGTTGGAATGGGACGGGATGAACATGCTTTGGACAGGTCCTGAGACTGACAGGCCTATATTAATGTAGTAATTGAATTGGAGTGACGTGGCTGACTGTAAAACTATTGACATCTATTTGATGAAAAGAGACAATATAGTTGGAAGTATCGTTACCAGTATAAGTTATAAAAGCATTTTATTTTTAATATTGTGTACTTACTCATAGCCTATGAAGGACAAGCAGAGTACCAGAAAATAATGGTTTGAAAACATCCCTGATCAGCATCTCTGCATTATACTTTGTATGAGATTTCATACATTCAAGACACAACTACAGTATAAGAAAATTACCTTGACCCTGGCCTCTGCATGCATGTCTCATGGACATGGACTTTGTGAGGAGCGGTGTCATCCTCCCATTGCCTGTGACCCATAACTTAACCCCTATCCAGCAGCACACCATTAACACTCCATCTCAGGGAGGAGATTCACCCAGGAGGGTTCTGCTATCAGAACCTCACTTCAGCCCTGCTACATAAAGTGGAACTGACAGCATTGTAGCAACATTAAAATCTGTTCATATGCACTCCCAGGAAGATTTTATTTTATTTTTTTACATTTTCTGACAGGCGTGTTTGGGAATTACGTATACTAATGCATTTGTGAAAATTCTATAGCAATATAGTGTGGGAAAGTGGCTGTGCGCTTGGACAATTAATAGACACTGCAGTAAACAAAACCTAATAAAAACATTTTCTCGTCCAGAATCTGCGCAGAGGTACATTAGGCCTACACGCAAACAAGCCATTTGCCACAAGGCCCTGCCATCATTCACTTTGAACTGGACTGTGTGTTTACAGGCAGTTGCAACAGCGTGACTTTAGATCATTAGAACGCATTCATAAAATACACTTGAATGGATTCTGCAAATATGTAGCTAAATACCACAGGAGTCACCTAAAACCCTCAAACTTTTACAGATGCACAATGGAGAGCATCCTGTCAGGCTGTATCACTGCAACTGCACCACCTGCAACCACAGGGCTCTCCAGAGGGTCTGCCCAACGCATCACCAGGGGCAAGCTACCTGCCCTCCAGGACACCTACAGCACCCGATGTCACAGGAAGGCCAAAAAGACCACCAAGGACAACAACCACCCAAGCCACTGCCTGTTCACCCCGCTATCATCAAGAAGGCGAGGTCAGTACAGGTGCATCAAAGCAGGGACCGAGAGACTGAAAAACAGCTTATATCTCAAGGCCATCAGACTGTTAAATAGCCATCACTAGCACATTATAGGCTGCTGCCTATATACATATATTTGAAATCACTGGCCACTTTAATAACTGAACACTAGTCACTTCAATAATGTGTACATATTTTGTATTACTCAACTCATATGTACATACTGTATCTTAGTCTATGCCATTCTGACATTGCTCATCCATATATTCTTAATTCCATTCCTTTACTTAGACTTGTGTGTATATGTTGGGAAATTGTTATATATTACGTGTTAGATATTACTGCACTGTTGGAGCTAGAAACACAAGCATTTTGCTACACCCGCAATGACATCTGCTAAACACGTGTATGTGACCAATAAAATTGGATTTGATTTGAGTCCTCTTACACTTGGGAACTTTACAGTCCTATTGATCAAACAACAATGAAAAGGTTTGGCTATATTTCCCTATATGCACATCAACAAGATCAACATCTAATGCTAGCCAGAGCAAGAGGAGCTAAAATCTAACAAAGGAACATTAGATAAACCCTCTCAAACTTTTTCAGCTATACTGAACAAAAATATAAAACGCAACATGCAACAATTTCAAAGATTTTACTAAGCTACAGTTAAGGAAATCAGTCAATTGAAATACATTCATTATGCCCTAATTTATGGATTTCACATGACTGGGCAGGGGCGCACTGGGGAGCCAGGCCCAGCCAATCAAAATGAGTTGTTCCCCACAAAAGGACCTTATTACAGAC
The DNA here is from genome assembly GCF_045679555.1 of Salvelinus alpinus. Classification (NCBI taxonomy): domain Eukaryota; kingdom Metazoa; phylum Chordata; class Actinopteri; order Salmoniformes; family Salmonidae; genus Salvelinus; species Salvelinus alpinus. The sequence continues at coordinate 20,986,001 of NC_092091.1, forward strand.
AGATCAGCTGTCCCGGTTGCTGGTCTCAGACGATCCCGCAGGTGAAGAAGCCGGATGTGGAATTCCTGGGCTGGCGTGGTTACAAGTGGTCTGCGGTTGTGAGGCCGGTTGGACATACTGTCAAATTCTCTAATATGATGTTGGAGGTGGCTTATGGTAGAGAAATTAAGATTAAATGGTCTGGCAACAGCTCTGGTGGACAATTGCATGCTCACACAACAATTGAGACATCTGTGGCATTGTGTTGTGTGACCAACCTGCATATTTTAAAGGTGGCCCATTATTGTCCCCAGCACAAGGTGCACCTGTGCAATGATCATGCTGTTTAATCAGCTTCTTGATATTCCATACCTGTCAGGTGTATGGATTATCTTGGCAAAGGAGAAATGCTCACTAACAGGGATGTAAATAAATGTGACCCGTTTCAGGAAACTAGGCAGATGTCGCAAGTCACGCCATTTTACTTTTTTTAATGCATTTTTGGGCAGAAATGCCTTCTGGAACATGTGAACTTTCATGTGCCTTAATAACAAACTTGTATGACATCTGTAAATAAGAATAAAATTGATAAATTAAGAGCCTTGTTGGTTAAACCAAAGAAAAAGAGCAACCTTCCCACTAGCCATGATTGGCTGAGATAATGAGTGGGCTTGACATACCGAGTTCGGGGTTCGGATTGGTCTGCCATATAGAAAGCTTCTGTCTATTTGAGCTGGTCAGTCTGTGTTGGTAACCCTGTCGAACGCAGCTTTTTTAAATGTATCGTGTAGTGGAGCTGCATAAGTGTTATTCTCCACTTTCTGGAGGATCGAGTTTTGAAATCAGTGGAATTAGAGTATGATAGTTAAAGAGATGGAGAAAACACCGGTCTCTGGATTACATCTTCAAACAAAGGGCAACCGTGACATGGCATCGGTTACAGGGAGACGTGTCCATCATGCATGATGATGTATACCGGTAAGATAGTCTAGCTAGATACATTTTCAGATATTACACGTTTCAAATTTTGACAGAAAGTAGTTTCATTTCAAGCTAAAGTGTACTGTTAGCTAGCTAAAGTTAGCTGGCTGGCTCCCTAGCTAACATTACGTGTATGACATTATTCGTATTCCAGAACCGTTTGCTTTGCTAGAGCCTAATGTTAGCTAGCTGACATTGAACCTGATTGGTTAGCTCCCAGCAGATTCATGCAGGGTAGTAACGACATGATTTGGCACTATGTTCATTGTTGTTTAACTAGCTAACATTACGTGTGTGATCTTACACGTTGTTTACCTAGCTACATGTCTTAAGCTAAAGGGTACAACACCCGTTGAATATGGCCGGTGTCAGTAAACGTCGGCAAAAAAGAGTAATGAAATTGTTGCCAGCAGAGCTGGTTAGGCTGTTCCTGTTATCCAGAGTTAAACAAATCATCGGCCAGAGCGCCAAGTGTGCGCTTTAAACGCTCCAAGAGCGAAACGAGATGTGTGGGTCTAAAGCTTAAGAAGGTGTAAACTATGCTGAATGGGTGTAGACAACAAAGAAGAGCTCTTCACTAGATACTAAAACATTCAGTCAAAGGCCATTTTCTCAAAAGTAAGTTTACTAGTTTATCAACTTTCAAAAAGTCTCAACTTTTATCCAATGTAAAAAACACAATTTCAAAATTTGCTACACAAGACCAAATCAAGGTTGTGAGTTATTAATAAACATGTAAACAAAATAAGAGAAAAAAGCTTTTTGTGTGAGTACGGAAAATTCCCTGTTTTTTAGCTCATGAAACATGGGACCAAAAGTTTTTGCGCTTATATTTTTGTTCAGTATAGTTAACCATCGAAATTGCACCGATAAACAATGGGGAATAGCCTGCTCATCCTTCTGTAACTTGCCTGCCAATGCATGCGTTGTCCCAACCAAGCACCAAAACTAACTGGCTAAAGTTGGCTAGCTTTCTAGTTAGCTACTTCCAGATACAAATGAGAATACCTCACTGACCATTTTACTCGCGCTAGCAGAGCTGGTTAGGCTGCTTACATGTTCTATAGAGCAATCGTGACTATTAACTATTACTTTTTTTTGCCTAAGTGTTACTGACACCGGTCATATTATCCATTTTAGAATAAGGCTGTAATGAAGGGCCTCCCGGGTTGCGCAGCCGTCTAAGGCACTCCATCGCAGTGTCTGAGGCATCACTACAGCCCCGGGTTTGATCCCAGGCTGTGTCACAGCCGGCCGTGACCAGGAGACCCATGAGGCAGCGCACAATTGGCCCAGCATCGTCCGGGTTGGGAAGGGTATGGCCGGCTGGGATATCCTTGTCCTAGCGACTCCTTGTGGCGGGCCAGGCGACAGCAACTTGCCCTCGGTTGCCAGCTGGACGATGTATCCTCCGACACACTGGTGCGGCTGGCATCCGTGTGTCAGTGCGGCTTGGCAGGGTCATGTTTCGGAGGACGTTTGGCTCTCGACCTTCGCCTCTCCCGAGTCCGTAGGGGAGATGAAGTGATGGGACAAGACTGTAACTACCAATTGGATATCACAAAATCGTGGAGAAATGATTAGTAAAAATAATAATAAGTCTAACTTAACCAAATGTGGAAAAAGTCAAGGGGACCGAATACTTTCTGAATTCATATTTAGTTACGTAACAGACTTATATTAACATTTATTAAATTGTTTTTTCCCCCTCATCAATCTACACAAAATACCCCATAATAATAAAAGAAAAACAGGTATTTTCAGGACTCTCCAGAGATGTTCGATTGGGTTTAAGTCCGGGCTCTGGCTGGGCCACTCAAGGACATTCAGAGACTTGTCCCGAAGCCACTCCTGCATTGTCTTGGCTGTGTGCCTAAGGACATTGTTCTGTTGGAAGGTGAACCATCGCCCCACCAGGTCCTGAGCGCTGGGGAGCAGGTTTTCATCAAGGAACTCTGTACTTTGCACTGTTCATCTTAACCCTCGACCCTGACTAGTCTCTCAGTTCCGGCACTTGAAAAACATCCCCACAGCATGATGCTGCCACCACCATGCTTCAACGTAGGGATTGTGCCAGGTTTCCTCCAGACGTGAAGCTTGGCATTCAGGCCAAAGAGTTCAATATTGGTTTCATTAGACCAGAGAATCTTGTTTCTCATGGTCTGAGAGTCCTTTAGGTACCTTTTGGCAAACTCCAAGCGGGCTGTCATATGCCTTTTACTGAGGAGTGGCTTCCGTCTGGCCACTCTACCATAAAGGTCTGATTGGTGGAGTGCTGCAGAGATGGTTACCTTTCTGGCAGGTTCTCCCATCTCCACAGAGGAACTCTGGAGCTTTGTAAGAGTGACCATCGGGTTCTTGGTCACCTCCCTGACCAAGGCCCTTCTCTCCCGATTGCTCAGTTTGGCCGGAGAAGGCCATCTGTAGGAAAAGTCTTGGTGGTTCCAAACTTCTTCCATTTAAGAATGATGAAGGTCATTGTGATCTTGGGAACCTTCAATGCTGCAGACATATTTTTGATTTGAGACAGACAGACAGACAGACAGACAGACAGACAGACAGACAGACAGACAGACAGACAGACAGACAGACAGACAGACAGACAGACAGACAGACAATTGAAGTCAGAAGTTTACATACACCTTAGCCAAATACATTTAAACTCAGTTTTTCACAATTCCTGACATTTAATCCTAGTAAAAATGCCCTGTCTTAGGTCAGTTAGGATCACCACTTTATTTTAAGAATGTGAAATGTCAGAATGATAGTAGAATGATGTATTTCAGCGTTTATTTATTTCATCACATTCCCAGTGGGTCAGAAGTTTACATACACTCAATTAGTATTTGGTAGCATCGCCTTTAAATTGTTTAACTTGGGTCAAATGTTTCAGGTAACCTTCCACAAACTTCCCACAATAAGTTGGGTGAATTATGGCCCATTCCTCCTAACAGAGCTGGTGTAACCGAGTCAAGTTTGTAGGCCTCCTTGCTCGCACACACTTTTTCAGTTCTGCTCATAAATCTTCTATAGGACTGAGGTCAGGGCTTTGTGATGGCCACTCCAATACCTTGACTTTGTTGTCCTTAAGCCATTTTGCCACAACTTTGGAAGTATGCTTGGGGTCATTGTCCATTTGGAAGACCGATCTGCGACCAAGCTTTAACTTCCTTACTGATGTCTTGAGATGTTGCTTCAATATATCCATATAATTTCCCTGCCTCATGATGCCATCTATTTTGTGAAGTGCACGAGTCCCTCCTGCAGCAAAGCACCTCCACAAAATGATGCTGCCACCCCCGTGCTTCACGGTTGGGATGGTGTTCTTCGGCTTGCAAGCCACCCCATTTTTCTTCCAAACATAACGATGGTCATTCTGGCCAAACAGTTCTATTTTTGTTTCATGAGACCAGAGGACATTTCTCCAAAAAGTACAATCTTTGTCCCCATGTGCAGTTGCAAACCGTAGTCTGGCTTTTTTATGGCGGTTTTGGAGAAGTGGCTTCTTCCTTGCTGAGTGGCCTTTCAGGTTATGTCAATATAGGACTCATTTTACTGTGGATATCGATACTTTTGTACCTGTTTCCTCCAGCATCTTCACAGGGTCCTTTGCTGTTGTTCTGGGATTGATTTGCACTTTTCGCACCAAAGTATGTTCATCTCTAGGAGACAGAATGCGTGTCCTTCCTGAGCGGTATGACGGCTGCGTGGTCCCATGGTGTTTATACTTGCGTACTATTGTTTATACAGATGAACGTGGTACCTTCGGGCATTTGGAAATTGCTCCAAAGGATGAACCAGACTTGAGGTCTACAATCATTTTTGAGATCAAGACTTGAGGTCTTGGCTGATTTCTTTTCATTTTCCCATGATGTCAAGCAAAGAGGCACTGAGTTTTAAGGTAGGCCTTGAAATACATCCACAGGTACACCTCCAATTGACTCAAATTATGTCAATTAGCCTATCAGAAGCTTCTAAAACCATGACATCATTTTCAGGAATTTTCCAAACTGTTTAAAAGGCATGGTCAACTTAGTGTATGTGAACTTCTGACCCACTGTAATTGTGACACAGTGAATTATAAGTGAAATAGTCTGTCTTTAAAGAATTGTTGGAAAAATAAATTGTGTCATGCACAAAGTAGATGTCCTAACTGACTTGCCAAAACTATAGTTTGTTAACAAGAAATTTGTGAAGTGATTGAAAAATTTGTTTAATGACTCAAACGTAAGTGTATGTAAACTTCCTAATTCAACTGTACATACATACAAGATTGGAATGCTACTGTGAAAATGATGATAATGCCCTTTTAGTATGAGCTGTTTGTAAAGACCGCCTAAAATCTCAGCCCGTTTTGGTTTGATGGAGTTTTCCCTGTGTCGTGACGTGACTATCATTAATGTAAGGACTGCTATTCATCAAATAATTACCTACTAAGTTTAATTATTACTCAATTAAATTAATCATGTAACAATTAACACATTAGGAATTTGGGGAACCACAGGAAAAGTTTGTTTAAAGAGTTACCATTTCCCGAATTAAATCAAGAATATAGATATCATATCAGTCATCAAATAATAATCAGTCTCATTCTGAACGTCATAGACTTCGTAAATCTGCACAAACCCGGGTCTCACTAATCATTCCATACAAATTGATTTGATTATTTATTCACTAACAAGCTAAATGATAAGATAATGTACACACACGGTATAGGTTATTGATTAGAACTTAATACAATGACAACAGGCCCCTTGCGGACCAACACAATATGACACGTGTTACACCAGATGGAGATTGAGTGTGTGTGTGTGTGTGTGTGTGTGTGTGTGTGTGTGTGTGTGTGTGTGTGTGTGTGTGTGTGTGTGTGTGTGTGTGTGTGTGTGTGTGTGTGTGTGTGTGTGTGTGTGTGTGTGTGTGTGTGAGGCAACACTGGGATACATTTGGAAACTATAATTACAGTAGCCCTAATACCTTGCCCCGAACTTCCGCTCTTATGGGTAAGAAGTGTAATGCATGTACATGTATATAAGTGTTGAAGGTCTTCTTTGGGTATCTCTGTTGGGCCCAGGCCTTCGGGGGCCGATGCCGCTTAGTAAGAAAGGTTCGATGGAGGCATTGTTCTTTGGGTGGCCTCAATTCATTCTCGGGTGTAAGTCTCTGATTGTCCACAGGATGTCACAATGTCCTTTCTCTTAGTTGTCTGTTTCCTTGTACTCGTTCTGGAAGAGTGGTCTTCTGAGGACGGCTAATAGCCGTGTAGATCTCAGGGTGGGGATGAAAGCAGTGTAGACAAACGATGACTTGAAGAGAATAACCGGATGGTCCTGCTTAAATTCACCTTCTTAGATACAGTACTTAGAACAGCAACTCAACTGTAGCATTGATTGTTAAGAGGTTCCTTTGTCTTCAACCTCGTGTAGCGTTTTCGGGGTCGCAACTAATCGTAGACCTCGACGGCAGCTCGTGGTCATCCTAGTCTGATATGTTAACTCTTTTCTCAAATTCTTTATACTCTCGGGTAAAAAGGGGGCTTTCCGTCTTGCTGACACGCTCTCTGGGTTCCCTGGGGCGTAGCTAGTTACAAAGCAAGGTATCAGAATTTACTATGATCTCGTTTAGAGAACTAAAATCACAATTTTACCATCACAAAAATATTCTCTTTATCCTGGATATTTTCTACACAACGTAAAGTATGTAAACATGATATACACCGTATGAAAACTCTTAGTTAATGTTTCGTTATAACGTCTTCATTTAACTTTTAATGACATCACAAAATAGACATTAATCTTCCACATTCTTGAAAAAAAATATATATATATTTAACTAGGCAAGTTAAGAACTAATTCATATTTACAATGACAGCTTACCCCATGTCACGAATATCACCGAAGGTGGCTCCCCTTCCTGTTCGGGTGGCGCTCGTCGGTCGTCGTCGCCGGTCTACTAGAGCCACCGATCCCTTTTTCCTTTTCGTTTGTTTTTGTCTAATTGGTTTCACCTGTTCCTTGTTGGGTTTTTGGGGTGGGTACTATTTAAGTTCGTTTAGCCCGCTTGTGTTTGTGCGGGCTTGTGGTGCGGGCTTGTGGTGCGGCGCCTGACTCCACACCCATCATTCTCCTGTCGTTACAGAAGCCCGCACCAAGATATATGGAGTCAGCATGAGCAGCGACCACCCCTCTCCCCACGATGGAGGAGAGAGTCCTTCATCACACGTCCATCCTCCATCGCATCGGATCAGCGATGGATCAAATGGTGGAGAGGATGGACCGTTGGGAGAGGAGTGGTCTCCCTACTACCCCACCTACCCTCCCACCAGCAACTCTACCATCTCCTCCAGCGGAATCCGGTGCCAGCGCTCTGCGTATTACGCCTCCGAGGGAGTACGATGGAGCGGCAGCGGGGTGCCAGGGATTCCTGCTACAACTAGAGCTCTACCTGGCCACCGTTCGGCCGGCTCCCTCGGACGAGGAGAGCATGAGTGTCCTCGTCTCTTGCCCTAGAGTGGGCCAATGCCGTCTGGAACGAGCCCGACCCAGCGAGGGGCCACTACCCGGAGTTCACCCGCCGTTTCCGGGCCGTGTTCGATCACCCTCCGGAGGGCCGAGCGGCGAGTGAGAGGTTGTTCCATCTCCGGCAGGGGACGAGGAGCGCGCAGGACTTCGCGCTGGAATTCCGGACTTTGGCCGCTGGAGCGGGGTGGAACGACAGGGCCCTGATAGACCATTACAGGTGTAGCCTGAGAGAGGACGTCCGCAGGGAGCTGGCTTGTCGGGTCACTACGCTCAGCCTGGATGAGCTAATAGACATGTCGATCCGGCTAGACCATCTGCTAGCTGCTCGCGGACGTTCTGAAAGGGTCCTGTCAGTTCCACCTCCTGGCCCTCCCGCTCCCATCCCGATGGAGCTAGGGGGGGGGCTGCATCTAGGGAGAACGGAGGAGGAGGCTCCTCCTGTACCAGTTGTGGCCGGAGAGGGCACACTTCCGGTCGGTGCTGGAGGAGTCTATCTGGGAGTCGAGAGGGCAGGCAGAACACTCCTCGGTCACCCCAGGTGAGTCAGCACCACACTCTCCCAGGGCTTCCTGTTGGTCACATGTTTTTATTAGTTTTTTTCTTAAATTTTTTCCTCTCTCCAGCATAAGGCGCTAGTCGATTCAGGCGCAGCGGCGAACTTTATAGATCGCGGACTCGCCCAGAGGTTGAGGATTCCGTTAGTTAAGGTAGACCCCCCCTTCCCCGTGCACTCCTTAGATAGTCGACCGTTAGGGTCAGGGCTGGTCAGGGAGGCCACGATTCCTCTGGAGATGATTACGCAGGGGAATCATAAGGAGCGGATTAGTCTGTTCCTTATCAATTCACCTGCGTTTCCGGTGGTGCTGGGGATTCCCTGGCTGGCTATTCACAATCCTAAGATTTCATGGAGACAGGGAGCTCTCCAGGGGTGGTCTGATGAGTGTTCAGGCAGGTGTGTAGGAGTTTCCATCAGTGCGACAACGGTGGAGAGTCCAGACCAGGTTTCCACCGTGCGCATTCCCGCTGAGTATGCCGATTTGGCTATCGCCTTCAGTAAGAAGAAGGCAACCCAATTAACACCGCATCGACAGGGGGATTGCGTGATAAACCTCCAGGTAAACGCTGCACTACCCAGGAGTCACGTGTATCCTTTGTCCCAGGAGGAGACGTTGGCTATGGAGACATATGTCACGGAAGCCCTGGGACAGGGGTACATTCGGCCCTCCATGTCACCCGTCTCCTCGAGTTTCTTTTTCGTGAAGAAAAAGGAGGGTGGTTTGCGTCCGTGTATTGATTATCGAGGTCTCAATTCCATCACTGTGGGTTTTAGTTACCCGCTACGGCGGTGGAATCATTTCACGGAGCGGGGTTCTTCACGAAAATGGACCTCAGGAGCGCGTATAATCTGGTGCGTATTCGGGAGGGAGATGAGTGGAAAACCGCGTTTAGTACCACATCTGGCCATTATGAGTACCTCGTCATGCCGTACGGGTTAAAGAATGCTCCAGCCATCTTTCAATCCTTCGTCGACGAGATTCTCAGAGACCTGCACGGACAGGGTGTGGTGGTGTATATTGACGATATCTTGATCTACTCCGCTACACGCGCCGCGCATGTGTCTCTGGTGCACAAGGTTCTTGGGTGACTGCTGGAGCATGACCTGTATGTGAAGGCGGAGAAATGTGAGTTTTCCAAATGAGCCGTTTCCTTCCTGGGTTATCGCATTTCCACCTCGGGGTGGTAATGGAGGGTGACCGCGTTTGGCCAGGTAGCAGCTCCTATTACCTCACTGCTGAAGGGGGGGCCGGTGCGTTTGCAGTGGTCAGCAGAGGCGGACGGAGCTTTCCGTCGTTTGAAGGCGCTGTTCACCGACGCGCCAGTGTTGGCGCATCCGGACCCTTCTTTGGCGTTCATAGTAGAGGTGGACGCATCCGAGGCTGGGGTTGGAGCCGTGCTCTCACAGCACTCGGGTACGCCACCGAAGCTTCACCCCTGTGCTTTTTTTTCGAAGAAGCTCGGGCCAGCGGAGCGGAATTATGATGTGGGGGACAGGGAGTTGTTGGCTATGGTTAAGGCCCTGAAGGTGTGGAGACACTGGCTTGAGGGGGCTAAGCACCCTTTCCTCATCTGGACTGACCACTGTAACCTGGAGTATATCCCATCAGCTAGGAGACTGAATTCTCGTATCGACCAGGTTCCCTCAACACTAAAGCTGACGCTCTGTCCCGCCTCTACAAAACTGAGGACCGGTCCATCGATCCTACTCCCATCATTCCGGCGGCTAAGCTGGTAGCACCGGTAGTATGGGAGGTGGACGCGGACATCGAGCGGGCGCTAAGGGAGGAACCTGCGCCTCCACAGTGCCCGGAGGGTCGTAGGTACGTGCCGCTCGCTGTTTGTGATCAATTGATTCGGTGGGCTCATAGTCTACCCTCGTCAGGTCACCCGGGTATTTCAAGGACGGTGCGAGGTCTTAGAGGGAAGTACTGGTGGCCTACCTTGGTGAGGGACGTGCGATTCTATGTCTCCTCCTGTTCGGTGTGCGCCCAGAGCAAGGCTCCTAGGCACTTGCCAATAGGGAAGTTACAACCCCTCCCCGTTCCACAACGGCCGTGGTCCCATCTATCGGTGGATTTTCTCACTGATCTTCCCCTGTCTCAGGGGAACACGACGATCCTGGTCGTTGTGGATCGGTTCTCGAAGTCCTGCCGTCTTATCCCGTTGCCCGGTCTCCCTACGGCCCTACAGAATGCGGAGGCGCTGTTCACCCATGTCTTCCGGCACTACGGGGTGCCCGATGACATCGTTTGTGATCGGGGTCCCCAGTTTACGTCCCGAGTGTGGAGGGAGTTTATGGAGCGTCTGGGGGTCTCAGTCAGCCTGACCTCGGGGTATCATCCGGAGAGTAATGGGCAGGTGGAGAGAGTGAACCAGGAAGTGGGTAGGTTTCTGCGGTCGTATTGCCAGGACCGGCCAGGGGAGTGGGCAAGATACATCCCCTGGGCTGAAATGGCCCAGAATTCACTAAGCCACTCCTCTACCAACATGTCACCGTTTGAGTGTGTGTTGGGGTACCAGCCGGTTCTGGCACCATGGCATCAGAGCCAGACCGAGGCCCCTGCGGTGGAGGAGTGGGTGCAGCGCTCTAAGGAGACCTGGAGAGCCGTCCAGGAGTCATTGCGTCAGGCGAGTGGACGGCAGAAGAGGAGCGCTGACCGTCACCGCAGTGAGGCCCCCGTGTTTGCACCGGGGGACAGGGTCTGGCTCTCGATCCGAAACCTGCCCCTCTGCCTGCCCTGCCAGAAGCTGGGTCCGCAGTGTGTGGGGCCATTTAAAGTCCTGAGGAGAATAAACGAGGTGTGTTATCAATTGTTACTTCCTTCGTATTATCGTATTAACCCCTCGTTTCATGTGTCTCTCCTCAGGCCGGTGGTAGCTGGTCCCATGCAGGAAGGTGAGGTGCCGGAGGTCCCTCCGCCCCCTCTGGACATCGAGGGGTCCCCGGCGTACACGATACCGTCCATTCTGGACTCGAGACACCGGGTGAGGGGCCTGCAGTACCTCGTGGACTGGGAGGGGTACGGGCCGGAGGAGAGGTGCTGGGTCCCGGTGGGGGATATATTGGATCCAGCTATGCTAAAGGAGTTCCATCGCCTCCATCCGGATCGCCCTGCGCCTCGCCCCCCGGGTCGTCCCCAAGGCCGGTGTCGGCGCGCTGCACTGAGATCCCTCATTACCAAAATTTCGGAGGATGAAATATTGTCCCTGTGTTCATTGTTTGATGTTGTAGTTTTGGGTTGGTTAACACTTCATGAGGCAAGCAGACATTCCGATCACCCAAACTAGGCCCCAAAGGACTCATCTGCTGCCTAATGGTTTACGATCGACGTGAGGTGTCATAAAACCCCCACATCCATCCCTCTCCCCCTCTACGGGAGAGAGAGAGCTCTGTAGAGCTGATCCACTGTAACCTAATCTCTTGGATCCTCACAGGAGAGTCATGACACCTGGCTGATGACATCACCAGGCCGTAAATTACACCAAAGAAAAATGCAACATGTAAAGTGTTGGTCCCATGTTTTATGAGATTAAATAAAATATCCCAGAAATGTTCCATAAGCACATTTGTTTACATCCCTGTTAGTAAGCGTTTCTCCTTTGCCAAGATAATCCAGTCACCTGACAGGTGTGGCATATCAAGAAGCTGACTAAACAGCATGATCATTACACAGATGCACCTTGTGCTAGTGACAATAAAAGGCCACTAAAATGTGCAGTTGTGTCACAACACAATGCCACAGATGTCTCAAGTTTTGAGGGAGCGTGAAATTGGCATGCTGACCACCAGAGCTGTTGCCAGATAATTAAATGTTTATTTCTCTACCATAAGCCGCCTTCAACGTCGTTTTCAAGAATTTGGCAGTGCGTCCAAATGGCCTCACAACCGCAGACCACATGTAACCACACCAGCCCAGGACCTCCACATCCGGCTTCTTTACCTGTGGGATCCTCCGAGACCAGCCACCCACACAGTTGATGAAACTGTGGGTTTGCGCAACCGAAGAATTTCTGCACAAACCGTCAGAAACCATCTCGGGTAAGCTCATCTGCGTGCTCGTCATCCTCACCAGGATCTTGACCTGACTGCAGTTCAGCATTGTAACTGAGTTCAGTGGGCAAATGCTCACCTTCGATGGCCACTGGCACACTGGAGAAGTGTGCTCTTCACGGATGAATCCCAGTTTTAACTGTACCGGGCAGATGGCAGACAGCGTGTATGGCGTCATGTGGGCGAGTGGTTTGCAGATGTCAACGTTGTGAACAGAGTGCCCCATGGTGGCGGTGGGGTTATAGTATGGACCGGCATTAGCTACAGACAACAAACAGAATAGCATTTTATCAATGGCAATTTGAATGCACAGAGATACCGTGGTGAGATCCTGAGGCCCATTGTCATGCCATTCATCTGCCGCCATCAACCCCCTTGTCATTGTAAATAAGAATTTCTTCTCAACTGACTTGCCTCGTTAAATCAAGTTAAATAAATAAAATGAAAAATGTTTCAGCATGATAATGCACGGCCTCATGTCGCAAGGATCTGTACACAATTCCTGGAAGCTGTAAATGTCCCAGTTCTTCCGTGGCCTGCATACTCAAACATGTCACCCATTGAGCTTGTTAGGGATGCTCTGGATTGACATGTACGACAGCGTGTTCCAGTTCCTGCCACTATCCAGCAACTTCACACAGCCATTGAAGAGGAGCGGGACAACATTCCACAGGCCACAATCAACAGCCTGATCAACTCTATGCGAAGGACATTTCTCACGCTGCATGAGGCAAATGGTGCCCACACCACATACTGACTGGTTTTCTGATACACGACCCTACTTTTTTTTAAGGTATCTGTGACCAACAGATGCCTAGCTGTATTCCCAGTCATGTGAAATCAATAAATTAGGGCCTAATGAATTTATTTCAATTGACTGATTTCCTTATACAAACTGTAACTCAGTAAAGGGTTCCAAAACTTCTGCCAACAACAGCTAGTTTTCCCCTCCCCGCTCAAACCACTCTCAGACAGTCCTAGAAAAATTCTTGCTTGAGAAATTGCTCTTTGCTAAGAAGCTATTTTTGTTTATTTTTAACAATTTGAATTGAAAACAATCAATGTCCGGTACTTAAGTGTTACCCAGAAATGATTTGATATTGAGATTAAAAAAAGGCTGCATTGGACCTTTAATCTCTCTGAGCTTGTCCCAGATCTGTAACTAATATTTTAGTCCACTTCTGTGTCTTGTTGGCACTTAGTCAAACCCTGCTGCTGTACTGAAAGGTTTAAGGCACAATGCATTGATTTCTCAGCATTGTGATTGACTAGACTACTGTATGACGTTCTGTTGTGTTAACCTGTCCAGGTTGTGGCTTGATTTAGCCTTGCAAACACACATAACACCTGAACAGCTACCTTGATATCCACCCTTTTATAATATGATCATTAACCTGTGAGAGTGACAGATTATTTCAGTCCCATTGAAGGCTGCTCTCTTATAACAGGTCAGTTATGTTTTTATAATACTTCCACATATACGGAATTTATGATTAATTGTGAAAGATAACGAGCAACAATTAAGCTTAAAGGGTAGGAACCTTGAGTTTTACTCACCAATGTAATAAAACAGTGTGGTCAAAGACTTTTAGTAAGTAACTTAGTTGAAGTCACGATCTGGTTACCTATAAGTCTGGACATCTGGAATCTATCCATTTAAGATTTCCCTGACTCTCCCTCTGCCCGGCGAAGTGCCCGCCTCCGCCTTGCTTTGGTAGCCAACTCAGCATGCACGCTTTTAAAAGTTTTACAATCGGATGGGCACCAGCAATCAATATCTCTTTGCTTTTAATCTGCAGTTATGTTTTGGTTGTGTTGTGTTAGTTGTGTTCTAGCTCATCTCCAGTAGTTGGGCTCTAGCTTGCTGACCATAACTGTGGTAGTTGACTAGGCTACTAGCTAGTTGGCTAAATAGTTAATGTTAGCTGGCTGCTGGCTAAGATGGCTATATGCAGTTAATATTCTTTCATAACTGGTTAGATGGCATTATGTAGTTCTAAAACTTTGGTTTACTTTAATGTATCTGTAAGCTAAGGGTTGATAGCAACTGGCTAACTCATGCACTGCTAATGTAACGTTGGCAGGCTGGTAAGGCTAATGTTAGCAGGCTAGTTGGCTAGCAACCTTGCAGGTTGATTTGTAAAAATACATTTATTACATATTTGCTTGTAAGTTGGTTGAAAATGTAATTGAAACTAGTAGTCATCAGCGCAAACAATTTGAAGTTATACATTTAAAAGTTATTTCTGTTGGAGTTTACATTATAGGGTATAGGCTGGCTTGCCGGGTCCTACATATCACACCATACCCCAGAAAAACCCTTTTCCGACAAGACTTTCAGATCTGTTTTATGTTATAACTCGGAAAATAGAAAAAGTGAGGTGTAACTTTGCATTGGGCCTTTTGATGTGTATACTAATGTAAATCCATATGTTACATGTTGTTACGTTTATGCTACCTACACTGTAAAGCTCGAGGGGAAATAAATAAATATAGCATACTGTGTATAATGTTGTGCCATTGATTCCACGTCTTGAGAGTATCTCAAAGAAAATGATTCCGTTTTAGAAAACCGTCGTCTAACGTTCCTCCTCCTGTGTGGTTGACAAAGGGAAACCCAACTGAGGCAAACAATGTTGTGTCTGTATCTTCCAAATATTTCATGTAGGCCTGGGCCATGCTCCATACATGTACCTCAAAGCATGTTTGAACACAATGACACACAGGTACAGTCATGAACAGTGGTGGAACATCAATGCTGTATGTAATAACATGATAACAGCTGAACAGATTATAATACAGCGAGGAGAAATGTGGAAATGTGAGCTGGGTGAATCACACCACTGAAATAGTTCTGTGCTTGAACACAGGCCAGAGAGTGTTTTATATTAAATAAATTAGAAACATCACAACCTTTCATTGCACATGAAAGGGATCACCTTAGCAGGTCCGGGGGTTAAGAACACTATTATTAACTATTATTAAGTGTACCCATTCACCCATCAAACTACACTTATTTAATCTGACTAACACATGGGAGTGTTTAAATTGCCTGACGACTCAAACTGAATTATTCCACTGCTCTATGATGGCTACATACTTCTGTCGAAGACTGCCAACATTGAAGTTGTTTGTGGTGATCTCAAAATTAGGGGTGTTGTACAAAACAAAGTCATCAGCATTTGGATAATTTCTAACCAATCAGAGTATCAAAGCCAATGACACATTTTCTAAAACGCTGCTTTACCTACGTGTGTTCTGGCTCAAACCATCGGTTTCTAGGACCAATCAGAACAGTTAGAACATGTTTGCGTTCTAGAAATCGTCAAGGAGGTACTCCGATCCAGACTCGTTGCGGAGTAAAACTAATATCTGTGGGCTTGGCGTTTTGCAGGAACAAGTAGTTTGGGTAGCCAGGCAAGTGTTTTAAGAACAGTTATGAACCAAATGAGCATAGGCATCAACACCACTCTAGAGGTGTCGAGCTCTCACTGCTGGCTAAATGAATGGTAAAGAATATAGGAGCTAAATAGACTAGTATGAGCATCCAGGGTATCACTGATTAAGGATACTGGAGTTGAATTAAACCTCTTAAGGATCTCAAAAGATCGTTGTCCCAACCACGGGACAGTTGAGCTAATGTAGGCTAATGTGATTAGCATGAGGTTGTAAGTAACAAGAACATTTCCCAGGACATAGACATTTCTGATATTGTCAGAAAGCTTACATTCTTGTTAATCTAACTGCACTGTCCAATTTACAGTAGCTATTACAGTGAAAGAATACCATGCTATTGTTTGAGAGAGTGCACAGTTATGAACTTAAAAAGTTATTAATAAACCAATTAGGCACATTTTGGCAGTCTTGATACAAACATTTCAACAGAAAAGCAATGGTTCATGGGATCAGTCTAAAACTTTGCACATACACTGCTGCAATCTATTGACCAAAATCTAAATTGCACATGGGCTGGAATAATTCATTATGGCCTTTCTCTTGCATTTCAAATATGATGGTACAAAAAAGAAAACTGTAGTTTTTTTCTTTGTATTATCTTTTACCAGATCTAATGTGTTATATTTTCCTACATTAATTTCACATTTCCACAAACTCCAAAGTGTTTCCTTTCAAATGGTATCAAGAATATGCATATCCTTGCTTCCGGTTCTGAGCTACAGGCAGTTAGATTTGGGTGTGTCATTTAAGGCGAAAATTTAAAGAAGGGGCGGATCCTTAAGAGGTTTTAACCCAGGGGTGTCAAACATACGGCCCGCGGGCCGGAACCGGCCCCCAAGGAGGTTCGATCAGGCCCGCAGGATAATTTGAAAGTGGAAAAAATGCATAAAAGACATGGAATTAATATTTTTAATTCGCTGCAATTCATGGATTATCCGCTAAGGGGCGCACTCTTTCCATCAGAGTAGAAGACAAGCCGCATCACTGAGACAGACTGAAAACAGCAGACGGTATCAATGCGCCATCTGCTGCTTGTTACGACGTTGTTAATACCTTGGTCTCTACCTCTCCGCTACACCCTCATTAGCCAAAATGTCGTTATCCAAACGGAGAAAAGTAGATAAGGAGTGTAGAATTTTCAAAGAAAAATGGACCACGTCCTATTTATTTACAGAGATGCACGGAAAACCTTCGTGCTTGGTGTGTTTGCAACAAGTTTCGGTATTGAAGGAATATAATATTCGACGCCACTACGAGACTCATCACAGCGAAAAATATGACGGCTTGCAAGGACAACTGAGAAGAGATAAGATTAACGAATTGCTGGCGGGTCTGAGGAAACAGCAGTCAACTTTCATCCAGAGCCGAGAAGTCAGTGAAGCAGCGGTAAAAGCCAGCTACCTAATTGCTAGCGAAATAGCATTAGCATCGAAGCCGTATTCCGACGGTGACTTTGTTAAACGATGCATGATGAAGGCGGCTATGCAATGCATATTTGTGAATGATAAAAGTAAATTGCACATTTGTCTAAGGAAATATGAGGTGTTTCATGAAATGTTTTGTAAAAGGATAGTTCATTAAATTTCAATATTTTCCTAATGTTCTTGTGCTTCTTTACACCAAAACAAAGGAAAGACATGATATTTTGGTTATTTATAGCAGAGTATGGTATAATTTTAATGGTCCGGCCCACTTGACATCTCCCTAGGCCGTATGTGGCCCACGATGCGAAATGAGTTTGACACCCCTGTTTTAACCTAACTGCTAAAAGTTTCAGAGGCACATAGAGAGGTATAAGCAGGGACATGAATTTGTCCTGACCAAGTAACCTGGGAAGGAAAAACTCATGGCCCTACTTATGGCTTCCTGCACAAGATAAGGGGCCAGGAATTCTCCTGGCCCTAGGGAAAAGGAACAGCGGCCACATAATAGAAATATAACGTTTGTCTTTAACATGAAAAATATAGTCCACAGTGATTTGTGTGCCAGGAAAGTTCTTCCACAGCTATAACGGTACAATATTAAGTGAGCTGCTTAAGACGTGGAGGTGTTATAGAGGGGAAGGCCTGAATACTAGGCCATTATGAGGAAGGATGTCCATTAAGGAAGATGATGCAACACATTAGAAGGGCTTTACCTCACTGACATTTCAGGGGCTATCAGACTAATAGGAGAAGTGCGTGGCCTAGGTGTTGTTATGGAAAGCAAATAGAATAGCTGCCATTTTGTATTGTCCTTATAGAAATCTTAAGACTAATACAAGCTTAGTCTTGGCCCATTACATTTAAATCATTGTATCCAACATTTTGGGATCCAATTACTTGGTGTTACAAAGCAGAGATTACAAAACTGTTCCTTGACCCCAGGGCTACCGCTAAATGTAGATTCCATCCCTCGCTATACAATGGAGAAAAATCCCATTCATCCATTCACCTCAAAGTTATTCTAAAGCTGTTTCTTACCTCTGACAGGAAGGTCTGTGCTGATTTCTGTGCACCGACGTGCAGTAAATACTCATACACATATAAAGCTAACCTGTAAAACAAAGAGAAAAGGGTCAGCATTAAGGCTCCATCTCACACCTCCTCCATTCCTCCTTCCCCTCCTCCTCACTCTGGAGAATCTCTCACCCGCCCTCCCTCCTGGGGTAGCAGGCAGCCTAACCCACTGGTGCTCAGGTGAAAAATGTGGCTATACTGGATCTCTCCTTACAGGCCAGTGTAATTAAGCAGGAGGAGGAAGGCTTTGTCACAATCAAAAACACAATCGTATTTGAGTTCAGACCTGTAGTATGTACACCAGGGATCATCAACAAGATTCAGTCACAGCCAATTTTTTTCTTGAGCGGATGGTCGGGGGGCCGGAACATAATTACAAATAATTTATAGACTGCAAATTGACCACAAGAAGCCCAAACAGATACTGTATACGTTTCTTTTTCTTTTTTTGTACTTTTACCCCTTTTTCGTGATATCAAATTGGTAGTTACAGTCTTGTCCCATCGCTGCAACTCCCGGACGGACTCGGGAGAGGCGAAGGTCGAGAGCCATGCGTCCTCCGAAACACGACCCTGCCAAGCCGCACTGCTTCTTGACACACTGTACGCTTAACCCGGAAGCCAGCCGCACCAATGTGTTGGAGGGAACACCATCCAGCTGGCAACCGAAGTCAGCTTGCAGGCGCCCCGGGCCCACCATAAGGAGCCGCTAGAGCACGATGAAAGAAGGAAATCCCGGCCGGTCCAAACCCTCCCCTAAACTGGACGATGCTGGGCCAATTGTGCGCCACCTCATGGGTCTCCCGGTCAGGGCCGTCTGTGAAAGCCTATGATCAAACCCGGGTCTGTAATGATGCCTTAAGCACTGCGATGCAGTACCTTAGACCGCTGTGCCACTCGGGAGGCCATGATACTGTATAATATTTGACTGAAACATCATTTCAAACCTTGCTTACATTTGTATATGATCAAGTGTCTCTCTATTATGTGTGGAAATACTTGGGGAACAGATTTCCCAAATTAAAATCCATTAGAGCTGATTTCTTGGTGTTTTTACAGTTTATGTCCAAAAATGAAAATTCAACAAAAAACAAAAACATTTTGCTCAGAAAACTTGTGTGCCCAAATAAAACCACCTGCAGGCCAAATTCAGCCCGCATGCCGCCAGTTAGGGAACCCTGATGCACACAGTATTGACATGTACAGTAAGAACCAGAGACTGTTTCACTATGAGGATAGGCAGAAAAACATTGCTGACTCTAAGGAGCAGCCATTGGGAACCTCTAGAATATATTTTTTTAAACCTTTGTGGCATGATGCCACAACTCTGTGGTTTAAGGAGCTCCTCCTTTAACATGAAGGCTGATGAAAACAAGAGGCAAGCAGAGACAGCCAAGTAAGGCTCGGAGCCACACTATCTGACAAGCCACACTGCCGCATGCATTTTTGGTATCCATTACGACTGTCATTTAGCCGCCTGTGCTGGCAATTACTGTGCTCCCAATGCTCCTGGACTAATGCTGAACCCACACTCTTCTAGGGGGGGAAAACATCCCCTGTTCTCCCCAGCTAGACTGAACAGAGGGACAACAAGGCAGCTCAGTAACAGTGTGGTTTTAGAGAGGACAGGGACCCCTGTCAGTCTGGTCACATCAGGTTACGTCCACTGTGGCAGCAGAGCCTCAGAAAAACTTGGGCTGATGATATTGAATTGTGTTGAACCAAGCACAAGGGACATAATTGTCTCGAAGTAATCATTCCTTCGATATGCCTGCTTTTCATGTGGGAGACTTCTCTTCCACCGTCTGCCAAAAACCAGTTCTGACTAACGTTAGACATTAGTTAATGGGGGCCCTATCTTCTTAAAGCAGCAATATGTCACCTTTTGGGGTACCTGACCAAATTCATCTGTCATTCTCATTGAAAGCAAGTGTAAGAAGTGGTAGGAAGTGGTAGATATGTTCTATGTGCGCTATTTCTATGCTTCCCGTTCTTACGTTTTGTTTTTGTGTCAGCTTCAAACAGCTGAAAATACAATATTTGTTGTTATTAAAAAGATATTTCATAGCGGTTTAGATGGTACAATGATTCTCTTCATTGCTTGTTTTGTCACAAACTGAAATTAGGTGACCTATTAGAATTTTGGCAAAAGGAAATGGCGGGGCGATTTCTGCATGCTGCAACTTTATTTCTCATTGTTACATCAGCCATTCATTACACCTTTAATTTCAGTAATCTACTGTAAACAAAAGGTTCTGGAAGCAATGAACGCAATTATGTCTTGAGCGTTTTATCTGCTCGGTCTCTGTTTTATGGTTGTGTATTTTTTTACGGTGGAGTGACTGCTTAGAGGAGCGACATCTTAGAGGGTAGGTCAAGGGTGATGGTCGCCGAACAATGGATTATAGGTAATGGCATGATATACAAATGAATGACGCGATGGAGCAAATTGCTGGCTGGAATATTTTCATACTTATCTGATCTTAGAAGCGACTGTCTCACGACACTACTGTTCCTGGTAAAACAAAGTGTTTGGTGCTGTTTAGTAATCAGGTCTCACCTTCAATTCAAAGGTCTCACCTTCAATTCAATTCTACTCTGAAATAGCTTAATGCAACCAGTCAAAAATTAGGCGCTCCTTTAACCAGGAAGTACCTATGCTCTCCCTCTCCCTCCCTCTCAGCCTCTCAGTGCGGCTGTTTAAACTCTTCTGTTTTCTGGTAAAGACTGGAGGCAGTTGGTGTAAAATGTAAGAAGACTACCTCTTGGCTGTGTGTAATATCCAGCGGCATGCGTCGGCTTATATAAGCTGGTCCACGCTGAACTGGATCGAACAGAGATTCCCATGAGTTGATTAAATTTTCATGGCTAGACTGGTGTGATCTGGGGTTCTATGCCCTGGTGATGGGCACCTGCCTCGTCTCTAATGCATTATTTAAAAACACTCATTCAATCCTGGCTTCGGGGGACACCTTTTGTTGCACTGTCAGAAGCACTGAGTGTAACTCCGCCAAGGGAAGAGGGTTGTGGAGACTCTTCCTGTGCAGGTAGATGAATCAGTGGAGAGGGAAAGAGAGAGTTGAGGAAACTCTAGGCGTTAAGACTACTGTGTGATGACAAAAGGGCTAACGACCGTAGTGGAAACCACAGGGCCAGACATGACAGGAGACAGAGCCACAACACCAAACACAAGGCATATGTTCATACAAAAGCCTTCTCTGAAACTAGAAACAGCTAGTGCACACACCATGTCCTCTGACCTCCCAATGGGAACATCTCCATAATAATATATTTACAACCCCCGAGTGACAAGCGTGTTGCTCATTCTTCTCCTGTCTGTCATAGTGTTGTCTCAGGTGCCTCGAAAAGAATCTCAACATCCTAGTTGATTGCTCAGCTGGTCTCATCCACCCCTCTACCCCTCTCACCTAATGCTCTCTGCCCTGCCGTGACACTCCAGGTAAAGAGGTCAGAGGCCACTGAAACCCCATCATCATGGATAATGTTCATACAAATGACATGCTGCGGAAAGATGAGGAAATCAGAGGCCAGCTGACTTCTCTCAGTCAGAGAATGACTATTGAGTAGGTGGTTGAGTTTGATCCCCTCTGTAGTGCCTAAGGGCTCAGACACACCAGTAGCGTTCGCTGGCCGAGAGTACTTAGCACCTCTGAACGCAATTTCCAATGTGAACCGATTTTACATTTAGAAAAGTGGGTGGTCCCTAAAAACACAGCGTGGTGAACGATCGGCAGACGAACAAGAGATCCAAATTCGGTGCGATGTGTGCTAGCCTTAACATTAGAGGTAGGGCCAGGGAGGCAGACAGCAGCCCCCAGCAAGCTCGGAGCTTTGCACTATGTCCACACTTCAAGGGGAGATCTCCCACCTCAACCCAGGAACACAACTGTCCTGACATTTCGCCCCAGGCTCCCAGACTACGCTCCCACTAGACATGAAGGCACCTCCGCCAAGTTTAGCCAGCTAAAGCGCAGTCTGTTAGCAAATTAACTTTCCGGTCTTGATTTCAATAATTCAGCAGTGAAAGCATGGCCTTAATTAGATAAGGTACGCAGGAGAAGTGATGGAGAAGGGAGTCAAAGTAAATGCAAGATATTAATTTCACAAAAGCCTACAGTAAATAAGAGTGTGTTGGCAAATGTGGACACAGTTGACAGGAATGGCGCCATAGGGGATGCCTGCCGTTTTACGAGCTCCAAACCAATTGTGCTATTTTGTTAGTTTTTTCGCATTGTTTGTAACTTATTTTGCACATAAAGTTGCCGCTAACGTATCTTATGACCGCTTATGAGCGATTACTCGCCTAACAAAACTAACCCCTATCTGCGATATCTACTGCAGCCCTCATCCTCCACATACAACACCCGTTCTACAAGTCAAATTCTGTTAAAGGTCCCCAAAGCACACACATCCCTGGGTCGTTGGTCTTTTCAGTTCGCTGCAGCCAGCGACTGGAACGAGCTGCAACAAACACTCAAACTGGACAGTTTTATTGAAATCTCTTCATTCAAAGACTCAATCATGGACACTCTTACTGACAGCTGTGGATGCTTTGCGTGATGTATTGTTGTCTCTACCTTCTTGCCCTTTGTGCTGTTGTCTGTGCCCAATAATGTTTGTACCATGTTTTGTGCTGCTACCATGTTGTGTTGCTACCATGTTGTTGTCATGTTGTGTTGCTACCATGCTGTGTTGTCATGTGCTGCTGCCTTGCTATGTTGTTGTCTTAGGTCTCTCTTTATGTAGTGTTGTGTTGTCTCTCTTGTCGTGATGTGTGTTTTGTCCTATTGTAACGGCTGTCGTCCTCCTCATCTGAGGAGGAGAAGTTTGAAGGATCGGCAGACCAATGCTCCTGACTGGCGGGCGGCTCTGGCAGCTCCTGACTGGCAGGCGGCTCTGGCAGCTCCTGACTGGCGGGCGGCTTTGGCAGCTCCTGACTGGCGGGCGGCTCTGGCAGCTCCTGACTGGCGGGCGGCTCTAGCGGCTCAGGACAGACGGGCGGCTCAGGACAGACGGGCGGCTCTGACGGCTCAGGACAGACGGGCAGCTCAGGCGGCGCTGGACAGACGGGCAGCTCAGGCGGCGCTGGACAGACGGGCGGCTCAGGCCTGCCGAGGCGCACTGTAGGCCTAGTGCGTGGTGCCGGAACAGGTGGTACCGGGCAGGGAACACGCACCTCAGGGCGAGTGCGGGGAGCAGGAACAGGGCGTACAGGGCTCTGGAGACGCACAGGAAGCCTGGTGCGTGGTGTTGGCACTGGTGGTACTGGGCTGGAGACACGCACCTCAGGGCGAGTGCGGGGTGCTGAAACTGGAGCCCTGGTACGTGCTGCCGGCACCGGAGGGCTGGTGCGAGGAGGTGGCACTGGATAGACCGGACCGTGAAGGCGCACAGGAGGTCTCGAGCACCGAGCCTGCCCAACCTTACCTGGTTGAATGCTCCCCGTAGCCAGGCCAGTGCGGCGAGGTGGAATAGCCCGCACTGGGCTGGCGAACTGGGGACACCATGCGTAAGGCTGGTGCCATGTACACCGGCCCGAGGAGACGCACTGGAGACCAGATGCGCTGAGCCGGCTTCGTGGCACCTGGCTCGATGCCCACTCTAGCCCGGCCAATACGAGGAGCTGGAATGTACCGCACCGGGCTATGCACACGCACCGGGGACACCATGCGCTCCACCGCATAACACGGTGCCTGCCCGGTACGACGCCCTCTCTCTCCACGGTAAGCACGGGAAGTTGGCACAGGTCTCCTACCTGAACTCACCACACTCCCCGTGTGCCTCACCCCCCCCAATAACTTTTTGGGGCTGCCTCTTGGGCTTCCAGCCGCGCTGCCGAGCTAGCTCCTCATATTGCCGCCTCTCGGCTTTCGCTGCCTCCAGCTCTGCCTTGGGGCGACGATATTCACCCGGCTGTTCCCATGGTCCCTTGCCGTCTAATATTTCCTCCCAAGTCCATTTCTCCAGGTATCGCTGCCGCTCCTGTTGCTGCTGCCTGTTACCACGCTGCTTGGTCCGTTTTTGGTGGGTGTTTCTGTAACTGCTGTCGTCCTCCTCATCTGAGGAGGAGAAGTTTGAAGGATCGGCAGACCAATGTGCAGCGTGGTAAGTGTCCATAACGTTTATTTTAAAACCTAAACTGAACACTATGAAATACAAAACAATAAATGTGAACATGAACGAAACCGAAACAGTACCGTGTGGCAACAAACACTCACACGGAAACAAACACCCACGAAACACAGGTGGAAAAAGGCTACCTAAATATGGTTCTCAATCAGGGACAACAATAAACAGCTGCCTCTGATTGAGAACCATATCAGGCCAAACACAGAAATAGAAAATCATAGAACCACAAACATAGACTGCCCACCCCAACTCACGCCCTGACCATACTAAATAAAGACAAAACAAAGGAAATAAAGGTCAGAACGTGACACCTATATTTATATATTTTTTATCCAAGCCCCCGTCCCCACAGGATGCCTTTGAGTAGGCCGTTATTGTAAGTAAGAATTTTTTCTTAATTAACTTCACTAGGATAGGGGGCAGCATTCGGAATTTTGGATGAAAAGCGTGCCCAAATTAAACTGCCTGCTACTCAGGCCCAGAAGATAGGATATGCATACAATAGTAGATTTGCATAGAAAACACTCTAAAGTTTCCAAAACTGTTCAAATAATGTCTGTGAGTATAACAGAACTGATATGGCAGATGAAAACCCGAGGAAAATCCAACAAGGAAGTACCATTATTTTGAAAGGGTGTTTTTCCATTGAAAGCCTATCCACCATACAAAGACTTAGGACCCAGTTCACGAGCTCTGTGGCTTCCTCTACATGTGGCCAGTCTTTAGGCATTGTTTCAGGCTTTTACTCTGAAAAATGAGGGAGATACAGCACTTTCAATCAGTGGCCAGTGGAAATTTCCATTCATCAGCCATGTGCCTGATCGGGAACGTGCCTTTCTTGTTTCTCCTTTCCTATTGACGAAGCTTTTGTCCAGTTGAAATATTATTGATTATTTAGGACAAAAACAACCGGAAGATTGATTTTAAACATCGTTTGTCATGTTTCTACTCATTTTTATTGTACTTTTTAAAAACTTTTCGTCTGGACTTAGTGCACGCACCTTAAGCATTCGGATTACTGGACAAAACGCGCAAACAAAAAGGAGGTTTTTGGACATTATCGAACAAAACAAACATTTATTGTCTAACATGGAGACCTGGGAGTGCCACCAGATGAAGATCATCAAAGATAAGTGATTAATTTGAATGCTATTTCTGACTTTTGTGACACTCTCCTTGGCTGGAAAATGGCTGTATGGGTTTCCGTGGCTAGGTGCTGACCTAACATAATCGCAAAGTGTGCTTTCTCCGTAAAGTCTTTTTGAAATCTGACACAGCGGTTGCATTAAGGAGAAGTTTATCTTTATTCGTATGTTTAACACTTGTATCGTTTATCAATGTTTATTATGAGTATTTCTGTAATTTGATGTGGCTCTCTGCACTTTCACCGGATGTTTGTTTGAGACAATGCATTTCTGACCATAACGCGCCAATGTAAACTGAGATTTTTGGATATAAATATGAACTTTATCGAACAAAACATACATGCATTGTGTAACATGAAGTCCTATGAGTGCCATCTAATGAAGATCATCAAAGGTTAGTGATTCATTTTATCTCTATTTCTGCTTTTTGTGACTCCTCTCTTTGGCTGGAAAAATGGCTGTATGGTTTTCTGTGACTAGGTTCTGACCTAACATAATCGCATGGTGTGCTTTTGCAGTAAAGCCTTTTTGAAATCGGACACTGTGGTTGGATTTACAAGAAGTTTATCTTTAAAATGGTGTATAATACTTGTACTGTATATTTGAGGAATTTTAATTATGGGATTTCTGTTGTTTTGAATGTGGCGCCCTGCAATTTCACTGGCTGTTGTCGAGGTGGGATGCTACCGTCTCACTTGTACCAGAGAGGTTAACTGACTTGCCTAGTTAAATAAAGGTTAAATAAATAAAATTAAAAACTTGAAGATTTTTTCTTTAATGAGTCCGACGCAAAGTATATACTGCTCTCCGGAGACCAGGCCCAAATCCAAGTAATTTGCGTGACAAAAAGGCGGAGATACAGAGAGAGAAGATCGGGGTGCCTTGTTAAGATTCATATGCGAGTGAGTAAATCACAATTACCATCAGTTCTACTGGCCAACGTGGAATCACTGGAAAAAACTTGATGATCTACGGTCAAGACTATCCTACCAACGGGAGATTAAAAACTGTATTATCTTATGCTTCACAGAGTCGTGGCTGAACAACGACACAGAATATATAGAGCTGGCTGGGATTTCAGTGTATTGGCAGGACAGAGCAGCTACATCTGGTAAGACGATGGGCGGGGTGTGTTCCTACTTGTCAATAACAGCTGGTGTGCGATGTCTAATATTAAAGAAGTCTCTAGGAATTGCTCGCTTGAGGTAGAGTACCTCATGATAAGTTGTAGACCACACTATCTACCAAGAGAGTTCTCATCTATATTATTCGTAGCAGTCTATTTACCACCACAAACCGATGCTGGCACTAAGACTGCACTCAATGAGCTGTATAAGGCCATAAGCTAACAAGAAAATGCTCATTCAGAAGCGGCGCTCCAAGTGGCCAGCGACTTTAATACAGGCAAACTTAAATCCATTTTACCTAATTTCTACCAGCATGTCACAGGTACAACTAGAGGGAAAAAAAGATGAATAACTCCACACACAGAGACGCATACAAAGCTCTCCCACACCCTCCATTTGGCAAATCTGACCATAATTCTATCCTCTTGATTCTTGCTTACAAGCAAAAACTAAAGCAGGAGGTACCAGTGACTCGCTCAATACGGAAGTGGTCAGTAGACGCGGATGCTACAGGACTGTTTTGCTAGCACAGACTGGAATATGTTCCATGATTCATCCAATGGCATTGAGGAGTATACCATCTCAGTCAACGGCTTCATCAATAAGTGCATTGACGACATCGTCCCGACAGTGACAGTACGTATATATCCCAACTAGAAGCCTTGGATTACCGGCAACAACTGCGTTGAGCTAAAGGCTACAGTTGCCGCTTTCAAGGAGCGGGACACTAATCCAGACGCTTGTAAGAAATCCCGCTATGCCCTCAGATGAACCATCAAACAGGCAAAGCTTCAATACAGGACTAAGATTGAATCCTACTACACCGGCTCAGATGCTCGTCGGAAGTGGCAGGGCTTGCAAACTATTATGGACAAAGGGAAACCCAGCCGCCAGCTGCCCACTGACGCAAGCCTACCAGATGAGCTAAATGTCTTTTATGCTCGCAAGCAACACTAAAGCATGCATGACAGCACCAGCTGTTCCAGACAACTGTGTGATCACACTCTCCGTAGCCGATGATAGCAGGACCTTAAAAACAGGTCAACATTCACAAGGCCACTAGGCCAGACAGACAGATTACCAGGGCGTGTACTTAGCACATGCGCGGATCAACTGGCAAGTTTCTTCACTGACATTGTCAACCTCTCCCTGAACGAGTCTGTAATACCCACATTTCAAGCAGAACACCATAGTCCCTGTGCCCAACAAAGCGAAGATATCCCGAAAACCCTAAACCCACTCCAATTTGCATACCGCCCCAACAGATCCAGAGATGACGCAATCTCAATCGCACTCCACACTGCCCTTTCCCACCTGGACAAAAGGAACACCTATGTGAGAAAGCTGTTCATTGACTACAGCTCAGCGTTCAACGCCATAGTGTTCAACACCAAAGCTCATCACTAAGCTAAGGGCCCTGGGACTAAACACCTCCCTCTGCAACAAGATCCTGGACTTCCTGACGGGCCGCCCCCAGGTGGTAAGCAACAACACATCTGCCACGCTGATCCTCAACACCGGGGCCCCTCAGGGGCGCGTGCTTAGTCCCCCCTGTACTCCCTGTTCACCCACAACTGCGTGGCCAAGCACAACTCCAACACCATCATTAGGTTTGCTGACAACACAACAGTGGTAGGCCTGATCACCGACAATGATGAGACAGCCTATAGGGAGGTCAGAGGCCAGGACAACAACCTCTCCCTCAATGTGAGCAAGACAAAGGAAATGATCGTGGACTACAGGAAAAGGAAGGCCAAACTGGCACCCATTAACATCAACAAAGCTGTAGTGGAGTGGGTCGAGAGTTTCAAGTAGAGGTCGACCGATTAATCAGAATGGTCGATTTCAAGTTTTCATAACAATCGGTAATCAGTATTTTTGGACACCGATTTGCCCCCTTTTTAAGTATATATTTTTTTACAGCTTTATTTAACTAGGCAAGTCAGTTAAGAACACATTCTTATTTTCAATGACGGGTTAACTGCCTTGTTCAGGGGCAGAACGACAGATTTTTACCTTGTCAGCTCGGGGATTCGTTTTTGCAACCTTCCGGTTACTAGTCCAACACTCTAACCACATGCCTTACATTGCACTCCACGAGGAGCCTGCGTGGCGGGCTGACTACATGTTATGCGAGGGCAGCAAGAAGCCAAGGTATGTTGCTAGCTAGGCGGAGCCAAGGTATGTTGCTAGCTAGCATTAACCTTATCTTATAAAAAACAATCAATCTTAACATAATCACTAGTTAACTACACATGGTTGATGATATTACTAGTTTATCTAGCGTGTCCTGCGTTGCATATAATCGATGCGGTACCTGTTAATTTCTCATTGAATCACAGCCTACTTCGACAAACTGGTGATGATTTAACAAGCGCATTTGCGAAAAAAGCACTGTCGTTGCACCAATGTACCTAACCATAAACATCAACGCCTTTCTTTAAAATCAATACACAAGTATATCTTTTTAAACCTGCATATTTAGTTAATATTGCCTGCTAACATGAATTTCTTATAACTAGGGAAATTGTGTCATTTCTCTTGCGTTCCGATTAAGCAGTCAGGGTAAATGCAGCAGTTTGGGCTGCCTGGCTCATTGCGAACTGTGTGAAGTCCATTTATTCCTAACAAAGAACTTAATTAATTTGCCAGAATTGTACATAATTATGACATAACATTGAAGGTTGCACAATGTAACAGCAATATTTAGACTTAGGGATGCCATCCGTTAGATAAAATACGGAACGGTTCCGTATTTCACTGAAAGATTAAATGTTTTGTTTTCGAAATGATAGTTTCCGGATTCTACCATTTTAATGACCAAAGGCTCGTATTTCTGTGTGTTATTATGGTATAATTAAGTCTATGATTTGATAGAGCAGTCTGACTGAGCGATGGTAGGCACCAGCAGGCTCGTAAGCATTCATTCAAACAGCACTTTCATGCATTTGCCACCAGCTCTTCGCAATGCTTCAAGCATTGAGCTGTTTATGACTTCAAGCCTATCAACTCTCGAGATTAGGCTGGTGTAACCGATGTGAAATGGCTAGCTAGTTAGCGGGGTGCGCGCTAATAGCGTTTCAAACGGCACTCGCTCTGAGACTTGGAGTAGTTGTTCCCCTTGCTCTGCATGGGTAACGCTGCTTCAAGGGTGGCTGTTGTCGATGTGTTCCTGGTTCGAGCCCAGGTAGGGGCGAGGAGAGGGACGGAAGCTATACTGTTACACTGGCAATACTACAGTGCCTATAAGAACATCCAATAGTCATAGGTATATGAAATACAAATCGTAGAGAGAAATAGTCCTATAATTCCTATAATAACTACAACCTCAAACTTCTTACCTGGGAATATTGAAGACTCATGTTAAAAGGAACCACCAGCTTTCATATGTTCTCATGTTCTGTGCAAGGAACTTAAACGTTAGCTTTTTTACATGGCACATATTGCACTTTTACTTTCTTCTCCAACACTTTGTTTTTGCATTATTTAAACCAAATTGAACATGTTTCATTATTTATTTGAGGCTAAATAGATTTTATTGATATATTATATTAAGTTCAAATAAGTGTTCATTCAGTATTGTTGTAATTGTCATTATTACAAATAAATACAAATAAATTACATTTTTATTTTATTTTTAAATCGGACGATTAATCACTATCTGCTTTTTTTGGTCCTCCAATAATCGGTATCGGTATCGGCGTTGAAAAATCATAATCGGTCGACCTCTAGTTTCAGGTACCTTCGTGTCCACATCACCAACAAACTATCATGGTCCAAACACACCAAAAAAGTTGTGGAGAGGGCACGAAAACACCTTTTCCCCCCCAGGAGACTGAAAAGATTTGGCATGGGTACCCAGATCCTCAAAATGTTCTACAGCTGCACCATCAAGAGCATCCTGACCAGTTTCATCACCGCCTGGTATGGCAACTGCTTGGCATCCGACCATAAGGCGCTACAGAGGGTAGTGCATATGGCCCAATACATGACTGGGGCCAAACTTCCTGCCATCCAGGACCTATATACTAGGCGGTGTCAGAGGAAGGCCCCACAAAATTGTCAAAGACTCCAGTCATCCAAGTCATAGACTTTTCTCTCTGCTACCGTACGGCAAGTCCAAAAGGCTCTACCCCCAAGCTATAAGACTGCTGAACAATTAATCAAATGGGCACCCGGACTATTTACATTGACACCCCCCCTTTGTTTTTACACTGCTGCTACTCGCTGTTTATTATCTCTGCAAAGTCACTTTACCCCAACCTACATGTACAAACTACCTTGACTAACCTGTACCCCTGCACATTGACTCTGTACCGGTACCCCATGTACATAGCCTCATTATTATTATGTCATCTTATTGTGTTACATTATTCTTGACTTAAATTTATTCAGTAAATATTTTAACTATTTCTTATACTGCATTGTTGGTTATTAAGGGTTTGTAAGTAAGCATTACACTGTTGAATTCAGCGCACGTGACAAATACAATTTGATTTGATGTGTAATGACATGTTTTGTAAGCAAAAGAGGAGTAGACGAGGCACTTCATTCCCAATATGTTAGAGTTCCATCCCATAAACAGGTAGCCTAAGAACTAACATTTCCTACATTGGCGGTCATTTTTTGCCATCACAAAATAGTGTCAAAAGACTGTAAACACGTATGGCTTAAATCAGCATGGGTTAATCCACACACACACATACACACACTTAATGAGCTGGATTCCCATTGCCAAAGTCATCTGTTTCTTTACCAGGAGGAGCTAGCCTGCAGCTAAATTGACTCTACAACTATGGACATGCTCTGCTTGAAAGGATGTCATTGTCTTCTAACCTGAAAGTCTTCATTTTGGGGCAATTGATACATTAAGACGGTATTCTTTCCCACAGAATAAAACTAACAGAATACAAATAGACAGGGTTTATACATGGAATAAGCAGTTAATAGGTATTGTTATAAGTTAATAATAGAGTTACTACTACAATACACTGTCTATAGGTAATAATTAATTAGCTACATAAAAACAAAAAGGTACACTAAATATACACAAAGTATGTGGCCACCCCTTCAAATGAGTGGATTTGGCTATTTCCCCCACACCAGTTGCTGACAGGTGTATAAAAATCAAGCACACAGTCATGCAATCACCATAGACAACCATTGGCAGTAGAATGGCCTTACTGAGGAGCTCAGGTGACTCAACGTGCCACCATCATAGGATGCCACATTTCCAACAAGTCAGTTCATCAAATGTCTGCCCTGCTAGAGCTGCCCCGGTCAACTACAAGTGCTGTTATTGTGAAGTAGAAACGTCTAGGAGCAACAATGGCTCAGCCGCAAAGTGGTAGGCCACACAAGCTCAGAGAACGGACCCGTGAGTGCTGAAGAGCATAGCGTGTAAAGATTGCAACCGAGGACAGACAACACTCACTACAGAGTTCCAAACTGCCTCTGGAAGCAACGTCAGCAAAGGAACTGTTCGTCGGGAGCTTCTTGAAATGGGTTTCCATGGCCGAGCAGCAGCACACAAGCCTAAGATCGCCATGCGCAATGCCAAGAGTCGGCTGGAGTGGTGTAATGCTCACCACCATTGGACTCTGGAGCAGTGGAAATGTGTTCTCTGGAGTGATTAATCACGCTTCACCCTCTGGCAATCCGACAGACGAATCTGGGTTTGGCAGATGCCAGGAGAACGCTACCTGCCCCAATGCATAGTGCTAACTGTAACGTTTGATGGAGGAGGAATAATGGTCTGGGGCTGTTTTTCATGGTTTGGACTAGGCCCCTTAGTTCCAGTGAAGGGAAATCTTAACGCTACAGCATACAATGACATTCTAGACAATTCTGTGCTTCCAACTTTGTGGCAACAGTTTGGGGAAGGCCCTTTCTGTTTCAGCATGACAATGTCCTCATGCACAAAGCGAGGTCCATACAGAATTGGTTTGTTGAGATCGGTGTGGAAGAACTTGACTGGCCTGCACAGAACCCTGACCTCAATCTCATCAAACACCTTTGGGATGACCTGGAAGGTCGGCTGCGAGCCAGGCCTAATCATCCAACATCAGTACCCGACCTCACTAATGGTCTTGTGGCTGAATGGAAGTAGTGTCCGACCTCACTAATGGACTTGTGGCTGAATGGAAGTAGTGTCCGACCTCACTAATGGACTTGTGGCTGAATGGAAGTAGTGTCCGACCTCACTAATGGACTTGTGGCTGAATGGAAGTAGTGTCCGACCTCACTAATGGTCTTGTGGCTGAATGGAAGTAGTGTCCGACCTCACTAATGGTCTTGTGGCTGAATGGAAGTAGTGTCCGACCTCACTAATGGACTTGTGGCTGAATGGAAGTAGTGTCCGACCTCACTAATGGTCTTGTGGCTGAATGGAAGTAGTGTCCGACCTCACTAATGGTCTTGTGGCTGAATGGAAGTAGTGTCCGACCTCACTAATGGTCTTGTGGCTGAATGGAAGTAGTGTCCGACCTCACTAATGGTCTTGTGGCTGAATGGAAGTAGTGCCCGACCTCACTAATGGTCTTGTGGCTGAATGGAAGTAGTGTCCGACCTCACTAATGGTCTTGTGGCTGAATGGAAGTAGTGTCCGACCTCACTAATGGTCTTGTGGCTGAATGGAAGTAGTGTCCGACCTCACTAATGGACTTGTGGCTGAATGGAAGTAGTGCCCGACCTCACTAATGGTCTTGTGGCTGAATGGAAGTAGTGTCCGACCTCACTAATGGTCTTGTGGCTGAATGGAAGTAGTGTCCGACCTCACTAATGGACTTGTGGCTGAATGGAAGTAGTGTCCGACCTCACTAATGGTCTTGTGGCTGAATGGAAGTAGTGTCCGACCTCACTAATGGTCTTGTGGCTGAATGGAAGTAGTGTCCGACCTCACTAATGGACTTGTGGCTGAATGGAAGTAGTGTCCGACCTCACTAATGGACTTTTGGCTGAATGGAAGTAGTGTCCGACCTCACTAATGGTCTTGTGGCTGAATGGAAGTAGTGTCCGACCTCACTAATGATCTTGTGGCTGAATGGAAGTAGTGTCCGACCTCACTAATGGTCTTGTGGCTGAATGGAAGTAGTGTCCGACCTCACTAATGGACTTGTGGCTGAATGGAAGTAGTGTCCGACCTCACTAATGGTCTTGTGGCTGAATGGAAGTAGTGTCCGACCTCACTAATGGACTTGTGGCTGAATGGAAGTAGTGTCCGACCTCACTAATGGTCTTGTGGCTGAATGGAAGTAGTGTCCGACCTCACTAATGGACTTGTGGCTGAATGGAAGTAGTGTCCGACCTCACTAATGGTCTTGTGGCTGAATGGAAGTAGTGTCCGACCTCACTAATGGTCTTGTGGCTGAATGGAAGTAGTGTCCGACCTCACTAATGGTCTTGTGGCTGAATGGAAGCAAGTCCCCTCAGCGATGTTCCAACTTCTAGTGGAATGCCTTCACAGAAGAGGGGAGGCTGTTATAGCAGCAAAGGAGGGGGACCAACTCCATATTAATGCCCATGATTTTGCAATGAGATGTTCGACGAGCAGGTGTCCACATACTTTTGTCACGT
Organism: Salvelinus alpinus; assembly: GCF_045679555.1. Taxonomy (NCBI): domain Eukaryota; kingdom Metazoa; phylum Chordata; class Actinopteri; order Salmoniformes; family Salmonidae; genus Salvelinus; species Salvelinus alpinus. The sequence continues at coordinate 21,020,038 of NC_092091.1, forward strand.
AGTGTATCATGTTTCTATAACATTTCTATAATCAAATCAAATCAAATCAAATTTATTAGTCACATACACATGGTTAGCAGATGTTAATGCGAGTGTAGCGAAATGCTTGTGCTTCTAGTTCCGACAATGCAGTAATAACAACAAGTAATCTAACCTAACAATTCCGCAACTACTACCTTATACACGCAAGTGTAAAGGGATAAAGAATATGTACATAAAGATATATGAATGAGTGATGGTACAGACGGCATAGGCAAGGTGCAGTAGATGGTATAGAGTACGGTATATACCTATGAGATGAGTACTGTAGGGTATGTAAACATAAAGTGGCATAGTTTAAAGTGGCTAGTGGTCCATGTATTACATAAGATGGCAAGATGCAGTAGATGATATAGAGTACAGTATATACATATACATAAGAGATGTGTAATGTAGGGTATGTAAACATTATATTAGGTGGCATTGTTTAAAGTGGCTGGTGGTACATTTTTACATAATTTCCATCAATTCCCATTTTTAAGGTGGCTGGAGCTGAGTCAGTTTGTTGGCAGCGGCCGCTAAATGTTAGTGGTGGCTGTTTAACAGTCTGATGGCCTTGAGATAGAAGCTGTTTTTCAGTCTCTCGGTCCCTGCTTGGATGCACCTGTACTGACCTCGCCTTCTGGATGATAGCGGGGTGAACAGGTAGTGGCTTGGGTGGTTGTTGTCCTTGATGATCTTTATGGCCTTCCTGTGACATCGGGTGGTGTAGGTGTCCTGGAGGGCAGGTAGTTTGCCCCGGGTGATGCGTTCTGCCGACCTCACTACCCTCTGGAGAGCCTTACGGTTGTGTGCGGAGCAGTTGCCGTACCAGGCGGTGATACAGCCCGACAGGATGCTCTCGATTGTGCATCTGTAGAAGTTTGTGAGTGCTTTTGGTGACAAGCCGAATTTCTTCAGCCTCCTGAGGTTGAAGAGGCGCTGCTGCGCCTTCTTCACAACGCTGTCTGTGTGGGTGGACCAATTCAGTTTGTCCGTGATGTGTACACCGAGGAACTTAAAACTTTCCACCTTCTCCACTACTGACCCGTCGATGTGGATAGGGGGGAGCTCCCTCTGCTGTTTCCTGAAGTCCACAATCATCTCCTTTGTTTTGTTGACGTTGAGTGTGAGGTTATTTTCCTGACACCACACTCCGAGGGCCCTCACCTCCTCCCTGTAGGCCGTCTCGTCGTTGTTGGTAATCAAGCCTACCACTGTAGTGTCGTCCGCAAACTTGATGATTGAGTTGGAGGCGTGCATGGCCACGCAGTCGTGGGTGAACAGGGAGTACAGGAGAGGGCTCAGAACGCACCCTTGTGGGGCCCCAGTGTTGAGGATCAGCGGGGTGGAGATGTTGTTACCTACCCTCACCACCTGGGGGCGGCCCGTCAGGAAGTCCAGGACCCAGTTGCACAGGGCGGGGTCGAGGCCCAGGGTCTCGAGCTTGATGACGAGTTTGGAGGGTACTATGGTGTTGAATGCTGAGCTGTAGTCGATGAACAGCATTCTCACATAGGTATTCCTCTTGTCCAGATGGGTTAGGGCAGTGTGCAGTGTGGTTGCGATTGCGTCGTCTGTGGACCTATTGGGTCGGTAAGCAAATTGGAGTGGGTCTAGGGTGTCCGGTAGGGTGGAGGTGATATGGTCCTTGACTAGTCTCTCAAAGCACTTCATGATGACGGAAGTGAGTGCTACGGGGCGGTAGTCGTTTAGCTCAGTTACCTTAGCTTTCTTGGGAACAGGAACAATGGTGGCCCTCTTGAAGCATGTGGGAACAGCAGACTGGGCTAAGGATTGATTGAATATGTCCGTAAACACACCAGCCAGCTGGTCTGCGCATGCTCTGAGGACGCGGCTGGGAATGCCGTCTGGGCCTGCAGCCTTGCGAGGGTTAACACGTTTAAATGTTTTACTCACCTCGGCTGCAGTGAAGGAGAGCCCGCAGGTTTTGGTAGTGGGCCGTGTCAGTGGCACTGTATTATCCTCAAAGCGGGCAAAAAAGGTATTTAGCCTGTCTGGGAGCAAGACATCCTGATCCGCGACGGGGCTGCTTTTCTTTTTGTAATCCGTGATAGACTGTAGACCCTGCCACATACCCCTTGTGTCTGAGCTGTTGAATTGCGATTCAATTTTGTCTCTGTACTGGGACTTAGCCTGTTTGATAGCCTTGCGGAGAGAATAGCTACACTGTGTGTATTCGGTCATGTTTCCGGTCACCTTGCCCTGGTTAAAAGCAGTGGTTCGCGCTTTCAGTTTCACGCGAATGCTGCCGTTAATCCACGGTTTCTGGTTTGGGAATGTTTTAATCGTTGCTCTGGGTACGACATCGTCAATGCACTTCCTAATGAACTCGCTCACCGAATCTGCATATTCATCATTGTTGTTGTTGGACGCCGTGCGGAACATATTCCAATCCGCGTGATCAAAGCAGTCTTGAAGCGTGGATTCAGATTGGTCGGACCAGCGTTGAACAGACCTGAGCGCGGGAGCTTGTAGTTTTAATTTCTGTTTGTAGGCTGGAATCAACAAAATGGAGTCGTGGTCAGCTTTTCCGAAAGGAGGGCGGGGGAGGGCCTTATATGCGTCGCGGAAGTTAGTATAACAATGGTCCAGAGTTCTGCCAGCCCTGGTCGGACAATCGATGTGCTGATAGAATTTAGGGAGTTTTGTTTTTAGATTAGCCTTGTTAAAATCCCCAGCTACGATGAATGCAGCCTCAGGGTGTGTGGTTTCCAGTTTACAGAGAGTCAGATAGAGTTCGTTCAGGGCCATCGATGTGTCTGCTTGGGGGGGAATATATACGGCTGTGATTATGACCGAAGTGAATTCCCTTGGTAGATAATGCGGTCTACATTTGATTGTGAGGAGTTCTAGATCAGGTGAACAGAATGACTTTAGTTCCTGAGTGTTGTTATGATGGTCACACCACGTCTCGTTAATCATGAGGCATACCCCCCCGCCCCTCTTCTTACCAGAAAGATGTATGTTTCTGTCTGCGCGATGCGTGAAGAAACCAGCTGGCTGCACCGACTCCGTTAGCGTCTTTTCAGTTAGCCATGTTTCCGTGAAGCAGAGCACGTTGCAATCCCTGATGTCTCTCTCGAATGTTACCCGTGCTCGGATTTCATCGACCTTATTCTCAAGAGACTGGACATTGGCGAGTAGTATGCTAGGGAGTGGAGCGCGATGTGCTCGTCTCCGAAGCCTGACCAGGAGACCGCTACGTTTGCCCCTTTTTCGGCGTCGTGTAGCTTCGCCGGCTGGGATCAGGTCCATTGTATTGGGTGGAAGGCAAGACACTGGATCCGTTTCGGGAAAGTCATATTCCTGGTAGGAAGGGTGGTTAGTTGACGTTAATCGTATATTCAGTAGTTCCTCCCGGCTGTATGTAATGAAACTTAAGATCACCCGGGGTACCAATGTAAGAAATAACACATAGAAAAACAAAATACTGCATATTTTCCAAGGAACGCGAAGCGAGGCAGCCATCCTGTTCGGCGCCGGAAGTTAAGGCCATGGGGGCCAGTGTAATAAACAGCATACACACATGCACTTCATAAGTTTGTCTGTGCCGTGACCAACCCCATTACTGACTTAATGCACGTAGCCTCAATATTTATACTGTCTCACTTATTTCAAGTGAGAAAACAAATATGTGCGGATGCATGAATAGCATCCAACAAAAAGCTAAATTAATTGACTGCTAACACCTCTGAATATGAGCATAATTATTCCAAGCAAAGCAGAGGAAATCAGAGGTTCTTTACAAAATAGTGGCGTGTTTTTGCGTACATGAGTATGTGGTTCTTTGTCTCTCAAAAGGCCAAAACGCAGACGGCAGTACCATCTGTGTCAAATCAAAAACCGTGCATTCAGACCTCAAGAACTAAATACAAATATAGGGGCGTTGAGGGGAGGGTGTGGATGTAAAGAAACAAATTCAAATCAAACGGATTAATCTTCACACTTGAGACACACTTTATTCAACATGTTCAATTACATTAAATATTATAAAAATGTCTTACAAGCCTATCCTATGACTATAGTGTATGCATAGAAGAATAGACTACAACATGTGTGACAGGGTCAAGCACTACCAACTTTCATGAAGAAAAACATATATTTTATTAATCCAATGGAAGGGCCCTGTGATGGCGGATTTCTCAGCACATTTCAAGAGTTGTAATTAACAAACAGGTCATATTAATGTTGGAGCCTCTATTTCAACCCCAGTTAAAATCAAATGAAATCAATGCAGAAAGAGTGAGTGTGAGGTGTAATTAATTCCTCTCGTCACAAGGGCACAGCGTTCTTGTTCTACCTTTTTCCACAGGCACCGGTCGCTTCCTGAATGACACAAGCACTTCCTGAATGACACAAGCACTTCCTGAATGACACCATCCCTCAATCTAGGACTTTCAAAGTTACATGTTTATCGGTGTCTCCATTTCTTCACTGCACAGAACATTCTAAGTGCATGTATTTCCACACAGACACTTAAGTGCAGAACACAACACGGAACACAGCTATAGTCAATGCTTGCGTCTTTACATCGCTGAAGACAGAGCGCCAAATATTTTTAGAACTAACCCAAGATGGGCTGTAGTCTGTCGTTTCCAATGGGAACAAATGTGTCATAGTGGGCCGAACAAGCAAGGTGGCGGGCAGAGCCAAGCACACGCTAGTGAGATCCTACTGGTGTGTTCTAGAATGCATATTTCTGTTAGGTAACGCATACCTCTGAAGTGCGTGTGTGCAATTATTCAATTCGCCTTTGCACTCCTAAACAATGCAATTTTTTACAACTTTGGAAAAGGGTAAATCATACAAAACTTATTCCACTCTTTTCGTAACAGGTTTTAGTTTGGGGAACAGAAAACTGTATTGAGATCCAATGTTTCATCGATGAGAAAATTTGTCAGACAAAATGAAATCTCATTCCATCTTCTCCCACTGACGGCCAATGGGCTTCCTCTCACCATCATATTTGGTAGTGACTGGAAACGCCAAGCAGATGATTCACATTTATACATCCAGAGAAATAACAGTCTCATTGTTTTATCTGTGGTATGCCTCTAGCAAAAATCATGTAAAAATTACACCCAATATCACCAGAACTATGTTTTTTCTTTCTGCCGTGGATTCGTGCTAATGTCGCAGACATGTTTTAAACTACTCAAGCCAATATTTTTTGGTTTGATAACAAACATTGTTTAGCTAGCTAGTCATGTTACCTAGCTAGCAACCTGATAACTTGACCACTGACTAGGCTATGCACAAATTTGGATGGCACAGGAAGAACTGCAAAGGAATAGGCTAAAAGAGATGCTTCAAAAGGTAGGCTGCATGTGCAAAAATGGGGTGTGTAAGATTGTGTGTATGTGTGTGAGATTGTGTGTATGTGTGTGAGATTGTGTGTATGTGTGTGAGAGGATATGTGTGAAGCAGCAGTAAGTGAAACAGTCTAGGAGGGAGGGAGAGTGTGTAGGCCTGTGTGAGTGAGGGAGAGTGTGTAGGCCTGTGTGAGTGAGGGAGAGTGTGTAGGCCTGTGTGAGTGAGGGAGAGTGTGTAGGCCTGTGTGAGTGAGGGAGAGTGTGTCGGCCTGTGTGAGGGAGGGAGAGTGTGTAGGCCTGTGTGAGGGAGTGAGAGTGTGTAGGCCTGTGTGAGGGAGGGAGAGTGTGTAGGCCTGTGTGAGTGAGGGAGAGTGTGTAGGCCTGTGTGAGTGAGGGAGAGTGTGTAGGCCTGTGTGAGTGAGGGAGAGTGTGTAGGCCTGTGTGAGTGAGGGAGAGTGTGTAGGCCTGTGTGAGTGAGGGAGAGAGTGTAGGCCTGTGTGAGTGAGAGTGACAGAGTGAGTGTGTGAGAGAGAGAATGTGTGTGCAAGTGTTAAACTTCAAGAACATTGATAAGAGGAAGTAGGCCTACTTATATAGCTAGCTGTATGTTACAATGACTTGTGTGTTGTTTATGGTGAAAATGACATTAAACCATTCTAATGAATATAATTGTTTCCATCCTTACAATCAAAGCACAGTATGCCTGTAACTCAATTTGGTACTTTTTAACTGGAAAAATCTTTCTTTAGGGCCAAATTAGAATTTGTAATTAACTAATGCCACCACCTTTATTAATTATTTTAATCATTTGACAATCCTAATTTTAACATGTCAGTAATTTTGTCAACAAACTCCTAGATTCCTCCAATGCTTTTATAAGCCATTATACCATTTCCATCCGTTGTGCACTTTTTATAACTTGAATCTTCTCTACTAGTGGTTATATACACTAGACACCTTGACTCTCCAGTCTCCCCTTCGCTGTGCCAAAAATTGGACTACCTGCACAAAGAGAGACCATATGGGTTTTTCCATTTCAATTTCCAAATTAAGTAGGAGTTAATCTAACAAGCCTTCAGACAACATGGACATCATCATGACTAACAATAGTGTAAAGAGAGTGAAACAAGCGTTTGTCTTACAGTGCATGGCAGAGTCATTAGTTAGGTGATAATGGCATTGAATCCTCACTCTGGCCATCAGCTACTTACCTGACTCACACACAGACACCCAACAAGCATGCAGCGGTGTCTGTCAGAAGGTTCAATGCTTAAACTGATGACAATCAATCAAATAACTGAATTTTCCTTGTTAGGGAAAATGTGTGGAATGGTATATGCAACAAGACAAAGGACATACAAAACAAGTGTATCTACAGTGCCTTCGGAAAGTATTCAGACTTCTTGACTTTTCAACATTTTGTTACGTTACAGCCTGGATTAAAAATAATAATAATAAATAAACTCTGCAATCTACACGCAATACCCCATAATACCAATGCAAAAAACATTTTAGGCAGTCTTTTCAAACAGCTCTTATACTAAAAGAGCATTATCATAATTTTCACAGTAGCATTCCAATCTCATAGTATGTACAGTGCATTCGGAAAGTATTCAGACCCCTGCCCTTTTCTCACATTTTGTTACGTTACAGTCTTATTCTAAAATGTATTAAATACATTCTGTTCCTCATCAATCTACACACTATACCCCCCAGGTAAAAAAAAAAAATTGCAAACGTATTAAAAATAAACACACCCTATTCAGACCTTTGCTATGAGACTCTAAATCGAGCTCAGGTGCATCCTGTTTCCATTAATCATCCTTGAGATGTTTCTATAACTTGATTGGAGTCCACCTGTGGTAAATTCAATTGATTGAATATGATTTGGAAAGGCACACACCTGTCTATATACGTTCCCACAGTTGACAGTGCATGTCAGAGCAAAAACCAAGCCATTAGGTCGAAGGAATTGTCCGCAGAGCTCCGAGACAGGATTGTGTCGAGGCACAGATCTGGGGAAAGGTACCAAAACATTTGAACACAATGGCCTTCATTATTCTTGGTCAGGGAGGTGACCAAGAACCCAATGGTCACACTGACGGAGCTCTAGAGTTCCTCCTCTGTGGAGATGAGAACCTTCCAGAAGGACAACCATCTCTGCAGCACTCCACCAATCAGGCCTTTCTGGTAGAGTGGCCAGATGGAAGCCACTCCTCAGTAAAAGGCACATGACAGCCTGCTTGGAGTTTGCCAAAAGGCACCTAAAGACTCTCAGACCATGAGAAACAACATTCTCTGGTCTGATGAAACCAAAATTGAACTATTTGGCCTGAATGCCAATCGTCACGTCTGGAAGAAACCTGGCACTGTGAAGCATGGTGGTGAAAGCATCATGTTGTGCAGATGTTTTTCTCAGTAGCAGGTACTGGGAGACTAGTCAGGATCGAGGCAATGAATGGAGCAAAGTACAGAGTGAGATCCTTGATGAAAACCTGCTTGAGTTCTCAGGACATCAGATAACCAAGCAGGAGTGGCTTCTGGACAAGTCTCTGAATGTCCTTGAGTGGCCCAGCCAGAGCCCGGACTTGAACCCAATCAAACATCTCTGGAGAGACCTGAAAATAGCTGTGCAGCAACGCTCCCCATCCAACCTGACAGAGCTTGAGAGGATCCGCAGAGAACAATGGGAGAAACTCCCCAAATACAGGTGTGCCAAGCTTGTAGCGTCAAACCCAAGAAGACTTGAGGCTGTAATCGTTGCCAAAGGTGCTACAACAAAATACTGAGTAAAGGGTCTGAATACTTGTGTAATATTTCAGTGTTTTAAATTTTTTACCTATTGCCTATTAAATTCTAAACACCTGTTTTTGCTTCGTCATTATGAGGTATTGTGTGTAGATTGATGAGGGGGAAAAAACAATTTAATCAATTTTAGAATAAGGCTGTAACGTAACAAAATGTGGAAAAAGTCAAGGTATCTGAATACTTTCCGAAGGCACTGGACAAAAATAAACTCAACAATGAAAGTGTTGGTCCAATGTCTCATGAGCTGAAATAAAAGATCCCAGAAATGTTCCATACACACGAAAAGCTAATATCTCTCAAACTTTCATTTGTTTACATCCCTGTTCGTAAGCATTTCTCCTTTGCCAAGATAATCCATCCACCTAACAGGTGTGGCATATCAAGAAACTAATTAAACAGCATGATCATTACACATATGCATCTTGTGCTGGGAACAATAAAAGGTAACTAAAATTTGTAGTTTTGTCACAACACAATGCCATAGATGTCTCAAGTTGAGGGAGCATGCAATTGGCATGCTGACCGCAGTAATGTCCACCAGAGCTGTTGCCAGAGATGTAATGATAATTTCTCTACCATAAGCCACCACCAATGTCATGTTAGAGAATTTGGCACTATGTCCAACTGGCCTCAAAACCGCAGACCACGTGTAACCATGCCAGCCCAAGGGGGGTGCTGAGGAGAATCTGTCTGTAATAAAGCCCTTTAGTGGGGGAAAAACTAATTCTAATTGGTTTCAATTGACTGATTTCCTAATGTGAATTTTAACTCAGGAAAGCCTACAAGTAATCCTCATCATCATGATCCCCCACAGTCAGCCATAGGATGAAGGCAACTTCGACAAAGCATTCCAGGTGAAGCTGGTTGAGAGAATGCCAAGAGCATGCAAAGCTGTCATCAAGGCAAAGGGTGGCTACTTTGAAGAATATAAAATATATTTTTATTTGTTTAACACTTTTTTGGTTACTACATGATTCCATATGTGTTATTTCATAGTTTTGATGCATTTACTATTATTCTACAATGTAGAAAATAGTAAAATAAAGAAAAACCCTTGAATGAGTAGGTGTGTCCAAACTTGACTGGTACTGTATTTTAAACAAAATACAAACATCTGGATAAGCATCAAAAGCCTACATAGGAGAGTTTGAAATGAGGTACTGTTTCTCCATGATAAACGTATTGTATTTATTCATGCAGGAGAAAAAAAGCAACATGAGATAGCACTGCTATCCAGGTGCCTTGATCGAAGTCTCCACATTATTTTTGTGATCTTGGGACAAGAAACTCGGTTCATAGTTGTGACAGTCATCGTTACATCGTGTGTGAAGGCTAAACATGTAACAAAGTGATGATCCTATCAGGATCACAACACAATAGCTTGTGTCGCATAGAAAGCAACAAAGTACATAAGATGTTGCCTTTTTGCAAAGCACTGGTTAAAATCTGTGCCTCTTATAATCAAAATCGTTAATTTGACACTTTAAAAGTTATGGCGGTTTCTTTGCCTTTTATCCCAAAGAGGATAAAGGCTTTGCTTGTACTATGATATAGCCGTTATTAATATTCAAAGCCTCAAATTAGACACTTTGATATTTGGACAAATTATTTCAAAAGGATTGAGGTTATATAGTTTGTAAGTGTTAGTCCAAGGCTTTTCAAACATGTATCAGTTCGATATAAATATATATAAATATATATATATATACATATTTTACAGTAACACTTCTCTTAACATTGATGTTAGGCTGCATTGCTTATATATACAACGCTTACAAGTTTACGTAGCTGTAACTCAAGTTTATTTAACAGACAAGTCAGAACTTCTCTTCATTTGCTCAGGTGGGATGTCCAGCACAAATTCTTCATGAACACGAATAGAGTAAGAAGAAATCTATAATAAGACGTCTAGAGAAGATATCTAGTAAACCTACTGTATGGGTCGATTGCATTTTTTTAAATCCCTAGAAACGCGTCTCAAAACTTTGCACATTCAAACAATATGTGAGTCAGCGTCCATGCTGCATGCAACTGCTTACAGAAAAACAACATACTTAGATTACATATCTTCTAAAATAGAATGTCATGCACAAAATCGTTGTTCGAAGTAGCAATTATGTTATTTCTTGCAATCGCTGCATGAGCGCTATATTTGATATTTAAATTCTAAACAGCGATACATTTATAACCTCAAATTTACAACTATTCGGTTGATTGCGATAATGTTGCGATCATGTTTTAATAAATATCCTCTAAAAGAAGGAGAAAGTAAAAATAAAAATAAAGTTAGAGACTTACCACCGCGGGAGCAAACAACACTCAGGAGAGCGAGCGAGTAATGTACAGACCTATACATTATGGTAGCTATAGTTTAGAAAGTTGGAGCTTCCTTTTAACCAGGTAAAACTCTTAAATAGTGCATAATTCACTTACTTTTCTCTCGCTTGGCTATCGGAAGGGACGACAGCTCCTTTACCTTTAGCGTACATGCTGGATTCTGTTTTAAGACTTTTACCCCACTCAACACCTGTCAAAGAAAGCAGCCAGCCAAACGTTCTATCTCCATAGCTACCCCTTTAGTGTTTTTCCTTATCCTCCTCCTCCTCCTCCCCTCCTCCTCCTCCCCTCCTCCTCCTCCTCCTCCTCCTCCTTTTTTTCACATCTCCAACATTGGCCACAAATCAGGCACAGTTTCTATTGGGGGAACTTGAAACAGACCGATGGTGGATTTTTTTCCCCCTCAACCGCTGTTCGAGAATGCATTCACACTCCCTCCGCTAGGGAATGGTGGGGGCTTCTTAAAGGGGAACGAACACGCTTCTTGTTTACTGACCTCAGAAACATGTAAGAATTGAGATAGGAAAAACTGAAATCCTCCAATCAGGCCAGCATTTCCCAAACTCGCCCCTTGGGATGCCAAGGGCGGCACGTTTTGGTTTTTGCCCTATCACTAACTGATGGTTTACATTTCTCAAATCATAAATTCAAGAGGACTACTGGGTTGACCAAAGGCTCAAAGCCGTTTTATCCGCACAACAACATTGACTTAATTTACTGAGCAGTCCTAGGTAGCTGAGGGGTTGGAGAAATACATTTCATGGTAGCTAATTGAATTACACAAATAGCCAAACTGACCATTGTGTGAAAGGCTACTACTGCCTGCGTGAAAACGTATCAAAATAATGAATCGCAGTCTCCCCAAAATGTAGCAGTTACAGTGTTGTGCTTTGCAACTGAGTCAAGTATGTATTATTATTTTTGAATGAGGACATAAGGCTGTTGGTGAGCCAAAGTAGATATTTAGTGCGTGCTTAGTGTTGTAGCAGTTGTTGTCATCTCTTGCTTAGTGTTGTAGCAGTTGTTGTCATCTCTTGCTTAGTGTTGTAGCAGTTGTTGTCATCTCTTGCTTAGTGTTGTAGCAGTTGTTGTCATCTCTTGCTTAGTGTTGTAGCAGTTGTTGTCATCTCTTGCTTAGTGTTGTAGCAGTTGTTGTCATCTCTTGCTTAGTGTTGTAGCAGTTGTTGTCATCTCTTGCTTAGTGTTGTAGCAATTCTTTAGCGATTCTTAGAATCACATGATGAGGAACCTTGTCTGAGACATAAAAAACATTGTAGTCTTCAGACCAAAAGCTAGTTGGAGCGGTGAGCATCAACAGCCAGGGTGTAAAACAGTTGGTTACATTGGTGCCATGACCTGTATCAAAGAGCTGAGGTTGATGATGAGAGGGGTTTAAAGGGGAGTGAATGTAAAGCAGGCAGCTAGTCTGGAGAGTTGTAGCCTTTGCCTGTCGAGTAACCTCAACTGAGAGACCTAAAAAGTCAACTGCCCCCCCCCTGTCTTATTGTCAGTTGTTGCCTTAACTTACCTAATGATCGAATTGAATAGCTCCGTTCTGCCTCCACCGTTAAGATCCTAAGTGGCTGGAGGTGGAGCTACTCAGGTTCAATTATTTATTGTTTTGATATGGTTAAAAAATAACGCTCATAGACCACCACACTGCACCGAGCAACCTTCCTCTGTAGCAAACGTCTTTGTTATACAATGTCAATAGAAACACAATGGATATGTGTAGTGTAGCAACCATTTCAGATATTCTACAGAGTTGGAAGAAAAAATCTATAAATTGCTGTCCAGCAGAGGAATTCCCCCAGCTCCTCCCATTGTGGGGGGGGAAATGATAATTAATCACAGGTTGAATAATTTAATGCAGAGCCAATGGATGCCTTCCTCAGCCCATTTCTCAGCACCTGCCTTAGGTGTGTGTGTGTGTGTGTGTGTGTGTGTGTGTGTGTGTGTGTGTGTGTGTGTGTGTGTGTGTGTGTGTGTGTGTGTGTGTGTGTGTGTGTGTGTGTGTGTGTGTGTGTGTGTGTGTGTGTTGTGTGTGTGTGTGTGTGTGTGTGTGTGTGTGTGTGTGGTGCTGGGGCCTCTTTTGGGGCCAGAGACGGGGAGCACAGAGCACATCTCGTAGGGGGCTTGGGCTAATGCACCTAAATGTGCAAAGTATGATTTAAAAAATGGATACAATTGACATTTGGGTACAGGACTCGTATCCTGACATTCAAACATGGTTAAATGGTTCTGTCTCTAATAAAGACATTGAAATAAATTATTAGAATGTATTTAGATGTGACAGATTACAGAAAGGGGAGGAGTGGCCATATATGTCAAATCTAATTTCATGGCATCTCAATCTTTAAATATTTCTGTTCCCAAGGTCATTAAACACACAAATTTGGTTGAAGATGTGTCCATAAACCAGAATACACATTAATTGTTGCTGGGATTTACATTTACATTTTACATTTAAGTCATTTAGCAGACGCTCTTATCCAGAGCGACTTACAAGTTGGATTTACCGCACCCCCTGCTGCCTGCTGTCTTCGTAGTTTGGCATTTTAGACAATTTGAATCTAGATTGGCTATCCCCGGCCTCAAATCAATATAAGAGTATATGCATTGATTTTAATCTGACTCAATTGATCTCAAAACCCACACGGCTAAATTTGAAAAACCCTGTTAACTCCTCATTGATTGAATTAAATCTTACAAATAACCCTTATAAATATTAGCTAGTGGAGAATTTGCATTTGATCTCAGTGATCATTTTCCCATAGTATATATTAGAGATACGAAACTGCAAAATACTAATCCTTGTTTAATTTATTAAGAAGAGACATTTTAAAAAGTTTTCTCCTCAAGGGTTTTTACATGTTCTACTTTGATTTAGCCACTGTCTCCTGTATTCCTGATCCTGAGTTGGCTCTTGAAAATGTATCCTCCATATTTATTCCTCTGGCAGATAAACACGCCCCTTTTAAACAATTCAGAGTCAAAGATAGATCTAACCCTTGGTTTTCTTCTGAGCTATCTGAGCTCATTCAGACAAGAAATCAGGCCTGGACCAAAGCAAGGAAAACTGACTCTGTAGTGGACTGGCAACTTTCAGACAATTGAGAAACAGATGTACTATTGATTAAGAAAGCTAAATCAAGCTACTTTTTAAGCTCTATCTTTGGCTGCTGGGGATCCTTCTAAATGTTGGAAAACTTTGCTCAGACGCGAAGTGATAGGCCACACAAGCTCACAGCCCATATCCCAAGATGGCGCAGCAGTAAGACGTGTTTGTTTTTGTCCTATGAAAATATTCAGTCTTTTTCATTTTTTTGTATACATTTCATTATATTTCAATCTCTTTTTCCCATTTTCGAATTAAATATACCTTCCTGCAACCCGCCTCACCCAATGTGGTACGGATCTGCTATTTTTTTAACCTTATAACTGGAACCTCCATCAGAAGCTAGCCAGCTAATTAGCTATGAGCTATTTAGTCATTGTTAGCCACTGTTAGCGGTCTTTACCTTTAGCTCGGACACCAGCCGCTTTAGCCTCGATAGCGCGGATAATACCTGCCTGTCTGCACAGCGCGATATCACCCCAGGGGCATATCGGACTGCTTTTTTCCCCACTACATCACCAGATTCCTGCCGCAAGCTCTGGACCATTACACCGGATCTTCATAACTAGCTAGCTGCTACCAAGTGGTAATTGTGGCTAACGCCCTTGTCCAGAAGTTTGCACCAGTTAGCCTCGAGCTAGGACTATCTCCCGGCTAGCAAACGAAGTACACCAACTACAATACCTCTCTTGCCAATTGGCCTGGACCCTTTGTCAACACGGAGCCCCGCCGATCCATCACGACTGGTCTGCTGGTCTGCTGACGTAATTCGGCCGATGTGCTCTCAACCGGCCTCTAAGTCGTGGATGTTGGTGATGATCCATCTGCTAGCCCCGGCCCGCTATCTTCCTGAACGCCGTGTCTCCCGCTCACCTAGCGTAGTAATCGACTACCGCACGGCTCCCTGTTTCATCTATTGCTGCTCATTGGACCCTATGATCACTCGGCTACACAGCTGATGCCCACTGGACTGTTCATTAACACAGCCTCGAACTCAGGCCCTGTGTGTAGCTAACTGACCCTCTCTGACCATTCATCGCCATTAACCCGTTGTTGTTGTCTTAGCTGTTTACCCGCTGTTGTCTCACCCGTTGTCTTAGCTCTCCCAATCAACACCTGTGCTTGCTTTATGCCTCACTCTAATGTCAATATGCCTTGTATACTGTTGTTTAGGGCAGCTCTCATTGTTTTATTTTACTGCGGAGCCCCTCATCCTGCTTAACATGCCTCAGATAGCCCCCTTGTCCCACATCCCACACACGCGGAGACTGCACCTAGCTTAACTGGCGCCTCCAGAGATGCAACCTCTCTAATCGTCACTCAATGCCTAGGTTTACCCCCACTGTACTCGCACCCTACCATACCCTTGTCTGTACACTATGCCCTGAATCTATCCTACAACGCCCAGAAATCTGCTCCTTTTATTCTCTGTTCCCAAAGCACTAGACGACCAGTTCTTATAGCCTTTAGCCGTACCCTCATCTTACTCCTCCTCTGTTCCTCTGGTGATGTAGAGGTTAACCCAGGCACTGTGTGTCCATAGGCGCTCTCATTTGTTGACTTCTGCAACTGTAAAAGCCTTGGGTTCATGCATGTTAACATCAGAAGCCTCCTCCATATGTTTGCTTTATTCACTGCTTTAGCACACTCCGCCAACCCTGATGTCCTAGCCGTGTCTGAATCCTGGCTTAGGAAGGCCACCTCAATTACAACATTTTCCGTCAAGACAGAACTGCTAAAGGGGGTGGAATTGCAGTCTACTGTAGAGATAGCCTGCAGAGTTCTGTCATACTATCCAGGTCTATGCCCAAACAGTTCGAGCTTCTACTTTTAAAGATCCATCTCTCCAGAAATAAGTCCCTCACTGTTGCCGCTTGTTATAGACCCCCCTCAGCTCCCAGCTGTGCCCTGGACACCATATGTGAATTGATTGCCTCCCATCTATCATCAGAGTTTGTACTGCTAGGTGACCTAAATTGGGATATTCTTAACACCCTGACCATCCTACAATCTAAGATAGATGCCCTCAATCTCATACAAATTATCAAGGACCCTACCAGGTACAACCCCGAATCCGTAAAAATGAGCACCCTCATAGATATCATCCTGACCAACTTGCCCTCTAAATACACCTCTGCTGTTTTCAACCAGGATCTCAGGGATCACTGCCTCATTGCCTGCGTCCGTTATGGGTTCGCGGTCAAACGACCACCCTTCATCACTGTCAAACGCTCCCTAAATCTCTTCAGCGAGCAGACCTTTCGAATCGACCTGGCCTGGGTATCCTGGAAGGATATTGACCTCGTCCCGTCAGTAGAGGATGCCTGGTTGTTCTTTAAAAGTACTTTCCTCACCATCTTAAATAAGCATGCACCTTTCAAAAAATGTAGAACTAAGAACAGATATAGCCCTTGGTTTACTCCAGACTTGATTGCCCTTGACCAGCACAAAAGCACCCTGTGGCATACTGCACTAGCATCGAATAGTCCCCGCGATATGCAACTTTTCAGGAAAGTCAGGAACCAGTACACACAGTCAGTTAGGAAAGCAAAGGCTAGCTTGTTCAAACGGAAATTTGCATCCTGCAGCACTAATTCCAAAACGTTTTGGGACACTGTAAAGCATGGAGAATAAGAGCACCTCCTCCCATCTGCCCACTGCACTGAGACTAGGAAACACTGTCACCACTGATAAATCCACGATAATCGAGAATATCAAGAAGCATTTCTCTACGGCTGGCCATGCTTTCCACCTGGCTACCCCAAACCCGGCCAACAGCTCTGCACCCCCCGCAGTGGCTGGCCCAGGCCCCCCCCCCCCCCCCCCCCGCTTCTCTTTCACCCAAATCCAGACAGCTGATGTTCTGAAAGAGCTGCAAAATCTGGATCCCTACAAATCAGCTGGGCTAGACAATCTGGACCCTCTCTTTCTAAAATGATCCACTGCCATTGTTTCAACTATTACTATTACTAGTCTGCTCAACCTCTCTTTCGTATTGTCTGAGATTCCTAAAGATTGGAAAGCGGCCGCGGTCATCCCCCTCTTCAAAGGGGGAGACACTTGAGACCCAAACTGTTACAGACCTATATCCATCCTGCCCTGCCTTTCTAAAGTCTTCGAACGCCAAGTGAACAAACAGATCACCGACCATTTCGAATCCCACCGTACCTTCTCCGCTATGCAATCTGGTTTCCGAGCTGGTCATGGGTGCACCTCAGCCATGCTCAAGGTCCTAAACGATATCATAACTGCAATTGATAAAAGACAGTACTGTGCAACTGTCTTCATCGACCTTGCCAAGGCTTTCGATTCTGTCAATCACCGTATTCTTATCGGCAGACTCAGCCTTGGTTTCTCTGACTGCCTCGCCTGGTTCACTAACTACTTCTCAGATAGAGTTCAGTGTGTCAAATCGGAGGGCCTGTTGTCCAGACCTCTGGCAGTCTCTAGGTGGTGCCACAGGTTTCAATTCTCGGGCTGACTCTTTTCTCTGTATACATCAATGATGTCGTTCTTGCTGCAGGTGATTCTTTGATCCACCTCTACGCAGACAACACCATTCTGTATATATCTGGCCCTTCTTTGGACACTGTGGTAACAAACCTCCAAACGAGCTTCAACGCCATACAACACTCCTTCCGTGGCCTCCAGCTGCTCTTAAATGCTAGTAAAACGAAATGCATGCTCTTCAACCGATTTCTGCCCGCACCCACCCGCCCGACTAGCATCACTATTCTGGAAGGTTCTGACTTAGAATATGTGGACAACTAGAAATACCTAGGTGTCTGGCTAGAATGTGAACTCTCCTTCCAGACTCACATTAAGCATCTCCAATCCAAAATTAAATCTAGAATTGGCTTCCTATTTCGAAACAAAGCCTTCTTCACTCATGCTGCCAACATACCCTCGTAAAACTGACTATCCTACCGATCCATGACTTTGGTGATGTCATTTACAAAATAGCCTCCAACGCTCCACTCTACTCTATCACAGTGCTGTCCGTTTTGTCACCAAAGCCCCATATACTACCCACCATTGCGATCTGTATGCTCTCGTTGGCTGGTTCTCGCTACATATTTGTCACCAAACCCACTTGCTCCAGGTCATCTGTAAGTCTTTGCTAGGTAAAGCTACGCCTTATCTCAGCTCACTGGTCACCATAGCAACACCCACCCGTAGCATGCGCTCCAGCAGGTATATTTCAGTGGTCATCCCCAAAGCCGCCTTTCCTTCCAGTTCTCTGCTGCCAATGACTGTAACGAATTGCAAAAATCACTGAAGTTGGAGACTTATATCTCCCTCACTAACTTTAAGCGTCAGCTGTCAGAGCAGCTTACCGATCGCTGTAGCTGTACACAGCCCATCTGTAAATAGACCATCCAACCAACTACCTACCTCATCCCCATATTTGTTTTAGTTTTTCTGCTCTTTAGCACACCAGTACTTCTACTTGCACATCCTCATCTGCTCATATATCACTCCAGTGTAAATTGCTAAATTGTAATTACTTCACCACTATTGGCCTATTTATTGCCTTACCTCCTTACTTCATTTGCACACACTGTATACCGATTTTTCTATTGTGTTATTGACTGTAAGTTTGTTTATCCCATGTGTAACTCTGTGTTGTTGTTTTTGTCGTACTGCTTTGCTTTATCTTGGCCAGGTCGCAGTTGTAAATGAGAACTTGTTCTCAACTGGCCTACCTGGTTAAATTATGGTGAAAATGTAAAAAGTTTGGGGAAGAGCCTTTCTGTTTCAGCATGACAATGCCCCCGTGCACAAAGTGAGGTCCATACAGAGAAAAGGTTTGTCGAGATCGCTGTAGAAGAACTTGACTGGCCTGCACAAAGCCCTGACCTCAACCTCATCGAATACCTTTGGGATTCGAGCCAGGCCTAATTGCCCAACATCAGTGCTGACATCATAAATGCTATTGTGGCTGAATGGATGCAAGTCCATTCACTAGATGTTCCAACATCTAGTGGAAAGCCTTTCCAGAAGGGGGGAGGCTGTTATAGCAGCAAAGGGGGGACCAACTCCATATTAATGCCCATAATTTTGGAATGAGATGTTCGACAAGCAGGTGTCCACATACTTGTGGTCATGTGGTGTATGTAGTTCTCTTGTGCGCATAAAAATAACTCTGATGATTTTAGCATATTTACTTTAGATGGTGTCCATATTGATCGTGTCCCTGCTTACAAATATCTGTACATCTGGATAGATGAAAAGCTGTATTTTAAAAAGCATATTGATGAGAAGCTGAAAACAAAAATGGGCTTCTTCTGTAGAAATAGGTCGAGGTTCCTATCGGTCCTAGCCTATGGTTACATCATCTATATGAACGCAGCTGCCACTTCATTAAAGCCATTAGATGCAGTGTATCATATCACAACTGCGTTTCATTACAGGCAACAATTTTTGTACTCATCACTGCATTCTCTACCAGAAAGTTGGTTGGCCCTCTTTGATGTCACGTATTGTAGGTTGATACTTTGTCATGTTTTCATCTCAGGGATGGCTAACTCTAGAAATTCCTTTGGCCTCTACTGAGTAAACCTTATTTGTGGAACAATGTTCTAAATGTTCTTAAATTTGATGTTTTGGTGTCTCTAGACCAATTCATAAAGCTGATTGAGGACCTTTTTACTGTTGAATGTGTTTGTTTTTTAGGATCTTGTTTTTCTTTCTTCTTACAATTTGTATTTATATTTTGATGTATGTATTTTTGTTAATTTCTGTCCTTCATGCCTCATCTGTAAAAGAGACCTTGATCTCGGTATGACTCCCTGATAAAATAAAGGTTAACTAAAATAACAACAGATCCATAAACAAGTAAACACAAGGCAGTACTGAAACCTCCTCTCTGGCTCACCACTGAGTCATAAATGACACCCTGATCCTTCTCTTTCTTTCACTTTGGAGACTCAGACTCCTTTTTGTGCTTGTAAAACTACAAACCTTAGGCCTTAAACAGCATATTCAGGCATACTGTCATCTATGCTTAAGGTTATATACAGAGCCTTCAGAAAGAATTCATACCACTTGACGTATTCAACATTTTGTTGTGTTACAGCCTGAATTCAAAAGGATTTTAAAAATTATCTTACCCATCTACACACAATACCCCATAATGACAAAGTGAAAACCAATTTTTAGAAATGTTTGCAAATGTATTGAAAATGAAATACAGAAATATCATTTACATAAGTATTCACAACCCTGAGTCAATACTTTATAGAAGCACCTTTGGTAGCGATTACAGCTGTGTCTTTCTGGGTAAGTCTGGATTGTGCAACATTTGCCCATTATTCTTTTCAAAATTCTTCAAGTTCTGTCAAATTGGTTGTTGATCCTTGCTAGACAACCATTTTCAGGTCTTGCCATAGATTTTCAAGTATATTTAAGTCAAAACTGTAACCCGGCCACTCAGGAACATTCACTGTCTTCTTGGTAAGCGACTCCAGTGTAGATTTGGCCTTGTGTTTTTGGTTATTGTCCTGCTGAAAGGTGAATTAATCTACCAGTGTCTGGTGGAAAGCAGGTTTTCCTCTAGGATTTTGCCTGTGTTTAGCTCCATTCTTTTATTTTTTTATCCTGAAGAACTCCCGGGTCCTTAACAATTACAAGCATACCCATACATGATGCAACCACCACTATGCTTGAAAATATGGTGAGTGGTACTCAGTAATATGTTGTATTGGATTTGCCCCAAACATAACACTTTGTATTTAGGACAAAACGTTTTTTGCAGTATTACTTTAGTGCCTTGTTGCTTACAGGATGCATGTTTTGAAATATTTGTATTCTGTACAGGCTTCCTTCTATTCACTCTGTCAATTAGGTTAGTATTGTGGAGTAACTGCAATGTTGTTGATCCATCCTCAGTTTTTTCCCATCACAGCCATTAAACTCTGTAACTGTTTTAAAGTCACTATTGGCCTCATGGTGAAATCCCTGAGTGGTTCTTCCTCTCCAGCAACTGAGTTAGGAAGGATGCCTGTATATTTGTAATGAATGGGTATATTGATACACCTTCCAAAGTGTAACTAGTAACTTCACCATGCTTAAAGGAATATTCAATGTCTGCTTTTTTATTTATACCCATCTACCAATAGGTGACCTTCTTTGTGAGATCACCTATTGTGGTTGAATCTGTGTTTGAAATTCACTGCTCAACTGAGGAACCTTACAGATAATTGTATGTGTGGGGTACATACCCTAGATGAGGAAGTTATTCAAAAATCATGTTAAACACTATTACTGTCCATGCAACTTATTATGTGACTTGTTAAGCAACTTTGTACTCCTGAATTTAACAAAGGGGTTGAATACTTATTCACTCAAGCCATTTCAGCTTCTCATTTTTAATTAATCTTTTAACATTTTGAAAAACATAATTCCAATTTGACATTATGGGGTATGTGACCAGAAAATCTAAAAGTAATACATTTTAAATTCAGGCTGTAACACAACAAAATGTGGAAAAAGTCAAGGGGTGTGAATACTTTCTGAAGGCACTGTATACTATACTTTTAAAAAGATCAGTGCGCATCTATGGTGACATACTCAAGATTCCCAAGATTAATTTAATCAAGTTCCTGCTCATGTACAACACTTGGGGCAATAGTGCATGTAAAAAAAAATTGATTATCATGCTGTTTTGAATGTAGTGTTGATGTTCACAACATATGATGACTGACTGTAAAAATCTATTCATTGTGGATTCAGCCACACAAACACAGTACAGTAGAACCCAGATTGGGATGAATTATCACTGAATTGACATTCTCTTGATGATTGGATTAGGAAGTCAGAAGATCTCTTTCACATTATCGGGTGATTTCCCCACAGATGTCTACAATGTACACTGAGTATACCATACATTAAGAACACCTTCCTAATATTGAGTTGTGGCACTTCACTCTAAACATCACCCCGTCCATCCGCCGGCTTCCATGTGAAAGCCATTGGCAGTGTGGTGTCTAGAACAGGAAGCCTGGGAGCTGCTTGGCACACTGTGTGCTGTGGTGCAGAGTGCTGGGTGTCACGGTAGCTCCTCCACTCGCTCGCCCAGCGGCCGCCTGTTCCTTTAAGAGGCGAGCCGGGCAGGGGAGAGGGACAGAGAGGCAGCTGCAGCAGTGGTAATGTTCTCATGTGTTCTCCTTCTGTGGGAAGTGCCACAGCCCCACCACAGCACACACACACACACTTGCATACACGCATGTATGAAGACATACACACAAGCAGGCACGCATGCACACAGACGCACGCTCGCTCGCACGCACGCACGCACGCACGCACGCACGCACGCACGCACGCACGCACGCACACACACACACACACACACACACACACACACACACACACACACACACACACACACACATACACACACTCCCCTCTCACAGCCAGAGGAAGGAGGTTCACGTTGTTGATGACTATATTCCACTGCTGTTTTCCAATCAGTTCACTATAGGAGACTGGAGAAGAAGAGGAGGAGAGGAAAGGAGAGATGGGGTTTGTTTGTTGGAGAGAGAGAATGACACCAGACCAGATGGACTGCTACTCTGGCTGCTCTTAGAAAACAATGCAGTAATGATGCCAAAAGACCTCTGTTATTTTCTGTGATATCTGGAAGAAAGAATTTCCAGTGTTTTCCATTATGGCTTCCTGCCCCTGTGTTAGATGGGGGCCACAAACAGACTTCCAGTGCCATGCAGTGTACATGTGATCCAATGCGTGCTCTAAAGCCAATAACCATTAGACTGTATTCCAGGCTGTTCCACCCAATGCTCACGGAGAGCAGACCACAATAGCAGCTCTGAATGTGGCAGCGTTTGTGGCTCTGCCTGTTCCTTTAATAAGCTTTGTGCTGCCGAGATGCGCAGGCGCACGCAAGCCAGACCTGAACGACCATGGCTTACCGCAGTCAGAGCCTGATAAGAGCGCTGGTAAAACATGTAGCACGACAGGCACAGAGGCATGGTGAATTGCATCGTTGGCATAAAGGCAACCAGCATACAAAATGCCTCTGTAGAACCCACAAGATGTGAATGGTGCCAAGATTCCTCATTCTTTCTCTCTCTGCACCCCCCTCTTTTTCTCCATCTATCCCTCCCTACCTCTTTCTCTGTTTCTGCCCCTCTCTCTTCCAAAACATGCACATGAACACACTTTCCAGCACGCGTGCCCACACAAACGGTGCATACATTCCCCACCACCATGGCTGTCTCTACTGCTCTCCCACACGCCCTGTACACTGCTTCCAGTATAGAGCGCTATGACCTCCGAGTGCCCGGAGGGGGATGTGTGTGTGTGCATGCGTGTGAGGGGGAAGGGATTCAGGATTTTACCAGACGGGTAATGGGGGTTGTCACACCACGGAGTCAAGGATCTCTTGTCTGTAAAGGCGTCTGCATGCTTCCCAGCCTAAACAGTTTGGAACAGTTTGTGCATATATTATGACATTTTTTTGATCTTCGGCAAGGTTTTTTTGGGCTGTTGTTTTTGGCTGTTCGTGCAAACAAAAATATTGAGGCAAGCCGAAGTCGGTAGGCGAAGTCGGTAGGTGAAGTCGGTAGGTGAAGTCGGTAGGCGAAGTCGGTAGGCGAAGTCGATAGGCGAAGTCGGTAGGCGAAGTCGGTAGGCGAAGTCTACGCCCTTTCGTTGGTGAATGGTCAACAGGGATTCTTACATTTTACATCTAAGGTGCAGTGTTTCTCAAGTGAGAAATCATTGAATGACAACAGACACTTAATTGACCAATGTTGATCGGCACCTGAACTTCGGCTTGCCTCGAGGAAAAAAATGTGTGTGCACCAACAGCCAAAAAAACCTTACCGAAGATCAAAACGAACAAAAATGTCACAAAATGTCATCATTATATATGCACAAAATGTTTGTAACGGTTGCGGATAGGAAGCATGCAGACGCCATTACTGTCCTATACTGAGCACTGGTATTGTATTGTCATTCTGCCTCTACCATTTATCATCACTGCTCACCAGTATATACTGTAACACATCCATCCCATACAAACAGTCAGGGGTCATCTCCAATCAAGATATTATATTCATGGTACACTATGTGTAATGTAATTGTCACGCCCTGACCTTAGAGAGCTTTTTATGTCTCTATTTTGGTTTGGTCAGAGTGTGATTTGGGTGGGCATTCTATGTTCATTTTTATAGGTTTTGTATATCTTTGTTTATGCGTTAAAGTGCACGGTGTCTCCAGGGCGCGCTCATAGCCCGGTGCGCTATATGCCAGCCCTCCGCAAGTGCCATGTGAGAGTGGGCATCCAGCCAGGGCAGAGTGTGGCAGCTCAGCGTGCTTGGTCTGCGGTGCGCCGTTTCGGCCCAGGGTATCCTGCGCCGGCTCTGCACACTGTGTCTCCGGTGTGCTGGGACTGTTCAGTTCGTCCTATGCCTGCGCTCTGCCCGTGCCGGGCTAAAGTAGGCATTGAGCCAAGTGGAGAGGATGGTAAGCCCCAGATTTCCAGTGCTCCCCCACAGCCCGGTTTGACCTGTGCCTGCACTCTGGAGGGGTCGGGCTAAAGTGGGCATTCAGCCTGGAGGAGTGGTGCCAAGGCTGCGCACCAGAGCTCCAGTGCTCCCCCAAAGCCCGGTTCATCCTGTGTCTCCTCTACGCACCAGGCCTCCTGTAGGTCTCCCCAGCCTGGTGGGCCCTGTGGCAGCCCCACGCACCAGGCTGTCTCTGCGTCTCCTCCCTCCAGCGGCGGTCTCCAGTCCGGAGCCTCCAGCAACGCCCTCCAGTCCGGAGCCTCCAGTCGCCCTCTAGTCCGGAGCATCCAGCGACGCCCTCCAGTCCGGAACCTCCAGAGTCGCCCTCCAGTCCGGAGCCTACAGCGACGCCCTCCAGTCTGGAGCCTCCAACAAGGGTGCCCAGTCTGGGGCCCGCAACGAGGGTGCCCAGTCCGGGGCCCGCAACGAGGGTGCCCAGTCCGGGGCCCGCTACGAGGGTCCCCAGTCCGGGGTCGGCGGCGAGGGTCCTCGCACTAGAGGCGTCACCTAAGTGGGCCCAACCAGAGGTGGAGCAGGGTCTACGTCCCGCACCAGAGCCGCCACCACGGAGAAATGCCCACCCAGACCCTCCCCTATAGGTTCAGGTTTTGCGGCCGGAGTCCGCACCTTTGGGGGGGGGGTACTGTCACGCCCTGACCTTAGAGAGCTTTTTATGTCTCTATTTTGGTTTGGTCAGGGTGTGATTTGGGTAGGCATTCTATGTTCATTTTTATAGGTTTTGTATTTCTTTGTTTTGGCCGGGTGTGGTTCTCAATCAGGGACAGCTGTCTATCGTGGTCTCTGATTGGGAACCATACTTAGGTAGCATTTTCCCACCTGTGTTTTGTGGGTAGTTATTTTCTGTTTACTGTTTTCTGCACCTGACAGGACTCTTTCGGTTTCATTTTGCACTTTGTTATTTTGTTCTAGTGTTCAGTTTAAATAAAAGTCATGAACACTTACCATGCTGCGCTTTGGTCCGATTCTTCCTCTTCAGACGACGACACCCGTTACAGAACTTCCCACCACAAGCGGACCAAGCAGCGTGGTATGGAGGAGTAGAGGGTTCAGGACTCCTGGACATGGGAGGAGATACTGGACAGAAAGGGACCCTGGAGACAGGCTGGGGAATATCGCCGCCCGAAAAAGGAACTGGAGGCAGCTAAAGCTGAGAGGCGGCAATATGAGGCAAGTGAGCGAAGCAGGCACGAGAGGCAGCCCTCCAAAACATTTTTTGGGGGGCACACGGGGAGATTGGCGGAGTCAGGCTATTGACCTGAGCCAACTCCCCGTGCTTACCGGAAGCAGCGTGGTACTGGTCAGGCACCGTGTTATGCGTTAAAGTGCACGGTGTCTCCAGGGCGCGCTCATAGCCCGGTGCGCTATATGCCAGCCCTCCGCAAGTGCCATGTGAGAGTGGGCATCCAGCCAGGGCAGAGTGTGGCAGCTCAGCGTGCTTGGTCTGCGGTGCGCCGTTTCGGCCCAGGGTATCCTGCGCCGGCTCTGCACACTGTGTCTCCGGTGTGCTGGGACTGTTCAGTTCGTCCTATGCCTGCGCTCTGCCCGTGCCGGGCTAAAGTAGGCTTTGAGCCAAGTGGAGAGGATGGTAAGCCCCAGATTTCCAGTGCTCCCCCACAGCCCGGTTTGACCTGTGCCTGCATTCTGGAGGGGTCGGGCTAAAGTGGGCATTCAGCCTGGAGGAGTGGTGCCAAGGCTGCGCACCAGAGCTCCAGTGCTCCCCCAAAGCCCGGTTCATCCTGTGTCTCCTCTACGCACCAGGCCTCCTGTAGGTCTCCCCAGCCTGGTGGGCCCTGTGGCAGCCCCACGCACCAGGCTGTCTCTGCGTCTCCTCCCTCCAGTGGCGGTCTCCAGTCCGGAGCCTCCAGCAACGCCCTCCAGTCCGGAGCCTCCAGTCGCCCTCTAGTCCGGAGCATCCAGCGACGCCCTCCAGTCCGGAACCTCCAGAGTCGCCCTCCAGTCCGGAGCCTACAGCGACGCCCTCCAGTCTGGAGCCTCCAACAAGGGTGCCCAGTCTGGGGCCCGCAACGAGGGTGCCCAGTCCGGGGCCCGCAACGAGGGTGCCCAGTCCGGGGCCCGCTACGAGGGTCCCCAGTCCGGGGTCGGCGGCGAGGGTCCTCGCACTAGAGGCGTCACCTAAGTGGGCCCAACCAGAGGTGGAGCAGGGTCTACGTCCCGCACCAGAGCCGCCACCACGGAGAAATGCCCACCCAGACCCTCCCCTATAGGTTCAGGTTTTGCGGCCGGAGTCCGCACCTTTGGGGGGGGGGTACTGTCACGCCCTGACCTTAGAGAGCTTTTTATGTCTCTATTTTGGTTTGGTCAGGGTGTGATTTGGGTAGGCATTCTATGTTCATTTTTATAGGTTTTGTATTTCTTTGTTTTGGCCGGGTGTGGTTCTCAATCAGGGACAGCTGTCTATCGTGGTCTCTGATTGGGAACCATACTTAGGTAGCATTTTCCCACCTGTGTTTTGTGGGTAGTTATTTTCTGTTTACTGTTTTCTGCACCTGACAGGACTCTTTCGGTTTCATTTTGCACTTTGTTATTTTGTTCTAGTGTTCAGTTTAAATAAAAGTCATGAACACTTACCATGCTGCGCTTTGGTCCGATTCTTCCTCTTCAGACGACGACACCCGTTACAGAACTTCCCACCACAAGCGGACCAAGCAGCGTGGTATGGAGGAGTAGAGGGTTCAGGACTCCTGGACATGGGAGGAGATACTGGACAGAAAGGGACCCTGGAGACAGGCTGGGGAATATCGCCGCCCGAAAAAGGAACTGGAGGCAGCTAAAGCTGAGAGGCGGCAATATGAGGCAAGTGAGCGAAGCAGGCACGAGAGGCAGCCCTCCAAAACATTTTTTGGGGGGCACACGGGGAGATTGGCGGAGTCAGGCTATTGACCTGAGCCAACTCCCCGTGCTTACCGGAAGCAGCGTGGTACTGGTCAGGCACCGTGTTATGCGTTAAAGTGCACGGTGTCTCCAGGGCGCGCTCATAGCCCGGTGCGCTATATGCCAGCCCTCCGCAAGTGCCATGTGAGAGTGGGCATCCAGCCAGGGCAGAGTGTGGCAGCTCAGCGTGCTTGGTCTGCGGTGCGCCGTTTCGGCCCAGGGTATCCTGCGCCGGCTCTGCACACTGTGTCTCCGGTGTGCTGGGACTGTTCAGTTCGTCCTATGCCTGCGCTCTGCCCGTGCCGGGCTAAAGTAGGCTTTGAGCCAAGTGGAGAGGATGGTAAGCCCCAGATTTCCAGTGCTCCCCCACAGCCCGGTTTGACCTGTGCCTGCATTCTGGAGGGGTCGGGCTAAAGTGGGCATTCAGCCTGGAGGAGTGGTGCCAAGGCTGCGCACCAGAGCTCCAGTGCTCCCCCAAAGCCCGGTTCATCCTGTGTCTCCTCTACGCACCAGGCCTCCTGTAGGTCTCCCCAGCCTGGTGGGCCCTGTGGCAGCCCCACGCACCAGGCTGTCTCTGCGTCTCCTCCCTCCAGTGGCGGTCTCCAGTCCGGAGCCTCCAGCAACGCCCTCCAGTCCGGAGCCTCCAGTCGCCCTCTAGTCCGGAGCATCCAGCGACGCCCTCCAGTCCGGAACCTCCAGAGTCGCCCTCCAGTCCGGAGCCTACAGCGACGCCCTCCAGTCTGGAGCCTCCAACAAGGGTGCCCAGTCTGGGGCCCGCAACGAGGGTGCCCAGTCCGGGGCCCGCAACGAGGGTGCCCAGTCCGGGGCCCGCTACGAGGGTCCCCAGTCCGGGGTCGGCGGCGAGGGTCCTCGCACTAGAGGCGTCACCTAAGTGGGCCCAACCAGAGGTGGAGCAGGGTCTACGTCCCGCACCAGAGCCGCCACCACGGAGAAATGCCCACCCAGACCCTCCCCTATAGGTTCAGGTTTTGCGGCCGGAGTCCGCACCTTTGGGGGGGGGGGGTACTGTCACGCCCTGACCTTAGAGAGCTTTTTATGTCTCTATTTTGGTTTGGTCAGGGTGTGATTTGGGTAGGCATTCTATGTTCATTTTTATAGGTTTTGTATTTCTTTGTTTTGGCCGGGTGTGGTTCTCAATCAGGGACAGCTGTCTATCGTGGTCTCTGATTGGGAACCATACTTAGGTAGCATTTTCCCACCTGTGTTTTGTGGGTAGTTATTTTCTGTTTACTGTTTTCTGCACCTGACAGGACTCTTTCGGTTTCATTTTGCACTTTGTTATTTTGTTCTAGTGTTCAGTTTAAATAAAAGTCATGAACACTTACCATGCTGCGCTTTGGTCCGATTCTTCCTCTTCAGACGACGACACCCGTTACAGAACTTCCCACCACAAGCGGACCAAGCAGCGTGGTATGGAGGAGTAGAGGGTTCAGGACTCCTGGACATGGGAGGAGATACTGGACAGAAAGGGACCCTGGAGACAGGCTGGGGAATATCGCCGCCCGAAAAAGGAACTGGAGGCAGCTAAAGCTGAGAGGCGGCAATATGAGGCAAGTGAGCGAAGCAGGCACGAGAGGCAGCCCTCCAAAACATTTTTTGGGGGGCACACGGGGAGATTGGCGGAGTCAGGCTATTGACCTGAGCCAACTCCCCGTGCTTACCGGAAGCAGCGTGGTACTGGTCAGGCACCGTGTTATGCGTTAAAGTGCACGGTGTCTCCAGGGCGCGCTCATAGCCCGGTGCGCTATATGCCAGCCCTCCGCAAGTGCCATGTGAGAGTGGGCATCCAGCCAGGGCAGAGTGTGGCAGCTCAGCGTGCTTGGTCTGCGGTGCGCCGTTTCGGCCCAGGGTATCCTGCGCCGGCTCTGCACACTGTGTCTCCGGTGTGCTGGGACTGTTCAGTTCGTCCTATGCCTGCGCTCTGCCCGTGCCGGGCTAAAGTAGGCTTTGAGCCAAGTGGAGAGGATGGTAAGCCCCAGATTTCCAGTGCTCCCCCACAGCCCGGTTTGACCTGTGCCTGCATTCTGGAGGGGTCGGGCTAAAGTGGGCATTCAGCCTGGAGGAGTGGTGCCAAGGCTGCGCACCAGAGCTCCAGTGCTCCCCCAAAGCCCGGTTCATCCTGTGTCTCCTCTACGCACCAGGCCTCCTGTAGGTCTCCCCAGCCTGGTGGGCCCTGTGGCAGCCCCACGCACCAGGCTGTCTCTGCGTCTCCTCCCTCCAGTGGCGGTCTCCAGTCCGGAGCCTCCAGCAACGCCCTCCAGTCCGGAGCCTCCAGTCGCCCTCTAGTCCGGAGCATCCAGCGACGCCCTCCAGTCCGGAACCTCCAGAGTCGCCCTCCAGTCCGGAGCCTACAGCGACGCCCTCCAGTCTGGAGCCTCCAACAAGGGTGCCCAGTCTGGGGCCCGCAACGAGGGTGCCCAGTCCGGGGCCCGCAACGAGGGTGCCCAGTCCGGGGCCCGCTACGAGGGTCCCCAGTCCGGGGTCGGCGGCGAGGGTCCTCGCACTAGAGGCGTCACCTAAGTGGGCCCAACCAGAGGTGGAGCAGGGTCTACGTCCCGCACCAGAGCCGCCACCACGGAGAAATGCCCACCCAGACCCTCCCCTATAGGTTCAGGTTTTGCGGCCGGAGTCCGCACCTTTGGGGGGGGGGTACTGTCACGCCCTGACCTTAGAGAGCTTTTTATGTCTCTATTTTGGTTTGGTCAGGGTGTGATTTGGGTAGGCATTCTATGTTCATTTTTATAGGTTTTGTATTTCTTTGTTTTGGCCGGGTGTGGTTCTCAATCAGGGACAGCTGTCTATCGTGGTCTCTGATTGGGAACCATACTTAGGTAGCATTTTCCCACCTGTGTTTTGTGGGTAGTTATTTTCTGTTTACTGTTTTCTGCACCTGACAGGACTCTTTCGGTTTCATTTTGCACTTTGTTATTTTGTTCTAGTGTTCAGTTTAAATAAAAGTCATGAACACTTACCATGCTGCGCTTTGGTCCGATTCTTCCTCTTCAGACGACGACACCCGTTACAGAACTTCCCACCACAAGCGGACCAAGCAGCGTGGTATGGAGGAGTAGAGGGTTCAGGACTCTTGGACATGGGAGGAGATACTGGACAGAAAGGGACCCTGGAGACAGGCTGGGGAATATCGCCGCCCGAAAAAGGAACTGGAGGCAGCTAAAGCTGAGAGGCGGCAATATGAGGCAAGTGAGCGAAGCAGGCACGAGAGGCAGCCCTCCAAAACATTTTTTGGGGGGCACACGGGGAGATTGGCGGAGTCAGGCTATTGACCTGAGCCAACTCCCCGTGCTTACCGGAAGCAGCGTGGTACTGGTCAGGCACCGTGTTATGCGTTAAAGTGCACGGTGTCTCCAGGGCGCGCTCATAGCCCGGTGCGCTATATGCCAGCCCTCCGCAAGTGCCATGTGAGAGTGGGCATCCAGCCAGGGCAGAGTGTGGCAGCTCAGCGTGCTTGGTCTGCGGTGCGCCGTTTCGGCCCAGGGTATCCTGCGCCGGCTCTGCACACTGTGTCTCCGGTGTGCTGGGACTGTTCAGTTCGTCCTATGCCTGCGCTCTGCCCGTGCCGGGCTAAAGTAGGCTTTGAGCCAAGTGGAGAGGATGGTAAGCCCCAGATTTCCAGTGCTCCCCCACAGCCCGGTTTGACCTGTGCCTGCACTCTGGAGGGGTCGGGCTAAAGTGGGCATTCAGCCTGGAGGAGTGGTGCCAAGGCTGCGCACCAGAGCTCCAGTGCTCCCCCAAAGCCCGGTTCATCCTGTGTCTCCTCTACGCACCAGGCCTCCTGTAGGTCTCCCCAGCCTGGTGGGCCCTGTGGCAGCCCCACGCACCAGGCTGTCTCTGCGTCTCCTCCCTCCAGCGGCGGTCTCCAGTCCGGAGCCTCCAGCAACGCCCTCCAGTCCGGAGCCTCCAGTCGCCCTCTAGTCCGGAGCATCCAGCGACGCCCTCCAGTCCGGAACCTCCAGAGTCGCCCTCCAGTCCGGAGCCTACAGCGACGCCCTCCAGTCTGGAGCCTCCAACAAGGGTGCCCAGTCTGGGGCCCGCAACGAGGGTGCCCAGTCCGGGGCCCGCAACGAGGGTGCCCAGTCCGGGGCCCGCTACGAGGGTCCCCAGTCCGGGGTCGGCGGCGAGGGTCCTCGCACTAGAGGCGTCACCTAAGTGGGCCCAACCAGAGGTGGAGCAGGGTCTACGTCCCGCACCAGAGCCGCCACCACGGAGAAATGCCCACCCAGACCCTCCCCTATAGGTTCAGGTTTTGCGGCCGGAGTCCGCACCTTTGGGGGGGGGTACTGTCACGCCCTGACCTTAGAGAGCTTTTTATGTCTCTATTTTGGTTTGGTCAGGGTGTGATTTGGGTGGGCATTCTATGTTCATTTTTATAGGTTTTGTATTTCTTTGTTTTGGCAGGGTGTGGTTCTCAATCAGGGACAGCTGTCTATCGTGGTCTCTGATTGGGAACCATACTTAGGTAGCATTTTCCCACCTGTGTTTTGTGGGTAGTTATTTTCTGTTTACTGTTTTCTGCACCTGACAGGACTCTTTCGGTTTCATTTTGCACTTTGTTATTTTGTTCTAGTGTTCAGTTTAAATAAAAGTCATGAACACTTACCATGCTGCGCTTTGGTCCGATTCTTCCTCTTCAGACGACGACACCCGTTACAGAACTTCCCACCACAAGCGGACCAAGCAGCGTGGTATGGAGGAGTAGAGGGTTCAGGACTCCTGGACATGGGAGGAGATACTGGACAGAAAGGGACCCTGGAGACAGGCTGGGGAATATCGCCGCCCGAAAAAGGAACTGGAGGCAGCTAAAGCTGAGAGGCAGCAATATGAGGCAAGTGAGCGAAGCAGGCACGAGAGGCAGCCCTCCAAAACATTTTTTGGGGGGCACACGGGGAGATTGGCGGAGTCAGGCTATTGACCTGAGCCAACTCCCCGTGCTTACCGGAAGCAGCGTGGTACTGGTCAGGCACCGTGTTATGCGTTAAAGTGCACGGTGTCTCCAGGGCGCGCTCATAGCCCGGTGCGCTATATGCCAGCCCTCCGCAAGTGCCATGTGAGAGTGGGCATCCAGCCAGGGCAGAGTGTGGCAGCTCAGCGTGCTTGGTCTGCGGTGCGCCGTTTCGGCCCAGGGTATCCTGCGCCGGCTCTGCACACTGTGTCTCCGGTGTGCTGGGACTGTTCAGTTCGTCCTATGCCTGCGCTCTGCCCGTGCCGGGCTAAAGTAGGCTTTGAGCCAAGTGGAGAGGATGGTAAGCCCCAGATTTCCAGTGCTCCCCCACAGCCCGGTTTGACCTGTGCCTGCATTCTGGAGGGGTCGGGCTAAAGTGGGCATTCAGCCTGGAGGAGTGGTGCCAAGGCTGCGCACCAGAGCTCCAGTGCTCCCCCAAAGCCCGGTTCATCCTGTGTCTCCTCTACGCACCAGGCCTCCTGTAGGTCTCCCCAGCCTGGTGGGCCCTGTGGCAGCCCCACGCACCAGGCTGTCTCTGCGTCTCCTCCCTCCAGTGGCGGTCTCCAGTCCGGAGCCTCCAGCAACGCCCTCCAGTCCGGAGCCTCCAGTCGCCCTCTAGTCCGGAGCATCCAGCGACGCCCTCCAGTCCGGAACCTCCAGAGTCGCCCTCCAGTCCGGAGCCTACAGCGACGCCCTCCAGTCCGGAGCCTCCAACAAGGGTGCCCAGTCTGGGGCCCGCAACGAGGGTGCCCAGTCCGGGGCCCGCAACGAGGGTGCCCAGTCCGGGGCCCGCTACGAGGGTCCCCAGTCCGGGGTCGGCGGCGAGGGTCCTCGCACTAGAGGCGTCACCTAAGTGGGCCCAACCAGAGGTGGAGCAGGGTCTACGTCCCGCACCAGAGCCGCCACCACGGAGAAATGCCCACCCAGACCCTCCCCTATAGGTTCAGGTTTTGCGGCCGGAGTCCGCACCTTTGGGGGGGGGGGTACTGTCACGCCCTGACCTTAGAGAGCTTTTTATGTCTCTATTTTGGTTTGGTCAGGGTGTGATTTGGGTGGGCATTCTATGTTCATTTTTATAGGTTTTGTATTTCTTTGTTTTGGCCGGGTGTGGTTCTCAATCAGGGACAGCTGTCTATCGTTGTCTCTGATTGGGAACCATACTTAGGTAGCATTTTCCCACCTGTGTTTTGTGGGTAGTTATTTTCTGTTTAGTGTTTTCTGCACCTGACAGGACTCTTTCGGTTTCATTTTGCACTTTGTTATTTTGTTCTAGTGTTCAGTTTAAATAAAAGTCATGAACACTTACCATGCTGCGCTTTGGTCCGATTCTTCCTCTTCAGACGACGATACCCGTTACAGTAATCAATGTGTAAAACACATTTTGGGAACTTTTGAATGGTAGCCTATATTTTTACACATAAACACATTGCAGACATTGAGAAAAAAAATATTTTGAAAATACATGTTTGTAGTGACGACAATGGAGGAAGAAAAAAAAACATGAATTTCACGTGATCACGTGTGAAGTGTCCCAAAAACTCATGTTTTCATGTGATCACGTGATCTTATGTGAAGTTAATGTGATAACGTGACAACATGTAAGCAACATGTGATAACATGACACTGCCGTTGTGAAAACGTGATCACATGTGAAGTGTTCCAAAAACATGTGTTTTCACATGATTTCATATGTGACATTTCAGGGGAAATCAAGTGATTTTCCAAATGTGAAATCATTAGATTTTTCTGTACAGGTGTTCTCAGGGGAAATCCTGTGATTTTTCTGTATGGGTGTTCTCAGGGGAAATCATGTGATTTTTCTGTATGGGTGTTCTCAGGGGAAATCCTGTGATTTTTCTGTATGGGTGTTCTCAGGGGAAATCCTGTGATTTTTCTGTATGGGTGTTCTCAGGGGAAATCATGTGATTTTTCTGTACGGGTGTTCTCAGGGGAAATCATGTGATTTTTCTGTATGGGTGTTCTCAGGGGAAATCCTGTGATTTTTCTGTATGGGTGTTCTCAGGGGAAATCATGTGATTTTTCTGTACGGGTGTTCTCAGGGGAAATCATGTGATTTTTCTGTACGGGTGTTCTCAGGGGAAATCCTGTGATTTTTCTGTACGGGTGTTCTCAGCTGCTGTTTGGTTGTCAACTGCTTGTACTGGAGTAACCTGACTAAAGAGTGTGTGAAGCGGGGGTCACCAAAGAAACAGTATAAAAGGCAATGAGGGAAACAAGCAACATTGTGATCCAGCCTGAGCTCTGATAGGACTAATGCTCTTTAAAGTAAACAACAGTTCTTTACAAACACCTAGACACCGGATGACGGTTGAGCTTTGTGATCCAGACTGTGGAGACTGTGGAGTGTGTTAAAAAATTATAAAATAAAGTCCAAAAATAGAACTCAAGGATAAGACTAGCGTCTTGCATGGATATACTGTATATGTGCTCGGTGCTCCAATGACAAAAACAGCTTCTGTATCTACACTAGTTACTCTGTAGGAAACAAGCTCTCATATGAACCTATTCCTCTTACACTCACATTCATAACATATAAATCAGGGAGGTTAAAGCAGGGGTACAGGAATAATCTCTTGTCTCGTTGTGTGGATGTGAAAAGTAAAAATGAAAGCTGAGATAACACCATGGGAAGCCTGGGGACCAGCAGCACTGGGCCCCACGCTGTGTTGGAGGCTTCACAAGATGCTCTACCTTATTTTTTTGCTCTGTGTGAACACATCCTGGTATGTGCCAGAAAGGTAGTCAATGCTCCAGCATCAGTGGAACTGGCACAAACTAAAAATGGGTATTTGAGGAAGCGAGGGAATAAGAAGAGATTTTAGGGTTCCACGTCTGACTGTGTGTGTGTGTGCACACATGTAAGTGTGTGTGTGTGTGCATGTGTACATGTGTGTGTGCACAAGTGTGTGCGTGCATGCTAGTATGTGTGCATGCGCGTGTGTGTGTTGCGTAGAGGAGGGGGGTGGGAGGGTGGAAGCCTTGTGGAAAATAGGTTGATGTGACCTACATAACCACATGGCTGCTCATTAGCATACACGCATAATTCTAAGGCAGATCATAAACAGTGACTTGTGTCACAGAGATGGGCAATAAGAAGCTAGCGGTGAATAAGAAGGCTATTTACATTATTTGCATTGTTCCTTTTTCTTGCCTTTAATAACTGTCTCACCTCCAGGCCAGATGGCACACTTAAGTGATAATGCCAGAGAAGCTGGTGTTTGGAGGATATATTGGCACGGGTGTTGTTAAGCCCGTGCCAATATATCCTCCAAACACCAGCTTTCAGGACATTATCACTTTTATATAACAGGTTACCAACGTATTCAAATGATTGACATATTTTCATTAAAATGTTATTTTGATGAATGTATTCATACTATTTCATCCTTCCACAACATATAGTCCCAACACAAATGTAGGGATGCTAACCAAGCCGGCAGGTCGTTACTTCTAGCGGTTCGGTTGCCAGAGATACAACCCAGTCGTTCAGTCGTTTTGTTCTGTGTCTATGGACGCAACCCAGTCGTTCATTCTAAGTGTTCCATTGCCATACTGGCTGGCAACATTCTTATCCCTTGCTTGCTAACTAGCCAACTAACTAACTTATAGTCACGCCAAAAAGTGCAGCCAGAATAATAGCAAAGGAGCTGCATTTGCATTTGTTTAAGTTGTTTTCTAGTGACATTTATTTGGATACATCCATAACAATGAGCTAATGAGGCGCGATTTCACCTGGCATAGAAAATGTGCTCACTTGTCAGGACAGAGGAGAGGAGAGGAGCCAAAAACATATCTAACACAATCACTTCAAATGGAAGCTGGAAAGACTGCAAACTAGCTGTACTTAGTTTCGTTTGACCTTTTTTCAATTGACATTTCTTTGTATATATCCATAAAAATGATGCCAGCTGATTCATGATTTCGACTGGCTGAAAAACGCTGCCTGCCTGTCTGTATGTCTCGTCCCAACACGTTCATTACTATGGGACAGCTGGAGATCGAATTTGAATATTGAAACAATGTCGCAAATGTCGGAGAGACAGACCGCAAGATTTATACAAATCTCCGCTGTTGAAAACAAAATGTTAGTCTTAAAGAAATGTGAGATAATGTCTAGATGCTTTTTATAGTGGAGATCAAGTTTATAAATTGCTTGGCTGAGCTGATGAGACAGTGGATTGCGCAGTCAGATTGAACAGAGTAAATAGTCATTTTAACATCATACATTTAGCTGGTGGTAGCTTGTGGAATAGATACTGGCTGGAATGCACTTTTAACCAATCCGCATTCAGGATTAGACCCACCCGTTGTATAAACTCAAATAAACCTCAACAGCTCATAGTGACACACTGAATGGACAAGTGAACATGACTGATTGGGGATCTCTCCATTTTGGGGAATTGCATGAAAGAAATGTACATGATGACAGTAATATTATAATGGTGGAGATCGCTAACCCCTTTACACTCGAGGTGATAACAAGTCTGTATACTTTAGTGTCAGTGCTGAAGATCAAATCTAACATGTCAATTTAGACCACATAAACATAGCACTCAAAATGTATCTTAGACATTTTAGACACACCAAAAAAGAAAGAAGGGGAAAATAAACACCTTGATGAGCATATACTTCAAAACATAAAGTGGAATGGGGGAATCTCTGTTTAACAATAGTGAGTCACATGATCCTTTACGACTTTCAATTCCTATACCTTGTAAACACACAAATACCACAGATCCACAGGACACATGGAGAGATGTTTGAACCTTGCCAGTGTTCCCAGCCCCCTGACCGTGGAGGCTGTGTGCTGTTGTTTATATGTTCGCCTGGCTCTCTGTGGCTGGAGTTTGCAGCAATCATCCCCAGGACAGCTATTAATCACAGGGTGAAATGATAGATGTTCTGCACACTAGCAATGCCATCTATTTTGCCTAAGTACAAACAGTAGATGTGGCATGCATATTTATCAACAGTCGTGGCTCAAGGAACACACACACAGCGAGCGCACACACACAAACCTATTCTTCACCTCTGCCTTCAAACAGCATCAGCATCACAACGGCGCAGTGTTTAGAATTAAATATAACAATTACTGTTACTGTGTAAGGGCGCATTGCTGACTCTCTAGAGCCATTTTGATTAGGCACTGGAGGAGTACTGGTCAGTCTTTGGTGCAGGGTCTCTAAATTACTTTTCTTCAGGCTTTTGTGACTCAGAGGACCAGTGGATTCAAATGCATATGAATAGAGGCTCATTAACCCAGGACCCCCTGTCCTCTACCAATGACAAGTCACTGGTGTCTTGAAATACATATTAGACCACATACCTTTTATATATTATAAATGTAGAGGTGGCTTTATGCAACATATTTTGTACAGTATGACATGTTTTTGGTCGCTGTTAACTAGATCAGTGAGAAGTATATTCACAGAGCTGATCAAACCCACTTTCTAATGATGTACACTTACAGTATCCAGGTCTTAAACACAGCCTGAAATAACTCACTTTATTGGCTCCTTCCTGTCCAACCCCCTCCAAGAACAACAGAACTAGGTCTCTTAGTATAATGGCCTACCCACCAATAAACACAGTTGCATGATAGAAAACAATGTATTGTAAAATGGCTGCAGTTTCATCTAATGAAGTAAAGAACCCAAAACGCAGAAGGATGTCTGGGTAAAAATAGAGGTAAATACAGTAGTGTAGTATCGATAATGAGGACACAACCTTCCGCTGGAGTCTGGGCCACGAGCGATTAAATCAATTCAGTATGCCAGGAAGTGTCCAAGTAAATAAATCAAAAATAACTGCATGGTTTCCCTACATTCCGCCACAACCGGATAGGATTAGACATCAGTCACTTCTCTGCCTTCATGGGTCACCGCCTAAAACAATAGGAATCAAACCATAACTGTTTACCATATTTTGGGGGTTGTAGTTTTAAAAAATTCGTATCAAGATAATTTAGTCCATTTTGGACCAGGGCTGGAAAATGGGCTCTGGAACAAATTGTTATAATTATCCTGTTTTCTCTCACAAGGCTTTCTGAAATGACTGTCAAAAGCCAGTGTGGCATCCTTGGTGAGACTTTTGTTTTGTGAATGCATGTACTATTTAATTGTCATACTTCTCCTATTACGTCATCATGTCATATCATATCATATGTGGTTGTCCCAACTAGCTATTTTAAGATGAATGCACTAATTGTAAGTCGCTCTGGATAAGGCTCTCGAGTGGCGTAGCGGTCTAAGTCACTGCATCTCAGTGCAAGAGGCGACACTATAGTCCCTGGTTTGATTCCAGGCTGTATCACATCCGGCCGTGAATGGGAGTCCCATAGGGCGGTGCACAATTGGCCCAATATCGTTCGGGGTAGGCCGTCATTGTAAATAGGAATTTGTTCTTAACTGACTTGCCTAGTTAAAAAAAGAGCGTCTGCTAAATGACTAAAATGTAAATGTAATATCCTTTCGAAAAGTTTTGAAAGCAAGCTGGATCCAGGATAAACATCAGTAGTGCATGACAGCAACGCCAGAACAGCAACATTCCTGACACTGAGATGTGAGGAACATCAGTCTGTGTTTGTGTAACAGAGTTAAAAATGTACCATAAGCTCACTCCACAGCTAGCTTGAAATGTTGTGGATGGAGCCATCCAATTGGTACCTTGTGGGTGGCTCAAACTGTTGGAACGTTGTCAACGAGGGCGGTCAGGTTAGCAAAGCAGAGGTCCCAGTTCGAATTGGGGGGAAGTGGTACTCGCTGAGCAAGCAACGTGATGTCAGCACTCAGGTATACAAGATTTATATTTGAACAAAATGCATGACCATAGGAAGACCTATAAACAAAAAGAGATAGAGCTGAAGAATAGGGTAATAAATGGTGTGTGGAAGTCTGAAATGGGGTGAATCATTTGGTACACAGTGCCGCCTCAGTGCCCTTGGCCGATGGGATGGTTTTCCTGGGCTTCAGCAGATCTATCTGGGTTTACAGGGGCAGTGAAGGAGGAACATCCAGACAGCATCCTGACGATGTAAGGCACTGATACACTGGCAGACCTATACAGGCACAGGTTCTCCCTCATAACCTGTGGAGCTTAATTGTCCCTTTACACAACGGGTTGGTCTAATCCTGAATGCTGATTGGTTAAATCGCATTCCAGCCGGTGTCTATTCCACAAGTTACCACCGGCTAAATCTATGACGTTAAAATGCCTATTTACTCTGTTCCATCTGACTGCACAATCCACTGTCTCATCAACCGAGCCAGGCACATTAAAAGCTTGATCTCCACTATAAAAAGCATCTAGACGTTATCTCACATTTCTTTTAGACTAACATTTAGTTTTCAAAATTTGCTTTCTGCCTCCAGCTTTCCCATAGTAATGAACGTGTCGGGAGTTGGGACAAGACAGAAAGGCAGGCAGCGTTTCTCAGCCGGTCGAAATCATGAATCAGCTGGCATCATTTTTATGGATATATACAAAGAAATTTCAATTATAAAAGATCAAAAGAAACTAAGTGCAGCTAGTTTGCAGTCTTTCCAGCTTCAGTTTGAAAAGATTGTATTAGATGTGTTGTTGGCTAGCTCCTCTGAACAACAGTAACCTGAGGAGAGAGCACGTTTTCTATGCCAGGTGAAGTCGCGCCTCATTAGCTCATTATTAAGGATGTATCCAAGTAAATGTCACTAGAAAACAGCTTAAACAAATGGAAATGCCACTACTGTTGTTATTCTGGCTGAACTGTTTGATGTGACTGTAAGTTAGCCGTAGTTGGCTAGCTAGCAAGCAAGGGATAAGAACGTTGCCAGCCAGCATGGCAATGGAACATATAGAATGAACGACTGGGTCGCGTCCATAGATACAGAACAAAACGACTGGGTCCCTGGCGACCGAACCTATAGAAGGAACGACCAGCCGGCTTGGGTAGCAACCCTAGATTTGTGTTGGGACGATATCTTGTGGAAGGATGAAAGAGTATGAATACATTCATCAAAACAAAACATTTTATGAAAATATGTCAAACATTATTTGAATATGTTGGTAATGATCAGAATACAAAAACTAGATTAACTGTCAAGTCTACACATGGCATGAGTGTGTTGTATTTAAATAATGCCAGAGAAGCCGGTGTTTGGAGGATATATTGGCATGGGCCAATATAATAACACCCATGTCAATATATCCTCCAAACATCGGCTTCTCTGGCATTATCACTTAAATACAACACACTCATGCCATGTGTAGACTTGACAGTTAATCTAGTTTTTGTATTCTGATCATGTAGTGTTGGGCCCAGATTCAAAAAACACTTCTTACACAAAAATGTAAGAAGCTTCTTAAGAAAAAATAGGTATTTCATAAGATAGTTTGTAAGTGCAATTCCTCAACAATATCTTAAGATGTAATGATTTTCTTACGAATCTTCTAAAGATGTTTGTTGCTTGGCAAACAATTTGGCATGGCAATCATGTTAGCATAGTTCGTACTGAGATTACTGTTCTAAAACATGTTCTTGGGTTTAAAATAATCAATACTGAAACTTTCAGATGAAGCCTGTGAGTGAATGAAACATGTTCAGTTGCTTTCATGAGCTTATTCTCTCACTGCCCTGAGTTTAAGACAAGGGCTTAGCTAGCTTAGCTAGCTAGCTAACATTTCCAATAACTTTATATTCAAGAATCTAATTTCTTCTTAACTTTTTGCTTAGGGAGAAACATAAGAAATAGCGCAAATACATTTCCAATAACCCTTTTGAGGACTAGCAACTGTGCTTAACTTTCTTTTTAAGTTTATAGTTAAGGAAAAAATGGCAGTTAAAAAAAATATTTTCAGGAAGGTTTTGTGAATCTGGGCCTAGATCATGGAATTCCAAACACATCATGTGTCTACAGCAGGGGAGGCTCTTCGGAGGAGGAGTGGGAGGACCATCCTCCTCAGTGAGTTTCATAAAAATGAAAATAGTGAAACATTTAAAAAGTTATCATTTTCAGATAAAACTATACTAAATATATTCAGGTCACCAAATAACTGATTAAAACACACTATTTTGCAATGGCCTCAACAGCATTCTGTATGATAGCACCATGGTGTAGCCAGAAGACAGCTAGCTTCCATCCTCCTCTGGGTACATTGACTTCAATACAAAACCTAGGAGGCTCATGGTTCTCACCCCCTTCCATAGACTTACACAGTAATTATGAAAACTTCCGGAGGAAGGAGGAAGTCCTCCAAACTCTCAGAGCTCTTGTAGCATGAACTGACATGTTGTCCACCAAATCAAAGGATCAGAGAATGGATCTAGTACTGAAGGCATAAGCTATTGCTAGCTAGCACTGCAGTGCATAAAATGTGGTGAGTAGTTGACTCAGAGAGAGAAAAACAATAGTTGAAAGTTTTTTTAATTAAGAAAAAGCAAGAGAGAGATTCCATACTTTTTTTCACTTTCCCTTACTTAGCTAGCAAATGCAGCTAGCTCATTTAGCCTACTCAAACACCCGGCTCAAACAGATGGGGATGCTATGTTAGCTAGTTGGCTATGACTATCCAACACAACAGATGGTGTTGGATAGAACTTCCGCATTCAACAACCCGGTCGCATTCCGCTTCGCTCCACAGGTAGTACCACAGGTAGTATCACATTTCATTTCATTACAGTACAACGGTTTGATTTGTTTGATCGTAGCTAGCTACATAGCCGTCTTTGTATCAAAGATAATTGTGTAGTTTAGAGCGATTTTCTAGGTTAGCTAGCCAGCTATTTTCGTCCTTTTAACGTAACGTAACGTAATCAACACTGCCAGCTAGCCACCGAATAGCAGCACTGTAGAAACTATTACACTCAACGGAACGACTTGATTAGTGTAGTGTTAGCTAGCTACATAGTTGTCTTTGCTGTCTTTGTATCTAAGATAACTGTGGAGTCTAGAGTAATTTCGGTTTTCTAGGTTAGCTTTTTCTAAGTTAGCTTCTTCTAGGTTAGCGATTTTCTAGGTTAGCTAGCCAGCTACTTTCGTCCTTTTAACGTAACGTAACGTAATCAACACTGCTAGCTAGCCAGCTAGCCACCGAATAGCAGCACTGTAGAAACTATTACACTCAACGGAACAACGGAACGACTTGATTAGTGTTAGCTAGCTACATAGCTGTCTTTGCTGTCTTTGTATCTAAGATAACTGTGGAGTCTAGAGTAATTTCGGTTAGCTAGCCAGCTATTTTCGTCCGCTGCGCTGCCGTTCTCCTACCTAGTCAACACTGCTAGTCAACACTGCTAGTCAACACTGCTAACACTGCTAGCTAGCCAACTTCTACCGAATAGCAGCACTGTAGAAACTACTACATTACAACGGAACGATTTGATTAGTGTAGTGTTAGCAAGCTACATAGTTGTCTTTGCTGTCCTTGTTCTAAGACAATTGTGTAGTTTAGACTACACTTTCAAACAAAGTCAACAACGCAGCCACTGCTAGCTAGCCTACTTCAGCAGTACTGTATCATTTTAATCATTTTAGTCAATAAGATTTTTGCAACGTAAGCTTAACTTTCTGAACATTCGAGACGTGTAGTCCACTTGTCATTCCAATCTCCTTTGCATTAACGTAGCCTCTTCTGTAGCCTGTCAACTATGTGTCTGTCTATCCCTGTTCTCTCCTCTCTGCACAGACCATACAAACGCTTCACACCGCGTGGCCGCGGCCACCCCAACCTGGTGGTCCCAGCGCGCACGACCCACGTGGAGTTCCAGGTCTCCGGTAGCCTCTGGAACTGCCGATCTGCGGCCAACAAGGCAGAGTTCATCTCAGCCTATGCTTCCCTCCAGTCCCTCGACTTCTTGGCACTGACGGAAACATGGATCACCACAGATAACACTGCTACTCCTACTGCTCTCTCTTCGTCCGCCCACGTGTTCTCGCACACCCCGAGAGCTTCTGGTCAGCGGGGTGGTGGCACCGGGATCCTCATCTCTCCCAAGTGGTCATTCTCTCTTTCTCCCCTTACCCATCTGTCTATCGCCTCCTTTGAATTCCATGCTGTCACAGTTACCAGCCCTTTCAAGCTTAACATCCTTATCATTTATCGCCCTCCAGGTTCCCTCGGAGAGTTCATCAATGAGCTTGATGCCTTGATAAGCTCCTTTCCTGAGGACGGCTCACCTCTCACAGTTCTGGGCGACTTTAACCTCCCCACGTCTACCTTTGACTCATTCCTCTCTGCCTCCTTCTTTCCACTCCTCTCCTCTTTTGACCTCACCCTCTCACCTTCCCCCCCTACTCACAAGGCAGGCAATACGCTTGACCTCATCTTTACTAGATGCTGTTCTTCCACTAACCTCATTGCAACTCCCCTCCAAGTCTCCGACCACTACCTTGTATCCTTTTCCCTCTCGCTCTCATCCAACACTTCCCACACTGCCCCTACTCGGATAGTATCGCGCCGTCCCAACCTTCGCTCTCTCTCCCCCGCTACTCTCTCCTCTTCCATCCTATCATCTCTTCCCTCTGCTCAAACCTTCTCCAACCTATCTCCTGATTCTGCCTCCTCAACCCTCCTCTCCTCCCCTTTGCATCCTTTGACTCTCTATGTCCCCTATCCTCCAGGCCGGCTCGGTCCTCCCCTCCCGCTCCGTGGCTCGACGACTCATTGCGAGCTCACAGAACAGGGCTCCGGGCAGCCGAGCGGAAATGGAGGAAAACTCGCCTCCCTGCGGACCTGGCATCCTTTCACTCCCTCCTCTCTACATTTTCCTCTTCTGTCTCTGCTGCTAAAGCCACTTTCTACCACTCTAAATTCCAAGCATCTGCCTCTAACCCTAGGAAGCTCTTTGCCACCTTCTCCTCCCTCCTGAA
This sequence comes from Salvelinus alpinus, assembly GCF_045679555.1. Taxonomy (NCBI): domain Eukaryota; kingdom Metazoa; phylum Chordata; class Actinopteri; order Salmoniformes; family Salmonidae; genus Salvelinus; species Salvelinus alpinus. The sequence goes on from NC_092091.1 coordinate 21,063,945, forward strand.
TCCTCCTCCCCCCCCCCCCTCCTCCCTCTCTGCAGATGACTTCGTCAACCATTTTGAAAAGAAGGTCGACGACATCCGATCCTCGTTTGCTAAGTCAAACGACACCGCTGGTTCTGCTCACACTGCCCTACCCTGTGCTCTGACCTCTTTCTCCCCTCTCTCTCCAGATGAAATCTCGCGTCTTGTGACGGCCGGCCGCCCAACAACCTGCCCGCTTGACCCTATCCCCTCCTCTCTTCTCCAGACCATTTCCGGAGACCTTCTCCCTTACCTCACCTCGCTCATCAACTCATCCCTGACCGCTGGCTACGTCCCTTCCGTCTTCAAGAGAGCGAGAGTTGCACCCCTTCTGAAAAAACCTACACTCGATCCCTCCGATGTCAACAACTACAGACCAGTATCCCTTCTTTCTTTTCTCTCCAAAACTCTTGAACGTGCCGTCCTTGGCCAGCTCTCCTGCTATCTCTCTCAGAATGACCTTCTTGATCCAAATCAGTCAGGTTTCAAGACTAGTCATTCAACTGAGACTGCTCTTCTCTGTATCACGGAGGCGCTCCGCACTGCTAAAGCTAACTCTCTCTCCTCTGCTCTCATCCTTCTAGACCTATCGGCTGCCTTCGATACTGTGAACCATCAGATCCTCCTCTCCACCCTCTCCGAGTTGGGCATCTCCGGCGCGGCCCACGCTTGGATTGCGTCCTACCTGACAGGTCGCTCCTACCAGGTGGCGTGGCGAGAATCTGTCTCCTCACCACGTGCTCTCACCACTGGTGTCCCCCAGGGCTCTGTTCTAGGCCCTCTCCTATTCTCGCTATACACCAAGTCACTTGGCTCTGTCATAACCTCACATGGTCTCTCCTATCATTGCTATGCAGACGACACACAATTAATCTTCTCCTTTCCCCCTTCTGATGACCAGGTGGCGAATCACATCTCTGCATGTCTGGCAGACATATCAGTGTGGATGACGGATCACCACCTCAAGCTGAACCTCGGCAAGACGGAGCTGCTCTTCCTCCCGGGGAAGGACTGCCCGTTCCATGATCTCGCCATCACGGTTGACAACTCCATTGTGTCCTCCTCCCAGAGCGCTAAGAACCTTGGCGTGATCCTGGACAACACCCTGTCGTTCTCAACTCACATCAAGGCGGTGACCCGTTCCTGTAGGTTCATGCTCTACAACATCCGCAGAGTACGACCCTGCCTCACACAGGAAGCGGCGCAGGTCCTAATCCAGGCACTTGTCATCTCCCGTCTGGATTACTGCAACTCGCTGTTGGCTGGGCTCCCTGCCTGTGCCATTAAACCCCTACAACTCATCCAGAACGCCGCAGCCCGTCTGGTGTTCAACCTTCCCAAGTTCTCTCACGTCACCCCGCTCCTCCGCTCTCTCCACTGGCTTCCAGTTGAAGCTCGCATCCGCTACAAGACCATGGTGCTTGCCTACGGAGCTGTGAGGGGAACGGCACCTCAGTACCTTCAGGCTCTGATCAGGCCCTACACCCAAACAAGGGCACTGCGTTCATCCACCTCTGGCCTGCTCGCCTCCCTACCACTGAGGAAGTACAGTTCCCGCTCAGCCCAGTCAAAACTGTTCGCTGCTCTGGCCCCCCAATGGTGGAACAAACTCCCTCACGACGCCAGGACAGCGGAGTCAATCACCACCTTCCGGAGACACCTGAAACCCCACCTCTTTAAGGAATACCTAGGATAGGATAAAGTAATCCTTCTGACCCCCCCCCTTAAAAGATTTAGATGCACTATTGTAAAGTGGCTGTTCCACTGGATGTCATAAGGTGAATGCACCAATTTGTAAGTCACTCTGGATAAGAGCGTCTGCTAAATGACTTAAATGTAAATGTAAATAAACAACACTGGAGCTCTTCCAAGGTTTTTTCGCCTGGTCACATACAGCTGATGTGTTGTGCATTGAAGTCCACAAGTGAAGGGAAAAGATGAGACGAGGAGAGCGTGTAGATGCAAGAAGGCTGCTATGAAAGTGAACTGTGTTTTGTGTGATCAGGGGTGTAACATAGTTCTGCTTGTAAATGTGCTGTAAGACACCTCTAGTCACTGCAAAGTCCATCCATCCCAATACATTGGTACAGGTACTTATGGTTAGTGAAGTACCGTGTAAAAAGTATTCTAATTACTCATTGTTACACTGTTAGGGATAGGATTATGGTTGAACCGGGATGTAGACATGAACTAGGGTTAGGGCTGATGTTGGGGTTAGGGTTGAACAGAGATGAAAACAAGAAGCTAGGGTTAGGGTTGGGGTTAGGGTTGAATTGGGATGTGGACTTGACCTAGGGTTAGGGCTGATGCTGGGGTTAGGGTTGAACAGGGATGTAGACATGAAGCTAGGGTTAGGGCTAGGGCTAGGGCTAAAGTACTGCTGTAAGTGCAGTGTACATACAGTGTAAGTACTGTGTAACAATTAGTAATTACAATACTTGTACCTACAGGAATAATTACCCAGTAATAAGGGCACTGTAATGTAAAGTGTCACGACTTTACTATACTATACATTTATATAGGACTAGTGAAAGACTATTCGATAATTAGGCAGCCAGCCTTGGTTGCAGTCGGGGAGATCCTAGCCCAACTAGTCCAACCTGTTCTGGTGTTCCTGCCTGCCTGGCTAAGCCTGTAGCCTGACAACTATGGAGCTTGCTGCTATTAGAATATTGTGAGTACAAGGCTTTTATAAATAACACCATGTCAGACACTGTGGAATTCTATGCTACTGTAAATGAGGGATGTTGAAACCTGTCAAATTGTCTCTGGGCCAACTTCTATGTATATTTCCATAGAAACCATACTACTGTACACTTCCTCTGGTTCAATCGATTGTAACAAAAGAGATTGTAGATTGTAAGTTGGTCATAAATTCATTAAGCGATAGAAAGGAGACCATACAACCATGTACCTTATGCAACTTGCAAGACTATGCGGGGTTAGGTGCTAAAGGAAACAAAAACACTCACAGGAGAGCTGGGATGAACCTGGAGAACTAGTTGGACCAAAGCAGAGTCATCTTCAGACCGATGGCAACACCATCGCCTAAATGTCCCCGACAGTCCCGGTCTAAATACCCAATCAATTTTAGGACAGTGAAAATGTTTTCCTCAGCCAGATACAAAATGTTTTCTCTACTCAGAACACCTATGTTTATCCAGGATTTTTCTTCTGTAAATGACTATTTTGGTACTCAGTGAATGTCTGAGGGTGAGAGGCCTTCTTGGCAGTCTGGCCCTAAAGGTGTCAATGTAAAGTAGCAGCGCTCGGTCCAATAGTGCATCACCCCTGCAACCGACAGGGGCTTGTGCAGTGGAGTAGCCTACCTCTGGCTACTTGTTAGCACTGTGCTAGTTCATTAATACTGCCAAGGGGGGGGGGCAGAATTTGAGGGGTGGACCCAGGGTAATTAGGGATTAAACAGAGGTTGTTATGTTGTTCCCTTTTGATGGGATTATTTACACGCCGCTCACTGCTGCTTTAATGACTCCTGTCATGATGTCATTGAAGACATAACCTCTAACCACCGTGTGATGTAATGATGTGAGTGGTAGTTCTGGGCTGGATGGATGGATGGATGGAGGGCTCCACTCTGACACCACGGAACCAGTTAATTAACCCTATACACTCTTAGAGAAAAGGGTTCTTCGGCTGTCCCCATAGGCTAACGCTTTTTGATTCCAGGTATAACCCTTTTTGGTTCAAGGTAGAACCCTTTTGGGTTACATGTAGAACCCTCTGTGGAAAGGGTTCTACATGGAACCCAAAAGAGTTCTACCTGAAACAAAAAGGGTTCTACCTGGAACCAAAAACAGGTTCTTCAAAGGGTTCTCCTATGAGGACAGCCAGAGAACACTTTTAGGTTCTAGATACCACCTTTTTTTCTAAGATTGTACACACTGCTGCACTGGGCTCTTCATTGGAAGGAAGTCACAGAGTTAAATTTCATTTAGGGATCAAATACACCTTCTGGTGCTCATGTATGCAAATGTATGCTATACCTGCTTGTGTGGATTTTTGTGTTTGTTTGGGGCTGGGGCAAAGTGAATTGACCCTCAACAACAGCATTGTTAAATGAACTGCTCGTTCTCTTCAGCACACCACAGATCCATGTGTACCTGTACTCCACAACATTGAGGTCCACCTGACCAATGGGACCAGCCCAGTAGGACTACTTTTGCCCTACAATGACATTATTCCATGGCAACAGTGGAGTGCTGCGTACTCCATATAACTCCTCCCCATCACACCATCCCCGGGTGGTGATCAGCCTCCCTGGCCATGTGCCTCACCTGCCTGCCCAACCTGTCCCCAGATGCCACTGTTTGTCAATATTTGCATTAGTGATGTTGCCTCTTTTCTGTCCCCTCGCATGTATCACGTGTCAATGACAAGTTAATCCAGGGAGTACATTTTCCCCTATGTTCTGTGGGCTCTAATTTTGCTGCTGTTGGAAAATTACACATCATTGCAGCCTGTAAATGCTCCTTTCTCTCCTCTCCAACGACTATCCTACCCTCTGTCCCCCTCCAATTCCACACCCCCCTACTCATCTGGCTTCCACTCTCCTCACTGCAGCGTCAGTAAGATGGCTTCTGTTGGAGGATATGGCAACGTGTTTATCCATGTTCACTGAGACACAGGTGCATGTCCAGACACACACACATACAGTATTCAGTGCCTTCAGTATACAGTATTCACACTCCTTGACTCTTTCCACATTTTGTTGTGTTACAGCCTGAATTTAAAATAGATTAAATTGAGATGTTGTGTCACTGGCCTACATACAATAGCCCATAATGTCAAAGTGGAGTAATGTTTTTGTAATTTTGACAAATTAAAAAGCTGAAATGTCTTGAGTCATTAAAAAGTTTTCAACCCCTTTATTACGGCAAGCCTAAATAAGTTCAGGAGTAAAAATGTTCTTAACTCACATAATACGTTGCGTGCAATAATAGTGTTTAACATGATTTTTGAATGACTACCATCTCTGTACCTCACAAATACAAGTATCTTTAAGGTCCCTCTGTCACGATCGTTGTAGTGATGAGACCAAGGCGCAGCGTGATTTGAAGACATACTTCTTTTAATAAAGAAATATACTGAACAAACAAAATACAAAAACAACAAAATGAACGTGAACGCTATAAGCAATGAGGGCAGACATGCAACCTCACAAAGACAATCACCCACAAAATACTCAAGGAATATGGCTGCCTAAATATGGTTCCCAATCAGAGACAACGATAAACAGCTGCTTCTAATTGAGAACCAATCTAGGCAACCATAGACATACAAAACACCTAGACTAGTAACAAACCCCATAAACATACAAAACCCCTAGACAGGGCAAAACATATATCACCCTTGTCACACCCTGACCTAACCAAAAATAATGAAGAAAACAAAGAATAATAAGGTCAGGGCGTGACACCCTCAGTCAACTAGTGAATTTCAAACAGATTAAACCACAAATACCAGGGAGGTTTTCCAATGACATTCCCTTTAATTATTGTCTTAATTTTTTATATTTTTTTCACAAATTTTATTTGGTTCAGATGCCATTGCAGTTTCCTTTAGACCTCAGAGTTTTAAATGTATCATGTCACGGGGCTAGCCAAGCTCTATAGAGTAAGAGTACCGAAGCACCTACACACACCTATTCTACCTTAGTCATTTCATTCATCAAGGTCTGAGCAAAGCTAACTTCCTACAATTCTACACATTTTGCCATGGGGCAAAGAGAAACATTTTCACTTTTATAGCTAATCTCATGCTATTCTACCCATTTTGCCATGAGGCTGAGAAAAAATGTGTCTGTTTTAAAGGAAATTTCATGATGCAGAGAGAAAATGCGCCCTTTTATAGCTAATCTCAATCTCAATCTATCAATTTTGCAATGAGGCTGAGAGAATTTTGCACTTTTAAAGCAAATTTCCTTGAATTCTACACATATTGCCATGGGACAGAAAGAAAAAATAGCAGTTTTATAGCTACAGATGTAGGATCTTAATTTGAGCCAGTTTTATACAGCAGGAAAATAATCCTGTAGCAACAGGAAATTTGAATTATTATTTGGATTATAATGAATGGTCGTTTTCTGTAAGGGTTGATATATTTTTGGGGATGTAAACAAATTTGTGCACAAAAGTTTTGACAAATAAGCTTTTTGTACGTATGGAACATTTCTGGGATCTTTTATTTAAGATCATGAAACATGGGACCAACACTTTACATGTGTTTCTATTTTTTTCATTAAAAAATCTGTTCCTATACACCCTCGGGAAGAAAAGGACACTTTTAAAAAAAAATTCTGACAAACGACCACTTAGATATGGCCATTTTCACGTTTTCATAAAAAAATTTAATGTTTGGGAATTACGTATACTAAGGCATTTTCTATAGCAATATAGAGCGGGAAAGCGGCTGTGCGTTTGGACAATTAATAGACACTGCAGTGAATAAAACCAAATAAAAACGTATGTGTTGTCCAGTACCGGAGTCTACACAGACCGGTGCACTATAGCCAATCAGAGCTACAGTAGGCCTTCATACAAACAAGCAATTTGCCACACCGGCCTACCATCATTCACTTTGAACTGGACTGTGTGTTTACAGGCAGTTGCAACAGCGCGACTTTAGTTTATTAGAACACATTTGCCAAACACCACGAAATACACCTGAATGGATTTCGGCAAATATGTAAATACCACAGGAATACTCTTACTTTTGGGGACTTTACAGTCCTATTGATCAAACAATCATGAAACGGTAGGCTCTATCTCCCTCAATTATGCACATCAACTTCAACAAGATCAACAACTAATGCTAGCCAGAGAAAGATGAGCTAAAATCTAACTAAGAAACATTAGATAAACCCTCTCAAAAATGTTCAGCTAGTTGGCCGTCAAAATGGCACTGATAAACAATGGGAATTGTACCCTCCTCGTCCTTCTGCAGTTTGCCTGCCAATGCATGCTTGTCCCAACCAACCATCCAAGCTAACTGGCTAAAGTTGGCTAGCTTGCTAGCTAGCTACTTCCAGATACAAATGAGAGAACACCTCACTCATTTTACTCACCGTAGCAGAGCTGGTTAGGCTGTTTACATGTTATTTAGAGCAGTCTTGACTAACTATTACTTTTTTTGCCTACGTTTACTGACACTGGTCAGTTGCACGTTCACAAATGTATTAGTTGTTCTTGCACACTCAGATGAGAATGCTCTGAAATTAGAGTAGATAGCCAGAGGGAATTTGCGAATGCAAGAGATATGCTAACTGGATAACAGTTGTTCAAGTTCTTAAAAGCTAACCAAATGACACCTGCATCTCTAGCTGTGTATAGCCACCGAAAAATGATATGAGGGGAAAAAGTCAGTCACACCCACTCCTCCAATGGCATGACATGACATTGTACTAGCAGCTAGCTATCTAGCTATTGAGCTAACGTTAGGTTCTGTGTTTTTAGCTTGCTACATAAGTAGATATGCTAGCCTATTAGCCACATTATGATTGACTTGTGATCATTGCCCTTGCGAGTTTGATTGTATTGACATTCGCAGTGTTAGTTACATTCGTCCGTTTTTGTCCAGAATATTGAGTCCTTGAAACTGAAACAATGCATCTCGATTAGAGGCAGCAAACAATGTACCAGGCCAGCTGTGATTTACAACCTGATAACAATATTTTTGGGACTTCCGATAAATGTATTGGTGAATTTCATTAATCAAGAATTGAACTGCCTCCATCTATTCTGCCAACAATACATTAGTGTATATGTAACCGACGTGAAATGGCTAGCTAGTTAGCGGTGGTGCGCACTAATAGCATTTCAATCGGTGACGTCACTTGCTCTGAGACCTTGAAGTAGTTGTTCCCCTTGCTCTGCAAAAGCCGCGGCCCTTGCAGAGCAAGGGGAACAACTACTTCAAGGTCTCAGAACAAGTGACGTCACCGATTGAAACGCTATTAGCGCGCACCACCGCTAACTAGCTAGCCATTTCACATCGGTTACATATGTCCTGGAACATTGAGTCAAATAGAATTTAGAAAACCTCTTATAAAGTTGGTTTTGTGACAAACTGGGAATTTGATATTTTTTACTGATATTATGATTGTCTGTGTGCTTCATATCTACAAAGTAAGTAAACCGCTGTCAGTTCCACTTTAAACTTTAGGTTACTGTCACGATCGTCTTGAGGATAATGAGTGGACCAAGGCGCAGCGTGTGAAAAATACATTCTCTTTTATTAGAGACGAGTTAAACACGAAACGAACACTTAACAAAACTAAACAAAACAACAAACGACCGTGAAGCTACAAACGTAAGTGCAATACAAAAACTACAAACGTTCTACATAGACAATTACCCACAAAACCCAATGCCTATGGCTGCCTTAAATATGGCTCTCAATCAGAGACAATGAACCACAGCTGCCTCTAATTGAGAACCAATCTAGGCAGCCATAGACATACAAACACCTAGACAAGACACTGACCCATTCAACATACAAACCCCTAGACAATCCAAAAACACATACATTCCCCATGTCACACCCTGACCTAACTAAAATAATAAAGAAAACAAAGAATACTAAGGCCAGGGCGTGACAGTACCCCCCCCCCCCCAAAGGTGCGGACCCCGTCCGCAAAACCTAACACAGAAGGGGAGGGTCCGTGGTGGGCCTTCCTATGGCGGCGGCTCGGGTGCGGGACGTGACCCCCACTCCACCATTGTCAATACCAGCTTTGGTGTCTCTGGTAGATCCTGGCTGACTGGCGGCTTTGGCAGATTCTGGCTGACTGGCGGCTCTGGCTGCTCATGGCTGGCGGTAGGCTCTGGCTGCTCATGGCTGGCTGGCGACTCTGGCTGCTCATGGCTGGCTGGCGACTCTGGCTGCTCATGGCTGGCTGGCGACTCTGGCTGCTCATGGCTGGCTGGCGACTCTGGCTGCTCATGGCTGGCTGGCGACTCTGGCTGCTCATGGCTGGCTGGCGGCTCTGGCTGGTCATGGCTGGCTGACGGCTCTGGCTGGTCATGGCTGGATGACGGCTCTGGCTGGTCATGGCTGGATGACGGCTCTGGCTGGTCATGGCTGGATGACGGCTCTGGCTGGTCATGGCTGGATGACGGCTCTGGCTGGTCATGGCTGGATGACGGCTCTGGCTGGTCATGGCTGGATGACTGCTCTGGCTGGTCATGGCTGGATGACGGAAAGCTCTGGCTGCTCCTGTCTGACGGAAAGCTCTGGCTGCTCCTGTCTGACGGAAGGCTCTGGCTGCTCCTGTCTGGCGGAAGGCTCTGGCGGCTCCTGTCTGGCGGAAGGCTCTGGCGGCTCCTGTCTGGCGGAAGGCTCTGGCGGCTCCTGTCTGGCGGAAGGCTCTGGCGGCTCCTGTCTGGCGGAAGGCTCTGGCGGCTCCTGTCTGGCGGAAGGCTCTGGCGGCTCCTGTCTGGCGGAAGGCTCTGGCGGCTCCTGACTGGCGGCTCTGGCGGCTCCTGACTGGCTGGCGGCTCTGGCGGCTCCTGACTGGCTGGCGGCTCTGGCGGCTCCTGACTGGCTGGCGGCTCTGGCGGCTCCTGACTGGCTGGCGGCTCTGGCGGCTCCTGACTGGCTGGCGGCTCTGGCGGCTCCTGACTGACGGACGGCTCTAGCGGCTCCTGACTGACGAACGGCTCTGACGGCTCAGGACAGACGGGCGGCTCAGATGGCTCGGGACAGACGGATGGCTCAGATGGCGCTGGGCAGACGGATGGCTCAGATGGCGTTGGGCAGACGGATGGCTCAGATGGCGCTGGGCAGACGGATGGCTCAGATGGCGCTGGGCAGACGGATGGCTCAGATGGCGCTGGGCAGACGGATGGCTCAGATGGCGCTGGGCAGACGGATGGCTCAGATGGCGCTGGGCAGGCAGGCGGCTCAGACGGCGCTGGGCAGACAAGCAGTGCAGGCGGCGTTGAGCAGACGAGCAGTGCAGGCAGCGTTGGGCAGACGGCCGACTCTGACCTGCTGAGGCGCACAGTAGGCCTGGTGCGTGGTGCCGGAACTGGTGGTACCGGGCTGGGGACACGCCCCTGAAGGCTAGTGCGGGGAGAAGGAACAGGGCATACTGGACCCTGGAGACGCACATTAGGCCTAGTGCGTGGTGCCGGAACTGGTGGTACCGGGCTGGGAACACGCATCTCAGGGCTAGTGCGGGGAGCAGCAACAGGACGCACAGGACTCTGGAGACGCACAGGAGGCTTGGTGCGTGGTGCCGGAACTGGTGGTACCGGGCTGGAGACACGCACCATAGGGCGAGTGCGTGGAGGAGGAACAGGGCTCTGGAGACACACTGGAAGCCTGGTGCGTGGTGTAGGCACTGGTGGTACTGGGCTGGGGCGGGGAGGTGGCGCCGGAAATACCGGACCGTGCAGGCGTACTGGCTCCCTTGAGCACTGAGCCTGCCCAACCTTACCTGGTTGTATGCTCCCCGTAGCCCGACCAGTGCGGGGAGGTGGAATAACCCGCACTGGGCTGTGTAGGCGAACCGGGGACACCATGCGTAAGGCTGGTGCCATGTATGCCGGCCCGAGGAGACGCACTGGAGGCCAGATGCGTTGGGCCGGCTTCATGACATCCGGCTCAATACTCAATCTAGCCCTGCCAGTGCGGGGAGGTGGAATAACCCGCACCGGGCTATGCACACGTACAGGAGACACCGTGCGCTCTACCGCATAACAAGGTGTCTGCCCGTACTTTCGCGCTCCACGGTAAGCTCGGGGAGTTGGCACAGGTCTCCTACCTGACTTCGCCACACTCCCTTGTAGCCCCCCCCCCAAGAATTTTTTGGGTTTGACTCTCGGGCTTCCAGCCTTGCTTCCGTGCTGCCTCCTCATATCGCCTCCTCTCGGCTTTAGCTGCCTCCAGCTCTTCACGAGGGAGGCGATATTCTCCCGGTTGAGCCCAAGGTCCCTTACCTTCCAGTATCTCCTGCTGCTGCTCCTGCTGCTGCTTAACACGCTGCTTGGTCCCGGTTTGGTGGGTAATTCTGTCACGATCGTCTTGAGGATAATGAGTGGACCAAGGCGCAGCGTGTGAAAAATACATTCTCTTTTATTAGAGACGAGTTAAACACGAAACGAACACTTATAACAAAACTAAACAAAACAACAAACGACCGTGAAGCTACAAACGTAAGTGCAATACAAAAACTACAAACGTTCTACATAGACAATTACCCACAAAACCCAATGCCTATGGCTGCCTTAAATATGGCTCTCAATCAGAGACAATGAACCACAGCTGCCTCTAATTGAGAACCAATCTAGGCAGCCATAGACATACAAACACCTAGACAAGACACTGACCCATTCAACATACAAACCCCTAGACAATCCAAAAACACATACATTCCCCATGTCACACCCTGACCTAACTAAAATAATAAAGAAAACAAAGAATACTAAGGCCAGGGCGTGACAGTTACCAGTTACTTCTGTACTACAATGGGAAGTAAGAGTTGTCAATTTCAATTGGGAAATGCTTAATGGTTGTGCTTTTGTATTCTTGTGATTGGGACCTACTGGCTTACTATGTCCGAGTTTATGGACTGCTTATCCTTTATCCTGCTGTCATCAGCCCTATGCAGTGGTGTAGTGGTACCTGGAGAAGTGGGTATACTCAAGTTTTGCCAAAAAGTTCCCAAACGGCCCTCCTAGCAAAAGAAGTGCACCCTGTGTAAAAAAATCTGTCTCCCTATGGGCCCTTGATGCAAACAGTGCATAATGACAATTGCGCAACACAAATAGCCTACTAACCAACACTTTGGACTAAACTTTTTCAATACTTGGTTTGCATACCGATTGATGCCTTAGTTAGAATTTACTGGTAGATATCATACATTGAAACGTCTTTCCTACCCTACTAGCTACCAATGTCATTCTTCTGTGAGCTGCTCCATGCCAAAATCATTTGAGAGCTGCATGCTTGCTGCCTGCAGATGATTTTCCATTTAAACTAGGCTGTATGCAACTCGCATTTGAATACATTTCACGTGCTTTGCGATTGTGTAGGCTACTTCGTGCATGATTTCTCTATTGTACTACATAATTGATACGTCCTATACTACACTACTTTGATACGCACCAGTAGGGGTTAAGAAGTAAGTGATACCCTCCACCACACCACTGGCTTTGTGTTTAACAAAAAGTGCACTCTCCTACATGAGTATGCTGGTATTACGTTTGCTGTCCTTTCAGATTCACCAAGCTGTCACACACTGAAGGCCCCCTTGACTTTTTCCACATTTTGAAACGTTACAGCCTTATTCTAAAATGTATTAAATAAAAGAATGTCTTAATCAATCTACACACAATATCACATAATAATAAAGCGAAAACAGTTATTTCGATTTTTTGGCAAATTTATTCAAAATAAAAAACAGAAATACCTTATTTACATTCAGACCCTTTGCTAGGAGAGTCGAAAATTGAGCTCAGGTGCATCCTGTTTCCATTGATCATCCTTAAGATGTTTCTACAATTCAATTTATTGGACATGATTTGAAAAGGCACACACTTGTCTATATAAGCCCCCACAGTTGACAGTGCATGTCAGAGCAAAAGCCAAGCCATGAGGTCGAAGGAATTGTCCGTAGAGCTCCGAGTTAAGATTGTGTCGAGGCACCGATCTGGGGAAGGGTAGCAAAAAAATTCTGCAGCATTGAAGGTTCCCAAGAACACAATGGCCTCCATCATTCTTAAATGGAAGAAGTTTGGAACCACCAAAACTCTTCCTAGAGCTGGCCACCAGCCAAACTGAGAAATCAGGGGAGAAGGGCCTTGTTCAGGGAGGTGACCAAGGACCCGATGTTCACTCTGACAGAGCTCCAGAGTTCATCTGTGGAGATGGGAAAACCTTCCAGAACGACTACCATCTCTGCAGCACTCCACCAATCAGGCCTTTATGGTAGAGTGGCCAGACGGAAGCCACTCCTCAGTAAAAGGCACAAGACAGCCTGCTTGGAGTTTGCCAAAAGGCACCTAAAGGACTCTCAGACCATGAAAACAAGATTATCTAGTCTGATGAAACCAAGATTGAACTCTTTGGCCTGAATGCCATCACATCTGGAGGAAACCTGGCACCATCCCTACAGTGAAGCGACGTGGTGGCAGCATCATGCTGTGGGGATGTTTTTCAGCAGCAGGGACTGGGAGACTAGTCAAGATTGAGGGAAAGATGAATGGAGCAAATTACAGAGAGATCCTTTATGAAAACCTGCTCCAGAGCTTTCAGGACCTCAGACTGGGGCGAAGGTTCACCTTCCAACAAGACAGCAACCCTAAGCACACAGCCAAGACAACATAGGAGTGGCTTCAAGACAAGTCTCTGAATGTCCTTGAGCCAGCCAGAGCCCGGATCAAACATCTCTGGAGAGACCTAAAAAAAATGTGCAGCGACGCTCCCCATACAGCCTGACAGAGCTTGAGATGATCTGCAGAGGAGAATGGGAGAAACTACCCAAATACAGGTGTGCCAAGCTTGTAGCGTCATACCCAAGAAGACTTGAGGCTGTAATCGCTGCCAAAGGTGCTTCAAGAAAGTACTGAGTAAAGGGTCTGAATACTTATGTAAATGTGATATTTCCATTTTTTTTTAAATAAATGTGCAAAAGTTTCTAAAAAACTTTTTTTTGCTTTGTCATTACAGGGTACTGTGTGTAGATTGATGACGGACATTTTAAAAACATCTATTTTAGAATAAGGTTGTAACGTAGCAAACGTGGAAAAATTCAAGGGGTCTGAATACTTTCCAAATGCACTGTAGCGCCAAACCTACCGGGTTGATTTATGATTAGTTGTATGTTTTAATTAGATGCCAGGACTTTTCACTGTATTTAAAAAAAAATTGTATTGTGTTACATATTAACCACTATCAGTAGCCACCGTCAGTTATACCCACATACATTTTTATAACTTTTACTTTAGTGTTAATTTCCTTACATTTTGCATTATTCCATTACGTCGTTAGTTAACTTTTTTTTCCTCTACCACATTCGTGTGGTTGTTCTGGAGGATCGCTAGCAATAGTGGATCATATTAGGCTAACGTATTACAAGTTGTGCAATAATTTGGGACTTGTAGCCTATTTGAATCATTATGGCATGCAGACCATACGTAGCAGCTTAAACCTGGAGCCTGGCGCACAGTTCACTAGGACTGGACTGTTGTCATCACAGTTCCATGATTAGTGAGGATTATTATGGTAGATTTATAGGACTACTGTTCAATCCCTATTGTACACTTTTCTCACTTTCCAATATTTCATGGATTGAACAAATGAATATGGCAACTTTCAGGATGAATCAAACCACTATATTTTTGATTCACCAATATATTTAGTGCGTAAAGGCTCTCCAAACCTGTTTTCTTTTTTATTCATAAATACTTTCCTAACCTTAAATAATATACAAGATCAGAGTATTTTTAGATCTCCAAATTGGTGCTGAAAAGGAGATCCCTAATATTGATCCCAAATATCCTGAACCGTTCTCTCCATATATTCTGGTGAGTCTGTCAAGAAAATTTCAATTAAAGGTACACAATATTTAAAAGGACGAGTTTAGATAAATGTAAGGAAAGCCCTATTGAATGACAACGCCATGAGAAAATTTGTTGGCCGGCAAGTGTGAGCGTTTTCAGCTGTTGGATTAAATTAATTCAGCGCACGCAAAGGAACCATGCCTGCAAAGCCCGTTAAAAACTTTTTTTGGGGGGGGGGGTACTTTTACCTATTTTTCTCCCCAATTGGTAGTTACAGTCTTGTCCCATAGCTGCAACTCCCCTACAGACTCGGGAGAGAGCCATGCATCCTCACGACCCAGCCAAGCCGCCCGAAGTCAGCTTGCAGGCGCCCAGCCCACCACAAGGAGTCACTATAGTGCAATGGGACAACGAAATTCCGGGCCAGCCAAACCCTCCCCTAACTCGGATGACTCTGGGCCAATTGTGCGCCGCCTCATCGGTCTCCCGAGACCGCTGCGCCACTCGGGAGGCGCCTGTTAGAAATCTGCATAAGGTAAGTCTGAATACCAACTATTGAGAAATGTGTCGGAAAGGCGTACGTAGGAAACGCTACATTTCCTAAGTCTGAATCGGGCCCTTGGTGTGTAAGTCCTCATGCATATCATTGTTAAATATTGTCGTTTCAAATGTATTGTTATATCTATTTATATCAACTATTTATAAGAAACACACTGCTACTTTTTATACTGTGAAACATGATGAAGCGTATTGTAAAACATTGAAATCAGAATTGTTAGTTGTAGCCATTGAAACTCACTTGCCCTTAGGTTCCTTCTCTTCAAACAGGAAATGGCAAATTTGAGTTGGGAGAGGCCAATTGCAATAGCGGAGGTGCACTTACCACAAATTCCTTGTTTTGCTAAATTTGCTGTATTGTAATTTTTTTTGTATAGTCATTAGCAGAGTATACATGATCCCAATTTTAGCTTCAAGACACCTGCAATTCGAAAAACTGAAAAAGCAGATTGTGCTGATTTATTGGCACATTGAACCATGCCGCGCACCATAGTTTAAACAGTCAGTAGATAGTGCTAAAACAATGACATCATATCTGAATTCTGCCATCTTTATGCATGTTCGCCATTGTAGTGGGGTTCCCGGGTGTCACGTTCTGACCATAGTTCTTGTGTGTTTTACTTGTTTTAGTGTTGGTCAGGACGTGAGCTGGGTGGGCATTCTATGTTGTGTGTCTAGTTTGTCCATTTCTATGTATGCCTGATATGGTTCTCAATCAGAGGCAGGTGTTTGTCATTGTCTCTGATTGGGAACCATATTTAGGTGGCTTGTTTTGTGTTGGGGTTTGTGGGTGGTTGTTTTCTGTCTTTGTGTTCTGCACCAGATAGAACTGTTTTCGGTTTTCACATTTATTGTTTTGTTGCTTGTAGTGTTCACGTTATTATCTTTATTAAATCATGTTGAACACTAGCCGCGCTGCGTTTTGGTCCTCTCCTTCATCCCACTTGGTTTGAACACCGGGGTTCAAACCAAGTGTGGTAAAATAGCCTACAAGGGGGAAAATATATCTACAATTTGGAAATATATATCTTATTTTAATTATTTTCATTCTCATTTACTTTGATTAAGTTACGGTACCTCATATTATGTTTGTGAGAATGTTATTTGTTATTTTCCATCTTTATTTGATTCGATTAACTGTCTGTGGTTTATGTCCAAAAAGACCGGAGTAGCTAGCTCCTCATGCAGACCATGAGAAACCTTTGATGCTAAACTAAAGCATGTAACTTTTAGGAACCAAGCCAATAGATAGCATAGAGGAGATTGCACTGTAGCATGTAGTTGTAAAATGCCAATAACCCTGACTAGATGATATGTTGAACTGTCTTCAAGCGAAGCTGAAGAGTCTAAAGGCTCATTTCTATGGTCTTATTCTTCTTCCTGTTGATCACAGACGAGGCATATTTTATTATTTCTGAGCAACAAATCAGGCCCGCAGCAGAACAGAACCCCAGTACCGCTCTGGGCCACCACTTCTAATCTGGACGGGGACTGCTGTGGCCCACAGGGAGAGAACAGACTCAGATAGAGATGGAGGAAAATAAAGAAAGAAAGACAGAGAAGAAATCCAGGGAGCCTTGTACAGGAACAACACTGTACAACGGCTGAATAGTGTGAAGAGAGAGAGAGCAGGAGAAGAGAAGATAAGAGAGAGACGAGAGAGAGAGAGCAGGAGAAGAGAAGATAAGAGAGAGACGAGAGAGAGAGAGCAAGTAAAGAGGTCATGAAGTGGTTATGAAACCAGCTCTGACCTAATCTGGCGTGTTTATGGCTTTTTTCAGGCACAGAGATGCAGGTTGGAATTAGAATGGGTGGTGGCTTAGGATCAGATCAGAGGGAGAGAGAGAAGAGAGAGAAGAGAGAGAAGAGAGAGAAATATATGTAGGAAAGGGGGATGGGGAGGGGTTGCAGATAGTTAATTCAGATGCACCTAGCAGCACCTCAACCCCAAATCACAGTGGAAAAGCAATTATTAACCCTCTAAAATCAGTACAACAATAGAAATGTGTCTCCATTTTACAGCCACAGAGAGAGAGTCAGAGGGTCAGAGACAGAGAGAGAGAGAGAGAGAGAGAGAGAGAGAGAGAGAGAGAGAGAGAGAGAGAGAGAGAGAGAGAGAGAGAGAGAGAGAGAGAGAGAGAGAGAGAGAGAGAGAGAGAGTCAGAGACAGAGACAGAGTCAGAGACAGAGACAGAGAGAGTCAGAGAGAGAGAGTCAGAGACAGAGACAGACAGAGACAGAGAGAGTCAGAGAGAGAGAGTCAGAGAGAGAGAGAGAGAGTCAGAGAGAGAGAGAGACAGAGAGAGAGAGAGAGAGTCAGAGACAGAGACAGAGACAGAGACAGAGAGAGAGAGAGAGTCAGAGAGAGAGAGAGAGTCAGAGAGAGAGAGAGTCAGAGAGTTAGAGAGAGAGAGAGAGAGAGAGAGAGAGAGAGAGAGAGAGAGAGAGAGAGAGACAGAGAGAGAGAGACAGAGAGAGAGTCAGAGACAGAGTCAGAGAGAGAGAGAGAGAGAGAGACAGAGAGAGAGAGACAGAGACAGAGTCAGAGACAGAGTCAGAGAGAGACAGAGAGAGAGAGACAGAGAGAGAGTCAGAGACAGAGTCAGAGAGAGAGAGAGAGAGAGAGAGAGAGAGAGAGACAGAGAGAGAGAGACAGAGACAGAGTCAGAGACAGAGTCAGAGAAGGGGCATCTGAATGGCAAAAAAACACAATTCATCATTAAAAGGGTTCTTCAACCTTTCCAACAGTCAAAAAGTACAAAAAGTTCAAACATTATATGATTAAATGTTAATTGTCAAGCACTGTTCTCCACCACATACCATTCTCTGGGCTTTTGTATTGCTCTTATCTGATTTCCCTCGAATGATAGATTTTACATCGTATTCCAGTTGACCTGTCCCTCTCATTGGGCACAGTGTATTGTAGTGTCTCATGGACATCATCATTGCACTGTGTGTGCAGATAGGAGAGTATCAGTAATGCTATCCCAC
Organism: Salvelinus alpinus; assembly: GCF_045679555.1. Taxonomy (NCBI): domain Eukaryota; kingdom Metazoa; phylum Chordata; class Actinopteri; order Salmoniformes; family Salmonidae; genus Salvelinus; species Salvelinus alpinus. The sequence goes on from NC_092091.1 coordinate 21,082,037, forward strand.
CACAGAATAATGATATCAACAGTTATCTCAGATCAACCAACCACAGACCAATTAAAAGCACATAAAGTCATTCATAGTTATAATATTTTGGATACCTTTGTCATGATCATAGCAATACTATCATTGTTATCATTGTAATGTTGTGTCATATTATGATATTATTATGTTATAATGATGATTTAACAGTGAGATGTTTTGTGGCTGAGGCAAAACCATTTGTTCACTTACAGGAGTACAAGGAGGTAGCAACGTTACAGTATATCGTTGAATCAGTGGAGGCATCAGCCAAACCCCTGAAATAGGACCCCTGCATTGTGTCTTGTTCTGGAATTGCAATTCATTAATGAACTGTAAAGTAGGTGTGTGTGTGTGTGTGTGTGTGTGTGTGTGTGTGTGTGTGTGTGTGTGTGTGTGTGTGTGTGTGTGTGTGTGTGTGTGTGTGTGTGTGTGTGTGTGTGTGTGTGTGTGTGTGTGTGTGTGTGTGTGTGTGTGTGTGTGTGTGTGTGTGTGTGTGTGTGTGTGATGTTTTCATCTGCGTGTGTGTCTGCATCTGTGTGTTTGGTAGCTCCACTAGCAGGTTGTATGGTTGTAATTATAAACCCATTCTGTCATATGAGTAGCCTGAGCAGGCCCTGGGGACGCAGAGAGAGCTGCTACAAAACGCTGTTACCACCGCTGCTGTCCAGCCATTACACCCCTCCTCTCTCTCTCTGTTCCTCTCTCGATCCAATTGTTTCCTTCTGCATTCCTCCCTCTGTTCAGATTCTGAGGTTACTGCAGGATGTCCTTCACTTTCTCTGTACTCTCTCCAGCAGCCATAGGGATCTTTGTTGTGATCAAATCTTCTGTTGTATCAATTCAATATAAAGCTTGAGTTACAGATTATTCCAACTCTTATTGCTTGTCTATGTTGACTAGCTGACATTTATTCCTACAGAGCTATTAGTTCCTTTCGGGGAGATCTGTGGCATGCTGTATTGTCAGATCTCAGGCTGCAGTCGGTTTGGGTCCAAGATGTTTCTGGGAAAAGGCAAAGAAGCTAACTAAGTAGACTGTCTGGAAAGAATGCACAAATAGTCCAATGCATCTGAGTTCTCAAAATACGTTGTTATTCCCAGAATAATGTGTATTTAATTTACGGGTGAACAAAGCGACACTATAAGACATCTTTATTTGAGTATGTCTGTTGATATGACGACTCAACATATTTCTAATGACAGTGGCTTGCTGATAGAACCATTGATTGTGTGTTTTCCCCCCAACGTTGCTTAACTTGTCAGCTGCAACATACTGTAACTAAGCATAGCTAAACATGTGAACACGGTCCATACAAGTGTCTATAAACATGTACAATGTCTCAGTTGTTATTATTTAGTATCATGCATCATTTACAGCCCTTTCCTGAAAGATGCCAAACAACTGACTTCAGGATCTGTCTTCTCCGTTTCGGGGCCTTTACACCCCTTAACACTCTCCCCTCACACACGCACACACACACACTCCTCCCCCCTCAGCCGAGGGGGCATGTGGATAAACGGCAGGCGGGGGGAGGTAGAGAGAAGAGAGGGTCAGACCTCCACTTTCACTGATTACTGCAGGTGAGGACAGACGCTACTGCCAACTCATCTCACAAGAGAGAGACAAACTTCTGCAGTGCCGCTATGCCTCACCGCTGCTGGCCCAGCACACACACGCACACCCTCAGACGTATACATGTACCACGCACAATATAAAATCAAATCAAATGTTATTTGTCACATGCGCCGAAATGCTTAATTACAAGCCCTTAACCAACAATGTAGTTTTAAGAAAAATACCCAAAAATGTAACTTTTAAAATAATTAAAGAGCATCGGTAAAATAACAATAGCGAGGCTATATACAGGGGATAGCGGTACATAGTCAATATGCGGGGGTACCGGTTAGTCGGGGTAATTGAGGTAATATGTACATGTTGGTAGAGTTATTAAAGTGACTATACATAGATAATAACAGAGAGTAGCAGCAGCGTAAAGGGGGGGGGGGGGGGGGGGGTAAATGCAAATAATCTGGGTATCCATTTGATTAGCTGTTCAGGAGTCTTATGGTTTGGGGGTTGAAGCTGTTAAGAAGACTCGTGGTCCTAGACTTCACACTCTGGTACAGCTTGCCGTGCGGTAGCAGAGAGAACAGTCTATGACTAGGCTACACAATACACAATCTCGGAAATATATGATACACCGTCAGGGAAATACTGCTAGAACATTCTACACAAACACACTGGGGAACATACACTGACCACACACAACTCACACACACACACCACATATGCACAAAGTCCTCAAGTAAATACACTAACACAAGCATGTCTCATATGTAGAAACTGCCATATGCTTTCATGCATCATCCTCTCACAAACATTTGCACTGGCTCCCCCACCTACATACTTCCTCAAACTCTTAAACGATCTCATTCTAACACACATGTTTATGGAGACACACTCTCACACACTCACACACATTCACACGGATGGATATCTAGCCGACTCAGTGCACTGCACTTGTAAAACATACACATTACTGTAACATACACAACCCCTGATCCATCACTCTCACACTTCAGCGGACACCAATGTACACTCACGAGCATGAACATTCACTTGCCGGTGCACCATATCTCCTAAAAGGCCATATCAAACCAGTGGTTGTGTGGGCTGTGGGCTGGGGGACTGGTGCCAGGGAGGAGGGAAGCAGTGTTTTCAGAGGTAAAATGGACAATAAAATGTCCTCTCAAGCATTCATGTCTCCCAATAAAACATTTGTTCCATTCGGAACGCTACCCAGGGTTAAGGCCAGTCAACCCAGCAAAGGGCCCTCTCTCCTGGGCCATATGTCTCCCTGCTGCCTGCTCTCTGGAGTTTCTCTGGAGCTGTGTGCCTGCTCTCTGCAAAACCACAACTAGCCTGCCTCTTCCGCGTGGTACCACAGATCCCATTGGTTGGTTCCATTGCTCTCTCTCTCGCTCTCTCTCTCGTCCTCTCTCCACGTATTATTCTGTAATTCTGCCATTGTTGCCACCCCAGCCCTGGATGCTGCCCAGTGGTGTGTGCTGGAAGTTGACGTTGTGCAGGGTACAGTAATGAGCCTCCACACAATATTTCTCCTTTTGCAGCTCCCCATATCACTAAAGCATATAGCTATTTGCATGTATATTACAAACCTACACATCCATATGGCTGCAGGTCTCCTCTGTGGAATCCCCTACCTCTCTCACTCAGATGTATCAATACTTTTTTCAATTCTTCCTTTTATCGGTAATATATTTCAGCTTTATATTCTCTCTAATACATATTTTATGGGCGTTCAGTTCTTTTTTTGGCTTCTCTGAGATTGTGACATTAATGTGAACTGCATTTTGAATTCCACTTCCACATTCTCTATCAATGAACGCTTCCTGTCCTCACTCCAGCACTCATGATAGGGTCCTTCAGGGCTCTCTGTCACCATTCATAATTTTCATGTTAACTACCTATGAAGTTAACTACTGTACCTCTTTGGGTTTATAAAAAGGGAAGGAAAACTTAATGGTTCCAGCATATAAAGACTCCTGGTTCAACACAATTTAAATTCATCCAGAAAAAAAGAAATCTACAGTGCAAGAGAAAAGATACAAATATTGCTAATGATGTGGCCATCATTCTAATTCCAATTTATTCACAATATATTCACACATGAAAACAATATTAATTTAAACACGTACATCCCTGCCAGAGCAGATAAATGAATAACCCTGTGATGATGAATAGACTGGAGACTCTGAATGAACCGATAGAGAGCATCTCCTCCTCCCCTCTCCTCCCTCCCATTGCCATCTCATCAGTGAACCTGAACAGCAGAGGCAGGTCTAACTGATCTGTTTAAAGACACACGAGCTGGCCTAATTATCGTCTCTGTATCCGGCCATAAATAATGAGATTTAGCTCAACTAGAATCCTCTTGAGGTGTAAAACAAGTGGAAAGGCTAGAGTAGCCAGCAGTAATAAACACACCTCCTGCTCTCTGCATAGGGAATTAGACCCCGGGCCCAGTTTATCCTTTACGTAAACTATCCCCTCCAGAGCAGACACCTCCTCACCAGATAGGATCTGATCCCAGTCGCTTGACAAACAACAGGGCACAGTCTAGTTTCTTCTACTGCACCAAACCCCAAGCACATTCCAACTATCTCAGCCTCACTCATGTACAGTTCAGATTTAAGGGCAATTTCATAACTTTTAGCTCATTGATTGGTATGGTGTGGTTCTCTGTAGCCACCTGTAACACAGATTGAAGTAACATAACACTACAATCATGCTTTGGAGTTCAGTCAACTCACTGATGCTGGCAAGGAGTTAATGAAAAAAGCTCAAACAAGACATGCTGAACAAGCTAAACAAGTGTTTCCGGATTAGGAACAACAAGGCCTTCCTCTGTGCTGCACTGTGATGCCCTCAGGATTATGAAGACAGCAGCATTACAATTGACATCATTGGGTCAACAACAAATCATCCTAAATCCCATAGAATAGCACCATGATGGACAGGAATGATGATGGAATAACTAAGTTTACATTTCTAAGACAACTTAATCTTCACCTAACCCTACTAAGTGTTTGACAGTGTGAACATTGCATCATTGTCTGTCCAGAATGATTGACATGTACAATACCACATGTGAAAAAACACACCATGCCCGCTGAGGTATAACAACATGTCAGGGGATGGGGTGAAAACCCCCAGATTTTCAGATGGGGTTTGGAATCTCTCCCAACCAGGTTAAAGAATCTTGGGCTTCCATTTTATGGACTGTTCCCCATTCCAGCAAATATATGGTTTCATTCCCCTAGAGCAGGGTAGCTACAGCCTGTCAAAGGCCTCTTTGCTGACAGCAGGTTTCATTTGATGTTGACGTCTTGTATTTGGTTTCAGCGTAGCCTCAACATATGATTCCAATTATGGCCATAGCAGGAGCTCATGCTGGTTGCTGACTTTTGACGTTGGGCAGATGGACAGATGGATGGAGAGGTTGATGTAAGTGTTAATAAAGATCAGTTGGGATCAGCGCTTAGGTCCTCCTTTGCTCTGGCGGACTGTCGGCACGTACGCAACATGCAACACTAAGTCCAAAAGGAGACACTATTCTGAGTCTATCTATTCTAGACTGCCAACCGAACAGATAGATAAAAAATTGGAAAACTGTTGAAACTTAACTGATTTATTGTTTTATTTCGAAAGGAATTAATTTAATTCAGCATTTCAAGTCACTGGTGTAAACTAGATTTAGCTAGAGAAGATCATGACAGTTAGAGAATCGATTTGTGATAACATGTTTCTTCTGTTGTTTGATAGCTTGGACTCTATCTAATAGATAGCCTAATCTGAAAAATTATCAAACTGGCTCAATCTCTCTTAAATGAAAGAAACTGCTTACCTCATAAACCTCTAAGGATAAAATGTATGTTTACTGTATAATCACTTCCACAACCAAAGAGGCTGAACTTTGATAAAAACACTTTGTCTCTCTGTTTGTGCCCTATGTTCAACTGGTGTTGTTGTTTAAAGAGATCAATGGTTTCAGGTGTATTGTAGTTCATTTCAGCCTACTATTGATTCTTAAACAGTTACATTAAGACAGGAAATGCTCAACTTTGACTTCTGGAGTGATAGTAGTTCATAACAAGACATTGATCAATTCAAAGAAAACATTGCGCAATGCCATGACCATGAACTTGAATCCATTTCTTAGTAATGGTTACGTCTCCATTATGAAAATGATCTGAGACTTGCCAGTTACTAAGTTATAACAGTCCATTGAAAACCCAAACACATGTTGAGACACCAGACAGAACATGCTGTTGTTGTAGGATGAAATGCTCCTATATTACTGTTTCAATCCACGGTCTCGCAAACGTTAAGAAAAACAGCAATTATCAATGAGAAGTGAAAAAAGTTAGATAACGTTATGACAGTATTGAAAATACATTGTCAAAAAAGAATGGGGGTGGTAGGCCGATACATAGTGAATTCATCTGAGCGTCATGGGGCAGACATGGCCATTTACATACCACTCACTGTGTCAAAATGATTAGTGACTTGATTGCAGTGTACAGTATATCACTAGGCTAATTTATTAATTCTCTGTAATATGATTGTAAAAAGCAACAAAGACCGATAAAGAAATATGCATGAATTAGTGACATCATACAAAGACCACCCCTTTTTATATGTTGCCCCCATCAATCAAATGATTGTCACACTTCCAGCTAAGGGCTGTGATTATTGCACGAACCATGAGGAATCAGTGAAATTAACAAATTCATATTATCAAGTGCTCCCAATAATCACAAATATCTCTACTCCATAGACCACAATTATTGGTACAGAATATGTGTCCTTTAATATCATATTTAGTTAATTATTCAATGCATTATGGTATGATATGATATATTGTTACAACAATGATAGTATCAGTGTGTAAACACAGAAGGTATAGGTTATTATGTTCAATAGGTTATTCTTCTGATTATAGTACAGCTCTTTTGTGTTCAATAATTTAATGGTATATAGGAACAAAATCATATTTATGGGTTTTAATGTTTGGGCGGTACACTATTCTGTATTTCCCCTTTATCAGCTAAAGGCTTCAGTTATTTACTTTAAAATGGACTAATTTCTTATTCCAGCGGAGGGAGGAATGGACGCTGACTTGAACAGCTGCTTCATGACCCAAAAAACTGTCAGTCTTTCCCTGGAATAAATTGTGGAATGTTCCATTTTTCAAAGCGGGGTATAGAAGCTGTGAGAAATAAGAAAACCGAGAGATAACCATTTAAAACAGTATTATTTTGACCGTCAGGGAAACGAAATAAGGTTTATAACATTATTATAAAGTATTTTATTCTCCAAATATTATTTATTGATCATAAACGAAGAGATAGACTTTAGATTAGTAATACACACCCCGCTCGAAAAAGCGCAGATTCGAGTAGGCTCATAGTAGAATCAATTCACAGAGAGGGTAGCTTGAAACCGTCAACTCATGCCTGTGCACGGAGTTTGTAGAGTGGCGTGTCGGGCAGTTTGGAGTTTAATAGTCCGAATAGTATCCGTACAATGTAGTCTGTCTATCCATACATATGAATACATGTAAGAGTTAAAAACGAATATTATTATCGTTTTAAATACAGATGTTAAGCCCAGGAAGAAGAGCGCAAATACGGGTTAAAAAATAAACAGAATTTGTTGTTACCAAACTATCTTGTCATAACCTTTTTGCTTGCTTGCTCTATGTATGTATGTGTGTGTGTGTACGTGTGTGTTTGAGAGAAAGGTGTTTAACTTTCCCTGTCAATTTAACTACAAATACTGAATAGTCTGTCATCAGGCAATACTCATCTTTGCAGTGACAGAACATGATATAGTAATAACACCCATGCACGATGACAGAGTTGCCAGACCTGGATTAGGCTACAGTTCACAGGCATGTTTTGCACCTGTGTATGGCCACATTTGAAATTGATACAATGTCTGAGCATATTTTATTTGCAACTGACAATGTGTCCACCAAACTATCACAGATTCAAATAGTTACATAGCAATTTCAAGGTATCACTCCTTGAAAATTGTTCCTCACTCAGCTAGTAGTGGGTATTGATTATAGCCCACATTGAATTATGGAAAACAGTCCCCTTAAATGTTTACCCATGAGAGTTCTGTCAGGAGCTGTTACTAGGGTCAGGAGATTTTCCTGGTCCTTATTATTACCTATATCACCCAGAACTTTAGGCCCAAAACAAGACTGTATTTTATGTTCAGATGCCCCATACACTCACCATTTATCATAATCTCACATGTATTTAAATCCCTGGCATTGTCTTACAAATTAAATATCTTACTGTAGCACATCTACAATAAAAGTGTATTAATTCCACTTTGGTACCTTTGAATAGGTTGTCTGTCCAGCGATTTTGTTTTCTTGACCATAGTGTTTTAACTACATCAAGAAGTACAGGGAAGTGGAGCTTCCTCTCCCTAACACAGGAGTTTTGTGTTACATTGTAATTAGATTGTAGGTCCAACGACAATTGAGGATCAGATAGAATCTTTCAAAGTCTGTCCTTGCCTGTCTTCACAGGATACCAGTAGAAACAACATAATACACCTTATGTACATCTCAAATTTCACACAGATATCAGAAGAGTGGGTCACCCAGTGCCTGTGGCCTGTTTTGACCTGATGAGAGATTGTTTTAGTTTTGCTCTTATATGGAGGCATATAAGCAGACAATGAAAGCTCTTACAGTATTCGATGATGACTAAATTATGAGAGAAAAGGGACCAAATTATTAGGGTGAGGCACATGGGCTACTAACAGCTTACTATACAACATACACTTAGTATTACTTACTTAGCTACAGTATACATATCTCCCTGGCATATTACATAATTTATGCAGCAGCCTACAAGACATTTTTGAACTCACTTTGTTGTGCTGTGCTCACTTGAACAGGAAGATGGCGCGGTGCGTCCTTCGTGGGTAAATGTCATCAAACTTTGTCATCAAAGTCTGGCATTCTCTGGATTTATGGTGCTTTCAAGACAATTGGGAACTTGGTCAAATCATGATGACGTCAATGATCTTCAGGTTGGAGCTCTAGAAAGAGGCCTGTTCCTGACATGCAATTATGAGTTGGATGACCGTTCAAAACATATTTTCCCAGTCGGAACTCGTTTTTTCCGAGTTCCCAGTTGTCTTGAGCTCACTGAAGTCTGAGATTTCTCAGTTCCATGTTTTCAGTTGTTTCCGGTTGTTTTGAGCGTGGCAGAAGTCATGCTGCATTGACAGCATGGCAAACACTGAATGTTTATCCTTTTAAGCTTGAAAAAGAGACCCTTAAACCCAGACTTGGACCACACACCCACTCCAATGAATAGCAGGCTAGTGATTGCTTTGCAATTCTTGCAGTTAGCTACTGATTCCTCCAAACCACTCATTGTTGAATTTGAGATTTCCTTGTTGTGTAATGTTCATGTCCAATGGCCGATGAACACCGATACATTTTATCTATAATTTCTCTTCATTATTTCTCTTCATATGACAAGGCTGGAAAAGGATTTGCAAGTAGATTGTCGACTTGACTCATGATCTTGACTGCTAACTTGCTAGCTAAGATTTTGAAAGTATGATGTTGACAGTCCATTTAAAGCTACTGTATATATAACATGATTTGACAATTTTTTGTGTGGCCAGTGACCTTGAGCCTTCTTGGATGGGCACTTCTAATGTAACTCCGTATTTTCCGCTGGCTGCCCCACCACCACAGAAAGCACTGAGCTAGGCTGAAACACCTGCATTTTGGAGCTGCCTTACTCAAGAAAGCAAAAAAGACCCCAAGTTTGTTTGCTGCTTTATTAACTCAAAGATTTTTTTTGTTTTACATTGTTTGCAAACTGATATGTGACACGTATTAATGCGAAAATAACATGAAAAACAGGTGTGGCTCAAAAAAGGTGGGTCTCTTCCCCATCTGCCCTGAAAGACGAGTTGCCACTGCACCAGAGCTGTTGCCAGATAATGTAACTTTAATTTCTCTACCAAAATGCCGCTTCCAATGTCGTTTTAGAGAATTTGGCAGTACGTCCAAACCGGCCTCTCAACCACAGACCACACGCCAGCCCGGGTTCTTCACCTGCGGGATTTTCTTAGACCAGCCACCCGGACAGCTGATGAAACTGCATCGACGGCCATTTGAATGCACAGAGATCCTGAGGCCCATTGTCGTGCCATTCATCTACCGCCATCACCTCATGTCTCAGCATGATAATGCACGGTCCCATGTCGCAAGGATCTGTACACAATTCCTGGAAACTGAAAATATCCAAGTTCTTCCATGGCCTGCATACTCACCAGACATGTCACCCATTGAGCATGTTTGGGATGCTCTGGATCAACGTGTACGACAGCGTGTTCCAGTTCCCGCCAATATCCAGCATCTTCGCACAGCCATTGAAGAGGAGTGAGACAACATTCCACAGACCACAATCAACAGCCTGATCAACTCCATGTGAAGGAGATGTGTTGCACTGCATGAGTCAAATGGTGGTCACATGCGCCTACCTTTTTAAGGTATCTGTGACCAACAGATGCATATCTGTATTCCCAGTCATGTGAAATTCATAGATTAGTGCCTAATGAATTTATTTAAATTGACTGATTTCCTTATATGAACTGTAACTCACTAAAATTGAAATTGTTGCATGTTGCGTTTATATTTTTATTCAGTGTAGTTACAGATTGAGGGGAGTGATGTGTGTGCTATGTGGTCATGTGTTGTGGGACATTTGTGAGATTGTGTAGTGTTCGTTGTTTAGTCGATTGAGAGGGTATTCTGTAGTTTTACATCTTCATCGTGTTCTATCTGATGCTTTAGTGTTCTGTGTTGATTGCGACTGAGGAGATGCTCATTAGTCTAGCTCCGTCTAAACTCAGCAGAACACGATGAAGATGTAAAATTACAGAATACCCTCGCAATCGACTAAAAAACGAACGCTACACAATCTCACAAATGTCCCACAACCCATGACCACATAGCACACACATCACTCCCCTCAATCTCGCTCATTACTTCCACCTCTCTCTTTCTCTCTTCCCTCCTTTCCATCTCATTATTCTGTTGGTTTCTCCAGTCCTGTCCAGTGGTGCTATGTATGTGTGCTGGTGGGCTGTGCTGTTTAATGCACTGCAGGTTGGATACAGCAGCAGCAGGTTTGGCCAGATAAGATAGCAGCTATGCCTTCATTCTGCTCTGTGATAGCACAGGAGAAAGAGGAGATGAGTGGAGAGGAGAGGAGAGAGGAGGAAAGGAGAGAGGATAGGAAAGGAGAGGAGAGAAGAGGAAAGGAGAGTAGAGAGAAGATGAGAGGAGAGGAGATATGAGGAAAGGAGAGGAGAGATGATGAGAGGAGTGAGAGTAAAGGAGATGGAAGGCGAGGAAAGGAGAGGAGAGGAGAGAGTGGAAAGGTAGAGGAGAGGAGAGGAAAGAAGGGGAGAGGAAAGGAGAAAGAGTGGAGAGGAGAGGAAAGGAGAGGAAAAGAGGAGAGAGAAAAGAGAGCCTGTTGAAGAAGCCTAGTGCCTCCAACCCCTAGGAACTAATGTAAGGAGCAGATCTCAACCTGGATCCATAGCTCCCTCTGTGTCTGACTCACAGTATTGCAGACACTGGAGTAGACCATTTTAGAGCTCATGATTTGGTAAGACACCAGTGCTACCATCAAGTTGGTAGCATGGCGTGCCAGGCTTGTAGGCTCTGTCATCAGACACACAGCTGTTAGTGGAGACTAACAAGGCAGTGCTCCATGTTAATTGAACCAACATGGATTTGTACAACAAACAGCTTTCAACCCCCTATTAGAAAGACAGGCAGACATATACTACCGCCTGCTTATGAATGTTGAATTAGGAACTGTGGAGGGTATTATTTCCTTGAGGTCACATTTCACAGTTTCAAATGCATGTAAGTCAAGGCTGAAGACCTAAAGTAATGACCATAAAAAATCACAGCTTATCTCTCTATGTCAACAGACCCAGGGAAGCCAGTAGAATGTATTTGCATTAAAGAGCCTATCTCACAATGAAAGAGCACCCAACTACTTTCTTGTGTTGTTGCTCTTCCTCAATGCCTACCCAGAAACCAGGATATGTATAGCCAGATCAGATACCCTGTGCGGTTTGACGCCCGCAAAAGAGCATTTACAGACTGAGGCATCAGCGCATGTGATCTGTGTCCTCCCCTTCAGCAGGCCTACTTATCCGGCATTGTTATCAATGGGAGCCCAGCTGCAGCCCGCCTCATTCATTCAAGCTGCAGCCCGCCTCATTCATTCCAGCTAGAGCGCGGGTGGGTCACGTTATTGGAGTGGCGCTGCAATGGGATGCAGGGTTTAGTCTGTAGAGCCCCTGAACATACATTATGGGAGACAATCAGCACATTGAGGCGGCTCTCAGCCCCGGTGTGCCACTGAATGGGAGACGGGTGGCATTGTTTTCACACAGCGCTGGCTGGCTCATCCCTCCACAGCGAACAGGCTTCTTCTCAAGTTATGAGGGAGAATGTCTTCCCCTCATTGTGGACCCTGACGAGGCTACGAGCCATGTTTGAATATGCACCACGACACATTGTCTTCTCACTGTCTAATATTCACACAGCATGGCTGCCCATTATGCAGATAGACTAGGGTGAGCAAATGGACATTGTGCAAATAGGAGGACATTCATAATATCTGTGAAGTGGAGGGAGCCAGAGGAGGAACATACCAAGAAGATATTGGAATAGTTGTAGAAATGAATCAACCTTGGCTCTCTTTTAGGGTCATTATGATTGATATGAAATCTCCACTTAGAGCCATAAGTCTAAGATTATAATTTTGTGAAATTCAAAGATATTTATAACATTTCATTGCTCTGTCATAGAAGATGATGAAATCCTACTCCTGGCTTCAGTCGTATAAAACTAATCTCTAAGGAGCTGTTAAGGTTTCTTCCAGTGCATTTCCTATGCACAAATAACTATGCTACCCTTTCAGTGAAAAAAGGAGGGTTTATCAATTTATTGACACATGGACACACTGAGATGGACAGCACAAATAAGTTTGACATATTTCCAAATGTTTCTCTTGTTCTAAGCCAATTTACACCATCCTGTGGAGACAGAACAGAGGGGGGGCAAATTCACACCATAAATTGAAACATATGATGCTGTCAAAGCAAAAATAAAACATCATCCAAACTTGTCCAGTGGCCAGTAGCTCACACAGGGCACTGCAGTTTAGGTGTTGCATTCTACACCAAATTAATTCAAATATTTGTGGAAAAGTCAAATATTCACAGTGGAATATGAGATTGAGTGCATTTCTAAAGTGAACATTTGCCCAAAATCCGCATTCAGTAGGCTAAGTTTCCATCAAACCCACAAATCGGGCCCTGACCACAGTAAAAGACAGGTTTGAAATTCTCACAGGAAAATCATAACCTTGCAGATATTACAAGTCAAACAACAAAACATGATGTTTGAATATAACCTGTTGAAAGATTGAATTACATTATTGGACTGGGTACCGACAGTATCATTTGAATCAGAATGCACAAAGCAAGAACAGCTAAATAGACACAATGAAAACAGTGAGGAGCTTTAGCGCCACCATGTGGATAAAAATGCCAATGGTCTCTAGATTTTCCACCCATTCATTCTTAAGTGTATAATGATAATAATTTGGAGTTTATTCTGAACTAGTATCCATGAGAACAAGCTATAAAAAAAATCAATAAGTTGACCCTTTACATTTCAGCCACCCAGCACTGTGTGTCTTTTGTCTGGACAGAAGGGTTTCAAATGAGTTCCAGATGCATTTGGTAGGGCTCCCTCAGTCCCTGCAACTAAAATGTCTCTCATGTGAGTGCAGAGATTGAAATAACACACAGACACAATGCCAGTCTGGGGAGATGAAAAGTACATGAAAAGTTTTGTAGGTTTTTAAAACCAAAAAAGAACAATAGTGAATTGACAAATCGAAAATACTAGTGGTGTATGACCTACAAGTATGTGATTATATTGATCTCTTGTTGATATTTAATATCCTTAATGAACAATTTGAATCTATGGAAGGAAGTGGAAAGATATTTCTTACATTAATATGGTATAAGAACATCTTAAATCTTAATGGAACTACCAGTACAAGTCATTCCATAATTGATCATGCATAGATGAGATACATGTGTACTGACATAAAACCCACAAAGTAATCTCCATTATGTTTAACATGAAAACACTTTATTCATCATGTCGTATATAATTTCATTGAAAACAAATCGATAAAAAGGAACCGTTACAGTTTGAAACTCCTATCACTTTCTACATGAACTTTCACTTGAACCAGGACTGATATTGAATGGTTTATAGATATATCCATCTTGTTTCTTTCCCAAACTTAAATCATGAGATTATTATCATAACATTCTATACAACATTTAAATAGAAACACAAAAATCACAAGTCTACATTAGTTCCCTGCTACTGAGATGGGTGGTTTAATGTAATGTGTTGTAGCATACTAGCATGCACTGTGACTAGGCAAAATCTAAATATAGCTCAACTGGACATCAACATCACTGAGGAGAGAAGTGAAATCTCATTGACTGTGTAACTTGAAAACAAAGGTCTATTCTAAAAGCCTTGCATTGCGCATCACATTGGTCATCCCTTCATTATGAGCTCGTATAGAACACAGAACCATCAACTCCTAGAAAGTGCATGACACATTTCAGAGCTAATAGGTCTAACTCTTGAGGAGATACAATAATAACACAATAATATTAGTCTTAATATTAGTCTCTTTTCAAATCTGGAAAAAGGGCTACAATGTTTTATTACAGTCATAACAATAGGAAAGATTTGGATAGATGAGCATTTACATAGCACTTCAATTACACTATCGAACAGGTACCTTATGTTATTGGTTCTGAATAAATACACAAAGGCATAAATAAATAAATACACCAAGCACTGTTTTGATTTTCCACAAACACACACACACACACACACACACACACACACACACACACACACACACACACACACACACACACACACACACACACACACACACACACACACACACACACACACACACACACACACACACACACACACACACACACACTTACTGTGGGTGACCCAGCCAACATAATTTGAGCACAATTCCTTTGTCTGCCAAATGTCTGAATTCAATGAAATGGAGTGTTCAAAACTTCTTCAGGATTGGTGGGTCCCCTGCGGGATGGTTGAGCTAATGTAGGCTAATGTGTTTAGCATGAGGTTGTAAGTAACAAGAACATTCCCCAGGACATAGACATATCTGATATTGGCAGAAAGCTTCAATTCTTGTTAATCTAACTGCACTGTCCAATTTACAGTAGCTATTACAGTGAAATAATACCATGCTATTGTTTGAGGAGAGTGCACAGTTTTGAACATGAAAAATTATTAATAAACAAATTAGGCACATTTGGGCAGTCTTGATACACATTTTGAACAGAAATGCAATGGTTCCTTGGATCAGTCTAATACTTTGCGCACACACTGCTGCCATCTAGTGGTCAGAATCTAAATTGCACCTGTGCTGGAATAATACATTATGGCCTTTCTCTTGCATTTCAAAGATGATGGTACAAAAAACTACAAAGAAAACAGTTGTTTTTTTCTTTGTATTATCTTTTACCAGATATAATGTTATATTCTCCTACATTCCTTTAACATTTCCACAAACCCCAAAGTGTTTGCTTTCAAATGGTACCAAGAATATGCACATCCTTGCTTCAGGGCCTGAGCTACAGGCAGTTAGATTTTGTATGTCATTTTAGGCAAAAATGGGAAAAAAGTGGCCAATTCTTAAGAGGTTTTAATCTGATCTGAGAATTCTCTTTCATTCAGTGTGAGGAAAATGAGATGTATAATGTATATTTGCTTCTCACAGTTGACATCAGTCAAACTCAAACACATCAAACAAAGCATCAAAGGTGAACACTGGTAGCTATTGTCTCCTGCAGCGTTCACAAGATACCTTTGAAAGCATTTTGAACATCTCAATTGCTTTTATTTCTCTGCAAATCACCAATTAATTCCAAAAGTATGTAAGAGCATGAGGAAAACAGTTATTCCCCTTCAATTTGAATCCCTGTGTGTCCTTTCTCTATCCCCTTGTACATCAAAAGCTTGGAAAGCTTTCAGCGCTCATTCACCTGTTCTCCTTAACTCTCTCACAGGCAGATCTAAGTAGTTACATTTAATAGTTAAACTGTCTATTAAATAAGTCTTAAGCAATTGCAGTGTCAAGTATAAAATGATAGGTACAAGAAGGTGGTGACAATTTGATCTCGAAGCTCTTAGTGAGGTTTAACAATGGACAGCATGAATCTACGAAATCAGTATTCTACACAGAGACAAGCACAACAGGCTAACATCTGATGGGCAGACTCGCTAGAGAAAGACGGGACAAACCTGTTGTGAAGGGATGGTGCCATGCATGTATAGAAAATCTGGTGTGAGTGTTGGTGTGTTTCTGTTCTCCATCTTTTACTGAGGGAGGTTTTACGAAATGGTTACCCCAGAAAGCACTGATCCTATCCCATTGGTCCCCTAGAGAGATGTCTTGTTGATGTCAACCTTGACTGGAAGTGGTCCTGCCTCCTCGCTCTCCTCTGGTTGGTCGATGGCTACAGCAATCACAGGGGTCAGATGGTAGGGGTTGACCTTCTGGACGTCATCAAGAAACTCCTTGTCTCCGTTGATGCTCAGCTGGAAAAAGGAATCAGTTATTCATTAAAATCGATGGAAATGTTCCCATTGTCTCTAGGAGTAATTCCCGCACAGGTAAACACATGTTAATTAAGATAACACTTGAGTGAGTTTACAATTAAAGATGCAGTCCGGGATCTTAAGCACTAACATATCATAAAATGTTTTTGGGTTTTTTGCAAGACAACATACAGTGGCAAGAAAAAGTAGGTGAACCCTTTAGAATTATCTGGATTTCTGCATAAATTGGTCATACAATTTGATCTGATCTTCATCTAAGTCACAACAACAGACAAACACAGTCTGCTTAAACTAATAACATACAAATTATTGTATTTTTCTTGTCTATATTGAATACATAATTTAAACATTCACAGTGTACATAGGTTTGAAAAAGTATGTGAACCCCCAGGCTAATGACCTCTCCAAAAGCTATTTGGAGTCAGAAGTCAGCTAACCCGGAGTCCAATCGATGAGACGAGATTGGAGTTGGTTAGAGCTGCCTTGCCCTAGAAAAAAATCACAAAATTTGAGTTTGCTAGAAGAAGCATTGCCTGATGTGAACCATGCCTTGAACAAAAGAGATCTCAGAAGACCTAAGATTAAGAATTGTTGACTTGCATAAAGCTGAAAAGGGTTACAAAAGTATCTCTAAAAGCCTTGATGTTCATCAATCCACGCACGGTAAGACAAATTGTCTATAAATGGAGAAAGTTCAGCACTGTTGCTACTCTCCCTGGGAGTGGCCGTCCTGCAAAGATGACTGCAAGAGCACAGCGCAGAATGCTCAATGAGGTTAAGAAGAATCCTAGAGCGTCAGCTAAAGACTTATAGTCATCTCTGGGACATGCTAACATCTCTGTTGACGAGTCTACGATACGTAAAACACTAAACAAGAATGGTGTTCATGAGAGGACACCACGGTAGAAGCCACTGCTGTCCAAAAAAACATTGCTGCACGTCTGATGTTTGCAAAAGTGCAGCTGAATGTTCCACAGCGCTACTGACAAAATATTCTATGGACAGATTAAACTAAAGTTGAGTTTTTTGGAAGGAATACACAACACTATGTGTGGAGAAAAAAATGGCACAGCACACCAATATCAAAACCTCATCCCAACTGTAAAGTATGGTGGAGGGAGCATCATGGTTTGGGGCTGCTTTGCTGCCTCAGGGCCTGGACAGCTTGCGATCATCGACGGAAAAATTAATTCCCAGGTTTAGCAAGACATTTTGCAGGAGAATGTAAGGCTATCTACCCGCCAATTGAAGCTCAACAGAAGTTGGGTGATGCAACAGGACAATGACCCAAAACACAGAATGAAATCAACAACAGAATAGCTTCAACAGAAGAAAATACGTGGCCCAGTCAGAGTCCTGACCTCAACCTGATTGAGATGCTGTGGCATGACCTCAAGAGAGCAGTTCACACCAGGCATCCCAAGAATATTGTTGAACTGAAACAGTTTTGTAAAGAGGAATGGTCAAAAATTCCTCCTGACCATTGTGCAGGTCTGATCCGCAACTATAGAAAACGTTTGGTTGAGGTTATTTAATGGAGGGTCAACCAGTTATTAAATACAAGGGTTCACATACTTTTCCCACCCTGCACTATGAATGTTTACACGGTGTGTTCAATAAAGACACGAAAACGTATAATTGTTTGTGTGTTATTAGTTTAAGCAGACTATGTTTGTCTATTGTTGTGACTTAGATGAAAATCAGATAACATTTTATGACCAATGTGTTTACTTGTGTTTTGATGTGCTGTTCTGGTGCAGTGACAAGGCTGGCACAGCTCAGCCACAACATCACCATGATGGACAGGAAGAGACAGGCAGCCAAGATCCAACGAGGCAGCCCAGAGCGCCTGAGAGAAAGGGGAGGATTAGGTAATGATACAGGCAATACAACTCAGAGGACCTCTAAATCAGAGGGCCCAAATGGGTTGATATGGGCAGATTACTATTCTTGTTCAATATCTCTTCACCTTGACATGCATCCCAGGAAGTCATGTTCAGCGGTTGGGTCTTCAGTATGTTGCTGGACTGCTGGGTGCTTGCCCTTGCCTCCCACCTTGGCTGCTACCTTCTCCCCATGTCCTTTCACACCTGCACAGAGGTGAATACTAATGAGCAACAGACTTTATGAGGAAGTGTAACAAATGTAACCTAATTTCACTCCTCTGGAGATCAATAAAGCATAATCAATTCAATGTAATCCTCCTTTAATGCATTGTATACTATATATTCTCCAGCAGGGGTCCCCAACTACATTCAGCCGGGGGCCCATTTTTCTTCAGCAGATGATCCGGGGGCCGGAACATAATTTTCAAATAATTTGTACACTGCAAATTGACTGCAAGAAGCACAAACGGATATAGTATTTGACAAAAACATTATAATTTCAAACGTTGTTTACATTGGGATAGGAACACGTCTCTATTTCTGCATGGAAATACTTGAGAACAGATTTCCAAAATTAAAATAACTTGGAGCTGATTTCCTGGTGTTTTGACAGTCTTTAATGTCCAAAAATGAAAAACGAGTTTTGTTTTTGCAAATTAAACAAATAAATTCACCCCCGAGCCAAATTCGGCTCACAGGTCAGAAGTTGGGGATCCCTGTCCTACGGGTCTTATGATGTTTTGTACATTATGGGTGTCAGTGTGTGACAGAGCTGCATGCCACCATGGGGTCTCACCATGGGGTCTCTGTGTGTGGGAGTGAATCTGTGGCCAGGGCTTGTCTGCCACATTGGAGCGGGGAGCCTGCAGCTCCGGCAGAGTGTACTCGATCTCCGGCTGGCTCTGGGAGGAACAACAAACAAAGTCAATTCAGGAACTAGTAATTACATGCAGTAATTTCACTGAGAAAGAGACAGAAAATGATCTGTTTAACACAGTGAGGTTAAACCATAAAAAAGCCTGGACTAAGAATACTCAATGAACAGCTAAACGACAGAGAGAAATAGACATACCTGTAGACTTAGGTATAGAGAATACTGCCAAATTAACTCGCTAATTATAGGAGAACATTGTATTTTCACATAATGTGTTCTGTTGCAAGCCAGGCAATGTATACCTCAGCCATCTGTAAAATGAAGACAGATGAACTAAAATGAACTTCCAAACAGTACCAAAATGTAATAATCTATTCCCACCTTATAATGGCAGTTCAGGTGTAGATTCTAATGAGCAGATTGTATGGATTGTTCTTTGGCACACCAGTGGAGTTTTAAATCAGCATTTCTTTCTGTCTTACTTCATTAAAGGACACCCTTGTTGCCCATTGTGGAGTCTGTTGGTTGGCTGCTCAAGAGCACAACCATTTACCCTCTCTGAGGGGAGTGAAAAGGCCACTTGACTGGAGAAAGTGTCTGAAAAGAGGCCTTAAAAACAGTGTCCTACAGTACGTGAGCGAACGTGCATCACTTGTGTGAAGACAGACTTAATCCCTGTGTGTACACACACACACACACACACACACACACACACACACACACACACACACACACACACACACACACACACACACACACACACACACACACACACACACACACACACACACACACACACACACACACACACACACACACACAGCTCTCTCGGCAGAGGCCTTATTGTGCCTTTCATTATGGGGACAGTGTTTCTGGCTTACCCTGGAGAACTCATTAAAATTGGATTTTGGTTACCCTCTACTGAACCTTTCCCAACAACAAGACGGAGGCAGCATCACCGCTCGGCGCTCTCAGCAGCAGGAGGACTGCAAGGGGATGGATGTATGCGTCGGCGGCTTGATGTTGTCTTCTTCTAAACGGACGAAGCAGGCGTTTAGCTGGTCCAGGAGCGAAGCGTCGGCGTCTGGCCTTCCCTTTATAATCCGTGATTGTCTGGAGTCCCTGCCACATACTTCTCGTGTCTGAGCCGCTGAATGGCGACCCCACTTTGTTCCTGTACTGCCGTTTTGCCTCTTTGATTGCCTTACAGAGGTCGTAGCTGGTCTGCACTTCCATGTTCCCAGTCACCTTGCCATGGTTAAATGTGGTGATTCACACTTTCAGTTTTGTGCGAATTCTGCCATCTATCCACGGTTTTTGGTTTTGATCAATTCTAATCGCCAGAGTGGGAACAACATCCTCTATGCAATTCCAGATAAACATAATTACAGAGTCAGTGTAGAGATGGGATAGCTGACAAAGTCATGAAAACGATGCGCACTTTCAATGGGGCAAAAGTTGTTTTCTGGAGGACCAGTTTAGCAACAATGACAATAAACTGCCATGTGGGGAATCGCAAGTGACTCGTTTCATCTTGTTTTGAGGTGTTTTGACTGATTTCATGTCAGTGCTAATATGTCAAAAACCCACTAGCTCGCTAATCAACAACTGTAACGATCTATTTGAGACAAGTGCTCATTGTGCAAATGTCTTTATGTTTTCAATAAACATTGGAGACAAAAAAGTTACTGAACAAAAAATGAAACAACATGCAACAATTTAAAATTTCACATTTTACTGAGTTAAAGTTCATGTAAGGAAATCAGTCAATTGAAATAATTCATTAGGCCCTAATCTATATATTTCACATGACTGTGAATACAGATATGCACCTGTTGGTCACAGACACCTTAAAACAAATGTAGGGGCGTGAATCAGAAAACCAGTCAGTGTGAAACATCTCCTTCACATAGAGTTGATCAGGCTGTTGTGGAATTTGGAACGTTGTCCCACTACTCTTCAATGGCTGTACGTTGCTGGATACTGGCGGGAACTGGAACACGCTGTCATACACATCCATCCAGAGCATCCCAAACATGTTCAATGGGTGACATGTCTGGTGAGTATGCAGGCCATGGAAGAACTGGGACATTTTCAGCTTCCAGGAATTGTGTACAGATCCTTGCGACATGGGACCATGTATTATCATGCTAAAACATGGCACGACAATGGGCCTCAGGATCACATCAGCAAACTGCTCACCCACACGACGCCATACGCCATCTGCCTGGTACAGTTGAAACTGGGATTCATCCGTGAAGAACACACTTTTCCAGCGTGCCAGTGGCCATCGAAGGTGAGCATTTGCCCACTAAAGTCAGTTACAAAGCCTAACTGCAGTCAGGTCAAGACCCTGGTGTGGATGATGAGCATGCAGATGAGCTTCCCTGAGACAGTGTCTGACAGTTTGTGCAGAAATTCTTCAGTTGGGCAAATGTTTCATCAGCTGTCAGGGTGGCTGGTCTCAGACGATCCCGCAGGTGAAGAACCCAGATGTGGAGGTTCTAGGCTGGCGTTGTTACACGTGGTCTGCGGTTGTCAGTTCAGTAGGACGTACTGCCAAATTCTTTAAAACGACGTTGGAGGCGGCTTATGGAAAATAAATTAACATTCGATTCTCTGGACGTTCCTGCAGTCAGCATGCCAATTGCACACTCCCTCAAAACTTGAGACATCTGTAGCATTGTGTTGTGTGACAAGACTGCACATTTTAGAGTGGCCTTTTATTGTCCCCAGCACAAGGTGGACCTGTGTAATGATCATGCTGTTTAATCAGCTTCTTGATATGCCACACCTGTCAGGTGGATGAATTATCTTGGCAAAGGAGAAATGCTCACTAACAGGGAAGTAAACAAATTTGTGCACAAAATGTGAAAGAAATAAGCTTTTTGTGCATATGGAAATGTTCTGGGATATTTTATTTAAGCTTATGAAACATGGTACCAACACTTTACATGTTGCGTTTATATTTTTGTTCAGTGTAGTTTACATGTTGTCAACAATCTAAGTCAAGGGCGTCTGTTTTGCCCCATAGTTGCATGCTCCGTTGATACTATTCTCAGAGGCGACCTGAAACATTTCCCAGTCCGCATGATGAAAACAATCTTGTAGT
Organism: Salvelinus alpinus; assembly: GCF_045679555.1. NCBI lineage: Eukaryota > Metazoa > Chordata > Actinopteri > Salmoniformes > Salmonidae > Salvelinus > Salvelinus alpinus. Next base: position 21,104,293 of record NC_092091.1, read on the forward strand.
ATAGATTCCGATTGGTCAGACCAACGTTAAACAGTCCTTACCACAGGAGCTTCCTGTTTAAGTTTCTGCCTATAGGTGGGGAGGAGCAGAATGGAGACGTGATCTGTTTTGCCGAAGGAAAGGCGGGGGAGGGCAATGATCCAGTAAGGCTGCCGGCCCAGAAGGCATCCCCAGCCGTGTCCTCAGAGCATGTGCAGACCAGCTGGCTAAAGTGTTTACGGACATATTCAATCTCTCCATATCCCAGTCTGCTGTCCCCACTTGCTTAAAGATGTTCACCATTGTTCCTGTACCCAAGAAAGCAAGGTAACTGAATTAAATTACTATCGCCCCGTAGCTCTCACTTCTGTCATCATGAAGTGCTTTGAGAGGCTAGTTAAGGACTATATAATCTCCACCTTACCTGACACCCTAGACCCACTACAATTCGCATATCGCTCCAACAGATCCGCGGACAACATAGTCACTATTGCATTGCATTGCCCTATGTAAGAATGCTGTTCATAAACTACAGCTCAGCCTTCAAAGCCATAGTGCCCTCCCAGCTCATCATTAATCTCAGGGCCTTTGGTCTGAACCCCTCCCTGTGCAATTGGTTCCTGGACTTCCTAACGGGCTGACCCCAAGTGGTGAAGGTAGGTAACAACACCTCCACCACACTGATTCTCGACACGGGGGCCCCACAGGGGTGCGTGCTGCTCAGCCCCCTCCTATACTATCTGTTCACCCATGACTGCGTGGCCATGCACGTCTCCAACTCAATCATCAAGTTTGCTGACCAGACTGGTCACAAGAAAGAACCGTCGATTTCGGATGTTTGAAAAGGTTCTGAGGACGTCAATATATGCCCCCCCCCCCCTCACCCCCCAAAAATTATGGCAGAGCACTAGGCTCAGAGCCAGAGTGCACTGCTTAGACGATTGCACCACAGCAGTTTACAATTCTCTAGCAAGCAGGGAGAGTACTTGATGATGTTTTAAGCCTTCCCCAAACCATAGCCCTAACCTTAACCACTCAGAATTAATACCTAAACTTAACCCTATGAGTTGTTTCTGTTTTAACCCTGTAACCACGCAGAATTAACACTGTAACCACGCTGAATTAAAGGGTAAGAAAAATCGACGTTCCTCCAATTACGGCAAATTCCTAAGTGAAACTATAAGATCAGGTTGTGGTGACGACAACAGTGGTAGGCCTGATTGTAGCTCCCTCCAGTAACCACGAGCACAAGTGTTCCTTGATTTTAACTGGCGGTTTTATTCTGTAGTTTTAGTCAGAATTATCACCTTCCGTGAGAACTCTAAAGTAAATGAACATACAGTTAAGCACACTCTTATAAACTTTCTTGTCTTATGAGTGACTTATTAGCTTGATATGACTCTGAAGCGCTTACATACATAAAAACAGTTTAGCCGTAGATATAACAGATTAAACACATGAATAAAGGAAAAATACCTCATTGGCTGCTTATTACAGAAGGGAGGAAATCAAAAACTTTACACTTCTTATTCCTGGCATGAATTCACACTTCATATTTAAATTATTATAACGTTACCATCCTAACATACACGTTTCAACCGTTACGAACTACACTGAATACACGAAAAACCTAGCTAACACAGTGTGGGATTGCCTTCGCTCCAAAAGTGTGTTTCTACGATAATAATCCCCGTTACAACAGTTCTTAGCAAGTTCTGCTTGTCTTACCATTTCCCCTGCATAGCGAACACAGAAAGAATTCAAACAAAAACAACGACATAGACTGACAGGTTAACTGTCAGTTACACTGACTACCAACAACGATGAGACAGCCTACTGGGAGGAGGTGAGAGCCCTGGTGAAGTGGTGCCAGAAAAAAAACTTCACCCGCAACATCAATAAAACGAAGGAGCTAATTGTGGACTACAGGAGACAGCAGAGAGAGCACACCCCCATCTACATCAATGGGGCCGCAGTGGAGACGGTCAAAAGCTCCAAGTTCCTAGGAGTGCACATCACTGACAACCTGAAATGATCCCTTCAGACAGTGTGGTGAAGAAGGCGCAACAACTCCTCTTCAATCTCAGGAGGATGAAGAAATTTGTCTTGGACCCTAAAACCTCAAACTTCTACATATGCACCATTGAGAGCATCCTGTTGGGCTGTATCACCGCCTAGTACAGCAATTGCACCATCCACAATCGCAGGGCTCTCCACCTCTATATCAGGTATCAGAGGAAGGCCCAAAAAATTGCCGAAGACCCCAGCCACCCAAGTATAGACTGTTCACTTTGCTACCGTCTGGCAAACAGGCTCCGAGACAGCTTCAACAACCAAGCCATAAGACTGCTAAACAGCCAGACTGCTATAAATAGTCAATTAATGGAACCAGAACTAGAGTAAGTCAGTACAGCTATCTTGCACTGACCCTACACACACTCACTAGCGCAGGGCTATCCAACCCTGTTTATGGAGAGCTACCCTAATGTAGGTTTTTACTCCAACCTCAGTTGTAACTAACCTCATTCAACTTATCAACCAAGTAATTATTAGAATCAGGTGTGCTAGATTAGAGTTGGAGCGAAAACCTACAGGTTGGTAGCTCTCCAGGAACAGGGTTGGAGAGCCCTTCACTAGATTATATATGCACACACTCGCTGACACACATTACATTGACACTCCCACACAAAACCCCCCCCCACACACACACACACACACACACAAACACACACAATTTGCTGCTGCTACTCTGTTCTTTGTTTTACTCTTATTATTATCTATCCTGATGCCCAGTCACTGTACCCTGCCTTCATGTACATACACTGTATCTACCACAGGAGGTCGGTGACACCTTAATTGGGGAGAACAGCCTCGTGGTAATTCCATTTGCTCCGTTCCAGCCATTATTATGAGCCGCTCTCCCTTCAGTAGCCTCCTGTGATATCTACCTGAAATACCTCGTACCTCTGCACATTGATCTGGTACTGGTACTCCCTGTATATAGCTCCACATTGATCTGGTACTGGTACTCCCTGTATATAGCTCCACATTGATCTGGTACTGGAACTCCCTGTATATAGCTCCACATTGATCTGGTACTGGTACTCCTTGTATATATCTCCACATTGATCTGGTACTGGTATTCCCTGTGTATAGCTCCACATTGATCTGGAACTGGTACTCCCTGTATATAGCTCTACATTGATCTGGTACTGGTAATCCCTGTATATAGCTCCACATTGATTTGATACTGGTACTCCTTGTATATAGCTCCACATTGATCTGGTACTGGTACTCCCTGTATATAGCTCCACATTGATCTGGTACTGGTATTCCCTGTATATAGTTCCACATTGATCTGGTACTGGTACTCCCTGTATATAGCTCCACATTGATCTGGTACTGGTACTCCTTGTATATAGCTCCACATTGATCTGGTACTGGTACTCCCTGTATATAGCTCCACATTGATCTGGTACTGGTACTCCTTGTATATAGCTCCACATTGATCTGGTACTGGTACTCCCTGTATATAGCTCCACATTGATCTGGTACTGGTACTCCCTGTATATAGCTCCACATTGATCTGGTACTGGTACTCCTTGTATATAGCTCCACATTGATCTGGTACTGGTACTCCCTGTATATAGCTCCACATTGATCTGGTACTAGTACTCCCTGTATATAGCTCCACATTGATCTGGTACTCCCTGTATATAGCTCCACATTGATCTGGTACTGGTACTCCCTGTATATAGCTTCACATTGATCTGGTACTGGTACTCACTGTATATAGCTCCACATTGATCTGGTACTGGTACTCCTTGTATATAGCTCCACATTGATCTGGTACTGGTACTCCCTGTATATAGCTCCACATTGATCTGGTACTGGTACTCCCTGTATATAGCTCCACATTGATCTGGTACTGGTACTTCTTGTATATAGCTCCACATTGATCTGGTATTGGTACTCCCTGTATATAGCTCCACATTGATCTGGTACTGGTACTCCCTGTATATAGCTCCACATTGATCTGGTACTGGTACTCCTTGTATATAGCTCCACATTGATCTGGTACTGGTACTCCCTGTATATAGCTCCACATTGATCTGGTACTAGTACTCCCTATATATAGCTCCACATTAATCTGGTACTGGTACTCCCTGTATATAGCTCCACATTGATCTGGTACTGGTACTCCTGGTATATAGCTCCACATTGATCGGTACTGGTACTCCCTGTATATAGCTCCACATTGATCTGGTACTGGTACTCCTTGTATATAGCTCCACATTGATCTGGTACTGGTATTCCCTGTATATAGTTCCACATTGATCTGGTACTGGTACTCCCTGTATATAGCTCCACATTGATCTGGTACTGGTACTCCTTGTATATAGCTCCACATTGATCTGGTACTGGTACTCCCTGTATATAGCTCCACATTGATCTGGTACTGGTACTCCCTGTATATAGCTCCACATTGATATGGTACTGGTACTCCTTGTATATAGCTCCACAATGATCTGGTACTGGTACTCCCTGTATATAGCTCCACATTGATCTGGTACTGGTACTCCCTGTATATAGCTCCACAATGATCTGGTACTGGTACTCCCTGTATATAGCTCCACATTGATCTGGTACTGGTACTCCCTATATATAGCTCCACATTGATCTGGTACTGTTACTCCTTGTATATAGCTCCACATTGATCTGGCACTGGTACTCCCTGTATATAGCTCCACATTGATCTGGCACTGGTACTCCCTGTATATAGCTCCACATTGATCTGGTACTGGTACTCCTTGTATATAGCTCCACATTGATCTGGTACTCCCTGTATATAGCTCCACATTGATCTGGTACTGGTACTCCCTGTATATAGCTCCACATTGATCTGGTACTCCCTGTATATAGCTCCAAATTGATCTGGTACTGGTACTCCTTGTATATAGCTCCACATTGATCTGGTACTGGTACTCCCTGTATATAGATCCACATTGATCTGGTACTGGTACTCCTTGTATATAGCTCCACATTGATCTGGTACTGGTACTCCCTGTATATAGCTCCACATTGATCTGGTACTGGTACTCCCTGTATATAGCTCCACATTGATCTGGTACTCCCTGTATATAGCTCCACATTGATCTGGTACTGGTACTCCCTGTATATAGCTTCACATTGATCTGGTACTGGTACTCACTGTATATAGCTCCACATTGATCTGGTACTGGTACTCCTTGTATATAGCTCCACATTGATCTGGTACTGGTACTCCCTGTATATAGCTCCACATTGATCTGGTACTGGTACTCCCTGTATATAGCTCCACATTGATCTGGTACTGGTACTCCTTGTATATAGCTCCACATTGATCTGGCACTCCCCGTATATAGCTCCACATTGATCTGGTACTGGTACTCCCTGTATATAGCTCCACATTGATCTGGTACTGGTATTCCTTGTATATAGCTCCACATTGATCTGGTACTGGTACTCCCTGTATATAGCTCCACATTGATCTGGTACTGGTACTCCCTGTATATAGCTCCACATTGATATGGTACTGGTACTCCTTGTATATAGCTCCACAATGATCTGGTACTGGTACTCCCTGTATATAGCTCCACATTGATCTGGTACTGGTACTCCCTGTATATAGCTCCACATTGATCTGGTACTGGTACTCCCCGTATATAGCTCCACATTGATCTGGTACTGGTACTCCTTGTATATAGCTCCACATTGATCTGGTACTGGTACTCCCTGTATATAGCTCCACATTGATCTGGTACTAGTACTCCCTGTATATAGCTCCACATTGATCTGGTACTGGTACTCCCTGTATATAGCTCCACATTGATCTGGTACTGGTACTCCTTGTATATAGCTCCACATTGATCGGTACTGGTACCACCTGTATATAGCTCCACATTGATCTGGTACTGGTACTCCTTGTATATAGCTCCACATTGATCTGGTACTGGTATTCCCTGTATATAGTTCCACATTGATCTGGTACTGGTACTCCCTGTATATAGCTCCACATTGTTCTGGTCCTGGTACTGCTTGTATATAGCTCCACATTGATCTGGTACTGGTACTCCCTGTATATAGCTCCACATTGATATGGTACTGGTACTCCTTGTATATAGCTCCACAATGATCTGGTACTGGTACTCCCTGTATATAGCTCCACATTGATCTGGTACTGGTACTCCCTGTATATAGCTCCACATTGATCTGGTACTGGTACTCCCTGTATATAGCTCCACATTGATCTGGCACTGGTACTCCCTGTATATAGCTCTACATTGATCTGGCACTGGTACTCCCTGTATATAGCTCCACATTGATCTGGTACTGGTACTCCCTGTATATAGCTCCACATTGATCTGGTACTGGTACTCCCTGTATATAGCTTCACATTGATCTGGTACTGGTACTCCTTGTATATAGCTCCACATTGATCTGGTACTGGTACTCCTTGTATATAGCTCCACATTGATCTGGTACTGGTACTCCCTGTATATAGCTCCACATTGATCTGGTACTCCCTGTATATAGCTCCACATTGATCTGGTACTGGTACTCCTTGTATATAGCTCCACATTGATCTGGCACTGGTACTCCCTGTATATAGCTCCACATTGATCTGGCACTGGTACTCCCTGTATATAGCTACACATTGATTTGGTACTGGTACTCCTTGTATATAGCTCCACATTGATCTGGTACTCCCTGTATATAGCTCCACATTGATCTGGTACTGGTACTCCCTGTATATAGCTCCACATTGATCTGGTACTCCCTGTATATAGCTCCACATTGATCTGGTACTGGTACTCCCTGTATATAGCTTCACATTGATCTGGTACTGGTACTCACTGTATATAGCTCCACATTGATCTGGTACTGGTACTCCTTGTATATAGCTCCACATTGATCTGGTACTGGTACTCCCTGTATATAGCTCCACATTGATCTGGTACTGGTACTCCCTGTATATAGCTCCACATTGATATGGTACTGGTACTCCTTGTATATAGCTCCACAATGATCTGGTACTGGTACTCCCTGTATATAGCTCCACATTGATCTGGTACTGGTACTCCCTGTATATAGCTCCACATTGATCTGGTACTGGTACTCCCTGTATATAGCTCCACATTGATCTGGCACTGGTACTCCCTGTATATAGCTCTACATTGATCTGGCACTGGTACTCCCTGTATATAGCTCCACATTGATCTGGTACTGGTACTCCCTGTATATAGCTCCACATTGATCTGGTACTGGTACTCCCTGTATATAGCTTCACATTGATCTGGTACTGGTACTCACTGTATATAGCTCCACATTGATCTGGTACTGGTACTCCTTATATATAGCTCCACATTGATCTGGTACTGGTACTCCTTGTATATAGCTCCACATTGATCTGGTACTGGTACTCCTTGTATATAGCTCCACATTGATCTGGTACTGGTACTCCCTGTATTTAGCTCCACATTGATCTGGTACTGGTACTCCCTGTATATAGCTCCACATTGATCTGGTACTGGTACTCCTTGTATATAGCTCCACATTGATCTGGTACTGGTATTCCCTGTATATAGTTCCACATTGATCTGGTACTGGTACTCCCTGTATATAGCTCCACATTGATCTGGTACTGGTACTCCTTGTATATAGCTCCACATTGATCTGGTACTGGTACTCCCTGTATATAGCTCCACATTGATCTGGTACTGGTACTCCCTGTATATAGCTCCACATTGATATGGTACTGGTACTCCTTGTATATAGCTCCACATTGATCTGGTACTGGTACTCCTTGTATATAGCTCCACATTGATCTGGCACTGGTACTCCCTGTATATACAGTGGGGAGAACAAGTATTTGATACACTGCCGATTTTGCAGGTTTTCCTACTTACAAAGCATGTAGAGGTCTGTAATTTTTATCATAGGTACACTTCAACTGTGAGAGACAGAATCTAAAACAAATATCCAGAAAATCACATTGTATGATTTTTAAGTAATTAATTTGCATTTTATTGCATGAAATAAGTATTTGATACATCAGAAAAGCAGAACTTAATATTTGGTACAGAAACCTTTGTTTGCAATTACAGAGATCATACATTTCCTGTAGTTCTTGACCAGGTTTGCACACACTGCAGCAGGGATTTTGGCCCACTCCTCCATACAGACCTTCTCCAGATCCTTCAGGTTTGGGGGCTGTCGCTGGGCAATACGGACTTTCAGCTCCCTCCAAAGATTTTATATTGGGTTCAGGTCTGGAGACTGGCTAGGCCACTCCAGGACCTTGAGATGCTTCTTACGGAGCCACTCCTTAGTTGCCCTGGCTGTGTGTTTCGGGTCGTTGTCATGCTGGAAGACCCAGCCACGACCCATCTTCAATGCTCTTACTGAGGGAAGGAGGTTGTTGGCCAAGATCTCGCGATAAATGGCCCCATCCATCCTCCCCTCAATACGGTGCAGTCGCCCTGTCCCCTTTGCAGAAAAGCATCCCCAAAGAATGATGTTTCCACCTCCATGCTTCACGGTTGAGATGGTGTTCTTGGGGTTGTACTCATCCTTCTTCTTCCTCCAAACACGGCGAGTGGAGTTTAGACCAAAAAGCTATATTTTTGTCTCATCAGACCACATGACCTTCTCCCATTCCTCCTCTGGATCATCCAGATGGTCATTGGCAAACTTCAGACGGTCCTGGACATGCGCTGGCTTGAGCAGAGGGACCTTGCGTGCGCTGCAGGATTTTAATCCATGACGGCGTAGTGTGTTACTAATGGTTTTCTTTGAGACTGTGGTCCCAGCTCTCTTCAGGTCATTGACCAGGTCCTGCCGTGTAGTTCTGGGCTGATCCCTCACCTTCCTCATGATCATTGATGCCCCACGAGGTGAGATCTTGCATGGAGCCCCAGACCAAGGGTGATTGACCGTCATCTTGAACTTCTTCCATTTTCTAATAATTGCGCCAACAGTTGTTGCCTTCTCACCAAGCTGCTTGCCTATTGTCCTGTAGTCCATCCTAGCCTTTTGCAGGTCTACAATTTTATCCCTGATGTCCTTACACAGCTCTCTGGTCTTGGCCATTGTGGAGAGGTTGGAGTCTGTTTGATTGAGTGTGTGGACAGGTGTCTTTTATATAGGTATCGAGTTCAAACAGGTGCAGTTAATACAGGTAATGAGTGGAGAACAGGAGGGCGTCTTAAAGAAAAACTAACAGGTCTGTGAGAGCCGGAAATCTTACTGGTTGGTAGGTGATCAAATACTTATGTCATGCAATAAAATGCAAATTAATTACTTAAAAATCATACAATGTGATTTTCTGGATTTTTGTTTTAGATTCCGTCTCTCACAGTTGAAGTGTACCTGTGATAAAAATTACAGACCTCTACATGCTTTGTAAGTAGGAAAACCTGCAAAATCGGCAGTGTATCAAATACTTGTTCTCCCCACTGTAGCTCCACATTGATCTGGCACTGGTACTCCCTGTATATAGCTCCACATTGATCTGGTACGTGTACTCCTTGTATATAGCTCCACATTGATCTGGTACTCCCTGTATATAGCTCCACATTGATCTGGTACTGGTACTCCTTGTATATAGCTCCACATTGATCTGGCACTGGTACTCCCTGTATATAGCTCCACATTGATCTGGCACTGGTACTCCCTGTATATAGCTCCACATTGATCTGGTACTGGTACTCCTTGTATATAGCTCCACATTGATCTGGTACTCCCTGTATATAGCTCCACATTGATCTGGTACTGGTACTCCCTGTATATAGCTCCACATTGATCTGGTACTCCCTGTATATAGCTCCACATTGATCTGGTACTGGTACTCCCTGTATATAGCTTCACATTGATCTGGTACTGGTACTCACTGTATATAGCTCCACATTGATCTGGTACTGGTACTCCTTGTATATAGCTCCACATTGATCTGGTACTGGTACTCCTTGTATATAGCTCCACATTGATCTGGTACTGGTACTCCTTGTATACAGCTCCACATTGATCTGGTACTGGTACTCCCTGTATATAGCTCCACATTGATCTGGTACTGGTACTCCCTGTATATAGCTCCACATTGATCTGGTACTGGTACTCCTTGTATATAGCTCCACATTGATCTGGCACTGGTACTCCCCGTATATAGCTCCACATTTTTTATTTTATTTTTTTACATTTTATTTCACCTTTATTTAACCAGGTAGGCTAGTTGAGAACAAGTTCTCATTTGCAACTGCGACCTGGCCAAGATAAAGCATAGCAGTGTGAACAGACAACACAGAGTTACACATGGAGTAAACAATAAACAAGTCAATAACATGGTAGAAAAAAAAGAGAATCTATATACAATGTGTGCAAAAGGCATGAGGTAGGCAATAAATCGAATAATTACAATTTAGCAGATTAACACTGGAGTGATAAATCATCAGATGATCATGTGCAAGAAGAGATACTGGTGTGCAAAAGAGCAGAAAAGTAAATAAATAAAAGCAGTATGGGGGGTGAGGTAGGTAAATTGGGTGGGTAGTTTACAGATGGACTATGTACAGCTGCAGCGATCGGTTAGCTGCTCGGATAGCAGATTTTTAAAGTTGTTGAGGGAGATAAAAGTCTCCAACTTCAGAGATTTTTGCAATTCGTTCCAGTCGCAGGCAGCAGAGAACTGGAAGGAAAGGCGTCCAAATGAGGTTTTGGCTTTAGGGATGATCAGTGAGATACACCTGCTGGAGCGCGTGCTGCGGGTGGGTGTAGCCATCGTGAACAGTGAACTGAGATAAGGCGGCACTTTACCTAGCATAGCCTTGTAGATGACCTGGAGCCAGTGGGTCTGACGACGAACATGTAGCGAGGGCCAGCCGACTAGGGCATACAGGTCGCAGTGGTGGGTCGTATAAGGTGCTTTAGTAACAAAACGAATGGCACTGTGATAAACTGCATCCAGTTTGCTGAGTAGAGTATTGGAAGCTATTTTGTAGATGACATCGCCGAAGTCGAGGATCGGTAGGATAGTCAGTTTTACTAGGGTAAGTTTGGCGGCGTGAGTGAAGGAGGCTTTGTTGCGGAATAGAAAGCCGATTCTTGATTTGATTTTGGATTGGAGATGTTTGATATGAGTCTGGAAGGAGAGTTTGCAGTCTAGCCAGACACCTAGGTACTTATAGATGTCCACATATTCTAGGTCGGAACCGTCCAGGGTGGTGATGCTAGTCGGGCGTGCGGGTGCAGGCAGCGAACGGTTGAAAAGCATGCATTTGGTTTTACTAGCGTTTAAGAGCAGTTGGAGGCCACGGAAGGAGTGTTGTATGGCATTGAAGCTCGTTTGGAGGTTAGATAGCACAGTGTCCAAGGAAGGGCCGGAAGTATATAGAATGGTGTCGTCTGCGTAGAGGTGGATCAGGGAATCGCCCGCAGCAAGAGCAACATCATTGATGTATACAGAGAAAAGAGTCGGCCCGAGAATTGAACCCTGTGGTACCCCCATAGAGACTGCCAGAGGACCGGACAACATGCCCTCCGATTTGACACACTGAACTCTGTCTGCAAAGTAGTTGGTGAACCAGGCAAGGCAGTCATTAGAAAAACCGAGGCTACTGAGTCTGCCGATAAGAATATGGTGATTGACAGAGTCGAAAGCCTTGGCCAGGTCGATGAAGACGGCTGCACAGTAATGTCTTTTATCAATGGCGGTTATGATATCGTTTAGTACCTTGAGCGTGGCTGAGGTGCACCCGTGACCGGCTCGGAAACCGGATTGCACAGCGGAGAAGGTACGGTGGGATTCGAGATGGTCAGTGATCTGTTTGTTGACTTGGCTTTCGAAGACCTTAGATAGGCAGGGCAGGATGGATATAGGTCTGTAACAGTTTGGGTCCAGGGTGTCTCCCCCTTTGAAGAGGGGGATGACCGCGGCAGCTTTCCAATCCTTGGGGATCTCAGATGATACGAAGGAGAGGTTGAACAGGCTGGTAATAGGGGGTGCGACAATGGCGGCGGACAGTTTCAGAAATAGGGGGTCCAGATTGTCAAGCCCAGCTGATTTGTATGGGTCCAGGTTTTCCAGCTCTTTCAGAACATCTGCTATCTGGATTTGGGTAAAGGAGAAGCTGGGGAGGCTTGGGCGAGTAGCAGCGGGGGGGGCGGGGCTGTTGGCCAAGGTTGGAGTCGCCAGGAGGAAGGCATGGCCAGCCATTGAGAAATGCTTGTTGAAGTCTTCGATTATCACGGATTTATCGGTGGTGACCGTGTTACCTAGCCTCAGTGCAGTGGGCAGCTGGGAGGAGGTGCTCTTGTTCTCCATGGACTTTACAGTATCCCAGAACTTTTTGGAGTTAGAGCTACAGGATGCAAATTTCTGCTTGAAAAAGCTGGCCTTTGCTTTCCTGACTGACTGCGTGTATTGGTTCCTGACTTCCCTGAACAGTTGCATATCGCGGGGGCTCTTCGATGCTATTGCAGTTCGCCACAGGATGTTTTTGTGCTGGTCGAGGGCAGTCAGGTCTGGAGTGAACCAAGGGCTATATCTGTTCTTGGTTCTGCATTTTTTGAACGGAGCATGCTTGTCTAATATGGTGAGGAAGTAACATTTAAAGAATGACCAGGCATCCTCAACTGACGGGATGAGGTCAATATCCTTCCAGGGTACCCGGGCCAGGTCGATTAGAAAGGCCTGCTCGCAGAAGTGTTTTAGGGAGCGTTTGACAGTGATGAGGGGTGGTCGTTTGACCGCGGACCCGTGGCGGATACAGGCAATGAGGCAGTGATCGCTGAGATCTTGATTGAAGACAGCAGAGGTGTATTTGGAGGGCAGGTTGGTCAGGATAATGTCTATTAGGGTGCCCATGTTTACGGATTTAGGGTTGTACCTGGTGGGTTCCTTGATGATTTGTGTGAGATTGAGGGCATCAAGCTTGGATTGTAGGACTGCCGGGGTGTTAAGCATATCCCAGTTTAGGTCACCTAACAGAACAAACTCTGAAGCTAGATGGGGAGCGATCAATTCACAGATGGTGTCCAGGGCACAGCTGGGAGCTGAGGGGGGTCGGTAGCAGGCGGCAACAGTGAGAGACTTATTTCTGGAGAGATTAATTTTTAAAATTAGAAGTTCGAACTGTTTGGGCATAGACCTGGAAAGTATGACAGAACTTTGCAGGCTAACTCCTCCCCCTTTGGCAGTTCTATCTTGACGGAAAGTGTTATAGTTGGGTATGGAAATCTCAGAATTTTTGGTGGCCTTCCTAAGCCAGGATTCGGACACGGCAAGGACATCAGGGTTGGCAGAGTGTGCTAAAGCGGTGAGTAAGGCAAACTTAGGGAGGAGGCTTCTGATGTTGACATGCATGAGGCCAAGGCTTTTTCGATCACAGAAGTCAACAAATGAGGGTGTCTGGGGACATGCAGGGCCTGGGTTTACCTCCACATCACCCGAGGAACAGAGGAGTAGTAGGATGAGGGTGCGGCTAAAGGCTATCAAAACTGGTCGCCTAGAGCGTTGGGGACAAAGAATAAAAGGAGCAGATTTATGGGCGTGGTAGAATAGATTCTGGGCATAATGTGCAGACAGGGGTATGGTGGGGCGCGGGTACAGCGGAGGCAAGCCCAGGCACTGGGTGATGATAAGAGAGGTTGTATCTCTGGACATGCTGGTCTCAATGGGTGAGGTCACCGCATGTGTGGGGGGTGGGACAAAGGAGGTATCAGAGGTACGGAGAGTGGAACTACAGGGTCCATTGCAAACCAAAACAATGATAATGATAACTAGCCTGAACAACAGTATGCAAGGCATATTGATATTTGAGAGAGACATACAATAAGGCATAAAGTGATTGCAGGTCTTGATTGGGAGAGCTAGCTAAAACAACAGGTAAGATAACAGCAGCAATAACAGGGTGCTAGTCTAACACAGCAACAACAGGTAAAAATGGCGACGACTAGGCAGAGAGGGTCGGATTAACTACACACAGATCCTGAGTTAAAGCACAGAGCCGACAGATAAAACACAAATAAACAGAATGGAGTACCGTGAATTAATGGACAGTCAAGCATGCATCAGTTATGTAGCCAAGTGATCATAGTGTCCAGGGGGCAGCCGTAGATGGAGCAGGGAGGCCTCCACTAAGCTAGCACGCGGCGTTTAAAGTTAGTAGCCCGGGGGGTGGTCTGCTCAGACGGAGGGGGTCTGCTCAGACGTGGTCGTGTCGACAGAGAATCCAAGCCGGATGGCGAAAGAGAGGTTGTGAATTGTAGAATTGTGTTTGCTAACTGGTGCTAGCTTCGTGGCAGTGGCGCTAGCTGCGCTAGCTGCAAGCTAGCTGTGAGGATCAGAAGTAGTGGCTCAGGGATTACGGCAGGAATCCGGCGTTGTTGTCGAGAGACAGTCCGATGCTGGTAAATTGGTGAGTAATATCCAGGCTAATAACAGGGCTGGTGTCTGTGCAGAAGGTAAAAGCTACTAGCAGCGGCAAAAAAATGGCTAAATTAGCTTGTAGCTGATTTAGACCAGTTGTGGTGGATTGGCAGGGCTCTGTGTCGGCAAAAAAAGGTCCAGTCCAATTGGCAAAAGAGGTATTGTAGCCCAAGAATTCGCTGGTAGACCTCTTCGGCTAGCCGGCAGATGGGCCTAGCTCGAGGCTAGCTCAAGGCTAACTGGTGCTTGCTTCGGGACAGAGGTGTTAGCCAGTAGTAGCCACTCGGTTGCAGCTAGCTAGCTGTGATGATACGGTGTAATTGTCCAGAGCTTGCGTCAGGAATCCGGTGATGTGGTAGAGAAAAAGCAGTCCTATATGCTCTGGGTTGATATCGCGCTTGCAGACTGGCAGGTATTGGCCCGGTATTGAAGCTGGCTGTGTCCGAGTTGAGGGTGAAGACCGCAGCAGTGGCTAACTGACTACTAGCTAGTTATCTGGCTAGCTTCTGATTGGGGTTACGGTTCTAAAGTATAAAAAATAGCAGGTCCGTACCACATTGGGTGAGGCGGAATGTAGGAATGTATATTCAGTTCCTAGATGGAAAGTGAAATTAATCTGATCTGGTACTGGTACTCCTTGTATATAGCTCCACATTGATCTGGTACTGGTACTCCCTGTATATAGCTCCACATTGATCTGGTACTAGTACTCCCTGTATATAGCTCCACATTGATCTGGTACTGGTACTCCCTGTATATAGCTCCACATTGATCTGGTACTGGTACTCCTTGTATATAGCTCCAAATTGATCGGTACTGGTACTCCCTGTATATAGCTCCACATTGATCTGGTACTGGTACTCCTTGTATATAGCTCCACATTGATCTGGTACTGGTATTCCCTGTATATAGTTCCACATTGATCTGGTACTGGTACTCCCTGTATATAGCTCCACATTGATCTGGTACTGGTACTCCTTGTATATAGCTCCACATTGATCTGGTACTGGTACTCCCTGTATATAGCTCCACATTGATCTGGTACTGGTACTCCCTGTATATAGCTCCACATTGATATGGTACTGGTACTCCTTGTATATAGCTCCACAATGATCTGGTACTGGTACTCCTTGTATATAGCTCCACATTGATCTGGTACTGGTACTCCCTGTATATAGGTCCACATTGATCTGGTACTGGTACTCCTTGTATATAGCTCCACATTGATCTGGCACGGGTACTCCCTGTATATAGCTCCACATTGATCTGGCACTGGTACTCCCTGTATATAGCTCCACATTGATCAGGTACTGGTACTCCTTGTATATAGCTCCACATTGATCTGGTACTCCCTGTATATAGCTCCACATTGATCTGGTACTGGTACTCCCTGTATATAGCTCCACATTGATCTGGTACTCCCTGTATATAGCTCCACATTGATCTGGTACTGGTACTCCCTGTATATAGCTCCACATTGATCTGGTACTGGTACTCCTTGTATATAGCTCCACATTGATCTGGTACTGGTACTCCTTGTATATAGCTCCACATTGATCTGGTACTGGTACTCCTTGTATATGCTCCACATTGATCTGGTACTGGTACTTCCTGTATATAGCTCCACATTGATCTGGTACTGGTACTCCTTGTATATAGCTCCACATTGATCTGGCACTGGTACTCCCTTTATATAGCTCCACATTGATCTGGTACTGGTACTCCTTGTATATGCTCCACATTGATCTGGTACTGGTACTCCCTGTATATAGCTCCACATTGATCTGGTACTAGAACTCCCTGTATATAGCTCCACATTGATCTGGTACTGGTACTCCCTGTATATAGCTCCACATTGATCTGGTACTGGTACTCCCTGTATATAACTCCACATTAATCTGGTACTTCCTGTATATAGCTCCACATTGATCTGGTACTGGTACTCCTTGTATATAGCTCCACATTTATCTGGTACTCCCTGTATATAGCTCCACATTGATCTGGTACTCCCTGTATATAGTTCCACATTGATCTGGTACTCCTTGTATATAGCTCCACATTGATCTGGTACTCCCTGTATATAGCTCCACATTGATCTGGTACTGGTACTCCCTGTATATAGCTCCATTCTTGTGTATTTTAATTTATTCCATTCTTGTGTTACTTATATTATTTTTAAACTCTGCATCGTTGGGAAGGGCACGTAAGCAAGCCTTACAGGGTAAAGTCTCCACCAGTTGTATTCGGCGCATGTGACAAGTAAAATTTAATTTGATTTAATTTGACACTTTCTGCCCTCCAGGACATCTACAGCAGCTGGTGTCACAGGAAGGCCAAGAAGATTATCAAAGACCTCAGGCACCCGAGCCACGGCCTGATACAGTACAGGTGCGTCAAAGCTGGCACCGAGAGACTGAGAACCAGCTTCTATCTCCATGCAATCAGACTGTTAAACAGTCACCACTAGCCGGCCTCCACCCAGTACCCTGCCCTGAACAGTTCTAGTCGGCTACCACCCGGTACTCTAACCTGCACCTTAAAGACTGCTGCCCTATGTACATAGTTATTGAACACTGGTCACTTTAATAATGTTTACATACTGTTTCACCCACTTTATATGAATACACTGTATTCTAGTCATGGCTCATCCTATATAACATATTTTTGTATTTTTCTGGATTATATGTGTATTGTTGTTTTTATCGATCGGTATTACTGCACTGTTGGAGCTAGAAACACAAGCATTTGCTGCACCTGCGATAACATCTGCAAATCTTTATACGACACCAATAAACTTTTATTTTATTTGTATTGGAGTTAAGAGGAGACTCTTTGCTGGTGAGTGATTCTGACATATCAGCTGACCAATAGAAATAGCCTTTAAGAAGTTGTAATGTCTCACTGTAGCACCAAAACAAATAAGCAAAGTATCTGATCAGCCTATTCTCTCTTCATTGATGGAAAATAGATGAGATTTAATGACATAAGTCAATAGTTATGAAAACTGAAAAGAAAAATGACCAGTCAGCGTTTGACTAGTCTACAGGTCAATGTAATTGAGTTCATTAGAGTCAAAACACATGTCAAACTAAAAAGAGAAAACGAAACAAGCAGAAAATAAATTAGCCCCGATGTAGTTATTTAACGATGACATGCAGTGAGTATGTCATCCCTTTTGCCATCAGAACAGCCTAAATTCGTTGGGGCATGGTGTCGAAAGCATTCCGCAGGGATGGATGCTGGCCCATGCTTCCCACAGTTGTGTCAAGTTAGCTGGATGTCCTTTGGGTGGTGGAACATTCTTGATACCACGGGAAACTGTTGAGCGTGAAAAACCCAGCAGCATTGCAGTTCTTGACACAAACCGTTGCGCCCGGCACCTACTACCATACCCCGTTCAAAGGCACTTCCCATGTTTTCTTTTAACCTTTTGTGTCTTGCCCATTCACCCTCTGAATGGCATACATACACAATCCATGTCTCAATTGTCCCCAGACTTAAAAATCCTTCTTTAACCTGTCTCCTCCCCTTCATCTACACTGATTGAAGTGGATTTAACAAGTGACATCAATAAAGGATCATACAGTAGCTTTCACCTGGATTCACCTGGTCAGTCCATGTCATGGAAAGACCAGGTGTTGCTAATGTTTTGTACACTCAGTGTATGTGTTTTGTACACTCACTGTATGTGGTAGACAATAAGGCTTGGTCTTACAAAAGGTTATAGATATTCAGACAAAACTATTGTTATTTTCAAAGTCATTTCACAACCAGTTGTATCTGTTGGATCCAGATGTAACATTGGGAGGAAAGGCAACAGGAAGAGAAGAGTGAACATCTAAGGATGTTAGTAGTTATTGGCTGCCAACTGGGGAGATCTTGCCATCAGTAAAAGTAGGCCTGCCTCCTGATATACATCTGTCATGCATTATGGCACAGAATGTCAAAGGTGCTCTGGTTATAGAGACACAGAAAGCAACAGGGAGGAGGGATCATTTTCCAAATGAACAATCTCCCTTCCCTTATTTGGTATTTTTGGGTTATTGGGGTCACTTTTTTTTATAGGAAGAGGGATTTCATAGATGTACATTTCTCCCTGTTTCCTTCAAGGGGGGACCCTGCATAGTGTGCATATTGGACACGGAAAGAATTTAAACAAGACTCCAACCCCATTTCCAAACAAGCGCTCTTCCCCAATCAGTGATGAGAGGGCCACGTCGGCTGTGTTTACTCCCGCTCAGCCCAGAGGAAACCGCTTGATTCTCCCTGATTACCTTGGAGGAGCACTCCTGAAACACTCGGAGGCTGGGATGGCATGAATAAGTGTGATTAAGAAGAAGGCTGCCACTTAACCCAAGTCAAATGTGGGCAGGAGAGGGATGGATGTTCCCAGAGCTGGAACTCAGCCCACTCTCTGAGAGACAGCTAAAGGGAGCTGAGGAAGGGAGAATCTGCCGCTTGCGGGACTGGGACTCAGACCGCCTCCCTCAGACACAGGTGGCTTGCCTGGAGCAATCAGAGAAGCTGCTCTTATCACAGTTGCATCCAAATGCACAAACTTTTTGGAAATATGAGTGTTTATCCCACATTGATATAGAACCCAGATGGTCTTTGTGTGCTATGTTAGCCCTCGGAGCTAAATCCTACAAGTAATGGACCAGGTATCAATCTCCAGACGTTTGTGTGACTCAATACCACATTAGCCCTGTATGCTAAAGCCTAGATAACTCTTGGAAATTGCGCATTGTTTTGGGTATCACCTTAGCAAAATACACCTACATTTGCTGCTTAGTGAAGTAAAAGTCATATTTCTTCAAATGACTGATTAACTTAAGGAGAGCACAAGTAATTCCACTGTGAACTAATTCAAATAGAAATCCCTTTGCCCAAATAAACTTATTATACTGAACACTGCATCAAGCGCCATTCATTCCACAAGGTGGCTCTCTCACTAACTCTTAAACTCAGAGGAACTTGATAATCAATTTGTTTTGGTCCGATTCACTTCAGCTCCAGTAGTGCACTGTGTTGCCTTGTATGGCCCTCTTTGGGAACTTACTAAAACTGCTACATAACGTGGATAAACTGCTACCACAGTGGGTCTCTTAACTTTTTCCTGTTTGTTTTGTATCACGCCTAAGGCTGCGAGTCACCATGGTCATCCTAACTGAGTCCATACACCCTGACTTCCTACCCAGCCCTCTGCTCTGCAGAACCACTCATTCTGTACATCTGCAGTAGTGATTAGTATTGCAGCGGTGGCTTGGCTTCTCTTTCAGCTGTCCCTCAGCCTTAGTGTTTTTTTGTTTCTTTACCCCCAGTCAATCTGTCAAGAGGGTGGCAGTCAGCCAGATGCCCACTAAACGCAGGCCTGTGGCAGCCAGCTCAGAGCCTGTGATGGCCACTAAACACACGCATCCATCCATCACCCCTAAGGCTAAAGAAAAATAATCACGAAGACTGTTGTTTTCATCATTTCATGTTGTCTCACCACGTCTCTTTTTATGACTGGATTTACAGATCTCTGTTGTCCTTCTATATTCAGTCAGCCTGTCTTGACTTAGCCGTCACCGATAAAGTAAATATGTAGAGTACTGATCCCACACCCTTTCCCCCTAATGTCTGAGGCAAGTTCACCTTTGTAGCCCCCGAAGTTTGAGTTACAGCTGTACCCTGGAGTGAAAGACACTCCCAAAACTAATCACAGCACCCCTAAGAGTCACTGAGTTCTGTGTAACTTGAGTCCTGTCTGACAAACCCTGACAGTGTCTTACCTGGAAGACGAGCACCTTGCCGTCGTCGGCCTGCAGGTAGAAGGTCCAAGTAGAGGAGATGAAGCTCTGAGCAGAGCTGACGATGTCGTTACACCAGCTGGACACGGTGTCCATGACGGAGGGGGGCATGGGACGGTGGGCCATGGCCTTCAACTGCAGGTAATAAAAGGTGGAACTGTTGAGTTTAGGTGCATTTATTTAATATGGCAAAGTCATGTGAAGTGAGAGTGTGAAGGTGTGTGGGGGGCAACGGGGAGCGTGTAAAAGTGGATGTGAAAGAGAGAGAGAGTGTAAATCCAACGCACATTCCTCGTCGTTTGAGGGGTGCAAAATCCACTTTTCACTTAAATCTCGCTAGATTTATTACTTTAATGTTATTGTTGAGACTCTTTCATACTCTTGTTTGTGCCTGTCGTTTTTTCCCGTTAACCTTACAACCGTGTAAATGTTTCTAAATAACCTATCAAACACACCACAGTAATGGCTGAAATGGGCTGAGTGAAATACATTGTCTTTCCGTTGAATCTATAAGAACGCTGAAGCTTCGCCTGGGATTTAATGTACCCTCTCAACACTTACATTACAAGAAAGAGAAGATCACTTTATTTTGATGAGTGTTCATTTTTTTGTGGAATTTAAAAAAGTAATTTAACACAGTTGAAATGTTTACAAATTAGATGCAATGAAATAAAAAGCAATTTTCAAAAATGAACACAGATTATAGTGATATTATGTCTGATCTTGCAAACAATGTAACGTATGTTTAGATACAGTGCATTCGAAAGAATTCAGACCCCTTGACTTTATCCACATTTTGTTACAGACAATTCTAAAATTGATTAAATAAAATATCATCAAACTACACACAATACCCCATAATGACCAAGTAAAAACAGGTTTTGAGAAATGTTTGCTTATTTAAAAAACAGAAATACCTTATTTACATAACTATTCAGACCATTTGCTATGAGACTCAAAATTTAGCTCAGGTGTATCCTGTTTCCATTGATCATCCTTGAGATGTTTCTACAACTTGATTGGAGTCCACCTGTGGTAAATTCAATCGATTGGAAATTATTTGGAAAGGCACACACCTGTCTATATACAGTGGTGTAAAGTATTTAAGAACAAATACTTTAAAGTACTACTTAAGTAGCTTTTTGGGATATCTGTACTATACTTTACTATTTATATTTTTGACTACTTTTACTTTTACTTCACTACATTCCTAAAGAAAATCATGCACTTTTTACTCCATACATTTTCCCTGACACACAAAAGTACGTATTACATTTAATGCTTAGCAGGACAGAAAAGTGGTCCAATTCAAGCACTTATCAAGAGAACATCGCTGGTCATCCCTACTGCATTTGATCTGGTGGACTCACTAAACACACATGCTTAGTTTGTAAATGATGTCTGAGTGTTGGAGTGTGCCCCTGGCTATAAGTAAATTTTAAAAACAAGAAAATTGTGCTGTCTGGTTTGCTTAATCTAAGGAATTTGAAATGATTTATACTCTTACTTTTACTTTTGATACTTAAGTACATTTTAGCAATTACATAGACTTTTGATACTTAAGTACATTTAAAACCAAGTACTTTTAGACTTTTACTCAAATAGCATTTTACTGGTTGACTTTCATTTTTACTTGAGTTATTTTCTATTAACTATATTTACATTTCCTCAAGTATGACAATTGGGTACTTTTTCCACCATTGTCTATATAAGGTCCCCCAGTTGACAGCGCATGTCAGAGCAAAAACCAAGCCATGAGGTCGATGGAATTGTCCGTAGAGCACCGAGACAGTATTCTGTTGAGGCACAGATCTGGGAAAGGGTACCAAAAAATGTCTGCAGCATTGAAGGTCCTCAAGAACACAGTGGCCTCCATCATTCTTAAATGGAAGAAGTTTGGAACTGTCACGACTCCGACCGAGGCAGGCTCTCCTTCCCGTTCGGGTGGCGCTCGGCGGTCGTCGTCACCGGCCTATTAGCTGCCACTGATCCTTTTCTCCCCCTCCTTATGTGTTTATTGATTACACCTGTTTTCATTTGTTGGTAATTAGTTGGGCTTATCAGTCAGCTGGCCCGCCCGGTTCTTTGTGCGGGATTATTAGTTGTTAAGCGTGGTGTCTGTTTTGTACTACGTGTCTAGGTGGTTACTGGACTGCTTTCATTCCCCCCGTGTCTGGGGTAGTTTTTTGTGAGCACCCAGTATATTAGAAGGGTGACTTTAGTTTCTCAGTGTTCATTAAAAGGGAACTTTTGTTATTGCACCCTCTGCTTCCTGCGTTTGACTTCGTACTCCGACACCCAGTCCTTACAGGAACCACCAAGACTCTTCCTAGAGCTGGCCGCCCAGCCAAACTGAGCAATCTGGGGAGAAGGGCCTTGGTCAGGGAGATGACCAAGAACCCGATGGTCACTCTGACAGAGCTCCATAGTTCCTCTGTGGAGATGGGAGAACCTTCTAGAAGGACAACCATCTCTGCAGCACTCCACCAAGCAGGCCTGTGTGGTAGAGTGACCAGACAAAAGCCACTCCTCACCAAAGAAGACTCGAGGTTGTAATCGCTGCCAAAGGTGCTTCAACAAAGTACTGAGTAAAGGGTTTGAATACTTATATAAATGTGATATTTCCGGGGGGTTTTCAACTGTGGGACCTTACATAGACAGGTGTGTGCCTTTTCAAATCATGTCCAATCAATTGAATTTGAACTCCAATCAAGTTGTAGAAACATCTGAAGGATGATCAACGGAAACAGTATGCACCTGAGCTCAATTTCGAGTCTCATAGAAAAGGGTCTGAATACTTATGTAAATAAGGTATTTCAGTTTTTTATTTTTAATAAATATGCAAAACAATTCTCAAAACCTGTTCGACCTATCAATTTTGAGATTTGTTGGCATTTTGGTCCATTATTAATATTAGTATTTTCAAAAAGTAAAAACAAAAATGTCAAAATCTTGATGAAAATGTATATTTTCTTTAGTTTGCCATACTACCGTCATCAAAATATTTATGAATTTTAACCATTTTAAAATGGACATACATCAATAATGAGACATCGCCACATTTGCATATTTTAATTCAATATTTCAGAAACATTTTAATATAAAAACGTATATTATTTGTGTCTACATTCAACTGGTAAAAGCTGATTGTGATATGATTAAGATTTTATTTTAAATCCCTATTAGTGTTGTGGTACCTGGCCTTAAAACCTTATAACAATTTTGATGACTGTTGCTAGTGTGAATGTATGAGGGTGTATACGGGTATATGAGGGTGTGTGTGTGTGTGTGTGTGTGTGTGTGTGTGTGTGTGTGTGTGTGTGTGTGTGTGTGTGTGTGTGTGTGTGTGTGTGTGTGTGTGTGTGTGTGTTTGTTTTACTGAAATCCTACGAAGTGACCATGCTCACCTTCCTCCTCTTGATCTCAGGTTCAGAGGGCTGGCTGGCACAGCCGGTGCTGCATGCCTCCTGCTCCAGCAGCTTGCTGTATGCTTCCTGGCAGGCTACAGAGAAAGAGAGGCGGAGAGAGATAGAGGGGGAGAGAGATGGGAGGGCACAGGAGAGAAAAGACAGAGAGACAAGATAAACCGATAGGGAGGGAGAAAATACAGCATCTGTCATTGCATCCCTATTCACCCCTCCCTACAGTCATCCATATCAGAACATTTGGGCAACTGCTGCCTGGACCAAGGAGGATAGCAGATCACAGCATGTTCAACAAACAAGCACAGCTTCAGTTGAGCCACACACAAACACATGACTTTTGAACTTTTACTGTTGAAAACCGATATCCTAAGTATAACTACAGTAAAGTACACACACTAAAGTGTAAAAAAAAGGAGTTGGTCTGATGTTCAAATGTGATGTGATGTCAGCAGCCTCCCCCGTTTGTTAAGGAACATTAGAGGAGCAATGGGCCATGTGCCATGTCATATCTGACCTGCACCACCTATTGAAATTTGCCTTATAAGTAAATCAGGTGTTAAATGAGGTGAAAATGAGACTGGATGAGGACTTTAATGTAATTTGGCTCTGGCACAGGCACATGAAACGCCTACTAGTAAATTAAGCACAGCTTGGGATAGTTCTCTGCAAAGATTAAATCCAGGGTCAAAGTTATGTAACAGTACTATAACAACACCTTGAAGTGGAACACAGGTAGGATCTCTGCTCTTGGTGATAGGCTGCCCTGTAGTATCTACCTGGCTTCATTGAGACCCCACCCTGTGAGTCAGGCTGCCTTACCTCCTTGACACTCCTCTCTGCTGGTGTTGAAGCCGGCATTTCCATTTACAAACTGACAGATGGAGTAAAGACGACAACCACGGTGACAGGCATTCAGAATGGAGTCCTTCAGGATAAAAATAAAAACATAGGAGGTAAATATGCTATGACCACAGAAAAAATGTATATTGTCCATGACAATGTACTTTAAGCAAATGTATAACTTGATAGAGTGATTTCAATTGGATTTCAGTTTTTCTAATAGATATGTCAAATGAGTTAAGGTGTTATCGGCACAAGTTGAGGCACAAGATGGCCTGAGAAATGTGGTTGTCTCACCTAAACTATGAATGCACTAAATCTAAGTTGCTCTGGATAAGAGTGTCTGCCAAATAACTAAAATGTAAATGTAAAATATTGCAAATGCCTGGGAATGTTGTGATGAGTGAAGAATTACAATCACTTGGTCACAGTTTTCTCCAAGCCTGGTTCTAATACAGAAGAACCAAACAGCGTCCCCAAGCGACTGACACGGGAACGTGATAGACAAAGAGATCCCCATGTCCGACGACCCCTGTTCGCCGATTTACTTTACAGGCGTATGTACAGTATCATGCGTATAATCGTTTCAATGAACTGCTTTATTCCGTGTTCATTGTGTGTCTAGCGGGACATTATTCTGGCCAAGGATTTACGGTTCCTTTGTATAGATATTTATTTGCTTACTCCAGTGGCAATTACAGTCCCATCATGAATAAAATAAACTCTCAACATCTGTTCAAGCACTATTTGTCACTACGGTTCTTATCTGTTCCAATAATATGCGCACATCAAAGGCATACATTAGGGCCTATAGGCTGGTGCAGTGTTCTGAAAACAGGTGATTCCGCATAGTTCATGGTGATCCATTTTGCTGCTCTGCTCCGCCCTGCATGATGTCTGAACCACACCTGAGCAGAGCTGAGGCGATGAGTAGGTGGGAAAATAACAACCTTGCCGAGAAACAGACACTAATACATTACTAAGCTACAATAATTTTTCAAATTGTACATAATTTAAGATGTTTTAAACATGGATATTGTAATCATTTAGCTATTATTTACATATCTTGCATATTGTGGTTCATGAACAAATAGATATTTCAGCTCACAATGAGGCAACCAGGAAACCATGCAAGTGCAATAGACTATTGGAGAATAGGCTACCATCTGCTTGGTCCGGTGCCCTCACAGTGATTTTATGACTTGATTTAATATAAACGTCCAGGGATTATCTAATGAAAAGACATTTGAGTAAATAAATCCTGATGAAGTAGGTGTAGTAGCCAGGCTATATGGATAGTGGAGGACCTGAGCTGTGAGAATGCGTCATAAAACGATAATTTCGGCCTAATTGTCCAAGATAATTTCCACTCAGTTCTTGAAATGAAGATAGGTAGCGTTGCGTACTGATGTTGCGATATTAGGATAAGCATGCCAATTAGTAAAATGATGGGCCTTCGTTAAGGATTGGCCATATTACATTTACAAGAGATTGCCAGAATTGAAAGATTAAAGGGACATCTACCGATATTCGATATACCGTATTCAATTTCGTATACAGTCGTCGAAATGTAAGCACTTACTATGGCAGTTATCCAAGCACGAAAATATACTTTTCTGTCACATTTATATTTAACCTAATATATTCTGCTTTTCTGCTATTCATGAATTATGTATTTAGACTATAGTTTCCAAGTATCACTTACTTTAGCTGGGCTTTTGTTTTTGACGGTGATCTGGCATTGCTTTTTGCAGTAATTGATGTCGCCTAGTTGATTGTCAAATAGATCAGAAGACGCAGCTACCAGCCCCGCTAGAAGCAGCGAGACGACGACGAAGACACCGCACACCCTGCAGCCGAACTGAAGCATTTAAAAGCCGGATTTGATCACCACAGTCTGGGCGAACACTAGCGCTTTTAGTGGACTCTGAGCTTCTCAGTTGGATGACGCTTCAACCCGATTTCTATCTGCTTCGGTAATATTGTGCTATGGTTTTGTGGTGTCGTCACTCCAAAAATCATCACGCTCACGCTGCTGCGCGCCCCCTCTTTGTGCGCTCTGCACTCCACAGTGCAAATTCACTGCAGTGCATAGGCCCACTGCTAGCATTCATACATTGTATGATGGAATGTCTATATCATGGGAAAATAAAATAGACAGTAGCCTATTTTCACTTGTTATTTAACCAGTCTGTAAGATAATCGTTATCATTCCTTCCCATTTTTTACAAGGCCTCTGTAAATAAGAGAAGGCGATTAAATTATTGCAATAATGATCCTATTGTCTAATGACATGGAATATAGGCCTAACAATGTTTCATGTAGGCAAAACATCACAATTCAACTGGTAACTAAAACATAACAATTCAACTGGTAACTAATTAATGCACAAGGGGGTGGGGTATCTGGCCAATATAAGATGGCTAAGGGCTGTTCTTATGCATGACTCAACATGGAGTGCCTGGATACAGCCCTTAGCCGTGGTATATTGGCCATATACCACAAAACCCCGAGGTGCTTTATTGCTATTATGAACTGGTTACCAACACAATTAGAACAGTAAAATGCTTTTTTTGTCATACCCGTGGTATATGGTCTGATATATTACTGCTTTGAGCCAAATCAGTATTCAGGGTTCAAACCACCCGATTTATAAATACAATTATAAACTGGATGGTTCCAGCCCAGAATGCTGATTGGCTGACCGCCGTGGTATATGAAACCGTATACCATGGGTATGACAAAACATTCGTTTTTACTGCTCTAATTACTCCATTAACCAGTTTATAATAGCAATAAGGCACTTCTGGGGTTTGTGGTATATGGCCAATATACCATGGCTAATGGCTGTATCCAGGCACTCTGCGATGCGTCGTGCATAAGAACAGCCCTTAGCCATCTTATATTGGCCATATACCACAGCCTCTTGGGCCTTATTGTTTAATTATAGACTAGTTATAGAGAGCCCACCTGATGGCACAGTGCAGTTTATGAGGCATGCACTAACCTACTGACCCACAGTCTTTTAGCCTAAATTAGTATTGTATAATACTATAATATAGGCCTACTAATATGGCCTAACTATGTAGGCCTAACAACTTTTATAAGTTTGAATAACACAGTAAAGTTATTAACTTAATGTAAGAAACCCCTTACAATTGAATGTGATTTTGTCAGTCAACAGTGAACAATAACACTTCTGCACAACAGCTTAACTCTTTGCTTTTATATAAAACATCAAAATAGCATCTCTTTCTATTCCATGTTTCTAATGAGTGCTTGATAGGCTGAATCTTGTTCATAAGAATGTGCCAGGTGGCCTGTATGAATGAATCTTCTATTTTGAGTATAGGGACTTTAGAGAACTTTAACCTGTCCCTATGCTGTTTTAATGAATCAATTCAATTACTTGCCTTGACTATAACCATGAAGTAGACCCAACTATAAAATTAGAGATGGAATGTTATAGAATATACGTTTTTTTCTTCTTCTTTGTAATGGATAAAAAGTATACAAAATGAAGAGCAATAATGACTTGAGACCGTGTGGGAAGACAAGGGAGGGGCTTATAAAGTATCAACTTCAATGTTTTAGCTTTTGAGGCGTGCACCGCAGAAAACCCTTACTAAACCCTTAGGTTACTTTCATACAACCACTGTTTATAAGCTCATCCGCACTTTTAGCCTACACACGGAGTTCTGACGTTCGATCTAAACGTAGTTCCTTCGTTGGAATTAGACTGTTGATTCAACGTTGTTGGAGAGCTGGGTTTGAATTCCTGCATTTTCTCCCGCAAGATTGTGTTTGAACCTTTACTGTTCCGAACCCTCAAGTCTTGGAGTCAAAACGTAGGAGGGAAAGGACAAGAAAAAGCCAAAAAGGCTATCTGAAACATGCTCTCCTTGTTGTGCCTCATGCTGTTTGTTCCACGTGTGTTCTCCTCATCGACACGTAAGTAGCCTACAAAACTCAGAAGTGTGATATTGTGAGAAGCCGACTACCAAGTTTGCCATAAGCCTGTTTCGACTGATTTGAAGGGGAGGGACGCTCACCCTCTATTAGTCAACAAAAAAAAGTTACATCTTATGTACATGTTACAATTCTCAACATGTGTTAGATACATTGTATGTAAAGGTAAAGGTACAAAATACAAAACTCACTGTCTGATTCACAGGTGTCCAGACTGTCCACATGTGTACTTGCCAGGTTATTATAAAATACATGTATTATGAACTGGGTGATTTGAGCCCTGAATGCTGATTGGCTGAAAGCTGTGGTATAACAAAATTTATAAACTGGGTGGTTCAGCCCTGAATGCTGATTAGGTGACAGCCATGGTATATCAGACCGTATACCACGGGTATGACAAAACATGTATTTTTAGTGCTCTAATTACCTTGGTAACCCGTTTATAATAGCAATATGGCACCTCTGGGGTTTGTGATATATGGCCAATATACCACAGCTAAGGGCTGTCTCCAGGCATTCCATGTTGCGTTGTGCCTAAGAACAGCCCTTAGCCGTGGTATATTGGCCATATACCACACCTCCTTAGCCGTGGTATATTGGTCATATACCACACCCACTCGGGCCTGAATGCTTAAATAAAGCTCACATAATACAATAATAAATGAACAGATTATGAGTTATATTTCAAGATGTCTGATTTATTTATGTCCAAAATATGGGCATAATGTTTGGTGGATTTGAAGATGAATTGTAAGTAAATTGGTAATAACTACTTACTTATAATGCAACAAGTCTGCATAGGAGATTATGGCATTGTACACATTTGTGCATGAGTAATTGTAAACTATTCTTCATATACATTTCACCTATTGAAACCAATATCCTGTGAGAATGTTCCAAAGACAAAGTGAATGCCTGTTGGATCATTTTATTTTATGGTAATAATATCCTATGAAAACCGTAACCATGTGCCTAGCAGCTAAATTGGATTTCTTTGTAATGTATTGTTGAACTAACAGAGAAATAGGCCACAGAGGTGATTAAGTTCAAAATAAAAAAAATCATCTGAAATTCCTAAGTTGAAAATTGATGCAATGTTGCTGTGAAACATACAATTAATTTACCCTATTTGTGTAAACGTAAAGTGTAAATATCAGTGGACACACTGGGTTCGGCACATCTCACACCAAGTCCTCTTTAGTCCGGTCAGACTCATAGCGCGTAGCATATTGCCACATATGTTAGATAGCTTGTCTACCGCCCACCAACAGCACACTTAATAAACCTCCTCACATTAACCCTTGAATCTCCCCCAAAGGAGCCAAGTCCTAACACATTCAAACAGGAACGCTTCTCAGGGCATTTCTAATGAAGCATCCATCATAAGATGAGTCAGAAGATTAAAGGAATAGTGGGGATGGAAAAGCATTCAAGAATTTTACCAACAACCTTGTCGGACGTCTCCAAGTGATCTCCCAACAGTTTCAGCACAGGACCCATAAATCCACTTCATAACTCTCAGGTTCCCCTGAGTGTTTGCAATCAGAAAGATTCATTATCTATTAACTCTGAACATATTAATATCAAGAACAAAAATGTTCAAGCAAATCAAATCAAATGTTTTATTGCCGTACGTGCCGTACGTACGGTTTATTGCCGTACGTGTTAAGCCATCATCAACTCCAGGAGTGAAGCCCATTTAAAGTAGTGTGTTTCTGTATGTCTCTCCCCCAGCAGTGGCTGTAATCTTCCCCCAGGACCCGGCGTTGCGGATGGGCTCCAGCCTGACGGCCACGTGCACAGTGAGCCCCGAGCGGGGGCTGCATGCCAACACTATGTACTGGACCATGAACGGGAAGAGACTCCCTAGTAGCACGTACGACCTGCTGAGCCCCAACTGCCTCAGTGTCACTCTGCACCACCTCAATGGCTCCCAGCAACAGTCTGGGGACAACCTGGTGTGTCACAGCGGAGATGGACATGTCCTGGCTGGCTCCTGTCTCTACGTGGGCAGTAAGTGTCAGACTGGCCCTGGAGGCCTCAACCACTTCTTCTGGGGACAGGTTTTCAGAACATTGAATCCAAATCAAAATTATCCTGTGTTGTTTTTCATTCTAAACCCCCTTCAGATTTATTTCCTCCTTGAATTCGGGTGAAAATGACAAAAACTTCTCAGATGTTCTGAAAACTAGATTGTGGTCCTTAAACTGTCTGTGCTCAAAAGGACAGCGCTGGGGTGTAACAAGGAGACAGTATTCACTTGTCTGTCGGAGTCATCAATACTGTCAGAGTAAGCAGCTCAGGGCAGTGCATTTACAAAATATTGTTTTTTTGTTTGTTTAAAAGCCTTTTTGATGATAAGCTGTGTGTTTGCTATGATTTTAAAGCCTGCTATATTACTCCACTCTAATCTCTAGTGTCTCCCGGCAGTGGTTTAAGTACAGGGGATCATGTATTATACATGACATGTATTGACAGAGGCAATGTTTCACTCATGCAGAAATCTTTGCAAACAAACAACAGAGCCCATGTGAAAATAATAGTTATTCTATTAAAATCCTAACGTACAGAGCCTATTCTGTCTGTCTTCGAATCATACACCCAGAGCCTCAGTTGAGCTGCTCAGTGGGTTGTAATCAGCATCACTACTTTGCTTCTGTTTCTAACTACATCTGTGTTTGATAGTCTATCATGGAGAGGAAATGAGAGAGGAGCTGAATCCTCTAGCCTGTCGTCTGAGGTTAAGCAATGTGCCAGTTTGTCATTATGGGATTGAGTGATCATTATTATCCATTGTGAAATAGGAACTACTATACTGATGTATTTGTTTGTGGTACATAAACACTTTGTTTAATGCATCATTTTAATGTCCATTGTGATACTAAGATGTTTATAACAGCTTTGTATAATACACATTGCACAACCACTCTTGTAGCCATTAAGAGAACCATATCTTTTCACTGTTAATGTGCAGTGCCCCCGGAGAAGCCGGTCAACCTAACCTGCTGGTCCCGAAACACAAAGGACCTGAGCTGCAAGTGGACCCCTGGGGGTCGGGGCGAAACCTTCATCAAAACCAAATACACCCTCAAGTACAAATTGAGGTGAGAGCCACAGATGTCCAGCATCTCCCAGGTGATCACCCAACCCACCATAATTTCTGCCTAGAAACAATGATCGATGCATCACCTGGAACACAATTACTTTCTTTTACTCACTAAAGGCCTATGTAATTCTGATGATACATTGCAAAGACTGTAACCACTGCGTTGTTGAACTGCAGGCATTCATTTGACTCTTAATGCTGTTTACACTGTTAACATTTCAAGGTCCAGTGCACACTGAAAATGTTACGCTTTACTGGTTGTTGGCAGTACATTATATTGAGAATTTTGTTACAGATATGAGTGACTTTATGTTGCTGTGTGTTCTGTGCAGGTGGTACGGGCGAGAGAGGGAATGTGAGGACTACAGCACGGGGCAACGCTACACGTGTTATATCCCCCGGGACTTGGCCCTCTTTACTCCCTACGAGATCTGGGTGGAGGCGTCCAATCAGCTAGGGACTGCCACCTCTGATGTCATCACTCTGGATATCCTGGATGTGGGTAAGTGGAGTGAGCCTTTTGTCCAGTCTCCCTCCTGCTCCCCACCCCGCTCCAGACCTGCTAGGGTGGGTACGCCATGAAAATGTCCCGTCACGACGGTAGGACGTGCTAAATTCTTCCTCTCTCCTGTGTTACATGAGTCCATCGTGATCTCATCCTTTCCTTTTCTCTCCTCCTCGCCTCACATCACTAACTCACCGCCTGATCTCCTGCATATGGCTAACACACTTTCATGTGAGAAAGGAAATGTATGTGTTCCCAATCAATCCCAATAACAATATCATGGATTATGGCTGTGATTATTAAAGATAAACTGAACTGTACTAAATGTTCACTGAACTTCAGACATTTGGCAAAAGTGATACACTTACAAAACACAATGAGGATGGGAAAATAAGGTTGAGGACATGAAACTAAATATCACAAAATTTAGCTTGGCCTTCATATTGGTCTTGTATTACAATGTTGCAATATGCCAGTTTACCACACTAGTTTATGATAAAACTATAATCATCAGTCATATGTTGTATGTCCCTCCCTATCTTCAGGCTATGCTCAAACCCTACACCCCAATCCCTCCCTATCTTCAGGCTATGCTCAAACCCTACACCCCAATCCCTCCCTATCTTCAGGCTATGCTCAAACCCTACACCCCAATCCCTCCCTATCTTCAGGCTATGCTCAAACCCTACACCCCAATCCCTCCCTATCTTCAGGCTATGCTCAAACCCTACACCCCAATCCAAGCACTCTGTTCTGCCACCTCTGGTCTCTTGGCACTCCCACCCCTACAGGAGGGCAGCTCCTGCTCATTCCAGTCCAAGCTCTTCTCTGTCCTGGCACCCCAATGGTGGAACCAGCTTCCCCCTTAAGCTAGGACAGCAAAGTCCATGCCCATACTCCGAAAGCACCTGAAACCCTACCTCTTCAAAGAGTATCTTAAATAATGTCCAGGTCACAGTTGTAAATGACAATTTGTTCTCAACTAGCTTACCTGGTTAAATAAAGGTGAAATAAAATAAAAAATAAATAAATAATAATCCACCTCCTCACCTCGACCCCCCTCCCCCCAAAAAACACTTGCACTTCACTCCCTCCCCTTTCTAGCTCTGACTTTGCTGATAACTACTTTATTGAGGAAAAGTTTACTTACTATGCCTGTGATATGTGGTTGTCCCACCTAGTTATCTTTAAGATTAATACACTAACTGTAAGCCGCTCTGGATAAGAGCGTCTGCTAAATGCCTAAAATGTAAATGTAATGTATAGCCTAAGGCTTGAGGTGTGTCCCTGTGGTTAAAAGGGAAAGCGATTGACCTTTGTGTTGCTCTGCTATGTCCCTCCCTACTATACTGGACACACCTAGAGACTACAGGTAGGTTGGTCTGAAGGGAGAGGAGACTGGTCGGAACACATGACGCATCAAGTAACTTCATATTTCTTCACCAACTCCGCAGTGGAAAACATAAGCTGTGGAATCTTCCTTGATTTTCTGCTCCCCTGGGGGGCGAACTTGATGAAACCAATAAAGTGCATCAGCACACACACAAAGTCAAACAGGAAATGAATGGAGCTATAGACTTCTCAAGAAGACAATCACAAATTGTCTTCTGACATTTTTATATGATTCTCTCTCCTCCTCATTCTCTCTTTATATGATTCTCTCTCTCTTTCCCCCTCTATCAACAGCATCAAAGTACTTGACTTCTTTGAGAGCCTTACTGCAGTGGGAAACATGTTTTTTTAATGCTGGAGCGTGTGCCTAAATCATCAGACTGGGGAGAGAGCAGAAACAGACACTGACCTGATTACCCTGCGTCCATAACTACACTCATTCTCAGGACTGGGAGAGAAGGAGAGAGTGAGAGAAAATGAGAGGGGGGGTGGGGAAAGAGGAGAGAGAGGAGGGGAAGGAGATCGTGCATGAGGCAGGAAGAGAGAAAGAGAGGGAGAGAAAGAAAGAGAGAGAGAATGAGACCGGGAGTGAGAGCAAGAGGATAAAATGTGGAGGATACTGTGAACTTAAGGAGAGAAGCAAAGTGTTCTTTCAGAGTAGATGAGATAGACAGCATTGGTGCTGGACAACAGTACAGCCCAGGCCCGACAGTGAACATTCATGACCGTGTTTTATTCAAGCATGGTGGCTGTGATATCTAGATATAGCTGTAGTGTCTGTACAGTGTGGTACAATATTTACCAAGGGGTTTCTCAGAGTGGAGAGTGTGGATGCTGCCTCATCTCAGTCCTCTACTTGTTCAGGGCAGAAATATAGAACATAATAATGTACTGCAAAACCTTAAACAACAAAGATAAAAAAATATATATATATTTTTGTGCTCATGAAGCATTGCTAAGGGTATACTCTATTTACTGAAATTAGCAGTGGTGGAAAAAGTACCCAATTGTCATACTTGAGTAAAGGTAATGATACCTTAATAAAAAAGTCACCCAGTAAAATACTACTTGAGTAAAAGTAAAAAAATATTTTGTTTTACATTTACTGTAATTGCTCAAATATACTTACTATAAGTATAAAAAGTATAAGTAACAGTATAAATCATTTCACATTTCTTGTATTAAGCAAATCAAACTGCGCCATTTTCTTGTTTTTTTTAAATTTACGCATAGCCAGGGGCAACCTCCAACAAACGAAGCATTTGTGTTTAGTGAGTTGGCCAGATCAGAGGCAGAAGGGATGACCAGGGATGTTCTCTTGAGAGGTGAATAAATTGGACCACTTTCCTGTCCTGCTATACATTCAAAATGTAACGAGTATATTAGGTGTCAGGTAAAATGTATGGAGTAAAAAGTACATTATTTTATTTAGGAATGTAGTGAAGTAAAAGTAGTCAAAAAATATAGATAGTAAAGTACAGATACCCCAAAAAACTACTTAAGTAGTACATTCAATTATTTTAACTTAAGTACTTTACCACTGGAAATTTGTATTGAGTTTTTTGTTCCGTAGGTTTAGCACATATAAGTCATTATACAGCTTTGTGACCAACCGGTGTCTACATTCCTGTTGTTTCAGTGACCACAGACCCTCCAGACAACGTCCATGTGAGTCGTGTGGGGGAGCTTGAGGACCAACTGACAGTGCATTGGGGCATCCCCCCGGCACTCAAAGACTTCCTCTTCCAGGCCAAATACCAGATACGCTACCGACTGGAGGACAGCACTGAATGGAAGGTAGAGTAGTAACGTTACTCCAGCTTTGTTTCAACATTCATTCACATTTCTCTCTCTCTGAGGTACAGTGCCACGTCTATGGCATCTCATATCTGTGTAAATATTTGAGATGTATGAGTGTCAGGTACTCTCCAGGGATTACAGAGCTGTATTTTGGCTTTCAAGCCAAGCTTGTGCATGCTTGTTTGTGGATTCTGTTTTTACTGAAAGATAGGCGTGAAAGTCTGATTTCTGCTACTTAACGTGTTTTTGTCAGGAATGTGTGCATGTGTGTGTGGTTAATAGATTCACTATGAGAGTATTTTTTATATATTTTCTTTGATGTCTCTCAGGTGGTGGACGATGTAGGTAACCAGACATCGTGCCGGCTAGCGGGGCTAAGGGCAGGGACGGTGTACTTTGTCCAGGTGAGGTGCAACCCAGTGGGGATCTACGGCTCCAGGAAGGCTGGGATCTGGAGTGACTGGAGCCACCCTTCAGCTGCCTCCACGCCCCACAGTGGTGAGTAAAGATTTACATAGCACTTTAAGAGGAAGGATAGGTCTCATAAGGTGTTATAACACTGCATTAGGATTTATTTACAACAGACATAAGCTTGCTGGGGCGTTTATGACATTCGTGAGCACTTGTTGATCTTCAATAGTGCACATTGAAGATTTTATGGGAAATCGTGTAAAGTTTAATATTATTATGGCTCATGATGAGCCATGGGACATTAAATTGTCCTCTAATAATCAACCTTTCATTGCCAATTAAACCAAAGAAACAATAACCTCATCCCAGATTAGTCTTCAACATCCTGGGAAAATGAGATTCAAACCGTATGTGACCACAGAACGCCAAACATCAAATTACATGATAGAAATCTTTCATCTGAGGATTAAAATAACTCAAGCTGAGATGGCAAAGAGTTGAGGGAGACATCAGATAGATATACTTTTTTTTCTCTTTTGTTAGGCAACTTGAAATGCAGTCCGTCAGTTGCACACAGGGCATTAACACTGAGTGGAAACAGATTTGGGGAGTACATTGGCAGATAATGGGTTACAAAGGTTATGTGGTATTTAATTGGAAGGGGGTTGGAAGTTGGTATCAGGCTCTGTTTGCCATACACCATTGGTTGTGGCCGGCTTTATATTGGGAGTGCACCAAATCAATTTTGTGAATCCTTTCTATTGTAGTCATATCGAATGTATTATAATCAAATAGACTATTCTCAATACTCAAGAGAATGACCTTGCACATTAGCCAGAGCCCAGAGGTTATGCAGAGTTCCTAGCCCCGTGTGAGCCACTGACCGCTCGTCTCCAGCTGGTTTAGTTGTAGGAGAACATTAGGTTCCATTCAATCAAACCTGCATTGCGGTTACGCGACAGCTCTTTTCCCCATGGTCAAATAAAATCACAAAATAACTACGGGTACTGCAGGAAGTGTGTGGACGGGGAGTAGTTTGTACACAATGGCACTGCGTAAACACGGCTGTGGCAGGTTCAATTGAATTGGAGCCAGTGTTCCTCTGAGCAGTCCTCTCTGACTAACCTTGTTCACACTGTCTTCTCCCTGGGCAGAGCGGCTGCAGAGTGGATCATGTGAGCCCAAGCCAGGCGAACAGAACTCCACCCTGCGACGGGAGCTCAAGCAGTTCTTTGGCTGGGTTCGCAAACACGCCTATGGCTGCAGCGGCATGTCAATCAAACTCTACGACCAGTGGCGGGTGTGGCTGCAGAAATCGCATAAAACGCGCAACCAGGTAGGTAAGAATAATATCCCCTTTATTTCTGTTACAACTCAGTCATGGTACATAACTGTGAAGCCTATGCTATGTACTACTAGGCTACTGTAGCTCCTTATCACAACAACACCCTCTGTTGTCAATGTGTTGAACTCTGCATACACCCTGATTTTCTGACCCCCTTTGTCCTGAATTGAACTTTTGCGATGTGTTCAGTGTTGTGGAAGCACACAGAACCATCATTGCCCTAAAACTTGTTAGACATTCTGATGTCTGTGTCTGTTTTATGCTCAGGTATGTGTGCGATTTCCACTTTTTCGGCACAGAGTACAGCTTAATGTTGATATCCACTCAGTTTTCTGAGTCATGCAATATCATTTTATTATTTTAATGGCATAGATTTGATTTTCAGTCGATTACCACAACAAAGAGAAATGAGCATGTTAATATAATTAAGAACCACTTTAATGTGTTGCTTTTGTGTTCTCTCTGTGACGTGAGGAGCTTGTTTCACAACATAACTCACCCCAAATGGCAGCCAGGAGGACTGAGCTCACCGCTAAGCCACATCCTCTGTACCTCTGAACCTAATCGTTGGTTGTTATGCTACTGAGGACAAGAGAACTGCCTGACACGTTTAGCTCACATGATTAGCGTGGCGTATCCTGAATAGTGTCTGTGTTTAACTGCTCTGAGAAAAAAGGGCAGTTCAACTGGCTGTTACCAATACAATATTCAAATAACATACAGCTCAGACACCCATACATACCCCACAAGACATGCCACCAGGGGTCTCTTCACAGTCCAAGTCCAAAGAAAATTCACGGCAACGCTCAGTATTATATATGATCGCATGGAACTCCCTTCTCCAGTTTCTAAAGTAAACAGCAAAATGGCCTTAAACAAAACAGATGAATTAAAACCTCTACGGGATCGGTGACCCCTCCGCGGGATGGTTGAGCTAACGTAGGCTAATGTGATAAGCATGAGGTTGTAAGTAACAACAAAATAAATCCCATGACATTGACATATCTGATATGGCAGAAAGCTTTAATTCTTGTTAGTCTAACTGCACTGTCCAATTTACAGTAGCTATTACAGTGAAATAATACCATGCTATTGTTTGAGTGCACAATTATGAACTTGAAAATGTATTAATAAACCAATTAGGCACATTTGGGCAGTCTTGATACAACATTTTTAACAGATATGCAATGGTTCATTGGATCAGTAAGAGACTTTGCACATACACTGCTGCCACCTTGTGGCCAAAATCTAAATTGCACCTGGGCTGGAATAATACATTACGGCCTCTCTTGCATTTCAAAGACGGGAAAAAAACAGTTGAAAACGCATGTTTTTTTTCCTTTGTATTATCTTTTACCAGAACTAATGTGTTATATTCTCCTACATTAATTTCACATTTCCCCAAACTTCAAAGTGTTTCCTTTCAAATGGTATCAAGAATATGCATATCCTTGCTTCAGGTCCTGAGCTACAGGCAGTTAGATTTGGGTATGTAATTTTAGGCGAAAATTGAAAAAAAGGGTCGGATCCTTAAGAGGTTATAAACATCTTAAAAGGCACAATAGTGACTGTGAAATGACACACACACACACACAAATAGGCACACTAACACACAATCTACACACATTATTTAGTTGTATATTGTTGTATTTTACATTTGTGTGACTGTCTATCAGTGTAGCAGTGTTTTGTTATTTGTCATGTTTTATATTTTTTCGTGGACTCCAGGAAGAATAGTTGCTGCTTCGGCAAAAGCTAATGGGGATCCAAATAAACTAAAAACCAATACGCAATTAGTGTCAGTATGATAAGGAATATGAATTACCGTTCAATTGAATTACCCCAATATTAAACATTTGTTTTCCCTTTCAGATTCTATAAGGCGATAAATCATAACACATCCTAAACATCATTGAAATATTTAAGCAACATTCACAACAGCAACTGAGAAACTGTCAGAAGGCCACTTTGAGGCCTCTCGGTGAAAGCGATCCAACACTGGATATTCCAGCATTTGGTCACACACAACAACTCTTCTTTGTAGGAATCCATGTGGAACAGAAAAAGACCTGATGCAAGACGCCAGCGTGTTACACTGCTGTCTGCAGCCCTGGATTAAAATAGAGTGGAATCCCATCTCTGAGAACTTCTCCTCTCCATCCCCTCCTCTCCACACAAACACACTCTTACACTCACATCTCCTGGGAGTGCCAAAGTGGAGAGCCTTTTTCTTAGCACATTTCAGACCAAGGCCCTCTGATCGCTGAGTGGGAGCATGGAAAAGTTTCTTAATGTAGCATTAGTATGTGCTCGACTCAGATGGCCATAAATCATCTTACAGACTACCGTCAGATCAGACACATAGTGGCCACCATCACAGGCTTTTACCACAGACACAAGGGTATTATGCAATCTTGCTGGAATGTCATATACAGTATAAAGAACTTCACTAATTCAGCTCCTGTTCTGGAAACTCAATCACAGAACATTTGTCAGAATTCAATAAGATGAAGGTATTTTCATAATGTATTTCCATTCTAGCAACTTTAATAGCCACACAGTTGTCTAAGCCACACTATATATAAACAAAAGTATGTGGACACCCCTTCAAATTAGTGGATTCGGTTATTTCAGCCACACAGGTATAAAATGGAGCACACAGCCATGCAATCTCCATAGACAAACATTGTCAGTAGAATTGCCTTAGTGAAGAGCTCAGTGACTTTCAATGTGGCACCTTTCATTTGGTCAAATTTCTTCCCTGCTAGAGCTTCCCCGGTCAATTCTATGTGCTGTTATTGTGACGTGGAAACATCTAGGAGCAACAACGTCTCAGGCACAAAGTGGTAGGCCACACAAGCTCACAGAACGGAACCACCGAGTGCTGAAGTGGGTAGCACGTAAAAATCATCTGTCCACTACAGAGTTCCAAACTGCATCTGGAAGCAACGTCAGCACAAGATCTGGCCGTTGGGAGCATCATGAAATGGGTTTCCATGGCCGAGCAGCCGCACACAAGCCTGAGATCACAATGCCAAGCGTCGGTTGGAGTGGTGGAAAGCTCACCGCCATTAGACTCTGGAGCAGTGGAAACGCATCCTCTGGAGTGATGTATCACATGTCACCATCTGGCAGTCCGACTGGGTTTGGCAGATGCCAGGAAAACGCTACCTGCTCCAATGCATAGTGCCAATTGTAAAGTTAGGTGGAGGAGGAATAATGGTTCAGGCCCTTTAGTTCCAGTGAAGGGAAATCTTAACACTAGAGCATACAATGACAATTTAGACAATTCTGTGCTTCCAACTTTGTGGTAACAGTTTGGGGAAGGCCCTTTCCTGTTCAGCATGACAATTCCTTTGTGCACAAAACAAGGTCCATGCAGGAATGGTTTGTCGAGATCGGTGTGGAACGCCGACTGCGAGCCAGGCCTAATTGCCCAACATCAGTGCCCAACCTCACTAATGCTCGTGGCTGAATGGAACCAAGTCCCCGCAGCAATGTTCCAACATCTAGTGGAAAGCCTTCCCAGAAGAGTGGAGGCTGTTAAAGCAGCAAAGGAGGGGGACCAACTCCATATTAATGCCCATGATTTTAGAATGAGATATTTGACAAGCAGGTGTCCACATACTTTTGGTCAAGTAGTGTATGCATTAATGGATGTAATTGCATAGGTCTTTTAATTACAAAAACTTGGGTTGGTATGCTCATACACCGTTTTGTGGATTGGCTGGTGTATACAGTCATAGCAATTGAACTTCAGATATTTCTGCAGTTTGTTGGTCATATGGAAGTGTTTTCTTGTTCTTTGGGTTTGTACTACTCTGGATTCCTTTTGTTGAAATAAGTGGCATAATGTTTAACTGTATATACTGTGTCTGAGTGACTGTGCAGATGAGGACATTTTTATATTGCTTATATTTTTGTATATGAATATTTAAGAAATTCTAATTAATAATTTCCCTCATTAAGTTATGTTCAGTTATCAATGATAAATATAACTGTCATATATTTTGGCCGTTTGTCTATAAAACAATAAAGGAATAACACTTGCCTTGGAATGTTTTTTTATTAAAAGAGCAAATTATCACACAGGTACACATGCAGAGATAAGCAGGATACAGAATGACCCTGGGCAGACACTGCAGCAGTCAGGTGGAGCCAGGGAAGGATCAATAACTTAGGCAAATGAATAAAAAGGGGGAAGTTGCAGCAGAGGAGTCCATCAATCCCTGTCTGGGCGGCAACCTCCTGGGAGTCCCCATCACACAGACTCCTCGGAGTCGTATTTAAAGTCCTGCAGGATGTCACTCAGGGCCTCCTTATTCTTTATGATGCTGCAGCAGGGGAGACAGATGGAGGCATTAGAGCAGGGCTCTCCAACCTTGTCCCTGGAGAGCTACCGTCATGTAGGTTCACTCCAACCCTAATCTAGCACACCTGATTCTAATAACTAGCTGGTTGATAAGTTGAACCAGGTTTGGAGCGAAAACCGAACTGGGGTTGGAGCGAAAACCTACAGGAGGGTAGCTCTCCAGGAACAGGGTGGAGAGCCCTGCATGCATTCCCTGTGAGTAGTCTGCATGCAAACAGCAGGTAGGTCTTATGAGAAATGACATCAGTGATTGCACATGGCAATGGAGCAACTTAACGAGACACTGAGCTGCCCCTGCAGCTTCAACACTCAGCAGTTTGAGTCAGCACATTGAGGGAATGAGTTGGTTAAACGGGAAACAAAGCCCTGAAAGGAAGAGTGAAATCTGCTCTTACTCCTGCTTGACCTCCTGGATCTTCTCCTGACAGCCCTCGTCTTCTGGGTGATCCTGAGCCTTCTGCTTTGCCAGCTGCAGCTTAGCCGTCTGTGGACAACGAGACATGTGTAAACCATTTATCAGACGTGGAGCTGGAGCATTCAAATGTTAACACCAGCCTGGGCCAGACTAGAGACCAATCCTCAAAAAAGGCTTTAGTTTTTGAGAAACCCCTACCCGACGTAGAACAAAACACAACCATAATTTTTCACATCTCTTATGTCTCCAATTTATGAATTGGATGGTTGTGTAAAAATATCTTTCTGCAAAAGTGGTTAATTTGATAGATATTGTGACTTAAAGTGCAGAATAATGCCTGGCTGGAGTGGGGGGGGGGGGCACATAAGCTCATGTAATGCAATATTGCAAGCTCAAATTTGGAACAGAAGTAGTCTTGTCGGTCCTTCATACACCCACAAACAACATAAGGATAGCATAATGCATCTTGGAAATAGACCTGTAAACACAGAGATACAATAGGCGGAAATATAAACTATGAATATTTATGATGTATGTAAGCCTTCCTTTTTAGTAGCTGATTAAAAGGACAGCTTTCCAAATCAAATTTGCTCTTATTCAGTGCTGTATGGTTCTGCCTGACACAAACACAGTTACAAGTGTTTTGATGTTGTGGGTATTGTAATCTAATCAGCTCCAAATAAAACAAGTGGGCTCAGACACTGAGAACTTCTATTTTTTATTTGTTCAGCCCCTACTCTTGCAGATACATTAGGGACACCCCTAGATGTGCCTCCTTTTCCAATATGATGTCAAAAATCCAATATGGCTGCCAAAAAAACATTAAATGGTGGTTAAATCACTTGTATATAGAGATGTTTTAATTGAGACATTTCAGATGTGTACTGTTCTCATGACCTGTACTGAAGACTATTTTGGTGCAATTCAACTTAGTTGGGAATTCAATATGCCTTCCATAATTACTCATCTTTGTCTGGATCTTTTTTTTTTTTTAAAGGCTGCAGACTGCTCGGCATGGCAACACCAAATATTCCAAGT
The DNA here is from genome assembly GCF_045679555.1 of Salvelinus alpinus. Taxonomy (NCBI): domain Eukaryota; kingdom Metazoa; phylum Chordata; class Actinopteri; order Salmoniformes; family Salmonidae; genus Salvelinus; species Salvelinus alpinus. Next base: position 21,147,146 of record NC_092091.1, read on the forward strand.
TACAAGCCTCTGAGGATCAATGAGACAACTGGGACCTCCAACGAAAGGGAAAAAAATCCAACCCTGGACTCGGACACCCTCTCCCTAACTCTAAAACTTGCCCCTGCTGTTTGTTAAATTGCCCCTCCAGGATTGGGCTCTTAATTAAGTCACCTCCTTATCATTTAGAAGTGAGCTTTGATTCATGGATAATCCAATACGGCTGCCTGAATCCAACATGACCTTACGCTGGCTCACTGCATTCGTGATGCACATTAGGATGTACGAGTGCACTCTGAAGCTGTTCAGGTTGAGGTGACTCATGCATTGTCTGGGAAGCTTTGCAGTAATCCCAACATCTGTTTAAGGATATATGCCATCTATGGCAAACAAGAGGCCCCTTAGAATGGTCAAATTTAAACAAAGATGCTGTATGTCATCGTTTACGGTGGCTGGGGATTGACTTAGTGGCCTTTGTGCACTTTGCTTGACAAGCTCCACCTCCTCTGCAATCCAGGGATCATCTTCAAATGTATATGGAGCTGTGCTACGTCCCACATAATGCTTCTTAGTCAGTCTATGACCTACACAAGTAACCTCTAATTAACCTGAGGCTGCCTCACCGGTTCAGTTACTCTCATCTCCTTCTGGGCCTGCCTCAGACCGTAATCACAGCCAACTACTCCGTTAATATCAGCCAAATTATCATCCAAACCAACTTCCAAAGGACTATGTAGGACAGAACTGCAGGACTTTTTGCCACATTCTACATAAAAAAAAAACACCCACAGGTTAATTAGGCATGGAAAAATCAACTTCAAAATACTCTCCTGCAACCCGCCTCACCCAATGTGGTGTGGATCTGTTTTTTCTAAAGTATTTTTTATATACCTCGAACCAGAATCCCCCAACAGAGGCTAGCCAGCGCACTAACTAGTAGTCAGCTAACCACTGCTAGCGGTCATCAGCTGACCTTTAGCTCGGAAAGCTCTCGCCAGTTCGTACAACGCGACTCAAACCAGAGCATACCCAACCTATTTTCTCTCCATATCCCCGGTTCCTACCACAAGCTCTGAACCTTTTCACCTGGATCGTCGCAGCTAGCTAGCTGCTATCCGAGTGACTACTCCTGGCTAACATCTGTCCCGAAGCAAGCACCAATTAGCCTGGAGCTAGCCCATGCTAGGCCCATTCTCCCGGCTAGCTGAAGAGGCCACTCCTGGGCTACAATACCCGGACCCCTTCTACTGCCGGTACAGGGCACGGAACCCCGCCGATCCTTCACGACTGGACTACAACGTAATCTGCTCGAGGGGGTACTCAACTGGCCCCTACATCGCGACGTCCCCTGAATGACCATCTGCTAGCCGTCTAGAGCATATTGGAATGTTAGCTGAATAGATCCATCGGCCAGTTTCTTGGGCCACTATACCTATTTTGCCAATTGGACTTGGACCCCTCTTCTACGCAGAACCCTACTAATTCATCACGACTGGTCTATCGACGTCACCGCACGTGGAGGCTAAAACAGACTTTCCTCCGTCGAGACGTCCCTAAGACCCTTCTGCTAGCTTGCTACCCCCAGCCTGCTAGCTGTCTGAATCACCGTGTCTCCAGCCAGCCCAACCACTCACTGGACCCCTATGATCACCCGGCTATGCATGCCTCTCCCTAATATCAATATGTCTTGTCCATTACTGTCCTGGTTAGTGATTGTCTTATTTCACTGTAGAGCCTCTAGCCCTGCTCAATATGCCTTAACCAACCATTTAGTTCCATCTCCCACATATGCGGTGACATCACCTGGTCTCAAGAGACAATAGCTCTCTCATCATTACTCAATGCCTAGGTTTACCTCCAATGTACTCACATCCTACCATACCTCTGTCTGTACATTATGCCTTGAATCTATTCTATCGCGCCCAGAACCTGCTCCTTTTACTCTCTGTTCCAAACGTACTAGACGACCAGCTCTGATAGCCTTTAGCCGTACCCTTATCCTTCTGTTCCTCTGGTGATGTAGAGGTTAATCCAGGCCCTGCAGTGCCTAGCTCCACTCCTACCCTCCAAACTCGTCATCAAGCTCGAGACCCTGGGTCTCGACCCCGCCCTGTGCAACTGGGTCCTGGACTTCCTGACGGGCCGCCCCCAGGTGGTGAGGGTAGGTAACAACATCTCCACCCCGCTGATCCTCAACACTGGGGCCCCACAAGGGTGCGTTCTGAGCCCTCTCCTGTACTCCCTGTTCACCCACGACTGCGTGGCCATGCACGCCTCCAACTCAATCATCAAGTTTGCGGATGACACTACAGTGGTAGGCTTGATTACCAACAACGACGAGACGGCCTACAGGGAGGAGGTGAGGGCCCTCGGAGTGTGGTGTCAGGAAAATAACCTCACACTCAACGTCAACAAAACAAAGGAGATGATTGTGGACTTCAGGAAACAGCAGAGGGAGCACCCCCCTATCCACATCGACGGGTCAGTAGTGGAGAAGGTGGAAAGTTTTAAGTTCCTCGGTGTACACATCACGGACAAACTGAATTGGTCCACCCACACAGACAGCGTTGTGAAGAAGGCGCAGCAGCGCCTCTTCAACCTCAGGAGGCTGAAGAAATTCGGCTTGTCACCAAAAGCACTCACAAACTTCTACAGATGCACAATCGAGAGCATCCTGTCGGGCTGTATCACCGCCTGGTACGGCAACTGCTCCGCACACAACCGTAAGGCTCTCCAGAGGGTAGTGAGGTCGGCAGAACGCATCACCCGGGGCAAACTACCTGCCCTCCAGGACACCTACACCACCCGATGTCACAGGAAGGCCATAAAGATCATCAAGGACAACAACCACCCAAGCCACTGCCTGTTCACCCCGCTATCATCCAGAAGGCGAGGCCAGTACAGGTGCATCAAAGCAGGGACCGAGAGACTGAAAAACAGCTTCTATCTCAAGGCCATCAGACTGTTAAACAGCCACCACTAACATTTAGCGGCCGCTGCCAACATACTGACTCAACTCCAGCCACTTTAAAAATGGGAATTGATGGAAATTATGTAAAAATGTACCACTAGCCACTTTAAACAATGCCACTTAATATAATGTTTACATACCCTACATTACCCATCTCATATGTATATACTGTACTCTATATCATCTACTGCATCTTGCCATCTTTATGTAATACATGTACCACTAGCCACTTTAAACTATGCCACTTTATGTTTACATACCCTACAGTACTCATCTCATATGTATATACCGTACTCTATACCATCTACTGCATCTTGCCTATGCCGTTCTGTACCACCACTCATTCATATATCTTTATGTACATATTCTTTATCCCTTTACACTTGTGTGTGTATAAGGTAGTAGTTGTGGAATCGTTAGGTTAGATTACTTGTTGGTTATTACTGCATTGTCGGAACTAGAAGCACAAGCATTTCGCTACACTCGCATTAACATCTGCTAACCATGTGTATGTGACTAATAAAATTTGATTTGATTTGATTTTACTCCCCAGGTGCTCTCATTTGTTGACTTCTGTAACCGTAAAAGCCTTGGTTTCATGCATGTTAATATTAGAAGCCTCCTCCCTAAGTTTGTTTTATTCACTGCTTTAGCACACTCTGCCAACCCGGATGTCCTAGCCGTGTCTGAATCCTGGCTTAGGAAGACCACCAAAACCCCTGAAATTTCCATCCCTAACTATAACATTTTCCGACAAGATAGAACTGCCAAATGGTGCGGTGTTGCAATCTACTGCAGAGATAGCCTGCAGAGTTCTGTCTTACTCTCCAGGTCTGTACCCAAACAATCCGAGCTTCTACTTTTAAAAATCCACCTTTCCAGAAACAAGTCTCTCACCGTTGCCGCTTGCTATAGACCAACTTCAGCTCCCAGCTGTGCCCTGGACGCCATATGTGAATTTATTGCACCCCATCTATCTTCAGAGCTCGTGCTGCTATGCTTAACACCCCGGCCATCCTACAATCTAAGCTTGATGCCCTCAATCTCACACAAATTATCAATGAACCTACCAGGTACAACCCCAAATCCATAAACACGGGCACCCTCATAGATATCATCCTAACCAACTTGCCCTCCAAATACACCTCTGCTGTTTTCAACGAAGATCTCAGCGATCACTGCCTGCATCCGTAATGGGTCCGTGGTCAAACGACCATCCCTCACTGTCAAACGCTCCCTAAAACACTTCAGCGAGCAGGCCTTTCTAAATCGACCTGGCCCGGGTATCCTGGAAGGACATTGACCTCATCCCGTCAGTTAAGGATGCCTGGTTATTCTTTAAAAGTGCCTTCCTCACCATCTTAAATAAGCATGCCCCATTCAAAAAAATGTAGAACCAGGAACAGATATAGCCCTTGATTCTCTCCAGACCTGACTGCCCTTGACCAGCACTGCTCCGCCCACAACCGTAAGGCTCTCCAGAGGGTAGTGAGATCTGCACAACGCATCACTGGAGGCAAACTACCTGCCCTCCAGGACACCTACACCACCCGATGTCACAGGAAGGCCATAAAGATCATCAAGGACAACAACCACCCGAGCCACTGCCTGTTCACCCCGCTACCATCCAGAAGGCGAGGTCAGTACAGGTGCATCAAAGCAGGGACCGAGACTGAAAAGCAGCTTCTATCGCAAGGCCATCAGACTGTTAAACAGCCACTACTAACATTGAGTGGCTGCTGCCATACATGTAAAAAATTTATCACTAGCCACTTTAAACAATGCCACTTAATATAATGTTTACATACCCTACATTACTCATCTCATATGTATATACTGTACTCGATAAACAATGCCACTTAATATAATGTTTACATACCATACATTACTCATCTCATATGTATATACTGTACTCGATACCATGCCTCTACAGGGCTCGAGTGGCTGCTGCCATACATGTAAAAAATGTATCACTAGCCACTTTAAACAATGCCACTTAATATAATGTTTACATACCCTACATTACTCATCTCATATGTATATACTGTACTCGATAAACAATGCCACTTAATATAATGTTTACATACCCTACATTACTCATCTCATATGTATATACTGTACTCGATACAGTATGGTATCGAGTACAGTATATACATATGAGATGAGTAATGTAGGGTATGTAAACATTATATTAAGTGGCATTGTTTAAAGTGGCTAGTGATAAATTTTTTACATGTATGGCAGCAGCCACTCAATGTTAGTAGTGGCTGCATCTTGCCTATGCCGTTCTGTACCATCACTCATTCATATATCTTTATGTACATATTCTTCATCCCTTTACACTTGTGTGTATAAGGTAGCTGTTGTGAAATTGTTAGGTTAGATTACTCGTTGGTTATTACTGCATTGTCGGAACTAGAAGCACAAGCATTTCGCTACAGTCGCATTAACATCTGCTGTGTATGTGACAAATAAAATTTGATTTGAAATGGTCGCCTAAAGTGGTTTGTACGCTGTGTCATGGTCCCCTGGAGGTTTTGTCTAGTCCCTGGTTTGTCCCAAAGGACATTCTTGAGATGTTGTGTCATGGTCCCCCGGATGTTTACAAGTTATTTAACCTCCATAAAAATGGTACTATGGCAGCCATATTGGATTTGACGGCATATTGGAATTAAGGTCAAATCCATCGTGGCCCCAAAGACAATCTGACTTAATCACAAGAGTAGGGGCTAAAGTAACAAAATCCAAAGAACCTTGGACCCAAAAAATCAATTTCTGATGTCTGAGCCCACTTGTTTTTCTTAGAGCAGATTACAATAGCCACATCAAAATCCATGTGTAACTGTATGTATTCTTGTCAGGCAGGACCATACAGCACTGAATGAGAGCAAATTTCACTAATCTGCTCCCAAAAAGCAAAACTTACATTCATCATAAATATTCATAGTTGACATTGTATCTTTGTGTTTACAGGTCTATATTCCCAAGATGCATTAAGATTGTTCATGTAGTGGCCTCCCGGGTGGCGCAGTGGTCTAGAGCACTGCATCGCAGTGCTATGCTGCGCCACCAGAGTCTGGGTTCGCGCCCAGGCTCTGTCGCAGCCGGCCGCGACCGGGAGGTCCGTGGGGCGACGCACAATTGGCTTAGCGTCGTCCGGGTTTGGCCGGTAGGGATATCCTTGTCTCATCGCGCTCCAGCGACTCCTGTGGCGGGCCGGGCGCAGTGCGCGCTAACCGAGGGGGGCGGGTGCACGGTGTTTCCTCCGGCCGCTGCCAACATACTGACTCAACTCCAGCCACTTTAAAAATGAGAATTGATGGAAATTATGTAAAAATGTACCACTAGCCACTTTAAACAATGCCACTTAATACAATGTTTACATACCCTACATTACCCATCTCATATGTATATACTGTACTCTATATCATCTACTGCATCTTGCCATCTTTATGTAATACATGTACCACTAGCCACTTTAAGCTATGCCACTTTATGTTTACATACCCTACAGTACTCATCTCATATGTATATACCGTACTCTATACCATCTACTGCATCTGCCATGCCGTTCTGTACCACCACTCATTCATATATCTTTATGTACATATTCTTTATCCCTTTACACTTGTGTGTGTGTGTAAGGTAGTAGTTGTGGAATTGTTAGGTTAGATTACTGTTGGTTATTACTGCATTGTCGGAACTAGAAGCACAAGCATTTCGCTACACTCGCATTAACATCTGCTAACCATGTGTATGTGACTAATAAATTTGATTTGATTTGATTTGACACATTGGTGCGGCTGGCTTCCGGGTTGGAGGCGCGCTGTGTTAAGAAGCAGTGCGGCTTGGTTGGGTTGTGCTTCGGAGGACGCATGACTTTCGACCTTCGTCTCTCCCGAGCCCGTACGGGAGTTGTAGCGATGAGACAAGATAGTAATTACTAGCGATTGGATACCACGAAAAATTGGGGAGAAAAGGGGATAAAATTTAAAAAAAATAAAGATTGTTCATGTAGGACAGACAAGTGCCTACTTGTATTACATTTGAGCAATATCAGCTCTTGCAATATTGGGTTACATGAGCTTATACAGCCCAGCCCCCCCTCCAGCAAGGCATTATTCTGCACTTGGAGTTTAGGGGGGTGTCTCACAATATCTATCAAATGAACCACTTTTGCAGTAAAATACAACAATCCATTTCATAAATGGGAGACATTTGGGATGTGGGCTAGGGCTATCTCAAAAATGTGGGGGACTTGCCACTAGCCTAGATCCAGAAGAAGGAAAGTCAATGCCAGACTTCTGACGTTATGAAAATTGATAGTATGGAAAATGTAAGATATTATTTCAATCTTGTTAAATTCCCATTTTTACTGACAGATTGAGCTTCACATTACAGTTGTGCATTACAAAGCATGATCATTAAAATATGTCTACTATGTGTCAATTGTTGCACAATTGCTTCTCTCTATTGATGACAAGGTAAGTTCATTATTGTTATGTTCAATTGCTGAACAATGAACACTGATGAAGCAGGAAATACAGGATGGGATACATTCTCAGAGGAGAAATCTGACCCCTTGTGGCTGACTGATGGAAGTCTGATGATGAACCTTGGAGGTGATGCACTATTGCAGAAGCCTCAAAACAGGTCCTAGAGAGCTACTGGGCATGCAGGTATTTGTTCCAGCTCTTCAGTAACACTACAGATTCTGCTAATCATGGCCTAGAGTGTGAAGATCATGATTTGAATCAGGTGTGATATTGATGGTCTAGAATAAAAGCAAGCACATCCAGTAGATTTCCAGGACTAGAATTGCAGAACACTGCACTGCAAATATATGCATGTTCAACTGAAAATTCATATAAGCTATATAAAACTCAATGCTTGATATCCATATGTAATCCCTAAGCGCCAACATCAGTCAACTGAGCACTGTTACAGCAACACAGAGGCGGCATTTCGTTTCATTCCCACTAAACCTGGTGTAAAAAATATGCTACACAATTAATTTTGCCCATGTTTACACCGATACAATCTCTCAATTTGGGAAGAGTGAGCAAGTGCACACTGGGGGCCTGGTCCCAGATCTTGCCAACTCCATTGCTAATAGTCAAGCCATGTTTGGCATGACAATGAGTGACAAGAAGATGGCAGGATAACACAAACTGACTGGTACAGGCTAAAATTTGGTTATGGGGTTGGTTACGGTAAGTTCAATTTCGGTTAGTCGTTTTACAGGTCAGGAGCTTCCTTAAAGCATATCCCAGGTCAGTGTACTAGGTAAGAGAGAGTCGTTACCAGTTCAAGCTTCTGCTTTTCTTTACTCTGCAGCTTGTCAATGTGTTCAGAGAGATCTGGACGGTCGAAGTCTTGGTGCAGCCGCTCCTTTATCTCTAGCACCTCCTTTGAGAGGCCACAGAAAGCCTGCGTTATCTCATGCACCAGCTGCCTGTAGTGGTCAAAGTCATAGTGGGGCCCCGTCCTCAAGTATGCTTCATGGCCTCTAGAGAGAAATAAACATGTTAGTCCATCTTCACCTACTTTAAGTGAACAGAAAGGCAGGAAGTGCATCTATGCATCAACTGAAAATAATGCAGGCCTACTTACTCGTCAAAAAGCCTGTACGCTTCAACCCTTTCAGCTTGAACGGCATAAAATCGATGGACCAATGCTTGAAAGTCTGTGGGTACCTAGGATGGAGAGAATGGGAAGACAAAAAAAAAAAAGACATGTGAGTGGTGAACATTAGGAAAAAAATTGCTAACTACAGTAATAGTTAATTTTATTAGCTAGGTAACAGTAGCTTGTCTCAGTTATTAACTTGCTAATACCTAACTATTTTGGGGAGTTGGTGTTACACTGACATGGTTACAAAATGTTTTGAAGAACCTGACAACATTTTTAGCTAGCTATGTTTACTACCTAACGTTATACATCTAATTAGCTAAAGATATTGTTATAGCTAGCTAGCTACTTCCACAACGTGCCTACTTGGCATTATAAACTGGGTAGTTCGAGCCCTTAATGCTGATTTGCTGACAACCGTGGTATATCAGACCGTATACCACGGGTGTGACAAAACATGTATTTTTACTGCTCTAATTACATTGGTGTAGACCATCATTGTAAATAAGAATTAGTTCTTAAACTGACTTGACTAATTAAATAAAAGGTTTCACAAGCAGTTTATAATAGCAATAAGGCACCTCGGGGGTTTGTGATATATGGCCAATATACCACGGCTAAGGCCTGTGTCCAGGCACTCCACGTTGTGTCGTGGACGTGAAAGAACAGCCCTTTGCCGTGGTATGTTGGCAATATACCACACCTCCTCGGGCCTTAGTGCTTAATTATAGCTAACTTCTTGTCCGGTGTCGCATATGTTGTTCAGTTAACCCACACGAGACAAGCTAACGTTAGCCAGTTAACTAGCTTTCATATACAAACTGCATGTTGTTGTCTCAAATAAATGTATTGCAATAAACAAACTTACCATGTCAATGTTGTTGAAAATGTCGCTGTACAGTTTGGTTAATAAGCGAGGTGTAAAACAGTAGCGCGTATCGTTTTGGCTTTGTTCATCATGATTCAACTATTTTGAAGACAAGTAAATATGCTTCCTGTTTATGTGCATCCTTCAATTATGTCCGATGGTACAGCTAGAACCCGAAAGGTTGCTAGAAAATGTAGCATAAAAGTAACGTTAATAGTGGTCCATATTTATTGTAGATAAATCTAAACAAGTTCAAAAGTACATTTAATTTGTTTTATTTCAACAAACAATATTGTATTTGTTGAACAAGTAACACAGGCTAGAACCTCATCCTAGGATTTGTTTCAAGCCGAACATAAACGTTGTTGTACACGCGGTTCACTTGAAAGTAAAATGGCGTCAAGAAGAGTGTCATCGGTTCCTAAAAGTCAGAAACTTACCCTTGGAGATTCAAAAAGGTAGCTGAACATGTTCTTCGTCAATGTAGAAAGCTAATATAATTGTATGTTTGCGAAATATGAATCAAAATTGCTGCAATTTTACTGATGTACTTTATGTGATTGTGTGATCAGCTGCTAGCTGTGTTAACACGTTACAATAAAATATGTACAAACACGGATACGTAGCTATGTGCTGTCATTATCTTGTGGATCTCATCATCAACTTTTATCAGCTGCCGTTACCCTTAGGCTACGTGTGTACGTTTTTATGTTATTTTCAGTTCCAAAGCTGTGATTGAAAACAGCAAGAGCAACAACAGTGGAACTGGAAACACCAGCAAAGGCAACAGCAGTGGGAATGGAAATAAAACTAAATGTAAGTTTGAAAGAACAATTTAAATGACACATAAAACCTTGTTTTACAATTATCAATGTTACAAATAACATTGCCCTTTTTTCAGCTGGTGGTACAATAGTGAAGTCTCGATATCTACAAACTGTTGAAAAGGCACCTCTAACCAAGGTAGTGTTATGAGTTCATGTCAATTGCTGATCTCTGTATTCAATTTAATAGTTAGTTAGTACTCTCAAAATGAATTAACAAATTTCACCCCTGTACCTTTCCACAGAACAATTTGCTCACCAATGAGTCCACCCTTGTGCCACCAAGGCCTGCCTCACCTAAACCGGGTAGTGTTAAACCACGGGTGGGGTCTCCCGCAAGGCGTTCCATGGCTCCTCAGTCACTTCGCAATCCTACTCGTAAGTGCTTCCAGTGATTAGTGAGATGTTTGGCTGTACTCTACCGTGGCCAACCTGTTTATTTTCCCAATGTCTTTGGCCATGTTAAGTTTAGTGTAGAGAGCCCTGAGATTATATGCGTACTTAATACTTAACACTTTTTATTCTCCAGCAATGATGTCAAGTGTCCTTGAGCCTTCACAATTAGGAAGAAGTATTCTGCAATCCACAATCTTAGATGGTCACTGTCTTCGCCCTGACTTTGATGTCTCTGCCATTAAAGGTAAACTGTCCTTTTATTCAGATCATGTTGATAACAAATCAGCATTTGGGAATCAACAGTTAAGATGCTATGTCTCCTATATTACAGACAAGACAGTGTTACAAAATGCAGCAGTAGAACCTGAAAGAAACGATGAACACGAAAAGAGACTCCTAGAGATGCAGACGTTCTTGTTGGCTTACCTCACAGCCAAGGTAACGATTATATTTGGTATATTTCTTAATCAGACATGTTTTATTGGTATTTCGCCCCTTAAGGTTAACCTTTTTTCCCTCTTTAACTACTCTGATGGTTCGGTGAATTCAGATGGAGAATAATAGCCAGAAATTGAAGGCGGAGGCGGAGGGGCGTATTATAGCCGTGATGGAGGAAGAGGAGCTGCTACGGAAGGAAGTCCATGAGAAGAAGCGCCAGTACCTCCTCCTGGAGAAGAACAAGCAGCTGGACGACCTGCTCGATTTACAGGTCGGAAGTAATTTCTCTCCAAAAACAGCCTAAACAAACTTTGATTGATGTAAAAACAATTTGTTATCCTGTGTTTTTTGTGTGTTATCATTATGGTATGGTTGTTGATATGAATTCTAAAAATAAAAAAAACGTTTTATATTTTCAGATCACAGCACTAACTCCTGTGGCTGATGCCGCCAAGCAGTTCACACAGGAATACAAGTCTTTTGCCACTGCAGTTGACACCACACGACATGAGCTGCCAGTGAAGAACTTCTACATTGACGGGGATAGAATGACATTTCTAGGTTGGTATTATTCCATTCAATTTGCCACATTACTGGAAAGTGAAGAGAACCTTGGCGTTAACTGGATTTACTGCTTATGCATAGGATCCCTCCTCCCCCCCAATGAATGTGTTTGTATACAAAAACCGTGGTTCCTACCCATTCAGATAAAGCCACTGCTAGCCTGAAGGAGAGTGAGGAAGTGTTGCTGCAGTGCACACAGGGAGCTCACCATGGCAATGAGAAATCTGCTGAGTGCCTGAGAGGGGTGAAAACTGCTGCACAGGACATCAGCAAGCAGCTCTCAGGGTAAAAACATAGATTAGAGTAACTTAAGACATGTCATTTTTAGTTTCTAAGTCTTTCGAAACCATTATGAATGATCAGCTTGCTCTTTGACTGGTGTATTTCCATTTACGCATAAGGGTACGTGTTTTAAACTGGTCAAGATCAATCACTTGAAGACACTTATGTATTCCAAAGATATGATGAACAATGAATGAATGAACATGTAGTGGGTTTGTTTTGGTGACCTTAGGATTTACTTCTTCACAGGGGTTTTTCAGAGTTATTGGAGCTGTCATCATTGGTCAGTCGCCAGACGGTTCAGATTCAGCAGGCCTTGGAAGAGGAGCAGCTTGGATTGACAAGAGTTCAGGAACTCTATTGCCCCAAACAGTGAAGCAGCATTGAGAACATTGTGTAGAATGTACAGCCTATAGTTAAGGAATAAGGCAGAGGGGGTGCGGTATATGGCCAATATTCCACCACTAAGGGCTGTTCTAATGCAATGCGGAGTGCCTGGATACAGCCCTTAGCCGTTGTATATTGTCCATATACTACAAACCTCCAAAGTGCCTTATTGCTATTATAAACTGGTAATTAGAGCAGTAAAAAATAAATGTTTTGTCATACCCGTGGTATACGGTCTGATATACCACGGCTGTCGGCCAGTCAGCATTCAGGGCGTGAACCACCCAGTTTATAATTTTTGTTAACATACAGTAGTTAAATTACTTGAATTACTGACCATGGGAATTATTTTCTGAAACTTTTTATTAAATTGTATACATCAATATGTAATAGCTGTTCAAAGACCTTATTCTTGGAATACATTTCTGTTTCCTCTAAGAGTTAATTGTAAACATTTGTATCCATATGATGTTGGTGCAGGTATACATTGTATCACCATTATGCTTCTAGCACACTGACAGCGTCATTACGTTTTGCTACACCAGAAGTACAGTACATTAATTTCCAATGGAACTCTGCGTTTGCCTTGCAGCAGTGCGTTCTATGTGGTGCATATGTTGGAGTTATCGAACAGTATGAATCAAATTGCATGCGTAGACAGCATGACCGAAATAGTAGCAGAAGGTGAATGATGAATGTTTTTTTTGCAATCATATCTAGATGATGCTGCTTAGCATTTTGCGCAATGACGGTGTAAGTGTGATCGAGGCGTTACGCCTCTGAGACCGACAGCATCACTGCATCAATATTTTTTTTTACTGGATGTGTGCAACAAAAGTTAACATTCCCCTTTTGCTACTGTTTGTGTCAAGTCTAAGCATACAATTTGATGCATAAGTTTATGCACCACACAGAACGCACTGCCTCTGCAACACAATGCTGTAAGGCAAATGCAGTGTTCTATTGGAAATGAATGTACTTCTGGTATACCATGACGCTGTCGGTCGGATCATTTTACATGCTAGTCGGAAACTTGACATTTTCGACTTGCTGATTCGTTAAACGCGGCACGTGTATAACTACAGTTAGCAAGTAAACGACTGGTACGTGAGCGCAGCAATGTTTGTTGCAAAACATCAGTTTGCCAGATGTGGGCTGTCCATACCACCCTCTGTAGCGCCATTGCCATACCAGGCAGTGATGCAGCCATTCGAAATGCTCTCAATAGTACAGCTGTACAACCTTTTGAGGACTTGAGGGCCAATGCCAAACTTTTTCAACCCCCTGAGGCGGAAGAGGCGCTGCCGCGCCGCCTTCACGACTGTGCACGTGTGTTTGGACCATTTTAAGTGTTTAGTGATATGGACACCAAGGAACTTGAAGCTCTCGACCTGCTCCACTGTGGCCCCGTCGATGTGGATGGGGGTTTGCTCGCCCCCCCCCCCCCCCCCATTTCCTATAGTCCACGATCAGTTCCTTGGTCTTACGTTGAGGGAGAGGTTGTTGTTCTGGCAGGTCACTGACCTTCTCCCTGTAAGCTGAGTCATCGTCGTGTCATCAGCAAACTTGATGGTGTTGGAGTCGTGCGTGGCCATGCAGTCGTGTGGGAACAGGAAGTACAGGAGGGGACGAAGCACACACCCCTGTGTTGAGGGTCAGTGTGGCGGAGGTGATGTTGCCTAAACACATAGATGCAAGACAGCCTGGGTGGGTCCTAGCTAGTTTGTTTTTTTGACTAGTAAAAGACACTGAATAGGTAGATAATTGCAGTGTTCATTAAGATATCTGACATACAGAGCACACCTCTTAAATATAATTGTATCACAAGAACAAACTTACATATGTCACAGCAAAGAAAGAGCGAGGGAGAGAGAGATTAGAGGGACACAGATAGACATAGGTAGGCCACCAGGCAGACAGAAACGTGCATCGGGAATGTCAAGAGGTAGGCTATAGCTATCACAATGCTGTATTTCACAATTTATTGGAGTGCAATGTCTCATGCAATTTCACTAAAATAGGGGCAATCAATGAGTAGGCTGAGTTATTCTACACTCAACAGACTGAAGACCAAACACACTAGCGTGTTTCATAGCAAAGAAAAAGAGGAGCAGGTGAGGGAGAGAGGATCTGGGCAGGTAGTGAGACAGTCAGTACCATGTGCATAGGCTACAGTGCAGTCGGAAAGTATTCAGACCCCTTGACTTTTACATAACCTGAAATTTGACATTTACATAAGTATTCAGACCTTTTACTCAGTACTTTGTTGAAGCACATTTGGCACTGATTACAGCCTCAAGTCTTCTTGGGTATGACGCTACAAGCTTGGCACACCTATTTGGGGAGTTTCTCCCATTCTTCTCTGCAGATCCTCTCAAGCTCTGTCAGGTTGGATGGGGAGCTTTGCTGCACAACTATTTCCAGGTCTCCAGAGATCTTTGAATGGGTTCAAGTCCGGGCTCTGGCTGGGTCACTCAAGAACATTCAGAGACTTGTCCCGAAGCCACTCCTGCGTTGTCTTGGCTCTATGCTTAGGGTCGTTGTCCTGTTGGAAGGTGACCCTTTGCCCCCAGTCTGAGGTCCTCAGCGCTCTGGAGCAGGTTTTCATCAAGGATCTCTCTGTACTTTGCTCCGTTCATCTGACTAGTGTCCCATTCTCTGCCGCTGAAAAACATCCCCACAGCATGATGCTGCCACCACCATGCTTTAACGTGGGGATGGTGCCAGGTTTCTTCTAGACGTGACACTTGTCATTCAGGCCAAATAGTTCAATCTTGGTTTCATCAGACCAGAGAATCTTGTTTCTCATGGTCTGAGAGTCTTTAGGTGCCTTTTGGCAAACTCCAAGCGGGCTGTCATGTGCCTTTTACTGAGGAGTGGTTTCCATCTGGCCACTCTACCATAAAGGCCTGATTGGTGGAGTGCTGCAGAGATGGTTATCTTTCTGGAAGGTTCTCCCATCACAGAGGAACTGTAGAGCTCTGTCAAAGTGACCATTGGGTTCTTGGTCACCTCCCTGAACAAGGCCCTTCTCCCCCGATTGCTCAGTTTGGCCGTGCGGCCAGCTCTAGGAAGAGTCTTGGTGGTTCCAAACTTCTTCCATTTTTAAGAATGACAGAGGCCATTGTGTTCTTGGGGACCTTCAATGCTGCTGAAATGTTTTGGTACCCTTCCCCAGATCTGTGCCTCGACACAATCCTTTCTCTGAGCTCTACTGACAATCCCTTCCACCTCATGGCTTGGTTTATGCTCTGACATGCACTGTCAACTGTCAAATCGCCAAATGCATCAGTTTAATTAGGCCTAAATGTGCAATAAAAAGTATTGCCTATAGCTTATTTAATTAAACCCTGGCTGGCTGTTGGTTTCTTAGGTCAGAGTTCTCCAAACCTGTTCCCAGAGAGCTATACATTCCTGTAGGGTTTTGCTCCAACTCCAGTTGTACCTAACTTGATTCAGTTTATCAACCAGCTAATTATTAAATCGAATGCGGTAGGGTTGGAGTGAAAACCTACAGGTTGGTAACTCTCTGCAAACAGGGTTGGAGAGTTCTGTCCTAGGCAATAGATCGCAAAGCAGCATCCCCGCTAAACTTTTTTAAAATGGCAAGTTCACTTTCTCGTCCATAAACACAGTCAAGTGCAAATATGGTTTAGCAGCTCAAATCAGGGGCATTTTTATTAGGAAGGACGTCTACCATGGATGGATCGCTACAGTAATGATTATGATCACACTCCATCAACTTAAATATTATGTGGAAGGGAGACCTATACATTTGGCAGTCAAACACGAGTTATTAGTGTAGCCTAAAATCGCCTAGACATGACGTTGAAATATCTTCGCGCCTTCAATAAAAACCTCCAGGCTTCCGTCGTAACAGTCAATTCAATTGGAAAAAAAATAAATAATTACAGGTGGCAGTTTGTAACAACGAATCCTTTGTGAATCGTCCTCTGGAATAACGCACATGCTTGGATAATAATTACAAAACCAACGTCTCTAGTTATACCCGTACGAATAGGGATATAACGTGTCAAATAATAGGCTTGTCTGCATAGAGTGCGCCGCATCATCCCATGGGATCTGTCAAACCTGCACACAGCAGAAATATCACTGAAATATTCTAGTTCCTACACATCACCTTCTATATTCAAACAAAATATATATTTTTATAGGCAAATAGCCAGCATCATGCTCATGTCAGTCCTCTAGAACGCAAATGTAGTCTTCCTAGTACGACTCAGCAATAATGAGGTGATGTGTGTGCACATCCATTTCAGCGTATTTTGGGAGTCGAGCAAGAGTCGACTCCTTTCATTCCAATCAAAGGAGTGGGAGTCGACTCCAAAATTCCTGGAGTCGTGCACCACTAGCTTTTATAGGCATGAGTCCATAAATGTTTCAAATTGACTGCCAATATGCCAACATTCCATTCAAACACTTTAGTCTATCTAGACAAGTTGTAAATGCAACAACTGATATTGTATCATATAATAGCACTCACAGCTTTCCAATAAATCGGATACATTTGTATAAAACCTGTATAAACTGTATTTATAATCATATGACAATTTTAGGTCGACTATAATTCCATTCTCCAATTTCTGATACATCACATGCCTTACTTTTATTTTACTGCATAGAGTTCATATAAGGATGAATGATGAATGTTACAGTTGAATGGTGTTCCCATAACATTTTTACATGTTACACATAACGTTATCATGCGTTTGATTATAAAGTTGCTCTTTTGGACAAATCCAACATATTATGGTCCTTGAAATGAAATAATTCACAGCACTGTAAATTTCAGTACGACCGAGATCACCGATCATACTGTAACGACCCTGGGTTTATAAGCGCGGAAATCGACTCTGCCGCACGAGCATGCTTTTGCGGCACAGTCGATTTTTACTTCTGCTGCCTATGGTTTTCCAAATCAACTATTTTTGAAGAATTTGATCTGTTTCCTTTAATTTATTTTTAGTTGACTATGCCAGCTCTATTGATATTTGAGTGTGTGTTGCCTCGGAAGTCAGGCTTCTCACACTCTTCAACGAGACGACATTTGGAAGGATGAACACGCGAGGCTAGAGTGAGTGTGACAGGCTGCTTCCCTTTTGAATTGTGTAAAGCGCTGTTCGACTGTATGGAAGTATGCAAGTGCTCATTCAGGGGAGATGAGTGTACCGATTTCTATTACAGTTGTCAGTGCTGACAATTTGCCACTTGAGGGGGCCAAAGGTTTATCTGAGCAGTGTGAGCACTCCACAAGCATTGAAACCCAGATTATTAATTTGACAGGTTAATTAATTTGAAAGAACCTGCTATTTCTTCTAACACTATTCCTTATTACACATCCCCAGGTTAAGAGGTTTTTCATGCAATATTGCATGCAAACAACGTTAAATCAAATTTATAGTTGGCTCTATTGTTATTTCAGATGAATCAAAGATCATGCCTGGGTTAATTAGGCTACTAAGTAAATTGAACACTGATTCGTACAAAGTGTAATGCTAACTGCCAGGAGATCTTACTCTTGACTAGACATTCACCTGGTGGAAAGGAGTTTAGCTGTACTTTATTCGCGTTAAGGCCACCGAGGCCAGGGCTATGAGTGACTTGTCTGAACTGTTGAGTCTGCATGAACTAGGCTACTAGGAGCTGTTCTGACTCGCACCAGCAGGAACAAAAGCTTTGAAAAGCAGGAACAAAAGCTTTGGAACTTCAAAGAGGCGAGGAGGCACAGTTGGAGACGAGAAGGAAAGCAGGCCAACAAATTGATAAACATGATCTAACATCTCTTTTCTATCGTGCGACATTTGAGGGGGTGGGAGAACACTAATAATCTGTAATGCTGAAATATGAGAGAACGGAGTTGAGGCGGATGAATAAAGCAAGCAAAAAGAGGACTATGTGCATTGAGGTCTGCAGAAAAAGCAGTGGTGTAAAGTACTTAAGTAAAATACTTTAAAGTATTACTTAAATCATTTTTTGTGGTATCTGCACTTTACTATTTATATTTTTGACAACTTTTACTTTTACTTCACTACATTCCTAAAGAAAATAATGCACTTTTTCCCTGACACCCAAAAGTAAAATTTTGATTGCTTAGCAGGACAGGAAAATAATGGTCTAATTCACACACTTATCAAGAGAACATCCCTGGTCATCCTTACTCCCTCTGATCTGGCGGACATGCTTCGTTTGTAAATAATGTCTGAGAGTTAGAGTGCCCCTGGCTATCCGTAAATTTAAAAAAAACTAGAAAATATGGCCGTCTGCTTTGTTTATTATAAGGAATTTGAAATCATTTATCCTTGTACTTTTACTTTTGATACTTTTACTAAAGTATTATTTTACTGGGTTACTTTTACTTGAGTCGTTTTCCATTAAGGTATCTTTACTTTTACTCAAGTATGACAATTGTGTACTTTTTCCACCACTGGAAAAAAGCCAATTGCCCCGAAACGGGATTTCTAGAAGTGGGATGATAACTTGATCCTCGCTTGCCGATTCGAGGCAAAAATTGGCGCCCACACATCAGTGCTTCAATGGATAGGCTACGTAAGAATGATAGGCTGTTCGAAGCTACTGTACATTTGAAGATTTGAGTGAAAGTTAAGTCTGAACTCTTGAGAGCGACTTTATAACCCACCCCACGGGAAACTGAATGTAGGCTACTATTGAAAATGTGGAGGTCCTACTGGACAGCGTTGAGTCTGTCGTGGACATTATTCATCTGCAGAAATTATGCACAAGAAAGACAGTAAGTGGTTGACCTAATTTTATTGTAAATTAACATGTTGCCATTTTTACTGTAATAAGCAAAACCACCATGCTTCACCTCTGTTCACACCAAGTTTAATAGAACAATCACTGCCTAGTGTGTTACTTTTACAAATAGCATTGTTTTGTATTTCTATCGTTTTTTATCATTAACGAGAAGCTGCATTTTGCATTTAAGGAATGAATACTGGGTTGTTGGAATGACATGCATTTATCAAGGGTGTTTGTTCATTATGCCATGAATGTGAAACAATGTATTAAACTCACTTTACACGTTCAGAGCCCTATTTGCGGTTGGATTGATGGTGCTGTCCGCCCGTTATCACTTGGAGTTAAAAATAAAGTCGTTTGTATATAGGTCCCTATGACTGCTCTTCTACTGCAAGAAGTGTTTTAGAGGTAATTTACAAAAAGATAGTCAGATTTGCAACTTTTCTGTTTACATTAACCTTGGATGTGTTTTCACTAGTTACCGCAGCCACAAGTCAAAATTGGCTATATCCTAAAAATGTATGAAAACAACAATTAGTTATTTTTTAAAAAGGTTAGGTTAGACATAATGTTAGCAGTGTGTCAGTCAGTGCTAGACTTGGACTGAAATAGGTGCCGGACCGTTTATATTTAGGTGCAGGAACTCCACAATACTTTTGAGCTAATATTCTATAAGACGAAAAGTCGCTCAAGCAGTTGAACATTTGAGGTGCCGGTACTCCGCTCCAGTGAGCTCCTGCCCAAGTCGAGCACTGGAATTTAGAGTTAAGGTTAGGTTTAAAATGGGATTTTAAAAAGATAAATTGCAAAAATAGGTTTAAGCATAATTATGACTTTGTGGCTATGGTAACTAGTGACGATCCTTGTATATGGTGCGGCTAAAAACGAATTCCTGCTTCATTTGAGTGCAGCTATAAGCATACCGTAAATACCATAGTATATAGACAAACAAAATAAGGATAGAAATTCTAACTATACAGGAGCTTCTCATTTTTAAATCATTTTGCACATGGTTTTGCACACTTGATTAATGCAATGATTCACAAACGTGTGGGTATTTTAAGACTTTAACTTTCAATTATTGGTATTGAGTTAATTATCTCAGGGAAATCTCTATGTATTGGCCAATGACAGGCTTTGAAGTCACTGGTCGGCCATATTGGCACTACCCAGAAAAAGCAGTCCTCCAAATCAAAGTTTATTGGTAGTGTACATAATTAAGCATTTTTCTCTGCACCCGCTATAACATCTGCTTATGTTACTAGCTCCTCACAATGCTGTATAATGTCAAACAAGTACACACATAATAAAAAATCTATTAAAAAAAATCTAAGAAATAAAGAAATGTCGGAACGAGTCCAATTAACAACCCAAATAGCACTGTAACAGTAATCTAAATGTAATCTATACGTACAGTGCATTCCGAAAGTATTCAGACCCCTTTACTTTTTCCACATTTTGTTACGTTACAGCCTTATTCTAAAATTGATTAAATATTTTTTTTACTCATCAATCTACACACAATAGCCCATAATGACAAAGCGAAAACAGGTTGAGAATTTTTTGCATATTTATTACAAATAAAAAACAGAAATACCTTATTTACATATGTATTCAGACCCTTTGCTATGAGACTAAAAATTGAGCTCAGGTGCATCCTGTTTCCATTAACCATCCTTGAGATGTTTCTACAACTTGATTGGAGACCACCTGTGGTAAATTAAATTGATTGGACATGATTTGGAAAGGCACACGCCTGTCTATATAAGGTCCCATATTTGACAGTGCATGTCAGAGCAAAAACCAAGCTTTGAGGTTGAAGGAATTGTCCGTAGAGCTAAGACAGCACTGTGTCGAGGCACAGATCTGGGGAAGGGTACCAAAACATTTCAGCAGCATTGAAGGTCCCTAAGAACACAGTGGCCTCCATCATTCTGAAATGGAAGAAGTTTGGAACCACCAAGACTCTTCCTAGAGCTGGCCGTCCGGCCAAACTAAGCAATAATGGTAGAAGGGCCTTGGTTGGAGTTCTGTTTCACTTAGAGAAATAATTCAAACGGTTTTAGAAACTAGAGAGTGTTTTCTATCCAATAGTAATAATAATATGCATATTGTACGAGCAAGAATTGAGTACGAGGCCGTTTGAAATGGGCACATTTTTCCAGGTTACTCAATACTGCCCCTTCAGCCTGAAGAAGTTAAATGGAAGAAGTTTGGAACCACCAAGACTCTTCCTAGAGCTGGCCGTCTGGCCAAACTAAGCAATAGAGGTAGAAGGGCCTTGGTCAGGGAGGTGACCAAGCACCCGATGGTCACTCTGACAGAGCTCCAGAGATCCTCTGTGGAGATGGGAGAACCTTCCATAAGGACAACCATCTCTGCAGCAGTCCACCAATCAGGCCTTTATGGTAGAGTGTCCAGACAGAAGCCACTCCTCAGTAAAAGGCACATGACAGTCTGCTTGGAGTTTGCCAAAAGGCACCTAAAGGATTCTCAGACCATGAGAAACAAGATTCTCTGGTCTGATGAAACCAAGATTGAACTCTTTGGCCTGAATGCCAAGCGTCACGTCTGGAGGAAACCTGGCACCATCCCTGAAGCATGGTGGTGGCAGCATCATGCTGTGGGGATGTTTTTCAGTGGCAGGGACTGGGAGATTAGTCAGGATTGAGGCAAAGACGAACGGAGCAAAGTACAGAGAGATCCTTGATGAAAACCTGCTCCAGAGCACTCAGGACTTCAGACTGGGGCAAAGGTTCACCTTCCAACAGGACAACAACCCTAAGCACAGGCTCCCCATCCAACCTGACAAAGCTTGAAAGGATCTGCAGAGAAGAATGGGAGAAACTCCCCAAATACAGGTGTGCGACGCTTGTCGCGTCATACCCAAAAAGATTCAAGGCTGTAATCGCTGCCAAAGGTGCTTGAACAAAGTACAGAGTAAAAGGTCTGAATAAATGTGATATTTCAGTTTTTTATTTTTCATAAATTTGCTAAAATGTATTAAAACCTGTTTTGGCTTCGTCATTATGGGGTATTGTTTTTAGATTGATGAAGATTATTTTTTTTTAAATTCATTTTACAATAAGGTGTAATGAACACGATGAGAGACAGGGAGCTGGTTTCAAGCACAGGGCGCAGCAGGTGTTTATTTGTACAGGACCACAGGAGGAGGCAGGTAGCTGGGTCCAGGGGCAGTCATACACAGGGGGTCCAAAAAGGCAACAGTACAGGCAGGGAAAAGGTTAGTAACGTCATCCGGGAGATCAGGCAATAGGTTGATAACAGGAAATCCAATAGGCTAAGGTACAGGCAGGGAATAGGCAAAAGGTGTCGATAGTGAGGCAAGCAAAAACTCATACACGGGAGGAGTAAATTACAGGAAAAACAGAGCTCCGAAAAGAAGTGTGTCACAAAACAAACAATACCTCACAATGATGGGATGCAAAGAACTGAACTAAATGGTGTGTGATAATGACATACAGGTGTGTGAACAGGTGATCAGAATTCAGGTGATTGGGGTCTGGAGAGTGAGCTGCGTTCAGGGGATCTATGTGTTTGAGAGTGTGAGCTGGAAAGTGAGCTGCGTTCAGGGGATCTAAGTGTTTGAGAGTGTGAGTTGGAAGCAGACGTTACATAAGGCTGTAACGTAACAAAATGTGGAAAAAGTCAAGGGGTATAAATACTTTCCGAATGCACTGTATGTATGTGAATGGTGTGTATGGACAGTTAAGACAGCATGTGAATAGAAAAGTTGTGTATAGCAGTAGTTATATAGGATGATCCATGACTAGAATACGGTATATAGATATAAAGTGGGTAAAACAGTAAACATTATTAAAGGGAACAGTGTTCAATGACTCCATAGGAATTAATTTAATTCTACAGTATTTCAATTAAATGTTTCAAGGACAAAATTACATGTATATAAGTTTTTTTGTTGTTGCCGTGGGACAGTAACATTAGTACTTTTACTTTAAGGTAAATGTTTTAATGTATTTTTTTATGTTTATGTTTACCTAACATAATATAATTTAAGATTGTATTATGGTGTCTGTAATAGAATAAACATGGCAAAAACAAATGTAGACATTGAAAATGACTTTTTGCTTATAAAATATTTTTTACGCTGGGGAAGTGCTGTGATGGAGCTGTGTTGGCTTCAAAATAGAGCCCCCTGTCAGTCATCTAGTGTATATATAAAATCATTGGGTGTGGGAGAGCCATTGACTTTACACTACCACTCAGAGGGGGCTACGTAGTGTAGATGTCACCCACAGTACTTCCGGAGGTACAGTGCATTCGGAAAGTGTTCAGACCCCTTGACTTTTCCAAATTTTGTTACATTACAGGCGTATTCTAAAATGTATTAAATCGTTTTTTTCCTCATCAATCTACACACAATACCCTATAATGACAAAGCAAAAACAGGTTTTTAGACATTTAAGCAAATGTATTTAAATATATTTTTAATTAAATTTCATATTTACATAAGTATTCAGATCCTTTACTCAGTACTTTGTTGAAGCACATTTGGCAGTGATTACAACCTCAAATCTTCTTGGGTATGACTACAATCTTAGCAAATCAAATTGTATTTGTCACCTTACAGTGAATTGCTTACTTACAAGCCCTTAGCCAACAATGCAGTTTTAAGAAAATACCCCAAAAAATATAATCAAAAAAAGGTAAGAGATAAAAATAACAAATTATTAAAGAGCAGCAGTAAATAACAATAGCGGGGCTATATACAGGGGGTACCGGTACAGAGTCAGTGTGTGGGGGCACCGGTGTCGAGGTAATTGGAAGTAGGGATGCAAATAGTCTGGGTAGCCATTTGATTAGCTGTTCAGGAGTCTTATGGCTTGGGGGTAGAAGCTGTTCAGAAGCCTCTTGGACCTAGACTTGGCGCTCCTGTACCACTTGCCGTTTGGTAGCAGAGAGAACAGTCTATGACTAGGGTGGCTGGAGTCTTTGACAATTTTTAGGGCCTTCCTCTGACACCGCCTAGTATAGAGGTCCTGGATGGCAGGCAGCTTGGCCCCAGTGATGTACTGGGCCGTACGCACTACCCTCTGTAGTGCCTTGCGGTCGGAGGCCTAGCAGTTGCCATACCAGGCAGTGATGCAACCCGTGAGGATGCTCTCGATGGTGCAGCTGTAAAACCTTTTGAGGATCTGAGTACCCATGCCAAATCTTTTCATTCTCCTGAGGGGGAATAGGTTTTGTTGTGCCCTCTTCACGACTGTCTTGGTGTGCTTGGACCATGTTAGTTTGTTGGTGATGTGGACGCCAAGGAACTTGAAGCTCTCAACCTGTTCCACTACAGCCCTGTCGGTGAGAATGGGGACATGCTCGGTCCTCCTTTTTCTGTAGTCCACAATCATCTCCTTTGACCTTGATCACGTTGAGGGAGAGGTTGTTGTCCATCCACCACACGGTCAGGTCTCTGACCTCCCTATAGGCTATCTCATTGTTGTTGGTGATCAGGCCTACCACTGTTGTATCATCAGCAAACTTAATGATGGTGTTGGAGTCGTGCCTGGCCATGCAGTCATGAGTGAACAGGGAGTACAGAAGGGGACTGAGTGTAACAGTATAACTTTAGTCCGTTCCCTCGCCCCGACCCGGGTGCGAACCAGGGACCCTCTGCACACATCAACAACAGTCACCCACGAAGCATCGTTACCCATCGCTCCACAAAAGCCACAGCCCTTGCAGAGCAAGGGGAACCACTACTTCAAGGTGTCAAAGCGAGTGACGTCACCGATTGAAACGCTATTAGCGCGCACCACTGCAAACTAGCTAGCCATTTCACATCGGTTACATGAGCATGCACCCCTGAGGGGCCTCCGTGTTGAGGATCAGCGTGGCGGATGTGTTGTTACCTACCCTTACCACCTGGGGGCGGCCCATCAGGAAGTCCAGGATCCAGTTGCAGAGGGAAGTGTTTAGTCCCAGGGTCCTTAGCTTAGAGATGAGCTTTGAGGGCACTATGGTGTTGAATGCTGAGCTGTAGTCAATTAATAGCATTCTCACATAGGTGTTCCTTTTGTCCAGGTGTGAAAGGGCAGTGTGGAGTGCAATAGAGATTGCATTATCTGTGGATCTGTTGGGGGCGGTATGCAAATTTTAGTGGGTCTAGGGTTTCTGGGATGATGGTGTTGATGTGAGCCATGAACAGCCTTTCAAAGCATTTCAAGGCTACAGACGTGAGTGCTACGGGTGGTTAGTCATTTAGACAGGTTACCTTATGGTTCTTGGGCACAGGGACTATGGTGATCTGCTTGAAACATGTTGGTATTACAGACTCAGACAGGGAGAGGTTGAAAATGTCAGTGAAGACACTTGCTAGTTGGTCAGTGCATGCTCGGAGTACACGTCCTGGTAATCTGTCTGGCCCTGCGACCTTGTGAATGTTGACCTGTTTTAAGGTCTTACTCACATCGGCTGCGGAGAGCGTGATCACACAGTCGTCCAGAACAGCTGATGCTCTCATGCATGTTTCAGTGTTACTTGCCTCGAAGCGAGCATAGAAGTTATTTAGCTCGCCTGGTAGGCTCGTGTTACTGGGCAGCTTTCGTCTGTGCTTCCCTTTGTAGTCTGTTATAGTGTGCAAGCCCTGCCACTTCCGACAAGCGTTGGAGCCGGTGTAGTACGATTTGATCTTAGTCTTGTATTGATGCTTTGCCTGTTTGATGATTTGTCAGAGGGCATAGCGGGATTTCTTATGAGCTTCCGTGTTAGAGTCCCGCTCCTTGAAAGTGGCAGCTCTACCCTTTAGCTCAGTGCAAATGTTGCCTGTAATCCATGGCTTCTGTTTGGGGTATGTATGTACAGTCACTATGGGGACAACGTCCTCAATGCACTTATTGATAAAGCCAGTGACTGATGTAGTGTACTCCTCAATGCCATCGGAAGATTCCCGGAACATATTCCAGTCTGTGCTAGTAAAACAGTCCTGTAGTTTAGCATCTGCTTCACCTGACCACTTTTTTATAGACTGAGTCACTGGTGCTTCCTGCTTTAAGTTTAGCATGTAAGCAGGAATCAGGAGGATAGAATTATGGTCAGATTTGCCAAATGGAGGGCAAGGGAGAGCTTTGTACGCGTCTCTGTGTGTGGAGTAAAGGTAGTGGAGATTTTTTTTTCTCCCTGGTTGCACATTTAACATGCTGATAGAAATGAGGTAAAACTGATTTAAGTTTCCCTGCATTAAAGTCCCCGGCCACTAGGAGCACCGCCTCTGGGTGAGCGTTTTCCTGTTTGCTTATGGGTGTATACAGCTCATTGAGTGTGGTTTTAGTGCCAGCATCGGTCTGTGGTGGTATGTAGACAGCTACGAAAAATACAGATGAAAACTCTCTAGGCGGATAGTGTGGTCTACAGTTTATCATGAGATACTCTACCTCAGGCGAACAAAACCTTGAGACTTCTTTAGATATAGTGCACCAGCTGTATGCATAGGCCCCCGCCGCGTGTCTTACCAAAGGCTGCTGTTCCATCCTGCCGGTAGAGTGTATAAACCGCCAGCTGTATGTTGTTAATGTCTTCGTTCAGCCACGACTTGGTGAAACATAAGAAATTACAGTTTTTAATGTCCCGTTGGTAGGATATACGTGCTTTCAGTTCGTCCCATTTATTTTCCAGCGATTGAACGTTAGCTGGAAGACAGGATGGAAGACAAAGGCAGATTAGCCACTCGTCGCCTGATCCTCACAAGGCACCCTGATCTTTTTCCGCAAAATCTCAGTTTTCTTCTCCAGCCAATGACGGGGATCTGGACCTGGTCGGGTGTCTGTAATATATCCCTCCCATCCGACTCATTGAAGAAAAACGAATTGTCTAATCTGAGGTGAGTAATCTCAGTTCTGATGTCCAGAAGCTCTTTTCGGTTTTAAGAGATTGTAGCAGCAACAATATGTACAAAAAAAGATACGAACAACTCGAAAAAACTAACAAAATAGCATCCCCTCTGGCGCCATCACTGCCTCACACCTGTATTTAGGGAGTTTCTCCCATTCTTGTCTGCAGATCCTCTCAAGCTCTGTCAGGTTGCATGGGGAGCGTCGCTGCACAGCTATTTTCAGGTCTCTCCAGTGATGTTCGATCAGGTTCAAGTCCGGGCTCTGGCTGGGCCACTCAAGAACATTCAAGAGACTTGTCCCGAAGCCACTCCTGTGTTGTCTTGGCTGTGTGCTTAGGGTCGTTGTCCTGTTGGAAGGTGAACCTTCGCCCCAGTCTGAGGACCTGAGCGCTCTGGAGCAGATTTTCATCAAGGATCCCTCTGTTCTTTGCTCCGTTCATCTTTCCCTCGATCCTGACTAGTCTCTCAGTCCCTGCTGCTGAAAAACATCCCCACAGCATGATGCTGCCACCACCATGCTTCACCGTAGGGATGGTGCCCGGTGTCTTCGAGACATGACGCTTGGTATTCAGGCCAAAGAGTTCAATCTTGGTTTCATCAGACCAGAGAATCTTGTTTCCCATGGTCTGAGAGTCTTTGGGTGCCTTTTGGCAACTCCAAGCAGGCTGTCATGTGCCTTTTTCTGAGGAGTGGCTATCGTCTGGCCACTCTACCATAAAGGCCTGATTGGTGGAGTGCTGCACAGATGGTTGTCCTTATGGAAGGTTCTCCCATCTCCACAGAGGATCTCTGGAGCTCTGTCAGAGTGACCATCGGGTGCTTGGTCACCTCCCTGACCAAGGCCCTTCTACCATTATTGCTTAGTTTGGCCGGACGGCCAGCTCTAGGAAGAGTCTTGGTGGTTCCAAACTTCTTCCATTTCAGAATGATGGAGGCCACTGTGTTCTTGGGGACCTTCAATGCTGCTGAAATGTTTTGCTACCTTTGCCCAGATCTGTGCCATCAAAACAATCCTGTCTCGGAGCTCTACGGACAATTCCTTCAACCTCGTGGCTTGGTTTTTGCTCTGACATGCACTGTCAACTATGGGACCTTATATAGACAGGTGTGCGCCTTTCCAAATCATGTCCAATCAATTTAATTTACCACAGGTGGACTCCAATCCAGTTGTAAAAAACATCTCAAGGAAAAACCTACACTCGATCCCTCCGATGTCAACAACTACAGACCAGTATCCCTTCTTTCTTTTCTCTCCAAAACTCTTGAACGTGCCGTCCTTGGCCAGCTCTCCTGCTATCTCTCTCAGAATGACCTTCTTGATCCAAATCAGTCGGGTTTCAAGACTAGTCATTCAACTGAGACTGCTCTTCTCTGTGTCACGGAGGCGCTCCGCTCCGCACTGCTAAAGCTAACTCTCTCTCCTCTGCTCTCATCCTTCTAGACCTATCGGCTGCCTTTGATACTGTGAACCATCAGATCCTCCTCTCCACCCTCTCCGAGTTGGGCATCTCCGGCGCGGCCCACGCTTGGATTGCGTCCTACCTGATAGGTCGCTCCTACCAGGTGGCGTGGCGAGAATCTGTCTCCGCACCACGTGCTCTCACCACTGGTGTCCCCCAGGGCTCTGTTCTAGGCCCTCTCCTATTCTCGCTATACACCAAGTCACTTGGCTCTGTCATATCCTCACATGGTCTCTCCTATCATTGCTATGCAGACGACACACAATTAATCTTCTCCTTTCCCCCTTCTGATAACCAGGTGGCGAATCGCATCTCTGCATGTCTGGCAGACATATCAGTGTGGATGACGGATCACCACCTCAAGCTGAACCTCGGCAAGACAGAGCTGCTCTTCCTCCCGGGGAAGGACTGCCCGTTCCATGATCTCGCCATCACGGTTGACAACTCCATTGTGTCCTCCTCCCAGAGTGCTAAGAACCTTGGCGTGATCCTGGACAACACCCTGTCGTTCTCAACTAACATCAAGGCGGTGATCCGTTCCTGTAGGTTCATGCTCTACAACATTCGCAGAGTACGACCCTGCCTCACACAGGAAGCGGCGCAGGTCCTAATCCAGGCACTTGTCATCTCCCGTCTGGATTACTGCAACTCGCTGTTGGCTGGGCTCCCTGCCTGTGCCATTAAACCCCTACAACTCATCCAGAACGCCGCAGCCCGTCTGGTGTTCAACCTTCCCAAGTTCTCTCACGTCACCCCGCTCCTCCGCTCTCTCCACTGGGTTCCAGTTGAAGCTCGCATCCGCTACAAGACCATGGTGCTTGCCTACGGAGCTGTGAGGGGAACGGCACCTCCGTACCTTCAGGCTCTGATCAGGCCCTACACCCAAACAAGGGCACTGCGTTCATCCACCTCTGGCCTGCTCGCCTCCCTACCTCTGAGGAAGTACAGTTCCCGCTCAGCCCAGTCAAAACTGTTCGCTGCTCTGGCACCCCAATGGTGGAACAAACTCCCTCACGACGCCAGGTCAGCGGAGTCAATCACCACCTTCCGGAGACACTTGAAACCCCACCTCTTTAAGGAATACCTAGGATAGGATAAAGTAATCCATCTAACCCCCCCCCCCCTTAAAAGAGTTAGATGCACTATTGTAAAGTGGTTGTTCCACTGGATATCATAAGGTGAATGCACCAATTTGTAAGTCGCTCTGGATAAGAGCGTCTGCTAAATGACTTCAATGTAAATGTAAAATGGTTAATGGAAACAGGATGCACCTGAGCTCAATTTTGAGTCTCATAGCAAAGGGTCTGAATTCTTATGTAAATAAGGTATTTCTGTTTTTTATTTGTAATAAATTAGCAAACATTTCTAAAAACCTTTTTTTGTTTTGTCATTATGGGGTATTGTGTGTAGATTGATGAGGGAAACATTTATTAAGGCTGTAAATGTAACAAAATGTGGAAAAAGTCAAGGGGTCTGAATACTTTCCAAATGCACTGTACTGTGGGAGACATCTCTTAAATAGAGATTTGAATCTAGATCCGTCTCTTTACACTACACAAGTATCTCTCCTGGACCTAGTTTGTGCTGTCAAAGTGATGTAGTGTGAAGAGGCCCTAAGGATGCTATCTGTCGGGCTGCTGTCAACAGTATTCCAGAGACTAACTGTGGAGAAGTCTGCTGTGTTAATAATTTCAAAGGGTTACAAGCTGTGCTGCCAAATGCTCCAGAGTCGAGCCCAGCCCACCACACCATTGAGATCGCTATGGGACTAATACCAGCTTTACTAACAAAAGAACGTCAGTCCTCAAGCACTTGAGACTGAGCTCTTTGGAGGCATGCAGAAACCACTGTGACGTTCAATGCATCATTAAAATAAGCATGGTCCTCAGCACCTGACGCAAGCTTATCAAAAAGCTGGTTGAACTTGCTGCAGATCAAACGCTGAGAGTCAATTTTCTCCTATTATCTTTCTATTCCCAAAGCCCCATTTTCCAAGGGAATTTCTCATGACTCTGTGTGACTTAGATTGCCTCTGGCCCCCAAGCACTGTAATGTTAACCACCTGATCTGATACTAAGACATGTAATTGGGTTGGTGGATTCAATGCTCATTCTAATTTGGTTGATCTTGAGAAAAGTTTAAAATGGGAGCTCCCAGGTCTGGAAAAAAAACTATCACACCTGAATGACACAGATTACTTTTTGATAATGTTATCACATTTTTGTTCATTTTAACTTGTGAAAAAAGTGAAATAAGCATGTAATAATGCACTAGTAATAGTCATGTAATAGTGTGATTAAAGTTCCATATGGAACCTTAGTATGCCTCCAAACTAAGGTCGGTGAACTTCTGGAACTCTTTAAAATGCAACTGCCAGTGAACCCCTTGCGCCGCTCTCATTTATGGTGGTCCTTTGCCAACCAGTGGTAAAAATGTAATTGAACTTTCAAAATGTTTATGTGCTTCTGCGGATGACCTTTGGCCTCCGACCCTTCTGACAGCCGTCTTCCCTCGACTAAATGTCAGAGTTGACTGTTTTTAATCTTGGTCATTATGTTTAAAAAACAACTAGGTTACATCAGAAGTGGTGCCAGACCACCCAACGAGAACACTAGAGCAGAGCTCTTTTGGCTGACAGGTACTGTGTCCCTGCTATCCTCGCAATTAAACCTGATCTCACTTTGCAAATCCCTTGAGGACTCTGTGTGTGCGTGTGTGTGTATATAGATACTGCCTTGTGTAACATCATGAACAGCCATATTTGGAGGCCAGGAGGAGGGTGAAGTTGGGGCCGCTGGTGTGTTGATATTGGGTGTTGCTGCTTGCTCGAAGCATACTGGAATAAGAATGATCTACCTATCAGAAAATGAAAAGAAAACAGAAAACACCAAATTTGTGAACCCCCGGCTGAAAGTTTCTATGATGCACTGTCTGTTGACCAACACCCCTCTCATTCCTGGACACTAGGGGTTACCTAATCGCTGCTCCATCAGTGTTCCGCGCTGGTGTGGAGGAGGCCTTGAGTGTCACAATCTTCAACGCTGTGGAGGAGACGCACGTCCAAGTCCAGCTCTCTGTGAAGGGTGAGACAGTGGCGTACAGCCATGGCACAGTGCTAGGTGAGGACTCCCCCCCACACACACACAAGCTAACATAGGAGCACACACCACCATTTCTTATACTGAGAGTGCACACACACTTACAGGGGAACACACAGCATGAGGCTGATTGACCTGTCAGGTGGAGTGTATACTTCTGACCTCACAGGGCCCTTAACGGATGTCGCTTTTGTTAGGGGGTTTATTGTTAAGCCTGGCTTGTCTAACCAGGCTATTGTGTATCTATGTGGGATTTGTTTGACAGCAGTACAAATAGATGGGACTTCAGCGCTTCATTGAAAGAGCCTGCAGCTGTATCACCTGCAGAGAGTGCATCACTCCAGTTCCACTGGTTTTTCTTTACTCTGGCAATTGATTGATATCCTTGATTGGGTTGTCACTAGTTACGACAGTCATAAAGTCAAAATTGGCTTTATCGTAAAAATTCATGATTTTTCTTTTTTAGGGTTAGGGATAAGGTATGCAGTGTGGTTATGGTTTGGTTTAAAATCAGTTTTTATTTATAGAAATTTTAGAAATAGGCGGGGTTTAGCCATAATTATGACTCTGTGGCTGTGGTAACTAGTGACGACCCCTTGATTGGCCTGACATTCAACAGAACTGTTTATTGTGATGTATCAAAGGTTTAACCAGGCAGTATATAACTAAGGTTCTTGATTACTGTAAACTGCAAGGATGGAAACCAGTATACATTGTGGCACTCAAGGCCCGGTGTTGACACAAGTTAATGTTCCTTGATCAAACCACACAATCACAAGAACTCAAATCATTTTGATCAGAATATTTTGCCTTGTTTTGTGTGATTTTATTCATTTTTTTCCATTTCAGACAAAGGCACAATCAAATTAAAGGTGAGAGCGACGTCATTGTGTCATTGTGTTTGTTAATTGTTTTTTATCTTTGTTGTGTAGTGTTGTGAATAAAAACATAATTGTTGTTTCAAGAGTGTAAAATGGTTGTGGCTCCAGCTGCACAGTAGTGAGATCCCAGTCAGTTTGTCCATATTCCACAGATGACATGCAAAACAACACTAACATAATTTGTATGTGAACATCTGCCTTTTTGCACATTCATTTGGAATAAGGTAATAGCCTCAAATATAATATGCAACAGCTGTTGACGTGCATGTAAGGGTCTGCAGGCCCCAAAGGCTGGAATGGATCAATCCAACATTCACGACTTGATTCCTCCACTCCCTCTAACCCCCACCCCTGTCTTTATCAAATATGGTCTCGTATTGTCCACTGTGGTTGCTAGGCACTTTAGCAAGGGCTTTGCCACTGGTCTGTGTGGTGTTGTGTTAGGTACCGCATCCTGAAGATATATGTGCCCTTCCTGGTTTCAGGTTCCTCGTGGTCTGAGAGGTCAGGCCCATCTGAAGGTGTGGGGGAATCGCCACATCACTGAGGGGGGATATATCTTCCACAACTACACCACTGTCACTGTGGACAGCAAGGGCACAGCCGTCTTCATCCAGACGGATAAGCCAGTCTACAAGCCCAAACACAAAGGTCTCAGCCTTCCAGGCCCTTCCAGTAGCAGCCATTGTCCCACTCATAAACCTCTACTGTAGATATATTTATTCATAGGCCATTGTGTGTTGTAAGAAGCCAGTCTTAATAGCAGCCCAGGAGAAAAGCTAATGACATGACATGGATTGTTTATTGCACTCTACATTAGAAATGCATTGAAATGGGTAATAATCTGTGCCTCTCTCAATCCAGTGCTCATCAACGTGTACTCTGTCACTCCGGATCTGAGGCCGGTCAATGACAAGGTAATGCACCCAGTCTCTCACATCAAAGCCAAGTCATCACACCCACTTACAGGAAATTAATGGGATATGAAATATGAGAATCAGGTGTGTTGACCTAATGTTTATCAGTGGGCCTTGATTCCAAGCAGCTGGCCTCCTCTCCTTTGATGTGTTATGGCTTTAAATGAAGGGTGGCATCAAGCTAGTTTTCACACACCTATTTTTCCAACATTCTGTCAGAGAGTAGTGAAGTGGGGGAAACCTGGCCTGAGCCTGAATGCACACTAAATGTACAGTAACCTATTTACCGCCACAAAGCTTGCCATTCCTGCTAGAATTTTTAGAAATGGCTCCAAATATATAGTTGCCGCTGTGTAGACAGTGTGTTTATTGATGGCTGGAGCTATAAAGGTCTGCTGCTGGCAAAGGCTAACGCTCGCACTCACAGATGGATGATTGTTGGAGAGGGGGGAGGAGGTGGAGATTTTTTGCCATGTGGCTGTGCAGTTTGCAGTTTGTCTAATGTGTGTGCTGTCCCTGACATTTTTTTTTACTCTTCTTCTTCTCCTGGTTGCAGATTGAGGCCTACGTTTTGGTAAGTGGAGGGAGGGACCACCCGGACCTAGAGGGAGGGCCATGGGACGCTGGGGGTTTAGTTTCCCAACCCCAGGCAGGAGATTACAGGGCAGGGAAGGGCTCACTTTGATAACAGGCCTGGGCTTTGAGCTCCAGCCTGGCCCCTACATCTTGCCCAGCTAATGCTGCACACTTCCTCTCTCTCTCTGTGTCCCTCTCACATCCTCTTGTGCTCTGTCTGCGGTATCTTTTCAGGGAAAATATGCTGCTTTGTGTTAAGATGTCCGAGGGAGCTCTGGAAACAGGCTCAGCTCAGTGACTAAGAAACTGTGTAG
Organism: Salvelinus alpinus; assembly: GCF_045679555.1. Taxonomy (NCBI): domain Eukaryota; kingdom Metazoa; phylum Chordata; class Actinopteri; order Salmoniformes; family Salmonidae; genus Salvelinus; species Salvelinus alpinus. Next base: position 21,181,379 of record NC_092091.1, read on the forward strand.
TTGTTTGTGTTATTCTGTCACCTGCAGCCTGCAGTCCCTTGGCCCTCTTGGTCAGGGAAGTGTCTGTGCGAGTGGTTGCAATTAACTGATTGACAGCCGTTAGTGTTAGTCTTTCCCCTTGAGTCAGAGCCAGGTCAGTGTATGTAAGAAGTAGCTTACTGTAGGATTTCATCACGCAGGGGTTACCCCCAATATATTTATTAGCATAACCCTTACATAACTTTACTCATGAGTACTTATGTAAGTTCACAGCTTTCATGTAGGGAGAAACAGAGTAATGCATATTTTGATGAAAGTAGAATCTCTCGATCAACTGTGTATTCATACTCTGGGTTGCAGGACCCAAGAGGATCTCGGATGGTCCAGTGGAAAGGGCTTAAACCCCTCTGCTGTGGTGAGAAACTCCCTATGCTATCATTATCATCATCTACTGTGTAGTGACTGCTGTAGGTCATGTGGCGTTGATCTTTTTTGACCCCTGCTTCTCTCCTCAGGGGTCGTCAACATGAGTTTCCCTCTCTCAGACCAGCCCGTGTTTGGAGAGTGGTTCATCTTTGTAGAGATGCAGGGGCACACCTACAACAAGTCCTTTGAAGTGCAGAAGTATGGTGAGTTGCTACTTGCTACCTGAAAGTGACCATTTATCAAATCAAACAACATTTTATTTGTCGCATGCGCCGAATACAACAGGTCTAGACTTTACCGTGAAATGCTTAATTACGAGCTCTTTCCCAACAATGCAGTTTAAAAGATTTTTTATTTTTTACAAATTCCGCAAATAACAAGAAAAAAAGGAAATAGTAACACAATAAAATAACAATAGCGAGGCTATATCAAATCAAATCAAGTTTATTTTATATAGCCCTTCGTACATCAGCTAATATCTCGAAGTGCTGTACAGACACCCAGCCTAAAACCCCAAACAGCAAGCAATGCAGGTGTAGAAGCACGGTGGCTAGGAAAAACTCCCTAGAAAGGCCAAAACCTAGGAAGAAACCTAGAGAGGAACCAGGCTATGAGGGGTGGCCAGTCCTCTTCTGGCTGTGCTGGGTGGAGATTATAACAGAACTATGCCAAGATGTTCAAAATGTTCATAAGTGACAAGCATGGTCAAATAATAATCATGAATAATTTTCAGTTGGCTTTTCATAGCCGATCATTAAGAGTTGAAAATAGCAGGTCCGGGACAGGTGGCGGTTCCATAACCGTAGGCAGAACAGCTGAAACTGGAATAGCAGCAAGGCCAGGTGGACTGGGGACAGCAAGGAGCCATCACGCCCGGCAGCCCCGACGCACGGTCCCAGGGCTCAGGTCCTCCGAGAGAGAGAAAGAGAGAGAGAAGGAGAGAATTAGAGAGCCAAGATTTTCAAAATGTTCATAAATGACAAGCATGGTCAAATAATAATCAGGAATAAATGTCAGTTGGCTTTTCATAGCCGATCATTAAGAATTGAAAACAGCAGGTCTGGGACAGGTAGGGGTTCCATAACCGCAGGCAGAACAGTTGAAACTGGAATAGCAGCAGGGCCAGGCGGACTGGGGACAGCAAGGAGTCATCATGCCCGGTAGTCCTGACGTATGGTCCTAGGGCTCCGGTCCTCCGAGAGAGAGAAAGAAAGAGAGAAGGAGAGAATTAGAGAGAGCCAAGATTTTCAAAATGTTCATAAATGACAAGCATGGTCAAATAATAATCAGGAATAAAAGTCAGTTGGCTTTTCATAGCCGATCATTAAGAGTTGAACAGGTAGGGGTTCCATAACAGCAGGCAGAACAGTTGAAACTGGAACAGCAGCAAGGCCAGGTGGACTGGGGACAGCAAGGAGTCATCATGCCCGGTTTGCCGTGACGTATGGTCCTAGGGCTCAGGTTCTCCGAGAGAGAGAAAGAAAGAGAGAACGAGAGAATTAGAGAGAGCATACTTAAATTCACACAGGACACTGGATAAGATAGGAGAAGTACTCCAGGTATAACCAACTGACCCTAGCCCCCCGACACATAAACTACTGCAGCATAAATACTGGAGGCTGAGACAGGAGGGGTCAGGAGACACTGTGGCCCCATCCGATGATACCCCCGGACAGGGCCAAACAGGAAGGATATAACCCCACCCACTCTGCCAAAGCACAGCCCCCACACCACTAGAGGGATATCTTCAACCACCAACTTACAATCCTGAGACAAGGCCGAGTATAGCCCACAAAGATCTCCACCACAGCACAAACCAAGGGGGGGCGCCAACCCAGACAGGAAGATCACGTCAGTAACTCAACCCACTCAAGTGACGCACCCCTCCTAGGGACGGCATGAAAGAGCACCAGTAAGCCAGTGACTCAGCCCCTGTAATAGGGTTAGGGGCAGAGAATCCCAGTGGAGAGAGGGGAACCGGCCAGGCAGAGACAGCAAGGGCGGTTCGTTGCTCCAGAGCCTTTCCGTTCACCTTCACACTCCTGGGCCAGACTACACTCAATCATATGACCTACTGAAGAGATAAGTCTTCAGTAAAGACTTAAAGGTTGAGACCGAGTCTGCGTCTCTCACATGGGTAGGCAGACTATTCCATAAAAATGGAGATCTATAGGAGAAAGCCCTGCCTCCCGCTGTTTGCTTAGAAATTCTAGGGACAATTAGGAGGCCTGCGTCTTGTGACCGTAGCGTACGTGTAGGTATGTACGGCAGGACCAACTCGGAAAGATAGGTAGGAGCAAGCCCATGTAACGCTTTATAGGTTAACAGTAAAACCTTGAAATCAGCCCTTGCCTTAACAGGAAGCCAGTGTAGGGAGGCTAGCACTGGAGTAATATGATCAAATTTCTTGGTTCTAGTCAGGATTCTAGCAGCCGTATTTAGCACTAACTGAAGTTTATTTAGTGCTTTATCCGGGTAGCCGGAAAGTAGAGCATTGCAGTAGTCTAACCTAGAAGTAACAAATGCATGGATTAATTTTTCTGCATCATTTTTGGACAGAAAATTTCTGATTTTTGCAATGTTACGTAGATGGAAAAAAGCTGTCCTTGAAATAGTCTTGATATGTTCGTCAAAAGAGAGATCAGGGTCAAGAGTAACGCCGAGGTCCTTCACAGTTTTATTTGAGACGACTTTACAACCATCAAGATTAATTGTCAGATTTAACAGAAGATCTCTTTGTTTCTTGGGACCTAGAACAAGCATCTCTGTTTTGTCCGAGTTTAAAAGTAGAAAGTTTGCAGCCATCCACTTCCTTATGTCTGAAACACAGGCTTCTAGCGAGGGCAATTTTGAGGCTTCACCATGTTTCATTGAAATGTACAGCTGTGTGTCATCCGCATAGCAGTGAAAGTTAACATTATGTTTTCGAATAACATCCCCAAGAGGTAAAATATATAGTGAAAACAATAGTGGTCCTAAAACGGAACCTTGAGGAACACCGAAATGTACAGTTGATTTGTCAGAGGACAAACCATTCACAGAGACAAACTGATATCTTTCCGACAGGTAAGATCTAAACCAGGCCAGAACTTGTCCGTGTAGACCAATTTGGGTTTCCAGTCTCTCCAAAAGAATGTGGTGATCGATGGTGTCAAAGGCAGCACTAAGGTCTAGTAGCACGAGGACAGATGCAGAGCCTCGGTCTGACGCCATTAAAAGGTCATTTACCACCTTCACAAGTGCAGTCTCAGTGCTATGATGGGGTCTAAAACCAGACTGAAGCATTTCGTATACATTGTTTGTCTTCAGGAAGGCAGTGAGTTGCTGCGCAACAGCTTTTTCTAAAATCTTTGAGAGGAATGGAAGATTCGATATAGGCCGATAGTTTTTTATATTTTCCGGGTCAAGGTTTGGCTTTTTCAAGAGAGGCTTTATTACTGCCACTTTTAGTGAGTTTGGTACACATCCGGTGGATAGAGAGCCGTTTATTATGTTCAACATATGAGGGCCAAGCACAGGAAGTAGCTCTTTCAGTAGTTTAGTAGGAATAGGATCCAGTATGCAGCTAGAAGGTTTAGAGGCCATGATTATTTTCATCATTGTGTCAAGAGATATAGTACTAAAACACTTGAGTGTCTCCCTTGATCCTAGGTCCTGGCAGAGTTGTGCAGACTCAGGACAATTGAGCTTTGGAGGAATACGCAGATTTAAAGAGGAGTCCATAATTTGCTTTCTAATGATCATGATCTTTTCCTCAAAGAAGTTCATGAATTTATTACTGCTGAAGTGAAAGCCATCCTCTCTTGGGGAATGCTGCTTTTTAGTTAGCTTTGCAACAGTATCAAAAATAAATTTTGGATTGTTCTTATTTTCCTCAATTAAGTTAGAAAAGTAGGATGATCGAGCAGCAGTGAGGGCTCTTCGGTACTGCACGGTACTGTCTTTCCAAGCTAGTCGGAAGACTTCCAGTTTGGTGTGGCGCCATTTCCGTTCCAATTTTCTGGAAGCTTGCTTCAAAGCTCGGGTATTTTCTGTATACCAGGGAGCTAGTTTCTTATGACAAATGTTTTTCGTTTTTAGGGGTGCAACTGCATCTAGGGTATTGCGCAAGGTTAAATTGAGTTCCTCAGTTAGGTGGTTAACTGATTTTTGTCCTCTGACGTCCTTGGGTAGGCAGAAGGAGTCTGGAAGGGCATCAAGGAATTTTTGTGTTGTCTGAGAATTTATAGCACGACTTTTGATGCTCCTTGGTTGGGGTCTGAGCAGATTATTTGTTGCGATTGCAAACGTAATAAAATGGTGGTCCGACAGTCCAGGATTATGAGGAAAAACATTAAGATCTACAACATTTATTCCATGGGACAAAACTAAGTCCAGAGTATGACTGTGGCAGTGAGTAGGTCCAGAGACATGTTGGACAAAACCCACTGAGTCGATGATGGCTCCGAAAGACTTTTGGAGTGGGTCTGTGGACTTCTCCATATGAATATTAAAATCACCAAAAATTAGAATATGATCTGCTATGACTACAAGGTCTGATAGGAATTCAGGGAACTCAGAGAGGAACGCTGTATATGGCCCAGGAGGCCTATAAACAGTGGCTATAAAAAGTGATTGAGTAGGCTGCATAGATTTCATGACTAGAAGCTCAAAAGACGAAAACGTCATTTTTTTTTTTGTAAATTGAAATTTGCTATCGTAAATGTTAGCAACACCTCCGCCTTTGTGGGATGCACGGGGGATATGGTCACTAGTGTAACCAGGAGGTGAGGCCTCATTTAACACAGTAAATTCATCAGGCTTAAGCCATGTTTCAGTCAGGCCAATCACATCAAGATTATGATCAGTGATTAGTTCATTGACTATAACTGCCTTTGAAGTGAGGGATCTAACATTAAGTAACCCTATTTTGAGATGTGAGGTATCACGATCTCTTTCAATAATGGCAGGAATGGAGGAGGTCTTTATCCTAATGAGATTGCTAAGGCGAACACCGCCATGTTTAGTTTTGCCCAACCTAGGTCGAGGCACAGACACAGTCTCAATGGGGATGGCTGAGCTGACTACACTGACTGTGCTATTGGCAGACTCCACTAAGCTGGCAGGTTGGCTAACAGCCTGCTGCCTGGCCTGCACCCTATTTCATTGTCGAGCTAGTGGAGTTAGAGCCCTATCTATGTTTGTAGATAAGATGAGAGCACCCCTCCAGCTAGGATGGAGTCCATCACTCCTCAGCAGGTCAGGCTTGGTCCTGTTTGTGGGTGAGTCCCAGAAAGAGGGCCAATTATCTACAAATTCTATCTTTTGGGAGGGGCAGAAAACAGTTTTCAACCAGCGATTGAGTTGTGAGACTCTGCTGTAGAGCTCGTCACTCCCCCTAACTGGGAGAGGGCCAGAGACAATTACTCGATGCCGACACATCTTTCTAGCTGATTTATAGGCTGAAGCTATGTTGCGCTTGGTGACCTCTGACTGTTTCATCCTAACATCGTTGGTGCCGACGTGGATAACAATATCTCTATACTCTCTACACTCGCCAGTTTTAGCTTTAGCCAGCACCATCTTCAGATTAGCCTTAACGTCGGTAACCCTGCCCCCTGGTAAACAGTGTATGATCGCTGGGTGATTCGTTTTAAGTCTAATACTGCGGGTAATGGAGTCGCCAATGACTAGGGTTTTCAATTTGTCAGAGCTAATGGTGGGAGCCTTCGGCGTCTCAGACCCCGTAATGGGAGGAGTAGAGACAAGAGAAGACTCGGCCTCAGACTCCGACTCGCTACTCAATGGGGAAAACCGGTTGAAAGTTTCTGTCGGCTGAATGAGCGACACCGGTTGAGCATTCCAACAGCATTTCCCTCCAGAAGCCATGAGAAAATTGTCTGGCTGCGGGGACAGTGCGGGGGGATTTATACTAACGTTACTATCTGTACTTACTGGTGGCACAGACGCTGTTTCACCCTTTCCTACACTGAAATTACCCTTGCCTAACGATTGCGTCTGAAGCTGGGCTTGCAGCACAACTATCCTCGCCGTTAGGCGATCATTCTCCTGTATATTATGAGTACAGCGAATGCAGTTAGAAGACATCATGTTAAAGTTACTACTTAGCTTCGGCTGTTGAAGGTGCTGACGAACCATGTCCAGATAAAGCGTCCGGAGTGAAAAAGTTGAATGAGGGAAAAAAGTTGTGATGGAAAAACTAAAAATATAAACGTAAAGTTGTCAGCTAGCAAAGCAAAGCTAGCAAAGTAAAGTTGGCAGTACCGGTACTCCTATATACAAGGAGTACCGGTACTGAGTCAATGTGCAGAGGCACGAGGTAGTTGAGGTAATATGTTAATGTAGGTAGGGCTAAAAGTGACTAGGCAATTAGGTAGCAGCAGCAACAGCGTGTGTGACTATATGTGAGTGTGTGTGTGTGTGGCGTCAATATGCATGTGTGTGTGTGTTTTGTGTGTGTGAGCGTATGTAGTGTTTGTGTGTGTGTGTGTTGGAGTGTCAGTGTAGTATGTGTGTGCATAGAGCCAGTGCAAGAATAGGGGGTCAATGCACATAGTCCGGGTAGCCATTTGATTAACTGTTGTGCCCTCTTCACGACTGTGTTGGTGTGTTTGAACCATGATAGGTCCTTAGTGATGTGGACACCGAGAAACTTGAAGCTCTCAACCCGCTCCACTACAGCCCTGTCGATGTGAATGGGGGCATGCTCGGCCCTTGGTTTCCTGTAGTCCACGATCATCTCCTTTGTCTTGCTGACGTTGAGGAAGAGGTTGTAGTCCTGGCACCACACTGCCAGGTCTCTGACCTCCTCCCTGTAGGCTGTCTCATTGTTGTCGGTGATTAGGCCAACCACCGTTGTGTCATTGGCAAACTTAATGATGGTGTTGGAGTCGTGCGCGACAACAAAGTCATGGGGAAACAGGGAGTACAGGAAGGGACTAAGTACGCACCCCTGAGGGGCCCCCGTGTTAAGGGTCAGCGTGGTGTATGTGTTGTTGCCTACCCTCGCCACCGGCCCGTCAGGAAGTCCAGGATCCAGTTGCAGAAGGTTTTTAATCCCAGGGTCTTTAATTTAGTGATGAGCTTGGAGGGAGCTATGGTGTTGAACACTGAGCTGTAGTCAATGAACAGCATTCTCACATAGGTGTTCCTTTTGTAGAGGTAGGAAAGTAGAGTGCAATAGAGATTGCGTCATCTGTGGGTCTGTTGGGGTGTTATGCGAATTGGAGTGGGTCCAAGGTGTCTTGGATGATGGTGTTGATCTGAGCCATGACCAGCCTTTTAAAGCATTTCATGGTTACAGATGTGAGTGCTATGGGGCGATAGTCATTTAGACAGGTTACCTTGGCGTTCTTGGGCACAGGGACTATGGTGGTCTGCTTGTAGGTATTACAGACTGGGTCAGGGGCAGGTTGAAAATGTCGGTGAAGACACTTGCCAGCTGGTCAGCGCATGTTCTGAGTACGTGTCTTGGTAATCCGTCTGCCGCCCTGCGGCCTTGTGAATGTTAACCTGTTTAAAGGTCTTAGTCACATCGGCTACGGCGAGCATGATCACACAGCCGTCCGGAACAGCTGGTGCTCTCAAGCATATTTCTGTTTTGCTTTCCTCGAAGTGAGCATAGAAGGTATACTACATGACCAAAAGTATGTGGACACCTGCTCATCGAAAATCTCATTCCAAAATCATGGGCATTAATATGGAGTTGGACCCCCTTTGCTGCTATAACAGCCTCAACTCTTCTGGGAAGGCTTTCCACTAGATGTTGGAACATTGCTGCGGGGACTTGGTTCCATTCAGCCACGATGCATTAGTGAGGTCGGGCACAGATGTTGGGCAGTTAGGCCTGGCTCGCCGTCAGCGGTCCAATTCCTCCCAAAGGTGTTCGATGGGGTTGAGGTCAGGGCTCTGTGCATGCGAGTCAAGTTCTTCCACACTGATCTCGACAAACCATTTCTGTATGGACCTTGCTCATGCTGAACAGGAAAGGGCCTTCCCCAAACTGCTACCACAAAGTTGGAAGCACAGAATTGTCTAGAATATCATTGTATGCTGCAGCATTAAGATTCCCCTTCACTGGAACTAAGGGGCCTAGCCCGAACCATGGACCAACTCCATACTAATGCCCAGGATTTTGGAATGAGATGTTCAACGAGCAGGTGTCCACATACTTCTGGTCATGTAGTGTACGTTCAAAGACCCTTCTGTTTGAGGTGGCATTTATAGGTTTGAACTGGGACTGTATAGCCATGTTGTGGACCCCTCTACCTCTTCCTCTACTCCACACAGTGATGCCCAAGTTTGAGCTGGTGATAGACCCTCCACGGTACATCCGGGACCTGAACACGTGTGAACAGGCCACCGTGATGGCCAGGTGAGTGACTAACTCACAGCATTCACCTCATCCTAATGTGATGCCCTAACACATACTGTTCTAGAGAGGCAAAGTAGCAGCTCTACTCCTGTTTGAACACAAATGACTTTTCTCTCTTTAGGTATACCTTTGGGAAGCCTGTGACCGGGAAGATGACACTGAACATGACTGTGAATGGAGTTGGGTACTACCGACATGAGGTGGGCCATCCTGTGGTCAAGACCATGGAGGTGAGTCAACCCAGCTGTAGTGTTGAAGAATCTAAAACAGGAAAATGGAATCACATTCAAATCTGCTGAGTTTCCCCTTTTTAGGATTAATTTAAGATATTTAAGTCTGTCTGTTTCATCCACTATTATTAGATCAAAGGCTCAGCGTCCTTCAGCCTGTGTGTCAAAGACATGATGCCCCTGGATGTGGCTGATCACTTCCGGGGCACGGTGAGCATGTGGGTGTCAGTGACCAGCGTGGACGGAGGGCGGCAGACCATGTTCGATGATTCCACCCCAGTTCACAAGCAGCGTATCGACATCAAATACTCAAAGGACACTCGTAAACAGTTCAAGCCTGGTCTGCCATACAAGGGAAAGGTAAGAGACAGCCAAAGGTATTCATACCACTGACTTCACATGGCCTCTATCAAGGGAAGCTGGACTGTACAAGACTTGGGTTCACTTATGTGTCTCCATGCGAGAGACCTGACTGTCTGTACACCCTGTCCTTCTGTCCACCAGGTAGAGGTAACCTATCCTGATGGTAGCCCAGCGGATGGGGTGCGGGTGCGTGTGAAGGCGGAGCTGACCCCTAAGGACAACGTGTACACCAGCGAGCTGACGTCCAGGGACGGCCAGGCAACATTCGAGATCCCCTCCATCCCCACTGCTGCCCAATACGTCTGGCTGGAGGTCAGTAGGCCTCGGAGATGGAGAGTTTGAGGGAGAGAGAGGTGTAAATGAACACGGTTAGGGCTTAGTTAGCTTCTCATAATTTGTTATTGATTTATTTAACCTTTATTTAACTAGGCAAGTCAGAGCTTTTCATAAAACCGAGCCAGCTAGCTAGAGAGTTGGTTATGATTTGCGAGAACAGAGAAATGTGAAATGAAGATGCAGTGAAATGTCCATTAAAATGTTTGTAAACGGGTGCTAGTCAACAAAGTTGAACAATTTATCAGATAAGCTTAGTGGGCTGAGGCTGTTAGGCGCTATCAGGATTTTGCTTGATGTCATAGTCTAGAGAGTGGAGTGTATTGCTGGGTTAAATCCTGTGGTGTTGTGCCCCAGACCAAGGTGACAGCTATAGATGGCCGTCCGGCTGGAGACCAGTACCTCCCCAGCTACCTGTCCATCAGCAGCTGGTACTCCCCCAGCAAGTGTCACATCCAGATCCAGAGCCTCAGTGCTCCTCTGAAGGTAGGTACTCCCCTCTCTGAAGGTACTCCCCTCACTCTACTATAATTACTTTACTATCCACTTTACTCCACTTTACTATCATTACTTCATTATCCACTTTACTTTACTAGCATTACTTTACTATCCACTTTACTCCACTTTACTATCGTTACTTTACTATCCACTTTACTCCACTTTACTATCATTACTTTACTATCCAATTTACTCCACTTTACTATCGTTACTTTACTATCCAATTTACTCCACTTTACTATCGTTACTTTACTATCCACTTTACTACACTCTACTATCATTACTTTACTATCCACTTGAATCCACTCTACTATCATTACATTACTATCCACTATACTATCATTACGTTACTATCCTCTCTGCTGTCATTACGTTACTATCTACTTTACTAGCATTACTTTACTATCGACTTTACTATCCACTTTACTATCATTACTTTACCATCTATTTTACTCCACTTTACTATCATTACTTTACCATCTACTTTACTCCACTTTACTATCATTACTTTACTATCTACTTTACTCCACTTTACTATCATTACTTTACTCCACTTTACTATCATTACTTTACTATCCACTTTACTCCACTTTACTATCATTACTTTACCATCTACTTTACTCCACTTTACTATCATTACTTTACTCCACTTTACTATCATTACTTTACTATCCACTTTACTCCACTTTACTATCATTACTTTACTCCACTTTACTATCATTACTTTACTATCCACTTTACTCCACTTTACTATCATTACTTTACCATCTACTTTACTCCACTTTACTATCATTACTTTACCATCTACTTTACTCCACTTTAGTATCATTACTTTACTATCTACTTTACTCCACTTTACTATCATTACTTTACTCCACTTTACTATCATTACTTTACTATCCACTTTACTCCACTTTACTATCATTACTTTACTCCACTTTACTATCATTACTTTACTATCCACTTTACTCCACTTTACTATCATTACTTTACTATGCACTTTACTCCACTTTACTATCATTACTTTACTATCCACTTTATTCCACTCTACTATCATCACTTTACTATCCACTTTACTCCACTCTACTATCATTACTTTACTATCCACTTTAATCCACTATACTATCATTACATAACTATCCACATTAATCCACTATACTATGATTACATTACTATCCACTTTAATCCACTATACTATCATTACATTACTATCCACTTTGATCCACTATACTATCATTACATTACTATCCCCTTTAATCCACTATACTATCATTACATTACTATCCACTTTAATCCACTATACTATCGTTACTTTACTATCCACTTTACTCCACTCTACTATCATTACTTTACTATCCACTTTACTCCACTTTACTATCATTACTTTACTATCCACTTTACTCCACTTTACTATCATTACTTTACTATCCACTTTATTCCACTCTACTATCATCACTTTACTATCCACTTTACTCCATTCTACTATCATTACTTTACTATCCACTTTAATCCACTATACTATCATTACATAACTATCCACTTTAATCCACTATACTATCATTACATTACTATCCACTTTAATCCACTATACTATCATTACATTACTATCCACTTTGATCCACTATACTACCATTACATTACTATCCCCTTTAATCCACTATACTATCATTACATTACTATCCACTTTAATCCACTATACTATCGTGACTTTACTATCCACTTTACTCCACTCTACTATCATTACTGTACTATTCACTTGAATCCACTCTACTATCATTACGTTACTATCCACTCTACTATCATTACGTTACTATCCACTCTGCTGTCATTACGTTACTATCTACTTTACTAGCATTACTTTACTATCCACTGCATTACTTTACTATCCACTTTACTCCACTTTACTATCATTACTTTACTATCCACTTTACTCCATTTTACTATCATTACTTTACTATCCACTTTACTCCATTTTACTATCATTACTTTACTCCACTTTACTATCATTACTTTACTATCCACTTTAGTATCATTACTTTACCATCTACTTTACTCCACTTTACCGTCATTACTTTACTATCTACTTTACTCCACTTTACTAACATTACTTTACTCCACTTTACTATCATTACTTTACTATTTACTTTACTACACTTTACCACACTTTACTAGCATTACACATAATCAGGGCTCCAACACCACCATTGAAACATGGGACACATATCATATATGGATTGTATGTTAAGAGTAATAACGGAGTACTACTTATACTATTATAATCATTATGATGTACATATATTAAAGGTTTATTCTGAATGTTGTGTTTAGATCGGTGAGGAAGCTGAGGTCACTCTGAAGTCCACCTGTCCCTGTAACTTCACCCTCCACTATGAGATTGCCTCCAGAGGGAACATCATCCAGTCTGGCCAGCAGCAGTCCAACGCTACAGCCCAAAGAAGCAAGAGGGCAGCGGTCACCTTCGACAAGAACGTCCACACAACCCAGCAGCCCAGTGGCTCTGGTCAGTACTAGAGTCCCAGATGAGAAGTCTATTTTGTTCCATAATGACTAATTGACACAATGTTTGTAGCAAATGTTCCAATACATTCTGCTAAGAATACATAGAGGATAGTTTGTCAAACTCTGTAGATATATGGCTCTGAATCCCCCCTCGGTCTCTTCTCTCCCTCTTCTTCCCCTCTTTCTCTTCCCACGCCCCTCCAGATCCGGCGGCCTCCTCCCCACAGGACGAGACAGACAGCTGTATGTTGGTGCTGCATTTCCCCGTGACCCACGCCATGGCGCCCCTCAGCCGCCTCCTGGTCTACTACGTGAGGGAGAATGGAGAGGGCGTCACTGACAGTCTACAGATCCCTGTACAGCCCAGCTTTGAGAACCAGGTACCGTAACAATACCTCCATCTCTCTCTGAGTCCTTGCATCCCTCACTGTGCACTGTACATAGTCCTCTCTGTTACACACAGTCCTGCCTGTACACACAGTCCTGCCTGTACACACAGTCCTGCCTGTACATAGTCCTCCCTGTTACACACAGTCCTGCCTGTACAAACAGTCCTGCCTGTACACACAGTCCTCCCTCTACACACAGTCCTGCCTGTACATTGTCCTCCCTGTACACACAGTCCCGCCTGTACACACAGTCCCGCCTGTACACACAGTCCTCCCTGTACACACAGTCCTGCCTGTACACACAGTCCTCCCTGTACACACAGTCCTGCCTGTACAAACAGTCCTGCCTGTACACACAGTCCTCCCTCGACACACAGTCCTGCCTGTACACACAGTCCTGCCTGTACATAGTCCTCCCTGTACACACAGTCCTGCCTGTACAAACCGTCCTGCCTGTACACACAGTCCTCCCTCTACACACAGTCCTCCCTGTACACACAGTCCTCCCTCTACACACAGTCCTGCCTGTACACACAGACCTGCCTGTACACACAGTCCTGCCTGTACACACAGTCCTCCCTCTACACACAGTCCTGCCTGTACTTAGTCCTCCCTGTACACACAGTCCCACCTGTACACACAGTCCCGCCTGTACACACAGTCCTGCCTGTACAAACAGTCCTGCCTCTACACACAGTCCTCCCTCTACACACAGTCCTGCCTGTACACACAGTCCTCCCTCTACACACAGTCCTGCCTGTACAAACAGTACTGCCTGTACACCCAGTCTCTGTCAGAATGATAGGTCAGTCTATCATGGTTGCCAGTCTGCCTAACCCTAACCCCAACTCATGCCAGGCAACAAAGGAGTTGGCTAAACAGATACACACAGGCAACCAGACCACGTTCACTTTGGGATGACAGAGACGTTGCCCACTGTTCTTGTGCGGGTTTCCAGTTGACTTGAGTACCATAGTTGACTGAAGTCCCATGCTATACTACAGTGGGATCCCCAGTGCCAGTGAGTCCCTGTAAACAACCAGCTGTGTTGGCCCATGAGCTCCCCAGTTGCTGGCTGCATTAGGTGGGGTGTGTTAAGTCCTTCCCTGGAGTTTTTACTGTAACCTGGTATGCAATCAGTGAGGTAGGGGGAGGTGTGTGTGTGGCTACCTGCATGGACATGATGAGACAGAGACTGTGTGTGTGTATCTGTGTGTGTGTGTGTGTGTGTGCGTGCGTGCGTGCGTGCGTGCGTGCGTGCGTGCGTGCGTGGCGATGAGTGGGGTCATGACAGGCAGGATGATGAGGGGTTAGATTTGGTGACCAGTGGAACACATTAACAGGGCTAATTTGGGCTAGTGAGTGAAAACCGGTTTGGGGTGTGAAAGTTTAGGGCTGTCATTCTCTGTCTTCAAGCCCTGCATTTAACTGTTGACTCCTGACCATAAATATATCACGGCTTCAGCTATGGTTCTCACAGGAGCACTCACAGTTCAGTTGAAAGTCTCTGTGGATGATGTCTCCAATCAAACAAGGCATTTCACTGTACTTGTGCATGTGACATTAAAACGTGATCTGTATATTTATTTTGTATCACCTATTTTCTATAGGTGTCTGTCTCTCTGTCCACCAATGAGTCGATGCCAGGTGACCCTATCAGTCTGCGTGTCACTGGTGAGAAGGGCTCCTGCGTTTGTGTCGCCACCGTGGACAAGAGCCTCTATCTCCTCAAGCCAGACTTCCAGCTCAGTCCAGACAAGGTCTGTCTCCCTCCATCTTACCTTGTTTCTAATCTATAGTACAACTCATCTATATTCGGACAGGAAATGAATGGAAGCCATCCATGTCCACTGTTCTTTCTGTAGGTGTTTAAAGAACTGGCAGACTTTGACGTGTCCGATGCCTTCGGAGTCCCCAAAGACGATGGGCACTTCTGGTGGCCGGGGCTGTCGTCTAGCCGACGGAGGCGTTCTTCAGTGTTCCCATGGCACTGGGACATCACTAAAGATGCCCGCTTCGCCTTCACGGTAAGGGCAATACTCCGTCACCAATCAATCACCTGACGTGGCATAAGATCTTCAGTGTAGATCACTTTTACAATGTGTGTCTGTGTAACAGGAGACTGGCCTGGTGGTGATGACTGACATGGTGAGCCTGAACCACAGACAGATTGGAGGGATGTACACGGACGAGGCCGTTCCCGCCTTCCAGCCTCACACATCGACGCTGGTGGCAGCCATGCACTCTCGCACCATGCCCAGGTAGCTACAGGTTTCTCCCCCTGGAGCTAGCCACTGTGCCCCACTAGTATCTGAAGTAGAAACTGGACCTATATCTTTAATCCTCCAGATAAACATTATACACATGGTGTGCCTTAACACATGTCAGCAAGGGTTTAGAGACAATCCATTTTCCAATTACGGGTTATTGCATCCAGGTCCATAATGAAAGGCCTTTATTGATGTCAGGTTGTGTTGTGTTTTGGTTGCAGAGCAGAGAAGCGCAGACGGACATTCTTCCCGGAGACGTGGGTGTGGCACTGCGTCAATGTCAGGTACTGGAATAGCTACATCATCTCTGTGTGTGCGCGTGAGCGCACGTCTGTATTTGAGTGAGTGGGTGGGGATGGTCTCAGCTGCATCAGATTGTGGGGATTTGGTGGCGTTCCAGATCTGTAAACTTGGAAGATGGAGGAGTGGGTGGGGAAGGAGGGGTAAAGGAGTACATATTTGAGAGGGGATATTTCACCACTCGTTGACTGTCCAGTATTTTCTCCCAGTGGGTGTGAATGTGGCTCATTTAAGCAGGGTTATTTTGGAACACGCACCAGCTTTCTCAACAGCTCCTTCCATTCATTTCCAACCAATATAAATTAACTGGCCATATGTTTCCATATGCTTGATTCCTTTCGGCAGAGTTGTGTTCTGCCTAATTTCCTATTCAATCCAACGCTTTGATTTCCCTTATTGAGTGTATCAAAGTAGTTTTTGGGTGACTTTCATCAAAAGGAAGGGCATTAGTAATTTCCGAGGACGTTTATTATGCTCTGTGAAAGCTGGCCAAAACCAACGTCAGTATGAGTAGCCAACAATGATCTCATCCATCTATACCGAACACCTAACTGCCTGTTTTTAAACCTATGTATTGCTATGGGCAGAATATTACTTAGTTACAGCTGTTGCCCTAATAAGACACATACTGTATTAGATCAATCCCATTAGTGCCATAATGTTCTTGTTCCAAACATTGGTCAGAAACACTGTTTGCTATGGGGTCATGCTTAGAGAAAATTGCTTTGTTGGAATCGTGCATTATCGTCTGTGTTTCAGTTTTTCCCCAAAATCTGTTTTGACAGTGATGTCACCGGGGAAGCTGAGTTGCGATTGGACGTTCCAGACTCCATTACCACCTGGGTGACGGAGGCCATTGGCTTGTCAGAGGAGAAGGGGCTGGGCCTTTCCAAGAGGGTGGAGCTTCGTACCTTCAAGCCCTTCTTCGTAGACTTCACCCTCCCCTACAGTGTGATACAGGGGGAGCAGACCAAAGTACCGCTGACCGTTTACAACTACTTGTCTAGCTGCGCAGAGGTGAGGGGCTGAGGAAAGGGGTGGACAGGTGGAGCAATTCTAAACCATGACCATCAAATATAAATATTTACACTTGGAGCAGAGCAATCCAGTCCTAATATGACCATAAGTGTGTCCATCCTCCATCATGGTGTTGGCAGATGAGAATGTTAAAGGGGTGTGGGTGCTGCGCTTTAATGTCATGTTAGGTGATTATGTAGGCCAATGGAGCCCTCGCTTTGATGTCTGCCTGAACATGTGATTCTTATATTTCCTGGAAAGTTATTTACGACTTGTGGCGTGTGGATAAAGAACAGTGAAACGATCTGACTGCATTACCGAGTCCTTTGCGAAATTTGGACAATGACTGGAACTTAATCCTTCAGGGAGCCTGAGAGCAATGAGTCAGTCTGCATGGAAAATGTGCAATGTGATTAGAAAATTCCACAAAATCCTTTAAGAGCTTTGAGGAGGTCACACTGCATGAAAGAACGGATATGCAGATATGATGCAATCATGTCCTGTCAGAAAAAATCCATCTCTGGTGTTAACACAGGACCTTCATGTGTGTTTATGTGTGTGTGTCTCTCTCTCTCTCTCTCTCTCTCTCTCTCTCTCTCTCTCTCTCTCTCTCTCTCTCTCTCTCTCTCTCTCTCTCTCTCTCTCTCTCTCTCTCTCTCTCTCTCTCTCTCTCTCTCTCTCTCTCTCTCTCTCTCTCTCTCTCTCTCTCTCTCTCTCTCTCTCTCTCTCTCTCTCTCTCTCTCTCTCTCTCTCTCTCTCTCTCTCTCTCTCTCTCTCCCCCTCCCCCTCCCCCTCAGGTCCATGTCAAAGTGACCGTTCCCAAAGGCATCAAGTTTGTAGGCCACCCCGGAAAGCATCACCTCACCAGGAAGAAGTGTGTGGCTCCTGGAGAAGCCACACCCACATCCATAGTGTTGTCCTTCACTGAGCTGGGTGCTGCCAACATTACAGGTTATTCCATCTAGTCAATTACTGGGGAACCCCCTGGGAAGAGTTCCAAGTTCTCTCATAGTTATTAAAGTTCCTGAAATCCTCAAAGTTTGCTGATGTTTTAGGCGTCTTGCTAATAGCTCTTGAAGTTTGGATTTGATTTCGAGGATATTGCAGGTTGGTATGGTACACTGCACTGTTGTTCCATGTGAAGGAGTAACACCTGCCTTTTGGCTCTCCTATCCAGTCGTTCGTAAGTCCATGAGGCCTTTAAAGTCTGTACTGTATGTCCAAGACGTTCCATGCTGCTGAAAGACCTGATGCGTATGTGATCTGGTCATCCAGCGATACAAACAGTCCCCTCAAAAGTACATCTGGGAACAAAGCAGGCCACCAGCAGGGGAGCAGCCAGGGCCTTGCACTGACACTCAGTGGCATGTTGATGAGTTTTCAGGTCACTGGCAATAAATGGGCCCCCCACGGCTCTGTCCCCTGGCCCCTAGTCTTTCCCTCTCACTAGACACACACAAAGAGAACACATTGGCTCACAACCACGACTCCAATGTGCTTCTCTGTAAAGGGAACTACATGTTCTTTGACAAACATGTTTTGTGTTGTTGTGCAACGTGGGATTGTGTTGTTGATAGATGTAAGGTGTGTTTGGTGGTTTTATATGTACTTTAAAAAACATTTTCTTAGTGGGAACTTACAAGGGAAAAAAACAATGCTTATATATGGTGAGGTGAAGTGTATTTCTATTTTTCCTGCCATAGCGCGAGCCATTGCATATAGTGAACCGGGCTGCTGCTCAGATGGACTCCAGTCAACGAAAACAAGCAAAAACACAGATGACCTAGAGGATCGGAGGACCCCCACTGGCCTTGACTATGTCCGGAGGAGTGTCCTGGTGGAGGTATGAGAAATGGGAGAGAGACTGCCTGGGGAGAGAGCTGAGATGGGGAGCAGATGCTCGCTGTACCTTGTGCTGTCATTAGTAGAGTGATGTCAGCTCTAACATGTTTCTCTCTTTCTCCCTCCTACAGCCAGAGGGCCTGCCCAGACATTACACCTACAGTGTCTTCTTCTGCCCCAACGGTCAGTATAGACTTATATGTTGTACTATAGTACTACACAGGTCTCAGAGCAAATACATTTTGACTGTTACCCAATACCAATCTGCCTCTATACAGTCTGATTTATTTTCCTCACTGGGCCACAATTTCATGTAAATCTGACATTTCCATTTTCAGAGCGGATCCACATCTCTACACCCAACAAGTATGAATACCAGTACGTGAAGAAGCCGGCCAAGATGACCCACTTTGAGGTGGCAGTGAAGACCCACAACGATGCCCACTTTGCCCTTTCACCCAGCCCCCATGACAGTGCTGAGATGCTGGAGATTGTACTGGGGGGCAGACAGAACACTGGCTCCTGGATCTCCCTGGGCAAGATGGGCGAGCCAGTGGTCAGCGCCCCCACTCCGGGCATCCTCTCCTGGGATGAGTTCCGCAGCTTCTGGGTCAGCTGGAATGGTGGTGGGGTGCAGGTGAGAGTAGGGTGATGGTCAAACCTAGTTCTCGTTTGGGTATTGGAGCATCTATTCTATATAATGAGTTCTGGGATTTGTGTCCTCTTATGAATCCTATACAGATCCACCATGTCATCTTCAATATAGAACCCCAGTCAGTCAGGGCATGAGGTAGAGTTTAGTAATGAGTTGGGGTAGTGACTGAGAGTTAAACAGGGAACATTAGACTGGGCAGGCACAGGGGCTGTGTAGTCAAGAGGACTGGCGCCACTTTTAATGACATGCCTGTGAGGTCACGCTTAACTGGCTGATGTCAGCGAGGACACTCAGTGATCCGTGGCGTCCGCATGGCGCTGCCTGGCACACAGGTCTGAACCCTGCATTAGCCTCGCACCATTCATCAAAGGGAGCAATTAAAAGCCTGCTCTAGAACCCTGTATGGCCCAATAAGATTCATGTATTTTTCTAGTGACCGATTGCATTTTGGTTTGATGAGCCATGTTCATCTCTGCATGGTCTTTGGTTTAATGTGATTAAAAAATGCTTAGCAATACCCAGGGGGCAATCTGTTCATTTGCATGTGGAGTGGATGTTGGAAAAATGTGATGAAGACTGCTCTTGCCAACTCTTGGTAATGGACTTTATGTGTGCCTCGGATTTGTACATGCAAAATCAAACCAAACAGATTTTTAAGTAGAATCTTATTGGGTTCTAGTATTTTACTATTGACCGGGACTAGTCACAGGGACTTCCTCTGTACAGCATGAGCGAACACCTTTTTCGACCATTTTCTCATTAGATCAGTGAAATTCAGGACCACATTTATATTGTATCAGGCTTTTATTGGAACCTTGCAAAACCCAAGGCACATTTTTTTTTTTTGTAATATTGTATTTTACTTTTTTTTATACAATAAACAAAAAACATACATAGAAAAAAACTATCGACAACTTAACATATATGGAAGAATCAAATGCTTTATTTTTGAATGTGAATGTGAAGCCATATGGGGCAGTCTTACAAGCATTGGAAACAACATTGGGTGTGGATACGGTGGGAACGTGAGTCTGAGCAAGTGTGATGTCATTCATGTTTGTTGAAATGTATGTATGTATGTAAAATGTTAAGCCCTGCACATTGTTTTAACTACTATAAATGAGAATAACAGTGCTGGGTCTATTTCTCTAACCAGCACTCGAGTCACAGATCTCAAATCACATACTCTACTCCCGATCCTAATCGTAACCGTTAGGTCAATGAAAGACATCTGACCCTGTATCAGTGGTTAGGGACAACTTCACCCATTTACTCTAGTCAAAAACCTCTAATCTCTCATATCAATCATTGATAGGTCGGACATGGCTTGCAGCCGTCCAATGAGTCGGTGATCCTGCAGTGGTCCAGCCCACTCCCTGGGCAGGTGCGTCACATTGGTTTCTCCACGGGCTGGGGCTCGGTGGGTGAGTTTAAGATCTGGAGGAAGGAGGACTCTGATGAGAACCACAACGAGGCCTTCACACTGGGCGTTCCTCACAACGTGGTGCCTGGCTCTGAGACTGCCACTGCATCCATGATAGGTGAGGAGGGACACCATTTATTTCTCATCCATTTCTCTTCCACTTCCTTTTCATAGCTCAATCATTTTCATTATCTGAATGTCTGCTGCTACTCTTCACCCATGCACTCTGAAAACATCCTGTTCACTTTGACATACAGTACCTTGTCCATGTGGTTAATTATAGTAAGCATCGCCAATTTCTCTCTAAATTACATTTGATGATATGTTCATAGTCTATTGTAATCCTGTTGATCTTGCAGCTAATTTATTTTAAGACCAATTCTCTTTTTAAAAAGAGATTGTAACTCAATAAAACTATGTTTATGTGAGGCAGTGTTGCTGATCTGTTTCTGCGCTGTGCTTTCTGATTTCAGGGGACGTGATGGGCCCCACCCTCAACAACCTGGACAAGCTGCTACGGCTGCCCTTTGGCTGTGGGGAGCAGAACATGATTCACTTCGCCCCCAATGTCTTTGTCCTCAAGTACCTGCAGAAGACAAGTCAGCTCAGCCCTGAGGTGGAGGCCGAGGCCACAGACTACCTGCTGCAAGGTAAACCACCAATGGTTCAAGGGCTTTGAGACCTGTCTTGAGATTTTCCTGCGAGTTATGTATCAGATCTCAAGTGGCCCCTATTGAAGATCACTATACAAAATCAATCCCTTACTATCCACTTAGATCTAAATCCACAGTGTAGACGTTCTCTGATATTCACCTGGTCTAGATAGCTTCCACCCACTGATCCCCTCTCCCCTGTACCTTCCCAGGGTACCAGAGACAACTGACCTATAAGCGCCAGGATGGATCTTATAGTGCCTTTGGAGAGAGGGACTTCTCTGGGAGCATGTGGTAAGTCCTCTACTCTTCGCTTAGAATTACATCCCTCAGTAAGTCATCTGCTGTTCCCTTAAGTTTACATCCCACGTCAGTTAACTCTGTATGGTACATAGATTAAAACTGCATATTGCATCTCAACTTACCCTGGCCTGCGTGTTATTGGCAGAAACAATGAAGCTCTTATCAGTAACTTTGAATACATATGGTCAACATTCATACCCTCATAACCCTGTGTTTAATTCGGCCGACTTAGGCTCGCTGAGTGTTTATTTAATGTTTACACATCCCTGGGGGCAAGAGGCCACAGCCATGTCATAATATTTGGAATAGTGAATACGGAGCGTATGAGAGGCTCCAATGTTCCGCTTGCATATTCGGGCCCCTTGCATACCTTCAGGGTGATTTATTAGTTGATGTGGGTATTATGATATTTAATAGAGCTCAGACTGTGAAACAGTAGGTTAAATATACCCAGGAGAATCATACACAAACTCGTAATTGGTTCCCCCAGGCAGCCATGGGGCTCCAGTGAGTTATTTGCTGTTAAAGCGGGTTAATGCACACGGTACAGAATGGCCCCTGGTTGTTTTGGCCCCATGGGCAAGGCACCACCTCTGTATGTAGACTACATTACACTCCCTCCTTCCTCACACTTACACTACCACTGGAGACAGAGGAGCTTGCTAGGCTCCAGGCCACTTAAAGGGCAATTCCGGCACTTCTCAACCTGATATTCATTATCTCTAGCATCATACCATTGTCTACATATGTGAAAACGGAGCGTTTCAATGATCTGTGGTTAAAAAAATCACAGAGTAGGAGTAAAAGTATTTTTTTTAAACCTGCAATGCGTTTCTAGCCAGTGGGAAAGTATTTTCTTGCTCCCCACATCACTGCAAATCTCATAGTGTTTGAAAAGGACTATTTGTGAAATGTTTCAACTTTTGATGGTGGCAGGTAGCCTAGTGATTAGGAGCATTGGGCAAGTAACCAAAAGCTCTCTGGTTTGAATCCCCCAGTCAACTAGGTGAAAAATCTGTCTGTGCCAGTGCTTAATTTGAGTCGGATCCTGCCAGAACAGCATCCGGCACCTCTCAGTTTTGGACTGTTTAGTTCCAGAACCTATTTGCCAGGATCCGGTACCTCTCGTGGCATGAAACGTGATTTTCGCTGTTTGCAATGTAAAAATTGGAATAAAAGTGCTCAGAGTTAATTTGAGTTGCCTCCTCTGTAATTCTCCTGCCCCCTAAAAAACTTTGCCTATTGTGAAAATGTAGATTTTCAGCCCGCACCTGATATTTTAAGAATTGATTTCTGATTGGGCCTGCCCGGGATTATGATTTGCACAACATTGTAGCCTAGAGACCAACTCGTGGCAGGTGCTGTGGTGCGAGAGACAAGCGTGTCTGTACCCTATCTCTCGCAGGCTCCTGCTTAAACAAAAATACTTATCTGTCTTCCAAATAGGCCTATTAAGCGAACGGCATTGTTTTTACAAACTAAAACTAAAACGAGAGAGAGAGATAGGCTTTTGGCACGAGAGCATTGGCCATCGCCGGTGAGTGAGCTGTGCATCATTGTGAGTCAGTGAAACTGGAAGCTTTTTAGGACTTTAATTTCCTCCTCATATTGTACAATATGTGTCTCTTCCACACATCTAGGCCTAGGCTAGTGATGGATTCAAGGCAAGGTCGTTTTTATTGATATCAGATTCTCAGTTTGTCAGTGTCAAAGTAGCCTGACATTTCAATAATTTGTGCGGTATTAAAAAAGATTCTGCTAAAGTCTCCAGTCATGTAAAATGACATAGAATTGCATGAAATGCGTTTATAAAAGGCACAAATTTTCCTGGACCCTAGGCTACAAAAGAAAGTCTCTACTCTACTGCTCTAGTCTAGACCACTACGTAAATGTGATGATGTGCATACAATACTTCATTATAAAGGTGATTTTCCGGTACCTCAGAGCTCCCCAGGTCACCCCCGTCTCTTATTCCGGCAACTCACAATTTACAAATTAAGCACTGCTGCCCTTGTGCAAGGCACTTAACCCTAATTGCTCCTGTAAGTTGCTCTGGATAAGAGCATCTGCTAAACGACTCAAATGTAAATGTAATGTCATCGTATATAACTTTTTTTCCCACATATGTATACACTGTTATTGTGCTGGAGGTAATGAAAATGAGGTTGAAAAGTGGTGGAATTGCCCTTTAATGGAAAATGTGTTGTGCCTTTCGACATGCCCTACAAACTGGAACTGGGGCATGTGTTTGGTATTTTATTAGGATCCCTATTAACTGTTGCAAAAGCAGCAGCTACTCTTCCTGAGGTCCACACAAAACATGAAACATGACATAATACAGAACATTAATACACAAGAACAGCTCAAGGAAAGAACTACACCAATTTAAAAAAGTATACAAAATAAAGCAATTTAATTACTGCTCCGGTGTAATTAGTGATAACATTAAACTTTTACATAAAAACCCTTCAAACCTCTGTATGCAGGAAGAGGATATTAAGACGAAATGAAGTGTAACGGCCATAATAGTGTAAGCATTGGTTTTGGAGCCACGGGCCACATGGCAGGACCCAGATGTTAAACTTTATGTAAACCTGTAGCAACATACACTGTTTTAATCCATCAGCTTGGTGTTTATATGTCAGAACAACCCACATTTTGTTTGGGCTCCAGAGTTAATCATTAGCACAGGTCATTTATGGGTAGGTTGACAGTGCTTTTAATGCAGTGTTAATGTATTCCAGCTTGTAAAAATGTATCTGAGCGGAAATTGCAGGGCCTAATGAAAAGATTGTACATAATGAAACAGGCTCCGTCCGCTAATGCCTGGTCTGGGTGATGCCAAGGCTTTTAGCCCTACTCTGCTCTGCTCTGGTCTCTGTGTATGTCCCTGTGGGTTGAATACTGGGACACAGAGCTAAGGATGAGGATGGGCTGGTTTTCATCACTACCCCCTGCCTGCCTCTCATGCAGATTCAGATGCTGTGTGTGTGTGTGTGTGTGTGTGTGTGTGTGTGTGTGTGTGTGTGTGTGTGTGTGTGTGTGTGTGTGTGTGTGTGTGTGTGTGTGTGTGTGTGTGTGTGTGTGTGTGTGTGTGTGTGATTCTGTTTGTGAGTGCTTGTGTCTCTGTGTGTTTAGTGGAGTGGTGTTGGGATATGTCAAGATGTCTTTGCAGGGTTGGGGGTGGGGGTGCTGTGGTGGGCCTTGGACCGGACCTGGCAGCCCCTCTTCCGGCATCGCTCGCATACCAGCCTCCGTCTGGATCCAATGAGAGCCACATGCTGGTGTAATCTGCAGAACCCCTGCCACCACCACCACTGCCCCTTCAACCCTTCAATCCCTGTAGCCTACTTAATATCCTGGTCTGGGGTAAATATGTACCCTGATAGAAGCTCCATACTCTGGGCCTGTTAGTGGTGCCTGGTTAGATACACACGGGACATGTTGAGGCTGGCATGAAGTGGAACAGATAGCAGAGATTGAGAGAACTAATAGAACTAACTAATATGGTGTTGTGTAAACAATCGATTTCTACTCCAATGCCAAACAGGCATGGTGAGGAACGAGGGTGAATATAGCAGGAATATGGTGTTTGTATCAAGTCAGATCTTAGATAACTGGATGCTTGATTGATAGATGTTTACATGTTGAAATGGAGAATGGTTGTTATCGCTATGTGCTTGGACATGGTAACCCCTTCTCTTCCCTCTCACATACACTGCTATTAAAGCCCTGGTGTGTGTGTGTGTGTCCATATCGTTTTACCACAAACAGAGCACTCTATCATTCATTCAAACTAAAACTGACTGCAGCAACAACTGGAAGAGAACCAGGGCCATCTGCTTCCTTTAAGACTTTGAGCAACCGGAACTATACATTTGTATCTATCTTTACTTTGAAGATTTAAAATCTTCTGTTTGGACTTCTTTAGAAAGCCTCTGTCTATTTGGACTCCAAATTACCAACTTTTTGCAAGTACTTCTCAAACAATAAATCCATTATAAAACCTGCACCAAAATAACCAGTAGCCAGGGAATTTATTATGTTGTGGCATTGTTAACATGGGACTTACTTGTCAGGAAGTCTTGGTCGTTCCTTTAGGTAATTATAAAAAACCTTGGTTCCAACTTCTATTGACGTTCCAGGATCCAGCTCCAATGTGCTGTTCTGAATGACCTCTGTGTGCTATCCATAACAACATGTCAACAACTTCCTCAAAGTCCAGTAAGGGAGTGGAAGCCCGCAGGGAGGGAGGGAGTGACTTTAGCCAGCCAGAGTGGAGGAAGCAGCCCGGTCTCTGGCCTTTCCTCGCCCACTAAATCATCTTTACTCTACCCAGCAACTCTCTCTGGGGCCTGGCAGTTAAAGCTGGTGACACAATATTACTTAACATTATAAAAATTCTTGCTGCCTCTGGAGAGACATAACTTCCAGGGCACAGCAAGAGAAGATTTAATACCGTGGTTTATGGGAGAGATTTTTTTCTTACTCTCTCTTGGCTTTTTCCTTGAGTTACGGCCCAAATGTATGTTTGGGGGGAAAAAACATGGTTTATTTATTTATTTCCCCATTTTTTATGGTAAGCAGCTTGTCTCATCATTTGGCTGCTCTGGGGAGGATGCTGTAATGGAATGCCGGTCTGTAATTAAAGAGCATTGGCCAGAGTGTGCAGGTTTCACTAAGGGCAGTTGTTTATGTATGACCGTTTGTTTATTAGCCTAGACGGGTCCCTCACCATTGGCCTCTCTGTGGATCTGGGGTTTGATTCCCGCTGTGATGTTTTCGGGATATTCCAGCATGCAGAAACATACTTGATTTGGCTTTGTGAAAGTCCTCGTTCTTGACACTGAAAAGTTGCTGGATCCTGTGGCGACTATTTGCGTTTTACCCACTCCTCCTCCATTTTCCTCTCTTCCATCTTCATCTGCTCTCCCTTGCTCTGTACCACCCACTCCTCCTCCATCTTCCATCTTCATCTGCTCTCCCTTGCTCTGTACCACCCACTCCTCCTCCATCTTCCTCTCTTCCATCTTCATCTGCTCTCCCTCGCTCTGTACCACCCCTCCATCCCTCTCTCTGTCAGTCTGTTTTTGCCTGACAGGATTTTTATGTAGTTTGATTTTCTCACCATGACGTAGCATGTAACAGCTGCCATCTCACTCAACCTTGTTTCTGTTTAGAGATTTAAAATGTGTGACTGGTTGGGGAAAATTCCACCCCATTCAAATGGTTTATGTGAACTCTGATGTGAAGTTTGATAAGTATTTTTGAACGATATGTCAGCACATGCTTGAAAGAGACCCAATCCCTCCCTCCCTTCCTCCCTCCTCTCTTTCTCACTCCCCTCCAGGCTGACAGCGTTTGTGTTGAAATCCTTTGCTCAGTCTCGTGGGTTCATCTTCATTGACCCAGAGGAGCTGCGTGCTGCCAAGGCCTGGCTCATCAACCACCAGAGAGAGGAGGGCTCCTTCCCCGCCATGGGACGCATCCTCAACAAAGACCTGCAGGTGCGTGCGTAGGTGTATCTGTGTTGTGTAACAGGAGACTGGCCTGTGGTGATGCCTGACATAGTGACCCAGAACCATAGACAGTGTGGAGGGATGTACACGGACGAGGTATGTGTGTTTTCATAGGCACCATTAACCAGTGTTATTCTCCATCTAAAGGGAGGAATTCATGGAAAGATCTCGTTGACAGCGTACGTGGTTGCAGCCCTCCTGGAGACAGGAATAACTACAGAGGTAAGAGGAACAGTGGGTGGGACCATGACCTTTCCTACCAATCAGCCTCACCTCCTGAACAGCATTATTTAGCACAGTGAATCCTAACCTGACATTTATATGTGGATGTAAATTGGACTTTCAGTGAATCTTTCCAGGTCAGACCTAATAACAGAATGTGTGTGTATGTGTGTGTGTCAGAGAAGGCTAGTGGGAGGAGCTATAGGCAGACGGGCTGATTGTAATGGCAGGAATGGAATCAATGGAACGGAGTCAAACATATGGTTTCCATATGTTCGATACGTTTGATGCTATTCCATTCCAGCCATTACGATGAACCCGTCCTTCTATAGCTCCTCCCAGCAGCCTCCTCTGGTGTGTGTGCGTGCGTTACTGTGTGTTTGCCGGTACATTCCCATCAGCACAAAAGATGGATGTTCTGGCACGGCGCACCCTCATATTTGTTATGCTCCAGTGGCGGTAATCTAATATCTAATCCCTGGCTGACTGCATCAAGATATTTATGAGGAGGACATGCAGAGACAAGGATGCCTGTGGAAGGTAGTACACCTCGGCCACATTCCTGTCATTGCGTATCTCGCCATGCTCTTACCCTGGTGCTGAACCCTAGACAACGTGCTCACCGGCCAGTTAAACCCTCTGCAATGTTCTTTGAAGCAACACCTTTGAACACACTGGCAGTGACACTGACATTTTGTCATGGTCGCTCTAGTAAAAAGATATCTTTGGCTATTGAAAGGTAGCAGTGTCCTTTATTTTAAGTGCGGTAGGCCCTTTATCTGCCAAAGTCATTGTTGCAGAAGAATGTTGCTGTTTATGTGTACAGGGAGTGAGTCCATGTAATGTTTATGCTTTGTCCTACTTTGAGCGTGTTGCCAATTACCAATGTTAAACCCCAGATTGTTATTGTGTCAGCTCTCAATTCATTCATGCACAGCTCTTCACAAAGTATTCACAAAGTATTTCTTCACTCTGGCTCCCTTCCATCCATCTCCCTCCCCCTTCACAAAACCCCCCTTTTCTCTTCCTGGCTTCCTATATTTCCCTATCTATCCTGAAGGGCTCTCCAGAGAATCAGGCCTCTAAAACTGATACCAACTATAAAAGGATACTTGACATCAAAGCAAAACTCCTTCCTCCTTACAAATTCAGTTAATTAAAAGATGACTAGGCAGACTAAAGTGAGTGGCTGTTGAAGTCTCATCTGAGTGCGCTCAGGAAAACGGGGCACATCTGGAAAAGATGAAAGTGCTCCTACCTTTAATGGCTCAGAGAATGTTTATTTGCCTTTTGATAAGCAGCACATCTGAGTTGAGGAGTATTAGTTGGAACAGTACAGATCTTGAACATTCAGCAAAGATCAAATATGCCTGACTTAAGCGAAAGATGAATACGGATGGAGGGGAGGCGTTGTGGAGAGAGTTGTATCCATTTCTCGTACAAAGGTTTTGTCTGTGTGTGCAATGTGTTAGCGCACGTGTGTGTGTATTTATATAAATATGTGTACTCTTCCCCAGGAGGAGAAGATTGCTGTGGCCAAGGCAAAGGGTTTCCTGGAGAGTAACACATACACAGCTGATGACCCGTACACCACAGCCCTGTCTTCCTACGCCCTGGCTCTGTTACGAAGCCCCTACGCTTCCCTCGCCCTCCGACGCCTCAACCACATGGCCATCACACAAGGTACTCAGCTGTAAGGAACTGATCTCATATCAGTTTGGTTGCCTACCAATTCATATTAAACACTAAACTAACATGACAGCTCCACTGTTCTTTCTCACACTGTTCCTTACACTTTCCTTTCTCTCCATCACTCACTGTTCTTTCTTCTCTGTTTCAATCAGACGGCTTCACCCACTGGAGTCTGACGGGCAGCAGGGTGACCGATGAGGACACCTTCATGGGCTTTAGTGACGGTCTTTCTCAGTCAGGTAGACACACACACTGTCTCGCCTCCTGTGGCCACAGCTAGACTATCCTCTATGACGGATGATGTTCTCACATCTTGACTTTTAGTATTAGTGTGAATGTCTGGTGGCTGTCTAGTGTTTGCATACTAATAGTCTCCTCCATGTCCCAGTGGTGTCAGCGGAGGTGGAGATGACAGCATACGGCCTGCTGACCTACACCCTACTGGGTGACGTGGCCTCCGCCCTGCCTGTGGTCAAGTGGCTCTCCCAGCAGAGGAACGCCCTCGGGGGCTTCTCCTCCACACAGGTACCCCTCACAAGCCTCTCCGCCTCTTTGTCCAAATCATTCTCCAAAATGTGGTTGTATTTTTCCTTTATTTTACCAGTTTAGCCTCACTGACATTTCAAATCTCTTTCTGAAGAGATAACTAGCTCAGCAAAGTATATTTGAAACAACTGGTAGCTGTTCATCTGGTCAGACTGTGTCCAAAGCATCCTTCTAATAACTGTGTGTCTCTCCTCTTTTCTAGGACACGTGTGTAGCTCTTCAGGCGTTGTCTGAGTACGCTATCCTGTCATATGTGGGAGGAGTCAACCTGACCATCTCTCTGGCCTCTACCAACCTGGACTTCCAGGAGAGCTTTGAACTGCACCACGACAACCAAAAGATGCTGCAGAGCGCCTCGGTAAGGAGTAGTGTCACGTTGCCCTTAGACTCTCATAATGGTTACGGTTAGGATTGGAAGAAAGTAATCTGATCCTAGATCTGTGCCTAAGGGCATTCAATGATGGATATCTTAAATAACATCCACTAAGTCAATGCAGTTGAGGATAACTAGAAGACTTTATCTAAGCAATGGAATGTGTTTCCCAGTGAATGAACCAGTGAGTGTTTTTCCTTCTCATCCCCACAGTGAGGGAGTAGCTCAGGTAAGGGCTTGAACTTTTGTTCCCTCTGCCAGGTATGTAATTATCTGCCCTAATTAGCTGTGTCAGTTTAATTGGGGGTAATTTAGCTATGCTGGTTAGTGGCCAGGCTATTTGACTGCTGCTGCTTACATCAACAGCATTCAAATTAAAATCACATTTTATTTGTCACATGCGCCGAATACAACAGGTAGACCTTACCGTGAAATGCTTACTTACAAGCCCTTAACCAACAATGCAGTTTTAAGAAAATAGAGCTAGGAAAATATTTACTAATATATATATAAAAAAGTAACACAATAAAATAACAATAATGAGACTATATCAGTGGAGGCTCCTCAGAGGAGGAAGGGAAGGACCATCCTCAGTGAATTTCATTTAAAAAATTGTAAAACATTCAAAAAGTATCATTTTTAGATAAGATTATACTAAATATCTTCACGTCACCAAATAATTGATTAAAACACACTATTTTGCAATGAAGGGCTACAGTAGCCTCAATAGCACTCTGTAGGGTAGCACCATGGTGTAGCCAGAGGACAGCTAGCTTCCGTCCTTCTCTTGGTACATTGACTTCAATACAAAACCTAGGAGGCTCTTGGTTCTCACCCCCATCCATAGACTTACATAGTAATTATGACAACTTCCGGAGGACGTCCTGCAACCTATCAGAGCTCTTGCAGCATGAACTGACATGTTGTTCACCCAATCAAATGATCAGAGAATTAATCTAGTTCAGAAAGCATAAGCTACAGCTGGCTAGCACTGCGGTGCATAAAATGTGGTGAGTAGTTGACTCAAAGAGAGAGAAAGACAATAGTTGAACAGTTTTCAACAAATTAATTTCTTTGAAAAAGAAGAAGCAGGAGAGAGAGAGATTTCGTCTTGTCTTTTCACTTTCAGTTTCACTTACTTGCAAATGCAGCTAACGTTAGTTAGTTTAGCCTACTGAAACACCCTGCTCAAACAGAGGAATGCTATGTTAGCTAGTTGGCTATGACTATCCAACACAACACTGGAACCGTTCCATGTCAAGGTAAGCTTTTGGTTTTATTAATTTATTGCCACCGAGGCCTGCCGGTGTAACTGCTAAACTGCTTACTGACTGTACACTGTAACGTTACTGCATGATTGGAGCAGTTTCTAACACATTAGTGCTATTAGCTATGTTGGCTAGGACGTTACTTTAGCTAATATGAGGACAACGATGTGGGCTGTGTGTAGCGGTTATGACATGGTTTGGCTTGGAAATGTTTTTTCGCCTGGTCGCCTGGTCACATACAGCTGATGCAACCAACATGGCTGCAATGAAAGTGAACTGTGTTTACGCATGATCAGGGGGGTATTCATTCCGCTGATTCTGTTGAAAAACGTTTCTTAAATGGAAGCAAATGAAACAGGGATAAAAATACCTGAATTTGTCCAATAGAAACTCTCGTTTGCAACTGTTGACTAATGATTATCACTCCAGTGTTAATCTGCTAAATTGTAATTATTCGATTTATTGCCTACCTCATGCCTTTTGCACACATTGTATATAGATTCTCTTTTTTTTTCTTTTTTTTTTTTCTACCATGTTATTGACTTGTTTATTGTTTACTCCATGTGTAACTCTGTGTTGTCTGTTCACACTGCTATGCTTTATCTTGGCCAGGTCGCAGTTGCAAATGAGAACTTGTTCTCAACTAGCCTACCTGGTTAAATAAAGGTGAAATAAAAAAAAAATAAAAAAAATTCACCCTAGATATTGAATGTGTCACTGTCTGTCCATGTGTCACTGTCTGTCACCTAAATTTTTTCTCTCGACTTGTGTGCACCTACATTGTAAACTTTCATTCATAGGCTAGGTTGTAGCAACCTCATGATGGGTATAGGGACATTTTTGGTATAATGTAATAGCCTAAACCTATCAATGTTACATTGAACTGGGTGAATGGAATATGAATGACAGTTATCCAATATGCTGTAATAGAAGTAAGGCCATGCTCATGGAATTTTTTCTGTCCTTGTTCAGCGGTCTTATGGCGCGGTCTTATGGCTTGCAGGTAGAAACTGTTAAGTAGTCTTTTGGACCTAGACTTGGGGCTCCGGTACCGCTTGCAGTGCGGTAGCAGAGAGAACAGTTTATGACTTGGGTGACTGGAGTCCTTGACAATTTTTTGGGCTTTCCTCTGATACCACCTAGTATATAGGTTCTGGAAAGCAGGATGTTTGGTCCCAGTGATGTACTGGACCATACGCACTACCCTCTGTAGCGCCTTATGGTCGGAGACCGGGCAGTTGCCATACCAGGCGGTGATGCAACCGGTCAGGATGCTCTCGATGGTGCAGCTGTAGAACTTTTTGAGGATCTGGGGACCCATGCCAACTCTTTTCAGTCTTCTGAGGCTGAAAAGGCATTGTCGTGCCCTCTTCACGACTGTCTTGGTGTGTTTGGACCATGATAGTTTGTTGTTGATGTGGACACCAAGGTACTTGAAACTCTCGACCTGCTCCACTACAGCCCCGTCAATGTGAATGGGGGTGTGTTCGGACCTACTTTTCCTGTAGTCCACGATCATCTCCTTTGTCTTGCTCACATTGAGGGAGAGGTTGTTGTCCTGTCACCACACTGCCAGGTCTCTGACCTCCTCCATATAGGCTGTCTCATCGTTGTCGGTGAGCAGGCCTACCACCGTTGTGTCGTCAGCAAACTTAATGATGGTGTTGGAGTCGTGCTTGGCCATGTAGTCGTGGGTGAACAGGGAATACAGGAGGGGACTAAGCACTCACGCCTACATGTAGGTATTACAGACTCGGTCAGGGAGAGGTTGAAAATGTCAGTGAATACACTTGGCCTCGCAGCCTTGTGAATGTTGACCTGCTTAAAGGTCTTGCTCACATCAGCTAGGGAGAGTGTGATCACACAGTCGTCCAGAACAGCTGGTGCTATCATGCATGCGTCAGTGTTGCTTGCCTCGAAATGAGCATAAAAGGCATTTAGCCCATCTGGTAAGCTTGCGTCACTGGGCAGCTCGCGGCTGGGTTTACCTTTGTTGTCCGTAATAGTTTGCAAGCCCTGACACATCCGACGAGCGTCAGAGCCGGTGTAGTAGGATTCAATTTTAGTCCTGTTTTGACGCTTTGCCTGTTTGAAGGTTTGTCTCTCTAACCCCCTCTCTCTCACTTCCCACCCACCCCTTTTCTCTCTCAACCCTATTCTCCCTTTCTTCCTCTTTCTCTCTCACTCTGTCTCTCTCTCTCCCTCCCCTCCTCTCTCTGCAGATTCCCAGTATTCCCACAGGGCTGTTTGTCAGTGCTAAAGGCGAGGGCTGCTGTCTCATGCAGGTACGTTACTTCTGATCTCCCCCTTCTATAATTTTATCTTTCACTCACACTGAGAATCCTCCAGAGGGGAAAAGCCAGTGCATTCCCATGACTCATTGCTCTAATGCCCAAATTCCTGACTGTATATCGGAATGATCTTGTAAAACGCAGGGAATTGTTCAGCAGGGACTGTTCGTTCCCCAATTACACTGGATAGGATGCTGTTTTTCCTGTACCTTGTCACTAAAACAGAAAGCTATTTGAGGCCAGGGTGCATAAACAACTACTGGGGGAGTTTCTCTGTTCAGCTTCCTGCTCTAGATAGAACACAGCGTTCCTCCTCTCCTCACTTTGCCTTTGCTGCATGTTTAGAAGAGCCTGTCAACCTTAACCCTCGTCACATGACAGGTGATCATTATACTGGTCTCAAATGGGTTCTGTGATCCTTCAGATAACACTAACAGTTATTGGATCCTTTGAAAAAAGACAGAAATCTTATAAGCATAATTCTGCAGTGTAATACATGCAGCAGGTAGCCTAGCGATTAGAGCGTTAGGCCAGTAACCGAAAGGTCGCTAGTTCGAATCCCTGAGTCGACAAGGTGAAAATCTGTTAATGTGCCTTTGAGCAAGGAACTTAACCCTAATTCCTACAGGGTTGCCATTGATAATGGCAGACTGTGGTCGTGACCCCACCCACCAAGGGTGTCTCAGGGAGAGTTGGGATATGCAAAACAACACATTTCCAACTCACACATGCGTATTAATACACACTTGTACATGTGTAAAATAGGACAGGTACAAGTGCCCACCAAATTATTTTACATTTTATTTTTTACATATATACACTGGGGTAGTTTGTTATATCTGGAGTACTTCTCCTGTCTTATCCGGTGTCCTGTGTGAATTTAAGTATGCTCTCTCTAATTCTATCTTTCTCTCTTTCTTTCTCTCTCTCGGAGGACCTGAGCCCTAAGACCATGCCTCAGGACTACCTGGCATGATGACTCCTTGCTGTCCCCAGTCCACCTGGCCGTGCTGCTGCTCCAGTTTCAACTGTTCTGCCTGCGGCTATGGAACCCTGACCTGTTCACCGGACGTGCTACCTGTCCCAGACCTGCTGTTTTCTACTCTCTAGAGACAGCAGGAGTGGTAGAGATACTCTTAATGATCGGCTATGAAAAGCCAAATGACATTTACTCCTGAGGTGCTGACTTGCTGCACCCTCGACAACTACTGTGATTATTATTATTTGACCATGCTGGTCATTTATGAACGTTTGAACATCTTGGCCATGTTCTGTTATAATCTCCACCCGGCACAGCCAGAAGAAGACTGGCCACCCCTCATAGCCTGGTCCCTCTCTAGGTTTCTTCCTAGGTTTTGGCCTTTCTAGGGAGTTTTTCCTAGCCACCGTGCTTCTACACCTGCATTGCTTGCTGTTTGGGGTTTTAGGTTGGGTTTCTGTACAGCACTTTGAGATATCAGCTGATGTAAGAAGGGCTATATAAATACATTTAATTTGATTTGATGGGTATAGCCCCAGTATCCTATGACGGTGCCACCCTTCCAACAAGTCAGTTCATCAAATTTCTGCCCTGCTAGAGCTGCCCCAGTCAACTGTACTGTAAGTGCTGTTATTGTGAAGTGGAAACATCTAGGAGCATCAACGGCTCAGCCGCGAAGTGATAGGCCACACAAGCTCACAGAACGGGACCACAGAGTGCTAAAGCACGTAGCACGGAAAAATTGTCTGTCCCTGGTTGCAACCCTCACTACCGAGTTCCAAACTGCCTCTGGAAGCAAAGTCAGCACAATAACTGTTTGTCGGGAGCTTCATGAAATGGGTTTCCATGGCCGAGCAACGGCACACAAGCCTTAGATCGCCATGCGCAATGCCAAGCGTCAGCTGGAGTGGTATAAAGCTCGCCGCCATTGGACTCTGGAGCAGTGGAAATGCGTTCTCTGGAGTTAATCATGCTTCACCATCTGTCAGTCCGACGGATGAATCTGGGTTTGGCGGATGCCAGGAGAACTTTACCTGCCCTTTGCATAGTGCCAACGGTAAAGTTTGGTGGAGAAGGAATAATGGTTTGGGTCTGTTTTTTATGGTCCGGTCTAAGCCCCTTAGTTTCAGTGAAGGGA
This sequence comes from Salvelinus alpinus, assembly GCF_045679555.1. Classification (NCBI taxonomy): domain Eukaryota; kingdom Metazoa; phylum Chordata; class Actinopteri; order Salmoniformes; family Salmonidae; genus Salvelinus; species Salvelinus alpinus. The sequence continues at coordinate 21,216,982 of NC_092091.1, forward strand.
AATCTTAACGCTTCAGCATACAATGACATTCTAGATGATTCTGGGCATCCAACTTTGTGGCAACAGTTTGGGGAAGACCCTTTCTGTTTCAGCATGACAATCAAATCAAAGTGTATTTGTCACGTGCACCGAATACAACAGGTGTAGTGAAATGCTTACTTACAGGCCCTAACCAACAGTGCAATTTTTAAGCAAAAAATAGGTATTAGGTGAACAATAGATAAGTAAAGAAATAAAAAACAACAGTAAAAAGACAGTGAAAAATAACAGTAGCAAGGCTATATACAGTAGCGAGGCTATAACAGTAGCGAGATCAATCTATGACTGGGGTGGCTGGGGTCTTTGACAATTTTTAGGGCCTTCCTCTGACACCACCTGGTGTAGAGGTCCTGGATGGCAGGCAGCTTAGCCCCAGTGATGTACTGGCCTTGCAGTCGGAGGCCGAGCAGTTGCCGTACCAGGCAGTGATGCAACCAGTCAGGATGCTCCCCCGATGTTGCAGCTGTAGAACCTTTTGAGGATCTGAGGACCCATTTAGTTTCCTGAGGGGGAATAGGCTTTGTCGTGCCCTCATCACGACTGTCTTGGTGTATTTGGACCATTCTAGTTTGTTGGTGATGTGGACACCAAGGAACTTGAAGCTCTCAACCTGCTCCAATGCCCCCGTGCACAAAGCGAGGACATTACATAAATGGTTTGTCAAGATCGGTGTGGAGGAACTTGACTAGCCTGCGCAGAGCCCTGACCTCAACCCCATTGAACACCTTTGGGATGAATTGGAAAGCCGAAAGCGAGCCAGGCCTAATCGCCCAACATCAGTGCCTGACCTCACTAATGCTCTGATGGCTGAATGGAAGCATATCCCTGCAGCAATGTTCCAACATTTAGTGGAATGCCTTCCCAGAAGAGTGGAGACTGTTATAGCAGCAAAGGGGGGACCAACTCCATATTAATGCCCATGATTTTAGAATGAGATTTTCGATGAGCAGGTGTCCAGATACTTTTGGTCATGTAGTGTACTACCGTACCCCGTTCAAAGGCACTTCAATCTTTTGTCTCGTCCATTCACTCTCTGAATTGCACACATACACAATCCATGAGAGGAACCTAGAGATGAACCATGCTCTGAGGAGTGGCCAGTCCTTTTCTGGCTGTGCCGGTGGAGATTATAAGAGTACATGGCCATTACGGCTAGATCGTTCTTCAAGATGTTCAAATGTTCATAGATGACCAGCAGGGTCAAATAATAATCACAGTGGTGATAGAGGGTGCAACAGGGCAGCACCTCAGGAGTAAATGTCAGTTGGCTTTTTCATAGCCAAACATTGAGGTCGAGACAATAGGTGAAAGAGAGAGAGAGAGAGTCGAAACCGCAGGTCCGGGATAAGGTAGCAGGTCCGGTGAACAGGTCAGGGTTCCATAGCCGCAGGCAAAACAGCAGAAAGTGGATCAGCAGCACGACCAGGTGGACTGGGGACAGCGACAGCTAGAAGTCGTTAGGCCAGGTTGTCCTAAAGCATGGTCCTAGGGCTCAGGTTCTCTGGGAGGGGAGAGAGGGAGAAATGGGAGAATTAGAGGGATCAGCCTATCTCTGTCCCCCTTCTCACTCCACACATTCCTGCAAACCTCCCTCCCTCTACACATACACCACTTTTCCAGCTTTCACACCTCTATCCCTCCATCCACACCTCTCCCTCCCTCAGCACATCCCTCTCTCCCTCTCTCTAGTCTGCCACTACCTGAGGCTTGGAGCACCTGGGCTGTAATGAGATGACAAGATAGGCATGATTAAAGAGAGTGTGTGTGTGTGTACATGCATACGTATGTGCAGGAGCGCATGCTTGCGTGTGTGTGTACTAGCTTCCACACTCAATGGGTTTGCTCTGCAACATAGGTTCTCTGCACTTTCTATTACCTCCTGAATCAGGAATAAATTCTGTCTCTCCAAGCTCTGCTTGTGTTCTCGCCTCAGATTGATGTATCCTACAACGTGCCTGACCCCGTGGCCAAGCCAGCCTTCCAGCTTAAGGTGGACCTGAAGGAGCCCAGGCAGGAGCGCCACCCGCCAGCCCCGCCTTCCCTCCGCCACCCCAGCCCTCGCTCGCGATCCCGTTCCGACAACCACTCGGAGCTGAGCCGCAAACGCCGGGCTGCCACCGACGATGAAGACCCCGCAGCCCACCAAGACGACCTAGACTACCGTATCACCCTGGAAGCCTGCGCCAGGTACTGCAGAGACTGCAGCAGCCTTTTAACCGAAGTAGCATTTAGCCTGGTGTATGGCCTAGTTCTGCTAGCATTTAGCCTGGTGTATGGCCTAGTTCTGCTAGCATTTAGCCTGGTAGTTGGCCTAGATCTGCTAGCATTTAGCCTGGTAGTTGGCCTAGATCTGCTAGCATCTAGCCTGGTAGTTGGTCTATTTCTGCTAGCGTTTAGCCTGGTGGTTGGCCTAGTTCTACTCGGATTTAGCTTAGCATCTAACTCGCTTAGCATTTTTCTCTCTTCAGGTGGCTCCACACAGGTTCTTCCAACATGGCTGTCTTGGAGGTCCCTCTGCTGTCAGGTTTCCGTGCCGATGTGGAAAGTTTGGAGAGGGTAGGACATAAACATACACTCACATTACAATGTCATACAGACAGACGGCATGTAGCCTAGCGGTTAGAGCGTTGGGCCAGTAGCCGAAAGGTCACTGGTGCGAATTCCGACAGTCTGTAGATGTGCCCTTGAGCAAGGTACTTAACAAAAATTTGCCGTATTACTATGGCTGACCCTGTAAAACAACACATTTCACTGTGTATGTGACAATACAACAAAACACCCCGTCCCCCCCAAAAAAAGACAAAGACAGACACGGCTCACAGGTGAAGGCCATTTCAGACGTGTGGTGTGGAATTGATCAGTCCTCTTCTGTTTTGCTCAGTCTCCTATGCTGCTCATGCTTCTTCCTCTGTCTCAGAGAGGTGTTTGTGGACGTGTGTTTATTAACAGAGGAAGACATTGAGTGGCTCTGCCATTGTGCTGCTACTCTTGGCAGATATAGACAAAACATTTGCGCCACTGTACTGAGTACTCTGCTCTGCTTCTCTTGTAAACACAGGGGTCATGCTGAATGTTGCTGGGAATCGTGTGTGTGTGTGTGTGTGTGTGTGTGTGTGTGTGTGTGTGTGTGTGTGTGTGTGTGTGTGTGTGTGTGTGTGTGTGTGTGTGTTTATATAGCAGTGGGGTAATCACTATTGAGAGGGTATTTTTACTGCAGTGTCGGGATGAGGGCCAGCTCTGGCCCAGTGATGTTACTGTTTCTATGGGGCTCCACAAGGAGCCAGCACAAACCCTCACAGACCCTCTCTGGGGCTATTACCCAGCCATCAGGGAAGGGCTGGGCCACTGGGGGTTGCCATTGTTGATTCCAACTACCCCACTCTGAGAGCCAGGGGAGAGGGACCCAGGGACGCATGGCAGACATCTTAGAGAGGGTGGTGAGAGGTTAGTTGAAGTCACCTCCCCAGGCCCTCTTCAAAACACTTGTCTCCCTCATTACTGCAGAGTTATGGGCCCCAAAATCAAACTATCCACCTTCGTAATGACCTACCTACCTGGAGGAACAGATTTACACCCACTCACACACACACACTATCTCCCTGAGACTTGAGGGAGTCGGTGCTGACCTGTATATTGAAGTGGCTTACAAGCTCCGTTTACAGAGCCAGCCCTGCTCGCCTCCCTGCTGTACGACTGCCTGGCTGCCCTGACCAGCAGCATTCCTCACATCACGAGACGGAGCCTTGCTTATGCAGTCATGTCTTGTTGTTTTCATAGATGGTACTTGGAATCCTTACACCACATACTTTGGCCTCTATTGCTCGTTTTATCCATAAAATGAGCTGAATGGAGCAAAATGCCTTTCACACTATGCTACCTACTTTATGTTACTTTAAGTGCTCAGAGAAAGTGAATGGAATACATTTCAAGTTGTTACTATAATTATAGTTATTGTCAAGGGAGAAAACAACACAGCCAACACACAGCCTACTTATACACACACACTATCAAGCTCTCTCTCCCGCTGTGTGTGTGTGTGTGTGTGTGTGTGTGTGTGTGTGTGTGTGTGTGTGTGTGTGTGTGTGTGTGTGTGTGTGTGTGTGTGTGTGTGTGTGTGTGTGTGTGTGTGTGTGTGTGTGTGTGTGTGTGTGTGTGTGTGTGTGTGTGTGTGTGTGTGTGTCCCAGTGGCGCCAGCTCAGGCTGAGCACCTCATAAACTTAATCTGTCCGTAGGACTGCCACCTTTTAGAGAGCCCTGTGGGAGGAATTACCCCCCCCCCCCCCACCATACTTCCCACAACACCTATCCCCTTAGGCAGTAAACAGCAACTCCCTCATAGACAGTCGACAGTTATTGGAAGCTGGCTCTCTCCCTTTGGCTTGTAAACATGCTTGACCTACCTACAACTGGACTGAAAGGTCACCAGAATTCTCACTGGCCATCAGTGAGATAACAGAAAAGCTTAGCATTGAGTCGGACTCTGGGTCTTGTCCCTGGTTCTGTACTATAAATATATACTAGTATAAGGGTGTTTGTTGAAAGAGGTATTTTACCTTAATGTTTGATTGAGTAGTTCATCCCCATTTTCCTATCATAAAGCTGCTGCTGGACAAGAGGGTTGGTCTGAAGAGGTACGAAGTGGATGGAAGGAAGGTCCTCTTCTACTTTGATGAGGTGAGTTAGCCATACCGGTATATCACCATTGTAATCTGTGGTGTACTGTACTGTGATCAGTTCTAACTGTTTGCCCTGTCTCTGTGCTTGTCCCACAACGCAGATATCCAGTCAGTGTATGACATGTGTGGCCTTCCAGGCTGTCAGGGAGTACATAATGGGCAAGACAGCGCCTGTTCCGGTCAAGGTGTACGACTACTATGAACCAGGTGTGCCTCTGACGTGATGAATATTTTTAACAGCACCTCACTTTGCGAGCAGGAAAACCCTTCTCCGTCTTCACGATGATTAACTGACAGCCTTCTCTCAGAGGAAATTGGATTTCTCTGGTCTGTGGTTTAAAATGCAAGTACAGAGTTGTTTTGTGGAGAGACGTGTCCACTACTCCTACGAAGCTGTGTGTTTCTGTCTCTCTCTCGCTCTACAGCATTTGAGGCCACACGCTTTTACAATGTGAGCGAGAGCAGTCCCCTGGCCCGCAAGCTGTGTGACGGCACCACGTGCAACGAGGTGGAGAGCTCAACCAATCAGTGGATAGGTAAGAGTTACAACACTCTACTGTATGTCCATTAACGGAACTACCACATTCTATTTGTGTTAGTCCCCATTTAGCCCAGCTAATGAAACAGTGAGAGAGAGAGCGAGTGAAGGTGTGACTTGTGTCTGACGGGGCTCCTCTGTAAACCTCCATTTCCTGTCCCTTGACTTTCTAAGAGCGTGTGTGTCGTGCCTAAACTGTTATTGGCACGGGCCGATGTTGGGAAGAGAAGAAACAGAAAAGCAGGCCCACACAGGAATGCCCACTAGCTCTGGTTGTCATCGTGCCGAGCCGAGTGTTTCCGTTTCAGAGACACACACACTCATTAGCGGGGACCGATGTTGCTACAACAAATGGCAAAGTTTGCCCCTGTCACCGTGGTGACGGGTGGATGACCCTGTTTGTGTTGATGCTGTGTTTTGCCGGCTTGGCTGAGAGAGAGAGAAGCTGAGGGGCTGGGACCCCCGTGCAGCTGGAACCAAGGCCATGCCCAGACCCTGGGGAACAGCACTCATCAACACACCCATACTCGCCTAACACTTTCCCTCCTATGAAAGATGTAATCTCTTTATTTGCCTGACCCATGTTTGGAATATATTTTTTTACTATGAAGTAATATTATAATGTTTGAATTCCACTACTAAAGTCACACAATGTCGATACACATTGTTAGAAAAAAGCAAAAGTTTAAGACCCCAAAGTTGAAAAATATATAATTTCTCCTGTCCGGTGTTTTTCCTTTGACCCAGGCTTTGTCCAGGGGAACCAATGTAACAAGGTGTTTGGCTGTTTGGAGGAGGAGCAGTTTGAGCGTTGCACCTGCTACAGGGACTGTGGCTACGACGGAGAGCTGGTGTGTGGCTCAGACGGACATCTCTACCAGAACCAGTGTCAGATGGAGGTCTTCGCCTGCCGCAACGGGACCCGCATAGAACAAGTGCCCATGTCCCATTGTCCTCAGAGTAAGACTACTCTACTAGGGATGGGCTCCATTCCATTTGAAATTCAGTTAATGAGTTGAAAAAACCTCAATGACAGTAATGGCCAATTAATAAATTAATGAGTTTGATGTCAATTCATCCTCTGAATGATTGAAATGAAAGCTGCTACAGCTGTGCAACCACACCCACTGGCTGCTCCTAACACTAGCATGCCAGGCTCTGAACCCTCCCAGTGTCTCTGCCAGCCAGGGTCACATGTGGCTCTGATTTATCGGTCAGCTACCACACATTGAAGAGCTAAAAACACGATATACTTCATAGTCAAACATTACATCTACCGAAAAAAATTCTCCAAAATGTTTTGATTATGAGAAACACCATTTGAGGAATTGAAGAGAGGACGTGCTGGGAAGAGGGTGCAGGGTAGCCCAACATTCACATACTCTCTCACACACGCACACACATGCGCACGCACACACATGCGCACGCACACAAACAAGTAGGAGAAGAAAGAGTGAGGTGTGTGTGTGTGTGTGTGTGTGTGTGTGTGTGTGTGTGTGTGTGTGTGTGTGTGTGTGTGTGTGTGTGTGTGTGTGTGTGTGTGTGTGTGTGTGTGTGTGTGTGTGTGTGTGTGTGTGAGAGACTGTGGTAACAGCTGTTCAGGTGCAGGCTGATTGCTGGATGAAGTCTGTCCAGCGCTACTATATTACAGGGAACCCCAAATGACAGTGTGCTTTTGTCCAGGCCTTTGAAAACCCTGTCACATTCCCTTCTGACGCACAAACCAACAACAAAGGAGCCTTCTTGTTGTGGAATGGATTGGGAAAAAGCACATACCAAAACCTGTGTGGGAAAACTAGGCTGCCTGCGCCAAGTTTACAGTAGATTATCAAAGGACCGGATCCATATTTAGACCTTCCTCTCATTGTTTGTGTATGTCTGGTTAGGAAATAAGCACCCACATTGGAAATACGGGAAAAGATATCATGCTTTTACCCTAACCGTACAGTACGTGGTCTGTGTAACATTGGCTTGTTGTGATTGTGTTGTGTCTGTTCACACAGTGGAATCCACCACGGAGGACAGAGAGAACGCAACAGGCGAGGAACCTGAGCAAACTCCTGTGCCTATACACACAGGTAAATACAGTGCATGGTAAAACACACACCTCTCTTTTCCCCTCTATACCCCCGCTCTAACACCTATCTTCCCATCTCTCATTGGACGCCAGCTGTTCCCGGCTGCAGGAGTATGTATGTGAGGAGTGTGTATGTATGTGTGTGTGTGTGTGTGTGTGAGTGCCAGTCAAAGGCAAGGGCTGGAGAGTTCACCTCTGAGTGAAGCTGGCGTTGACGTGCAGGCATGTGAGGAGGTTCATGCACTGCTCTGCTCCGTTCCCACTCTGAGACACTGTATACAAGTCTGACAGATGAAGACCAGACCTCTAGTGCCCACTGTAAATATGTCTATCTGCATACATCCATGGATCTGTATTGTATGAGGGATTGGAGATTACTCCAGCTCAGACTACACACATGCAACACTCTGAGAACATCCACATACAGACTGCCTCCAATAGTTTGCTATAACCTATACCCACTGTAAGGTTCACCACCATGCATTGGCTTCTTCTTGCTTGTCTGGATATATACAAATAAGTATAAAGAGTTTGATCGCAGTTGTAAATGAGAACTTGTTCTCAACTGGCCTACCTGGTTAAATAAAGATGAAATAAAAAATACATTTAAAAATCAGTGTTGTAGGCCTCCCGGGTGGCGCAGTGGTCTAGGGCACTGCATCGCAGCGCTAGCTGCGCCACCAGAGACTCTGGGTTTGCGCCCAGGCTCTGTCGCAGCCGTCCGCGACCGGGAGGTCCGTGGGGCGACGCACAATTGGCCTAGCGTCGTCCGGGTTAGGGAGGGTTTGGCCGGTAGGGATATCCTTGTCTCATCGTGCACCAGCGACTCCTGTGGCGCGCTAACCAAGGGAGCCGGGTGCACAGTGTTTCCTCCGACACATTGGTGCGGCTGGCTTCCGGGTTGGAGGCGCGCTGTGTTAAGAAGCAGTGCGGCTTGGTTGGGTTGTGTTTCGGAGGACGCATGGCTTTCGACCTTCGTCTCTCCCGAGCCCGTACGGGAGTTGTAGCGATGAGACAAGATAGTAATTACTAGCAATTGGACACCACGAAAATTGGGGAGAAAAAGGGGTAAAATTAAAATAAAAAAAATAAAAATCAGTGTTGTAGAAGAGTTGGAGGTGTATATGAAAGAGTCACTGCCCTCCCTGTCCTCCATGTCTGATCAGTCTGTCTGCCTGCAGTGTGCTGGGGGCTGTTGGGACTTGCCCCAGCCGTCTGCAGTAGCGTAGAGGAGAGGAGGAAGTAGAGCACTGACGCCTCAGCAGATCACGTCGACAGGCTACTGTCACATTCTGATAAACAGGAGGATAGGCTTTCCTTAGGGGGGATAGTTTTGCTTGAAGGGGATATTTGTTGCTCCACCACAGGGTTCACTTAGATGTCATGATTAAATAACTTGCTGTTACAGAACTCCCGGAACTCCCGGTAACTCCCGGTCTTTATGTTGGTTTGTAGCAGGAGTCGTGGCTGTGGTAGGGTAGGCTCACGTCGATGCGTGTGTACTTCCGTGCGTGTGTGTATTTGATGTGGCCTATGCCTGCGCTGACTTGCTCCCTGCCTGCAGCTCACAGTAGCTGTAATGGAGTTCCACAAAGGTCAAAGGTCTCCTCAGTACAAACACTGATGCTTCACAGTGGAAAAGACCTCACCACAGGAATGCCATTAAAACTGGACTGCGGTACACACATACAGAAAACATGTATCATACCAGATTATTACACTCAATGAACAGCTGTGTAATTCTGAGCTAATAAATGTTGTTGAGCTGAGCTCCACTGAGCATTAGGTTAGGTAGATTGTGATGGATGTGATTTTGTGTGCCAAGAATCTGACAGCATTCTCAACAGCTTTAGTAAAAACATTGAGGCTTTGGAATCAGTTTCTCTGTGGACATGTCCCTTAGTGGTGAAATGGCATCAGAGCTGAGGGCATGATTAATTCAACAAAACACACTTGTTTTGATGAAAATAAATGGAGTGTATTGTGTGTATTAATCTGCAATGTATGATTTCCAAAAGGAGCAGTGTGCATGCAGTGCTTTACATGAGGCTGAACATTAGGACATAGTGACCCCTACTGGTCACCTTGTACAATTAACTATTTTGGTAGATACTCTCAGTGGAAACATATTGTTATGCCCCTTGACTTTTCAGCCAATGTTAGTGTTCTCATAAAAATAATTGTGAACAATTGTCTCATCTTATTTCTAAGGATATTTCTCACCATCCCACCTGCCCTCTTCCTCTCTCGCGTGTCTCTCTGTCCCTCCCATTCACTCTCCATCTTTCTCTGTCACTCACTCTCCATCTCTCTCTGTCACTCTCTCTCTCTCTGTCACTCTCTCTCTCTGTCCCTCTTTCTTGTGCTGTAGTTGAGGAAGAGCAGGGTTCCATGGCTGAGGTGTCCTACTACTCCTATGAGTATGACCCAGAGCCCTTCCCTGCAGAGGGAGAGGACCATTTGGAGCTGGAGGCAGGGGAGCAGGGGGGAGAGCAGGAGAGTCCATCAGATATCCAGTTACCCACACTGGACACAAAGGACCCCCCTGAGCGATGGTACGGCCCTCTGACCTCTCTGTCTCTATGAACAACAACACTGAGTTTGAACCACAGGAGGCTGCTGAGGGAAGAGTGGCTAGTAATAATGTTCAGAACGGTGCTAATGGAATGGCATCAATCACCTGTTTGTTGTATTTGATACTATTCCATTGATTCCGCCCCAATCGTTACCACGAGCCCATTCTCCCCAATTAAGTTGCCACCAACCTCCTGTGGTTTGAACCATTAACACTGTGGTAATGTGGATAGGGCTTGAAATTAACTCAACTGTGACTTTGTAACCTCAAACCTGTGTCAGTTTATATCCACTCTAATAACAAAGTGTATTCAGATACCTCTACATCAAAGATAGCATATCTCTACCTATCTATCCGATTGCAATGAAGAACCTTATCAGAGATCTTATTCAGTGTCCTGTTCTCCACTCCTCCACAGAAACTGCCCCTGACGGCATCACCAGCCAGATCTCCAAATTGTACATTGTTTGTGAATATGTTAGTGAGTGGAGAGAGAAGGAAGAGTGGGGACTGCAGCCTGAAAGGAAGCAAAGTGTGTGTGTGTGTGTGTGTGTGTGTGTGTGTGTGTGTGTGTGTGTGTGTGTGTGTGTGTGTGTGTGTGTGTGTGTGTGTGTGTGTGTGTGTGTGTGTGTGTGTGTGTGTGTGTGTGTGTGTGTGTGTGTGTGTGTGTGTGTGTGTGTGTGTGTGTGTGTGTGTGTGTGTGTGTGTGTGTGTGTGTGTGTTACTAAGCTAGTCCCCCTCTAGCCCTCTTTGTTTTTCTCTCTTGTATAACTCCTATTCACCAGTGGACACCATAGCGTCTTTGATATTCACTGTAGTGCCTTATTGTTTTTCTGTAATCTCTAGATTGAATAATCAAGTATTTATGTTTGTAATTACACCTGAGTTAAAACAAATGTTTTGTTGTTTTTTCTATCTGTGGTATTTATTTGTAGCTAGTGCTTTTGTTTTATTTGTTCCAATGCCGCCCCCTATTGCCTTCTTGTCCTGCCACCTACACCAATGTCTTAATTTAATTCATCAAAAATAACAAGATGTGATGCACCTATTATTCTTATTCGGAGGAAGCCTTAGCTCAAACACTGAGGTGTACAGTTGATATCTTTATATACTTATTTGGTGTTTAACCTGCTAAAGATCGAGACTGCATTTCTGTACCCTTAAACTGGAGGATAAGATAAGCTCAATTATTCTAGATATTTTACCAAGCTAGCAATATCTCCACATAATAAGTCATATTTAGGTATAGCTGTCACCTTACTGTTGAACACACAGGGATTTGGTTGTACAGTGCATAAGCTATTTTGTTTTGTTAAATTTTGACTCTTGATAGCCTAAAACAAGAATAAAGGTTTGGAATTACTGTACATTTACCATATTTAAGCCAGTGTAACCCCATATCCATTTCCAATACAATTGCTTTTGAAAAATAATAAACTTTGTATACAATCCATGTCTCTGTTTGCAGTTAACTTTTCATGCTACTATCTCTCCCCGGGTAGCAGTAACTCTATTCCCTATATGTATAGCCTATATGTTACATAGGAAACGAGGAGCAGACCTGGTGATTAAGGAGTTGTGTTGGTCCATTTCCTTTGCAACTGTAGTTTAGCCTGAGGAGAATTTCCTGTCATCCTGTAAGCAATGAGCTGTGTTATTGTCAAACACTGTGGCCCTTCAGAATGCACTCTGTGACTGTGACCCCTGGCATGGCTGTGTGCAGCGGGGCTAACATGTGTGTTTGTCCCTGTTAACAACTCACTCAGGTTACCTAAACAGCAGCCAGGAGAGAGTTAGAGCCTGTAAATGTTTAATGTTTGTTTTCGGCAGACCATGGTTAAGGCACTTGTCAACATTGTCAGTTACCGTATAGCTTCTGGCAACTTTCAGTGTGTTCTTCTGCTGCTGTTTTAAAATGACTACGTTCCAAACAGCCCATGGATATGTCGTTTCAATGTAGAGGTTATTGAGAGGGCAATGAGTCCTATGATCAAACTACAGGAGTGGTGGTGGAAAACTGTCAGATAACGTGTCTTACATGTCTTATGATATGCATAGTCTTTCTCACTTTCAGTGTATTATCATATACTGCACTATGTCAAGAAAGATAATATTTGTTCACTCCATGGCTTTGCTGGTCTCTGTAAGGGACACTGTTAGTTCTGATATACAGTGTGAATGGGATCTGTACAGTATGAGTGGAAGATCTGTTGTATGATTGTGGAAGGTACTGTAGGGACAGAGAGAGAACACTCGCTTCGCTGCTCGAGCGATGCGGGAGACCTGGTTGCTGAGACTGAATATCCTGGAACGTCTCCCTGGCAACTGCATGCATGGTTGAAGTGTGATATTCTGCCTCCACGCTGCGATGAACAGAGAGTGAAAAGAGAAAGGAGGGAGAGGGGATCTTGGTTTCATGGATTGCTCTGTGGAGATATTGTTACATTAGAGTGAATCCAAGTAATGACATGGTTTCTAAGCACCAGCGGATTGAGCTCCTCTGGCTGAGCTGCTATTTAACTGGCTGAGATGATGCACTAGTTGGACACAGTTGGTGTGAGATCAAACATTTGGTCCTTTAAAGGGCCTTTCTAACCAAGAGGCTAAATGTTAATGGTATTTATGGGTCTTTGATGGTAGTGGTTCTTATTTTGGAGTGTGTAACTGCGCAGGCTGTTAAGGTATGCATGACTGAATAGGCGAACTCCAAACTGAATTTCACTCAGGACTTGGGAGATGATGGATGGATAAAGGAGGGTCATGCAGCTGAGTGGAGAGCTTGCATCCATCTGACACAGAAGATCACCTCTACCACACGGAGGAGAGAGGAACCTGCTGGCTATGATTCATTGCTGGAGCCTGTTTGTGTCCACATTTACAGTAGTATGCTTCCTACCTGTGTTTTTGTACATACTGTATTGTCAAATTCCCTCTTATTATTGATTGAATTGAGCAGTTTGTGTAATGATTTGGAGGATGTTTTTGTAGGACGACTTGTAGGACTATACATTTATTTGACCATGGGGGAAGAGGTGAAAAAGCGCCCCATCATTGCTGGCAGAGAGAAAGGTGAGCTTCCTGAATGGAACAACCTTTGCGGTACTTATTCAATACAGATAGATCACTCATCTATTCTGAATTGAGTAAATGTAACATGTAAACGTAACATGTCTAGCTAATAATTGAATGCATTATCCTGTCAGAGAGGGAACACTGACTGGAGGAGTTGATTATTTCTCAGAGCTTGGACTTGCCAGAACTCGCAGTAGTAACTTTGCTTGTGCAGTGTGCACAGGCATCTGAAAATGTGAATGCTGATGTAATATCAAATCAAAATGACAAATGACATGCACCAAATACATCTGGTGTAGACTTTACCATGAAATGCTTACTAACGAGCCATTTCCCAACAATGCAGTTAAAAAAATAAAATAAAGGCTAAATAAGGCAATAGTACCACAATAAAATAACGTGAAAGTGTGTGTGTTGGAGTGTCAGTGTAATGTGTGTTGATAGAGTGTGCATAGAGCTAGTGCAAGAGAGTTGGCGCAACAACAAAAAATTTAACTTTCCAAAAAAGTCATTTCCCAGGTTGTATCTTAGTGTACTCTCTGCCACACTGTCTCTGGCTGTGAAAGTCAGCTGTTTGGATGACCTAGCATGTCTAATTTGCACCAGCCAGATGTACAGTGGGGCAAAAAAGTATTTAGTCAGCCACCAATTGTGCAAGTTCTCCCACTTAAAAAGATGAGAGAGGCCTGTAATTTTCATCATAGGTACACTTCAACTATGACAGACAAAATGAGAAGAAAGAAAATCCGGAAAATCACATTGTAGGATTTTTAATGAATTTATTTGCAAATTATGGTGGAAAATAAGTATTTGGTCAATAACAAAAGTTTATCTCAATACTTTGTTATATACCCTTTGTTGGCAATGACAGAGGTCAAACAATTTCTGTAAGTCTTCACAAGGTTTTCACACACTGTTGCTGGTATTTTGGCCCATTCCTCCATGCAGATCTCCTCTAGAGCAGTGATGTTTTGGGGCTGTTGCTGGGCAACATGGACTTTCAACTCCCTCCAAAGATTTTCTATGGGGTTGAGATCTGGAGACTGGCTAGGCCACTCCAGGACCTTGAAATGCTTCTTACGAAGCCACTCCTTCGTTGCCCGGGCGGTGTGTTTGGGAACATTGTCATGCTGAAAGACCCAGCCACGTTTCATCTTCAATGCCCTTGCTGATGGAAGGAGGTTTTCACTCAAAATCTCACGATACATGGCCCCATTCATTCTTTCCTTTACACGGATCAGTCGTCCTGGTCCCTTTGCAGAAAAACAGCCCCAAAGCATGATGTTTCCACCCCCATGCTTCACAGTAGGTATGGTGTTCTTTGGATGCAACTCAGCATTCTTTGTCCTCCAAACACGACGAGTTGAGTTTTTACCAAAAGGTTCTATTTTGGTTTCATCTGACCATATGACATTCTCCCAATCTTCTTCTGGATCATCCAAATGCTCTCTAGCAAACTTCAGACGGGCCTGGACATGTACTGGCTTAAGCAAGGGGACACGTCTGGCACTGCAGGATTTGAGTCCCTGGCGGCAAGTGTGTTACTGATGGTAGGCTTTGTTACTTTGGTCCCAGCTCTCTGCAGGTCATTCACTAGGTCCCCCCGTGTGGTTCTGGGATTTTTGCTCACCGTTCTTGTGATCATTTTGACCCCACGGGGTGAGATCTTGCGTGGAGCCCCAGATCGAGGGAGATTATCAGTGGTCTTGTATGTCTTCCATTTCCTAATAATTGCTCCCACAGGTGATTTCTTCAAACCAAGCTGCTTACCTATTGCAGATTCAGTCTTCCCAGCCTGGTGCAGGTCTACAATTTTGTTTCTGGTGTCCTTTGACAGCTCTTTGGTCTTGGCCATAGTGGAGTTTGGAGTGTGACTGTTTGAGGTTGTGGACAGGTGTCTTTTATACTGATAACAAGTTCAAACAGGTGCCATTAATACAGGTAACGAGTGGAGGACAGAGGAGCCTCTTAAAGAAGTTACAGGTCTGTGAGAGCCAGAAATTTTGTCTGTCATAGTTGAAGTGTACCTATGATGAAAATTACAGGCCTCTCTCATCTTTTTAAGTGGGAGAACTTGCACAATTTGTGGCTGACTAAATACTTTTTTGCCCCACTGTAAATATGTCGTTTATATCCTCAGGCACGTCTTTATGAACCTTTTCAGCTTATTCATCACTACACCATAATGTATATAATGTAATATGTGTGAAGTAGACCAAATAATTTCATGCGCACACACAGGTCCTCAACCTATTGTGTAAAATATCTACCCCACAGGGCCTGGACCGGGGCGTTACGCTCTGCCACCAACTATTGGTTTCATCGGCCATGACTTCACCAAGCCAACCAACCCTGCTTACTCCTTCCACGGCAGAATGAGCAACAACTGTGAGTGCTACAGCAGTCACTAAAGAGCACCCAAGATTTTAACATGACACACTACTCTAATAGTCAATGGAAAAGTACCTCAACTATTATTAGTTGATCATGAAAGGGAATATTGAATGTTGTAATGTAACTGTAAAGCCACTGGGGGGAAACAACACCACAAATACCTGTCACTAGTTGTAAACGTTGTGAACCCTGTTACTACAGTACAGTATACAACTTATCAGCCAAATGTGACACTGTCCTTAGGATACTGGCAAACTTACTTCAGTAGGGAAAGGGGGATACCTAGTCAGTTGTACAAATGAATGCATTCAACTGAAATGTGTCTTCTGTATTTAACCCAACCGATCTGAATCAGAGGTGCGGGGGGCTGCCATAATCGACATCCACGTCTTTGGCGCCCGGGGAACAGTGGGTTAACTGCCTTGCTCAGATTTTGACCTCGTCAGCTCTGGGATTCGATCCATCAGTTACTGGCCCAACGCTCTAACCAGTATTGTATGTCAGTTATTTATTTGATATTTTTTCTTGTTTGGTTGTGCAGTGTACGGTGTTGACTCCAGTCCTGGGCCTCAGTATTACATTGATGCAAAAATCACCCGTTTCGGCAGGGATGGCAACCCCGCATACTCCATGTTGGGCAGAGTGAGAGGATCATCAAGTAAGTACCCACCAACTTCAGGTAAATACACTTTCAATTCAGAGCTGATCATGTTTTAATGTTCCTATAAAGTCATATTAAAATATAACTGTGTTTTTATTTGTCAAATACCAAAAGCTCATTACTAGATGTGAAAATGTTGATTTTCTTAAGAGATGTTAATTACATAAGGACCTTGTTGCGTGTGGCAGTTTGTAAGCCACTTTCAGCAGTATGGCAACAAGATACAGCTGGATGTGACAGCTCAAGCCTTGCCTTCTGCTGTCAGCCGTTGCAACTGAATTTCATGAACACTCCACAAATATGCATACACTCTAAATTGACAATGAATCTACTGCATTCCACTTATGAATCTTGCTTGTTCACATAAGGCCAAAGCTAAATACAGCTTTCTCACTAGCAGGGCTTTTCCAGACTCCTGGACCTGGGGCATACAGCCCTGAGAATGCTCCTCCATGCAACACCCAGCGCAGACCCCCATCCTACACTATGGGCTCCCGCACTCGCTACCGTACCATCGACTCAGTGCCTGCCCCCAACAAGTACTGTCTCCCTGCTCTCATGGGCCCCCAGGTTCCCACCAAGCCAGCCAGTGCCAGCTACACCATGTCAAGGCACTGCAAATTAGGGGGTCCCTCAGAAGACCTGTCCAAGACCCCAGGCCCTGGTAGATACAACAGTACAGATCCAAGTGTCTACCTGCCCAGGCAACCAGCTTTCTCCATGCTAGGTCGCCATGGCTTTCCCAACGATGCCACTCTGAAGCCTGGCCCTGGAACTCATAATCCTGAGAAGGTGACTGTCCACAAGCCCCGGGCTCCTGCCTTCTCTCTGGGCATCAGACACTCTGAGTTTGTCACCCCACTGGTGGTCAATGTAGCTGACTGAAAAGCACTTCTCACAACTATGTTCCTCTGTCATATGGGACTAGGTTGGATTCATCTGCAAAACAAAGAACTTGAGATGACAATAGAGAACCATTTCTACTGCTGTGCTGGCTTAATATTAAATATGAAATGAAAGACATTTAGATACAGAACATATACAAACTTACACACAGAAAGTAAAGAAATATATTTTATTTACGTTCTGTCCAGCAACAACAGTGTTGTTTAGAATTAACAGAAATGTGACTATTCAGTCCAAATGTATACTGTCTGATACAAATATATATACATACATAGAGGAAAGCAGACAAAATAAAAACATTTTCAGAACATGCAAAATTATTTATTTTGAATAAAATATTCCACATTCAAGAAAAAAAAACTCAATTTGACCACGGTTCATTAATACAACATATTGACAAGTAAGTAAACATCAATAAAAGTGTAGCAAGTGTTATTCAAGCTCTGTAAAGTCTAATGAATGAGAAATTCCATATCCATATTGTTGCCATGTACCAATAAAAGCAAAACTGCTTATCATCTGGTAGTGGGGGCCGAGCCTTCCAACACTCAGTCTGCCTCTATCATACCTCCAACATTTTGGGGAGGGAGTTAAAAAAAAACTTAAAGGGTCTATTCTATACACCAAAACACATGGAGAGATGTACATCTTGTTTAGTAAACAAAGACCATACAATTCAACTAAGGTGGCTTTCAGGGACGTGGAAGATGATTTCCACTCAATCCTTTGGAAGAGGTCTTCGGAAAAGCAATATATGTGGCTCTAGAAGTAAAACAAAAAGTAGCTAATTCAGTACTGACTTCAAGCTAGTAGAGATCGCTATTATTTTCAAACATGCAGATGGCATAACAATGGCCTTACATCTGTAGGGATATGATCAGGACAACATTGAAGATTGGGGAAAAGAGGTCATTGGTGTGGGGCAAAGTCATGTAATAGGAAATACAATATATGGCCTAGAATAGAAAGCTAGCTAGTACATTTAAATTATGTATTAAAGAGGATGTCAGAAAAGCAGGAATTCCTGATGTATCTTCTCAAAACCAGTCATGAGAAGACTTGAGACATAAGTAAAAGCTTTAGAAAATATGTTTCTTGTATGAAACGTCAGTCCTTGGTAACTAACGTTATATGTTAAGTGAGACTGGAATGCTAACTTTCGGTCAATAGCTCACCTGGCTTGTGGATCATGTAGTGGATCCAGCCCTGGCTCTGCTGCACCCCCAGACCCCTCCATTCATCTTCTGTCATCAAGTGAGAGGTGGGCACCAGCTTTGATAACTGTTTCGGGAGCATAACATGCCTGTGTAGGAAAGGGACATTGAATTCACCCAATTAACGTAGCTATCTAGTCAACGTCACTAACTAGAAAGTACTTTACTCGTAGATGTAACGTTAGCTAGCTAGCACCAGTAGGCCATATAACTTTGAACATGTTGTGGCAACACCAGCTGATAGTATTAACTTACGTTAGCGGTCGTTAACCAAGTCACATGATACAGTTCGCTAGCCCACTAAACAAATGAATCATGCAGCCTTCAGTTGCCAGCCAATAAATATAATAACAGTATCAATATTATTTTGCCAAATACAGTATTATGGCTAAAGCTAACGTTGGCTAGTTAACCAACCAGGGGAGTTGGGTGAACTTGCTTTCCGTAGCAAAGCAAGTTAACCAATGTTAGCTAGTAAGCAAGCATGTTAACAGTATTACAGTACAGTAGTAGCTAACGTTACAACTTCAACTAACTTACCTGTACTCAAATGCTTCATCTGTGTACTTGTCAGAGTAGTAAATTTGTTTCTTCGACATGTTTAATCGAACAGAAGTATATAACACAATATTCTGGATAAGTTTTCGTATTCTCAGATAGCTGTACGTTTTGATAAGCGAAAGCTGGCTAGATTTTTATAAACACAAAGCAAATTGTCATCTGCAGTGTGTCGGCAAATTTTAAACTCAAACCGTCCCTCTCTTAGCCGGGATTGGTGAGGCCGCGCGTGGGCAAAACAAACTAAATGCGTGGCGCCCCGCCCCCACCTTCTGACTTTGACAGCTGTACACATGGTGAGTTATTTCTACAATATTAGACTTTAGATTTTTCCATTGGTTTGCTCGTCGAGTTAATGTCAATTACCATTTGTCGTCCTTCTTTCGTCCTACAATCATGAATATTCGTTATTCGTTCTCAAATGCCTGAATGTAATAAAAAATAGTATATAGCCCTAATCTAAGGGATTCGTCGTGCAATGTAATTATGTGTACGAGCACAAAAGTCCACATCTGTAATTTTAGTCACGTCCGAATCTGCCATGGAAGTATTTTTTTGCATGGCAGGAGAGCAACAATTCCAGCTAGAATAACCTACTGTTATTTGTGCAACTTGTGCAATTCGGGGCCGGGGTCAATGTGGGTTTGGCCCCGCCCACGTTAGACCCCGCCCACTTTTTGGCCATCATGTTTGACAGTCACACACTGAATACAAACACACGTTTGCGCAAGGCACACGTTCAAAACAAACGTATTTCATTTTTGAAGATCGTAAGAAATATTATATAAAGTGGTACCAGCAGATGTGTTATAACACTTTTTGCTTCATGCTATATTTGAGACAAGCTTCTGATATTGTTGCAGTGAACAACAGATGTATGTCATGTACTGTTAAAATCGTGTTAATAAATATTATAACTTTGTAATTATATTATTTCATTGAGCATATATATACAGTTACTACCTATCCTGATTTATAATGCTATTTACTTTCCTCATGAGAATGGAGACAGACTATACCATATAGACATATTGACAAGCTGAATGTGCTTTGTACATTAAGTTATACCAGCTCCAGTAAAGAAATCAGAGACTTGGGTGACATTACGTCATCTTTACTAAACAACACAATTAACAATTGAAACAATTAACACAGCAGACAAAACCAAGGTTTGACCACTCCTCAAAAATGGCTTCTCTCCTGCTCCTCAAGAGGCAGACAGTCTTTTTCTTGTTGTCAACTGCCTCCACATAGAACATCTCATAATTTCTCTGTAACATGAATGGTTCCTTGAGGAGAATATTTTCCTCTTCATCCAGGCCATCATACAACCGTAGTTCTTTAAGGATTGTAATGCGGTCTTCCCCGTCCATCCCAATTACACTAGGGAGGGAAACAGTGCCTTTAAATGTTTGGAGTTCGCACCACCTTGCTGCCTCTAGGGTGTCCCTTAGAAGAACAGCTGCTTCCTTGAAGAAAAAGGAAGAATAAATATTGAGAGTAGTGCCTCATTGGGTGATCAGGTCAAATTACACTCCACTTTCACAATACCACCATGCAAACAAAAACCACTATTACTAAAGTGGTTTTCAGTGATATCTATAACTACTCAACAAGTCGTCACAACTTATATCTTGCCATGCATCAATCAACTATGCCACTCATCATATGAGAGGGGTGGGTTTAAGTCTTTAAACATTGTTTTAAGACTATACCACTCATCATATGACACCTCCTACCTGTAGTGTGTTTTGTTTTTGCCACACCTTTTTCGATCTTTCAACCTCTCTTCTTCAGACCTTAGTGAGTGAATGACATACATTACATACATTCAATATGAAAATATATATTCAGATCAGTCTGGCTACAGTGATTTTAAGGATGCAAATGAAAGTTTTTATAAATGTTCAATACTTACGGCATGGGAAAGTCCTGCAAGAGAACTAGGCACCACCATCGCCTAATTTGCTGCATGTTTTCCTTTGAAAAAGAAAATCACACAATCGGATGGGTATCCCAAAGAACATTATATCCACTTGTGATGAGAATTTCATAATTTATACATACCTTAGTGAAATCACACTGTGCTTCCATTGCAATGTACAGGGTGTACTGTAAGTTAAGAAAGAATAGATTGTTAAGTTTGACAGTTATGATAACAATAATGATAATAGTAAATAATAATAATACCACTCCCCCCCAGGAATATATTTCAGGATGTAGAAGACATCCCCCCCAAGAAGTCACAGCATGTCACATCAGCATCCAGTTCTGCAGGAGTTTGATGTATGAATTGTGTATGTAGTGTAAAAACTGTAGGAAATAGGTCCCAAAAAGTGTCAAGAATATTAAACAAGAAAAAGTATGAGCAATAATAATAGTGTGCTTTGCATGCTGCAAGCACAGAAGTAACTGTAACGGCTGTCGTCCTCTTCTTCCTCTGAAGAGGTGCAGCAAGGATCGGACCAATACGCAGCGTGGTAGGTGTCCATGTTTTAATAGGGAAAACTGAACATGAACACAAATACAATAAACGTGACCAAACCGAAACAGTCCCGTGTGGCACAAACACTGACACAGGGAACAATCACCCACAAAATACCCAAAGAACATGGCTGCCTAAATATGGTTCCCAATCAGAGACAACGATAAACACCTGCCTCTAATTGAGAACCAATCTAGGCAACCATAGACTTACATAAACACCTAGAATGAACACAACCCCATAAATCTACAAAAAAAAACTAGACAGTACAAACACCCTAGACGAGACAAAAACACACAAACCACCCTCGTCACACCCTGACCTAACCAAAATATTTAAAGAAAACAAAGAATACTCAGGTCAGGGCGTGACAGTAACAATAACTTTTCATATGTTATAACAGAAAATAGGACTAATATACACTGAATAGCCAGCATATTACCATCAAAACGAACACCCCACAGTTGTTTGAGAAACTTTGCTTTGGTAGGCCCTGTGGTGTGAACAAGGTACAATTTTCAATACAGGAATGACAATCAAATGGTACAGAATTATTTAAAGGAATATCCAACCTGAACATCATCCACACCAAAAGTCCTCCAAGGTCCAGGGAACAAGATCTGAGCAATGTTTCTGTGAACACAGTGTATGTGAAAGTAAAGAAAAAGTACAATTTAACAGCTTTTTATACTCCAGTATGCATAACAGTTTTGAACACAGTTGGAACTGAATTAGCCCAAGTATTTTTCACAACATGTATGAGTGTTGCTGGACCAGAAAATGTATTTTTCAAATGCAAACACACCATTTCTCACATCATTGCACTCACATGCCAAAAATCTTTCATTGGACACTGTTTCAAAGCAATGTGTCGGCTTTCTTCGTAAATATGTTTTGAAGTTTTTCTTATTTAACTTAAGTTTGCAGTGTGGACAAGTTACAATGACTTTTCTTGACTTGCCATGTATGTTGGGACCAGGTGATTTCATTATTGTATATACTATGTGTAGGCCATGTAGACTCGCTATGTGTAACTAAGGGAATGGCATTAACGATACGCATTTAGAGCCAACCAAACACAATACATTGAAGAAACACAGAAAATCAATGATCAAATCGATTACATAACTTTACTGTAAACCTAGGCTTACTGCTCAAGTAGGCAAATTTGTCCAAATAAGACTCCCTCATTGTGAGCAATTAGCTAGCCCACATGCAAAAGGCTGCTAATTAACGCTATGCTAACATCGGTGCAGTAGTTGGTCATATAAAAATAACGCTATGCTAACATCGGTGCGGTAGTTGGTCATATAAAAATATACCACTGCACTGGTATAACATGAATATTACAAAGTACATTATGCATGATGACAGTCTCACTTACTTCCATGGTTTATATTTTTATCCATATAGGTTAGGTTCGATTAAGATTCGCTTTCGTTGACGTTGATACCTTCGACGTTTACCTTAACTTGGGTGACCTTGAAGGAGACCGGAAGGGTTCGGGTTGGGTTCGGGGACTCCACCCACATTGAGCCCGGCCCGCCGTTTGACTCAGCTCACATTGAGCCCGGCCCCGAACTGCACACTGCAGTCAGGAGCTTCTCAACTCCTCTTATAAAGCTAGTCCCGTGCGAAACCACATCCCTGTGTTTTGAGAGCAATGTCTGAGCTTGACAGGTGTTTGAGCAAGAAAACAATAACTGATTCGATAAATTGAACGAAGTGCTGCGCATAGCCTATATAGGAAAGGCCTACATGTAACCTATCAACTTTCACAGTGATTGCTTTTATTTATATGTTGTGTGTGTATGAATTGAATATTGCCAAATGCATCAGTAAAAACAATTGTGCCTATTTAATGTAACCCCTGCTGTTAATAGATGGCAAAGCTGCATACAACTGGCCTAAACTTTTGGAAATTATAAGTTAACTTTCTCATCCATAGTGCACTGTTTAGCTCACATCTGAAGGTTGGTGGGCATAGACCTCTACTGCGGATCGCTAAAATATCCTAATGATTATGATCACACTTCCACAATTCAAATATTATGGCGACACAATCAGGGCTGGCCCTGGACGTTCTGCCGCCCTAGGAGAGACAAAAATCTGTGCCCCCCTGCCATCCTCCTATTGTAGTGGGCCACCTAAAAACTTTCGTTGCTGTCACGGCCGTTTAAAGAAGAGGACCAAGGTGCAGCGTGGTGAGCGTACATACTTTTAATAGTTGATGTCGCCAACAAAACAATAAACAATACCAAAACAAACCGTGAAGCTTAAGGCAATGTGCCATCAAACAAAGTTAACTTCCCACAAAGACAGGTGGAAAAAAGGGCTAACTAAGTATGGTTCTCAATCAGAGACAACGATAGACAGCTGCCTCTGATTGAGAACCACACCCGGCCAAACACAAAGAAATAGAAAACATAGAAATAAAGAAACTACAATGCCCACCCTAGTCACACCCTGGCCTAACCAAAATAGAGAATAAAAGCCCCTCTATGGCCAGGGCGTGACATTTGCCCCTCATTGCTTGGGAAATTCCCCTCATTATCCTGATGTGGCCCAGCCTGCACTAACATATCCTGTAAAGATCCATTCATATATCTTGGCCACTCACCGGGATCTTTTATGTTTTTTGTCTGGGAGTCGGATTTAGCAGCAGCGCCACCACTGTCATCTGGGACAGGGAGCCACGAATCTGAGTCTGGGTCCAAGATAGTAGGGTATTCCCCAGCATTGTTTGTAGGTGTGGCTAGGCCTGGTGCGACCACCTGTTCTTGTCCAGCCAGAGAGCTGTCATCATCGGTGGAAGTGCATGGCTCGGACTCCTCTGGTTTGCCCTCTTCGCTGCTAGAATCAGCGAACGGGGGCTTGTTGTTCTGGCGAATGAATGGCCTGTCCTTGTAGGCTTGCCATTCTCCACACCGGCTGATGGACATTGCTCCACGTGGATACATTTGACCAGCGAATTTCTCTGGTTTAGAGATTGTGCCTCTTTTCTCATAGTTTTTTTTATATTCGCTTCCTGAGTTTTTGTCTCTTAGACATGGTAGCAAATTGTTTCAAATCTCTATAGATTACTTATAGCTAACATGATATCCACCAGTAGTAGCTAGCTAACGTTAACAGGCTAGGTTAGGCTACTGCCTTAATCACTAATCGTCTTTGTCACACACAAACATACATTTTTTTACAATAATTTAAATGGCAGATTCATTTTTATTAATGTTTCACAATTGGATAATCCCATATAAACACACACATCACCATAGCTACCAAGGATAGTGGGAGTGAACTTCGGGAGAAGTGGGAATGGGGTAGGGGTGGGAACTGCAGCAACGCTATGAGCTGGTGGCTGGGGTGCCTCGGGCGGTGTAGTAGCCGATCATTGGCGCCGGAGGGTGGCAGCCAATTGTCAAAATGCCGACCCAAATTCAAGTGCCGCCATAGGCCACCTAATCAAATCAAATCAAACTTTATTTGACACTTGCACCGAATACAACAAGTGTAGACTTTACTGTGAAATGCTTACTTACGAGCCCTTAACCAACAGTGCAGTTCAATAAGAAGAAAATATTTACCAAGTAGGCTAAAATAAAACGTAATAATAAAAAGTAACACAATAAGAATAACAATAACAAGGCTACATACAGGGGGCACCGGTACCGAGTCAGTGTGCAGGGGTACAGGCTAATTGAGGTAATCTGTACATGTAAGTGTACGAAGTGACTATGCATAGGTAACAAACAAACAGCGTGTAGCAGCAGTGTACATGGGGGGGTAAATGTAAATTGTCCGGTGGCGATTTTTATGAATTGTTCAGCAGTCTAATGGCTTGGGGGTAGAAGCTTTTGAGGAGCCTTTTGGTCCTAGACTTGGTGCTCCGGTACCGCTTGCAGTGCGGTAGCAGAGAAAACAGTCTATAACTTGGGTAACTGGAGTCTCTGACAATTTTATGGGATTTCCTCTGACAGCGCCTATTACATAGGTCCTGGATGGCAGGAAGCTTGGCCCCAGTGATGTAGTGGGCCGTTCGCACTACCCTCTGTAGCGCCTTACGGTCAGATGCCGAGCAGTTGCCATACCAGGCGGTGATGCAACCGGTCAGGATGCTCTCGATGGTGTAGCTGTAGAACCTTGCTTAATTGGATGGCCAGCCCTGGACACTATACCAAAGATGGTTTGGTATAGTTTAGAAACTTGGGAACCAAGCTCGAGTTATCAGTGTATCCCTGTTATCGCCTGGACTTGTTGAAAAAACTCCAGGATTCCATCATAGCTATCAATATATATATATATAACATTTATCCAATCCCGAATCGTCCTCTGGAATAACAGACATTCTGGGTTAATAATTACACAATAAAAAAATAATATGTATTTCACCTTTATTTAACCAGGTAGGCTAGTTGAGAACAAGTTCTCATTTACAACTGCGACCTGGCCAAGATAAAGCAAAGCAGTTTGACACATACAACAACACAGAGTTACACATGGAATAAACAAACATACAACAAATAATACAGTAGAAAAAGTCTATATACATTGTGTGCAAATGAGGTAAGATAAGAGTGGTAAGGCAATAAAATAGGCCATAGTGGCGAGGTAATTACGATATAGCAATTAAATACTGGAGTGATAGATGTGCAGAAGATGAATGTGCAAGTAGAGATACTGGGGTGCAAAAGAGCAAAATAAATAAATAAATACAGTATGGGAATGAGGTAGTTGGATGGGCTATTTACAGATGGGCTATGTACAGGTGCAATGATCTTTGAGCTGCTCTGACAGCTGGTGCTTGAAGTTAGTGAGGGAGATGAGAGTCTCCAGCTTCAGCGATTTTTGCAGTTCGTTCCAGTCATTGGCAGCAGAGAACTGGAAGGAAAGGCGGCCAAATTAGGAATTGGCTTTGTGGGTCATCAGTGAAATATACCTGCTGGAGCGTGTGCTGTGGGTGGGTGCTGCTATGGTGACCAGTTAACTGAGATAAGGTGGGGCTTTACCGAGCAAAGACTTGTAGTTGACCTGGAGCCAGTGGGTTTGGCGATGAGTATGAAGCGAGGGCCAGCGAACGAGAGTGTACAGGTCGCAGTGGTGGGTAGTATATGGAGCTTTGGTGACAAAAACGGATGGCACTGTGATAGAATGCATCCAATTTGTTGAGTAGAGTGTTGGAGGCTATTTTGTAAATTACATCGCCGAAGTCGAGGATCGGTAGGATAGTCAGTTTTACGAGGTTATGTTTGTAAGCATGAGGGAAGGATGCTTTGTTGCGAAACAGGAAGCCGATTCTAGATTTAATTTTGGATTGGAGATGCTTAATGTGGGTCTGGAAGGAGAGTTTACAGTCTAACCAGACACCTAGGTATTTGTAGTTGTCCACATATTCTAGGTCAGAACCACCCAGAGTAGTGATGCTGGACGGGCGGGCGGGTGCGGGCTGCGATCGGTTGAAGAGCATGCATTTAGTTTTACTTGCATTTAAGAGCAGTTGGAGGCCACGGAAGGAGAGTTGTATGGCATTGAAGCTCATCTGGAGGTTAGTTAGCACAGTGTCCTAAGAAGGGCCAGAAGGATACAGAATGGTGTCGTCTGCGTAGAGGTGGATCAGAGAATCACCAGGTGCAAGAGCGACTTCATTGATGTATTCAGAGAAGAGAGTCGGCCCGAGAATTGAACCCTGTGGCACCTCCATAGAGACTGCCAGAGGTCCGGACAACAGGCCCTCCGATTTGACACACTGAACTCTATCAGAGAAGTAGTTGGTGAACCAGGCGAGGCAATCATTTGAGAAACCAAGGTTGTTGAGTCTGCCGATAAGAATGTGGTGATTGACAGAGTCGAAAGCCTTGGCCAGGTCGAATGAGACGGCTGCACAGTATTGTCTCTTATCGATGGCAGTTATGATATCGTTTAGGACCTTGAGCGTGGCTGAGGTGCACCCATGACCAGCTCGGAAGCCAGATTGCATAGCGGAGAAGATACAGTGGGATTTGAAATGGTTGGTGATCTGTTTGTTACCTTGCTTTCGCAGACCTTAGAAAGGCAGGATAGGATAGATATAGGTCTATAGCAGTTTGGGTCTAGAGTGTCAACCCCCTTTGAAGAGGGGGATGACCGCGGCAGCTTTCCAATCTTTGGGGATCTCAGACGATACGAAACAGAGGTTGAACAGGCTAGTAATAGGGGTTGCAACAATTTCTACAGATCATTTTAGAAAGAGAGGGTTGAGATTGTCTAGCCCGGCTGATTTGTAGGGGTCCAGATTTTTCAACACTTTCAGAACATCAGCAATCTGGATTTGGGTGAAGGAGAAATGGGGTAGGCTTGGGCGAGTTGCTGTGGGGGTTGCAGGGCAGTTGACCGGGGTAGGGGTAGCCAGGTGGAAAGCATGGCCAGCCATAGAAAAATGCTTATTGAAATTCTCAATTTTCGTGGATTTATCGGTGGTGACAGTGTTTCCTAGCCTCAGAACTTTTTTGAGTTTGTGCTACAGGATGCAAATTTCTGTTTGAAATAGTTAGCCTTAGCTTTCCTAACTGCTGGTGTATATTGGTTCCTAACGTCCCTGAAAAGTTGCATATCACAGGGGCTATTTGATGCTCATGCAGTACCCCACAGGATGTTTTTGTGCTGGTCAAGGGCAGTCAGGTCTGGAGTAAACCAAGGGCTATATCTGTTCCTGGTGCATTTTTTTGGGGATGGGGCATACTTATTTAAGATGGTGAGGAAGGAACTTTTAAAGAATAACCAAGCATCCTCTACTGACGGGATGAGGTCAATATCCTTCCAGGATACCCAGGCCAGGTTGATTAGAAAGGCCTGCTCGCTGAAGAGTTTTAGGGAGTGTTTGACAGTGATGAGGGGTGGTCGTTTGACCGCAGACCCATTACGGATGCAGGCAATGAGGCAGTGATCGCTGAGATCTTGGTTGATGACAGCAGAGATGTATTTGGAGGGCAAGTTGGTTAGGATTATATCTATGAGGGTGCCCGTGTTTACGGATTTGGGCTTGTACCTGGTAGGTTAATTGATCATTTGTGTGAGATTGAGGGCATCAAGCTTAGATTGTAGGATGGCCAGGGTGTTAAGCATGTCCCAGTTTAGGTCACCTAGCAGCACAAGCTCTGAAGATACAGTGAGGGAAAAAAGTATTTGATCCCCTGCTGATTTTGTACGTTTGCCCACTGACAAAGATATTATCAGTCTATAATTTTAATGGTAGGTTTATTTGAACAGTGAGAGACAGAATATCAACAAAAAAATCCAGACAAACGCATGTCAAAAATGTTATGAATTGATTTGCATTTTAATGAGGGAAATAAGTATTTGACCCCTCTGCAAAACATGACTTAGTACTTGGTGGCAAAACCCTTGTTGGCAATCACAGAGGTCAGACGTTTCTTGTAGTTGGCCACCAGGTTTGCACACATCTCAGGAGGGATTTTGTCCCACTCCTCTTTGCAGATCTTCTTCAAGTCATTAAGGTTTTGAGGCTGACGTTTGGCAACTCGAACCTTCAGCTCCCTCCACAGATTTTCTATGGGATTAAGGTCTGGATACTGGCTAGGCCACTCCAGGACCTTAATGTGCTTCTTCTTGAGCCAATCCTTTGTTGCCTTGGCCGTGTGTTTTGGGTCATTGTCATGCTGGAATACCCATCCACGACCCATTTCCAATACCCTGGCTGAGGGAAGGAGGTTTTCACCCAAGATTTGACGGTACATGGCCCCGTCCATCGTCCCTTTGATGCGGTGAAGTTGTCCTGTCCCTTTAGCAGAAAAACACCCCCAAAGCATAATGTTTCCACCTCCATGTTTGACGGTGGGGATGGTTTCTTGGGGTCATAGGCAGCATTCCTCCTCCTCCAAACACGGCAAGTTGGTTTGATGCCAAAGAACTCCATTTTGGTCTCATCTGACCACAACACGTTCACCCAGTTGTCCTCTGAATCATTCAGATGTTCATTGGCAAACTTCAGACGGGCATGTATATGTGCTTTCTTGAGCAGGGGGACCTTGCGGGCGCTGCAGGATTTCAGTCCTTCACGGCATAGTGTGTTACCAATTGTTTTCTTGATGACTATGGTCCCAGCTGCCTTGAGATCATTGACAAGATCCTCCTGTGTAGTTCTGGGCTGATTCCTCACCGTTCTCATGATCATTGCAACTTCACGAGGTGAGATCTTGCATGGAGCCCCAGGCTGAGGGAGATTGACAGGTCTTTTGTGTTTCTTCCATTTGCGAATAATCACAGAAACTGTTGTCACCTTCTCACCAAGCTGCTTGGCGATGGTCTTGTAGCCCATTCCAGCCTTGTGTAGGGCTACAATCTTGTCCCTGACATCCTTGGAGAGCTCTTTGGTCTTGGCCATGGTGGAGAGTTTGGAATCTGATTGATTGATTGCTTCTGTGGACAGGTATCTTTTATACAGGTAAGAAACTGAGATTAGGAGCACTCCCTTTAAGAGTGTGCTCCTAATCTCCGTTCGTTACCTGTATGAAAGACACCTGGGAGCCAGAAATCTTTTTGATTGAGAAGGGGTCAAATACTTATTTCCCTCATTAAAATGCAAATCAATTTATAACATTTTTGACATGCATTTTTCTGGATATTTTTGTTGTTATTCTGTCTCTCACTGTTCAAATAAACCTACCATTAAAATTATAGACTGATAATATCTTTGTCAGTGGGCAAACGTACAAAATCAGCAGGGGATCAAATACTTTTTTCCCTCACTGTAGATGGGGGACAATCAATTCCCATATGGTGTCCAGGGCACAGCTGGGGGCAGAGGGAGGTCTATAGCAAGCGGCAATGGTGAGAGACTTGTTTCTGGAAAGGTGAATTTTTTGAAGTAGAAGCTCGAATTGTTTGGGCACAGACCTGGATAGTATGACAGAACTCTGCAGGCTATCTCTGCAGTAGATTGCCACTTGGCCCCCTTTGGCAGTTCCATCTTGTCGGAAAATGTTATAGTTAGGGATGGAAATTTCAGGGTTTTTGGGGGTCTTCCTAAGCCAGGATTCAGACACAGCTAGGACATCCGGGTTGGCAGAGTGTACTAAGGCAGTGAATAAAACAAACTTGGGGAGGAGGCTTCTAATGTTAACATGCATGAAACCAAGGCTTTTACGGTTACAGAAGTCAACAAATGAGAGCGCCTGGGGAATGGGAGTGGAGCTAGGCACTGCTGGGCCTGGATTAACCTCTACATCACCAGAGGAACAGAGGAGGAGTAGGATAAGGGTACGGCTAAAGGCTATAAGAACTGGTCGTTTAGTACATTCGGAACAGAAAGTTAAAGGAGCAGGTTTCTGGGAGCGATAGAATAGATTCAAGGCATAATGTACAGACAAAGGTATGGTAGGATGTGAATACAGTGGAGGTAAACCTAGGCATTGAGTGATGATGAGAGAGATATTGTCTCTAGAAACATCATTTAAACCAGGTGATGTCACCGCATGTGTGGGAGGTGGAACTGAAGGGTTAGCTAAGGCATATTGAGCAGGGCTAGATGCTCTACAGTGAAATAAGACAATAATCACTAACCAGAACAGCAATGGACAAGGCATATTGACATTAAGGAGAGGCATGATTAGCCGAATGATCATATGGGTCCAGTGAGTAGTTAAGCTGGCTGGAGACACGGCTATTCAGGCAGCTAGCGGGCCGGAGCTAGCAAGCTAGCAGAAGGGCCTTAGAGGTACGTCGCGACGGGAAAAGTCTGTTGTAGCCTCCTCGTGCAGTTCCGTCGGCAGACCAGCCGTGATGGATTAGTAGGGTTCCGTGTAGTAAAGGTGCCCAGTACAATTGGCAAAATAGGTATAGTGGCCCAAGAAATTGGCCGATGGACCTATTCAGCTAACAGTCCGATATTCTCTAGACAGCTAGCGGGCCACGGCTAGCAGGCTAGCAGATGGGTATTCAGGGGACGTCGCGACAGAGGGGCCTGTTGCAAAAAGAACCCTCGTGCAGATTTCGTTGGTAGTCCAGTCGTGATGGATTAGCAGGGCTTCGTGTAGTGAAAGTGGTCTAGGCCAATTGGCAAAATAGGTATTGTAGCCCAAGTAGTGGCTGATGGACCTCTTGAGCTAGCCGGGAGATGGGCCTAGCATGGGCTAGCTCCAGGCTAATTGGTGCTTGCTTCGGGACAGAGACGTTAGCCAGGAGTAGCAACTCGGATTGCAGCTAGCTAGCTGTGATGATCCAGGTGAAAAGGTTCAGAGCTTGCGGTAGGAATCCAGGGATATGGAGAGAAAATAAGTCCGGTATGCTCTGGTTTGAATCGCGTTGTGCAAACTGGACTAGAGGTTAGCTGATGACCTCTAACAGTGGTTAGCTGACTATTAGCTAGTTGCTAGTTAGCTGGCTAGCTTCTGTTGGGGGATACCGGTTTGAAAGTAAAGAAAAATACTTTAGAAAATAGCAGATCCATACCACATTGGGTGCGGCGGGTTGCAGGAGAGTATATTGAAGTTGAGGTTTAGGAAAAATATTTAAAAGATATGCAAAGAAAAAAGATATAAAGGATATATACACGGGGCACGGGACAAAGACGTCTGACTGCTACGCCATCTTGGATTCTAGATTCACAATCAACTTTCTCCAGTATACTAGTGTCACGCCCTGATCTGTTTCACCTGTTCCTGTGATTGTCTCCTCCCCCTCCAAGTGTTGCTTATTTTCCCCAGTGTATTTATCCATGTGTTTCCTGTCTCTCTGTGCCAATTCGTCTTGTATGTTTAGTCAAGTCAACCAGCATGTTTTTCCCGTACTCCTTTTGGTTTTCTCCTTTTTCTATTCCTCACGGTTTTGACCCTTGCCTGTTTCTGGAGTCTTTACCCGCCTGCCTGACCATTCTGCCTGCCTTGACCACGAGCCTGTCTGCCACTCTGTACCTCCTGGACTCTGATCTGGTTTGACATTTTGCCTGTCCACGACCATTCTCTTGCCTACCCCTTTGGATTATTTAACATTGTAAGACTCCAACCATCTGCCTCCTGTGTCTGCATCTGGGTCTCGCCTTGGGCCTTGATAACTAGTCCAGTGAATAAGTTCAAAGACCCCTGCCCAGTCAGGCCCTAAGTTTCCTGCCCTGCTAGACCCTCAGCCTCCTGACCTAGGGGACTCTCCGTTTTCTGACCCGGGGTGCCTGCTGTCTCCAGTTATGGAGGGCCGCCCGCCGCCTGCAATGTTAGACCCTCCGGCCCTCGCACCTGGGGAACCACCTGACCTCGTCTCTGGGGCCCAGCCGGGCCCTGCCACCAGATCCCTGACGAGCCTCACCCGGGGGTCCCCACCTGCTCCACCATGGGAGCCACTGCTTTCAGCAGTGGTGAAAGAGTCACCAACCTCCGCAGCGGCCAATGAGCTGCCAAAGACAGTTGTGGCCATCGTGCCATATTCCTCCGCAGTAGGTGTTCCATCTGCCCCTCTACCCTGCCTGTCCTGCTAGATAGGACTAAGTGCTTAAGGACAAAGTCACCCATTCAGGCCTTTTCCGATGTGTAGGTTTCTATAAGAAATCCAGGGATGGCTGCAAAAAAAGGCCATGTCTATGCACGTGACTTTCCCCAAAGTCCCGTTTGGGTGATTTCTTTCTCCCCTTCTTAGTTGTCTATCACATCCTCCTGGTTTCAGCCAATCTGTGTGCCCGAATGGACATTTGGACTCTGGCTCCTCCCACTCTAGCTCAGAGTGGTTATCGTCTTTAGCCGATGAAGACGCAAAGTTTGGCTAGAGAACTACTTTTCAGTGTTTTTTCTAGAAGTGTTTGTGCGTGCATCTGCAATAACCATAAAGATCACTTCTACACGTGTGTGTGTGTGTGTGTGTGTGTGTGTGTGTGTGTGTGTGTGTGTGTGTGTGTGTGTGTGTGTGTGTGTGTGTGTGTGTGTGTGTGTGTGTGTGTGTGTGTGTGTGTGTGTGTGTGTGTGGTGTGTGTGTGTGTGTGTGTGTGCTAATGTCTGGTGGTGAACTAGAGAATAAAACCCTGGATATGGACACATCTGTTCCTGCCGGACCGCTTGTAGTGGGTCAGAACAAGGTAGAGTCAGCTTAAGTCACTAGCGGATGAGGGCATCTTCAGCGTTTTTACAAATGGCTCAAGTAAAAATGTAAGTCACCCAGTAAAATATTACTTGAGTAAAAGTATCTGCTTTAAAATGTACTTATGTACAGTGGTGGAAAAAGTACTCAATTGTCATACTTGAGTCAAAGTAACAAGTATATAAATCAAATTCCTTATATTTATCAAATCTGACGGCACAATTTTCTTGTTTTTATTTTATTTAAAAACAGACAGGCACGCTCCAACACTCAGACATAATTTACAAATGCAGTATTTGTGTTTACTGAGTCCACCAGATCAGAGGCAGTAGGGATGACAACGCATTATATTGATATGTGCATGAATTGGGCCATATTTCTGTCCTGCCTGAGCATTCAAAATGTAACGAGTACTTTTGGGTGTCAGGGAAAATGTATGGGAGTAAAAATAACTGTTTTGAACTGTAGTGAAGTAAAAGTTGTCAAAAATCTAAATAGTAAAGTAAAGTACAGATGCCCCCAAAAACTACTTTATTAGTACTTTAAAGTTCTGGACTTCCCGACGGGCCGCCCCCAGGTGGTAAGGGTAGGTAACAACACATCTGCCACGTTGATCCTCAACACAGGGGCCCCTTAGGGGTGCATGCATTTTAAGTTTCCTCCCAATATTACACTTTATATACATCACAGAAGACTGAAATATAACAAAATGAAATGGGGATGGACCTACCCTGTTTAGTACAATAGAAACGTTCAGTCTTGCAACTCTTTGGACTAATGATTACACCCCAGATCAGCTAGATGCAGGCAAGAGTGTGCAAGGCAGTATTGAATGTGTCACTGTCTGTCACGTTGATTACTCCAATTTACCTTTCGACCTGGGCAAATTCAAGTATCATGTAGTAACCTAAACCTATCGATGTTACATTGAGCTGGGTGAATGGAATATGAACGACAGTCATCCAATGTGCTTTAATTGAAATAAGGCCATGCTCATTAAAAAAACGTCCTTCTAATAGTAAACAGCACCGACCGCCACTGGTCTGAATACTTATGTAAATAAGGTATTTGTTTTTCATTTGTAATAAATTTGCTAAAACTTCTAAAAACCTGTTTTCGCATTGTCATTATGGTGTATTGTGTGTAGATTGAAGAATAAAATAAGGCTGTACCGTAACAAAATGTGGAAAAAGTCAAAGGGTCTGAATACTTTCCGAATGCACTGTATATCTACATAAAAATAAAAAAAAATCTCAATAAGCTTTGTTGTACAATTAAAGGTCAAATACATTGCATTTAAAACAGTCAGCAATAATCTAATGAATTCAGAGCTTGGTAAATTATACCTAGGCTGAATATAAGCCTTCCACAACCATAAGACCCACTAATAATTTAATTATTTTATCAAAATAGTTGTACCTGCTTTTTTGTTGTTGCAATAATCACTGATCTGGCTTTCAGGTCAGTCTATAAAAATTCCCTTTTTGTCACAAATTTAACCAGAACCATGCATAATGCACATTCACTAATACTGTAGCAGGCATTATAGAAAATCAACACAGGTCTCATAAACAATCTCTTAAGCACAAGCCCATGTGCTAGTGAGTAGCCAGCTAATATATATATTTCAAAATTTAGCCAACTTTTTTATTTTATTATTATTTTGATTTTATTTTTATATATATATTTTTTTTTTTTTTTTGGGGGGTGGATCAGCTTAATATTGCGGAAAGAATGTTGTTTCCAATGTAATTGTCTGCATCATTTCCAATCCCCCATATTTTTTTGGGTAAATATATATATCCATTCACGTATGCATACATATACACATATATACATACACATACCTACATAGACATACATAGTTTTTTAAAAAGAGTATACCTTTATTATTATTCCCTGCAAACCCTACCACCGATCCCCCAATTGGAGTAAACTGATAAACATTTCTGTTTTTACCTTCAATTTATACATCTTATACACATTTACAGACACAGTCTACTTTATAATAGTTCTCTCTTGTTTGTTCTTAGTCCTTCCTCTATTTCTGTTGTCCATCCAGTTTGATTTCCACTTGTAACTGTGCTATTTCACAATAGCTCCGCACCTATACACATTTCACAGATCCCGTATGCCCTACATTGTTTATCTTGTTATTAGTCCCACCCTTCAGCTCCACTCAACCTTTCCCATCTATCTTCCAACATCATCCATTTCGGATTTTTATTTATTTAGCCAACTTAGATTTAGGTATAATCACATGCTCTGAATTCAGCTAACTTGGCAAAACAGTTGAATTGTTATGAACACAACCTTCTGTCGGTCTCCAACTGTTTGAACAGCATGCTAGCCTGTCCACTTTGTTCAGATGTTGAAATCAAGTGGCCTACCAGAATGAGAACGAGTTGCCAATTCCTTATATAACGGTTTTATGCTTATTGCACATTTATAAAACACAGACTAAACAGCTAGTATAACAATATTTTTGGGACAAAAATACTGCTAGCGATACGTGGTACCGTAATGCGCGCTCAACAAACTGAGCATTAATTTTCCAGAATCAATGTTCATTGGTAGAAGTTGGATCATTTACATTTAACATTTACATTTAAGTCATTTAGCAGACGCTCTTATCCAGAGCGACTTACAAATTGGTGCATTCACCTTATGATATCCAGTGGAACAACCACTTTACAATAGTGCATCTAACTCTTTTAAGGGGGGGGGTTAGAGGGATTACTTTATCCTATCCTAGGTATTCCTTAAAGAGGTGGGGTTTCAGGTGTCTCCGGAAGGTGGTGATTGACTCCGCTGACCTGGCGTCGTGAGGGAGTTTGTTCCACCATTGGGGTGCCAGAGCAGCGAACAGTTTTGACTGGGCTGAGCGGGAACTGTACTTCCTCAGAGGTAGGGAGGCGAGCAGGCCAGAGGTGGATGAACGCAGTGCCCTTGTTTGGGTGTAGGGCCTGATCAGAGCCTGAAGGTACGGAGGTGCCGTTCCCCTCACAGCTCCGTAGGCAAGCACCATGGTCTTGTAGCGGATGCGAGCTTCAACTGGAAGCCAGTGGAGAGAGCGGAGGAGCGGGGTGACGTGAGAGAACTTGGGAAGGTTGAACACCAGACGGGCTGCGGCGTTCTGGATGAGTTGTAGGGGTTTAATGGCACAGGCAGGGAGCCCAGCCAACAGCGAGTTGTAGTAATCCAGACGGGAGATGACAAGTGCCTGGATTAGAACCTGCGCCGCTTCCTGTGTGAGGCAGGGCCGTACTCTGCGAATGTTGTAGAGCATGAACCTACAGGAACGGGTCACCGCCTTGATGTTAGTTGAGAACGACAGGGTGTTGTCCAGGATCACGCCAAGGTTCTTAGCACTCTGGGAGGAGGACACAATGGAGTTGTCAACTGTGATGGCGAGATCATGGAACGGGCAGTCCTTCCCCGGGAGGAAGAGCAGCTCTGTCTTGCCGAGGTTCAGCTTGAGGTGGTGATCCGTCATCCACACTGATATGTCTGCCAGACATGCAGAGATGCGATTCGCCACCTGGTTATCAGAAGGGGGAAAGGAGAAGATTAATTGTGTGTCGTCTGCATAGCAATGATAGGAGAGACCATGTGAGGATATTACAGAGCCAAGTGACTTGGTGTATAGCGAGAATAGGAGAGGGCCTAGAACAGAGCACTGGGGGACACCAGTGGTGAGAGCACGTGGTGCGGAGACAGATTCTCGCCACGCCACCTGGTAGGAGCGACCTGTCAGGTAGGACGCAATCCAAGCGTGGGCCGCGCCGGAGATGCCCAGCTCGGAGAGGGTGGAGAGGAGGATCTGATGGTTCACAGTATCAAAGGCAGCCGATAGGTCTAGAAGGATGAGAGCAGAGGAGAGAGAGTTAGCTTTAGCAGTGCGGAGCGCCTCCGTGACACAGAGAAGAGCAGTCTCAGTTGAATGACTAGTCTTGAAACCTGACTGATTTGGATCAAGAAGGTCATTCTGAGAGAGATAGCAGGAGAGCTGGCCAAGGACGGCACGTTCAAGAGTTTTGGAGAGAAAAGAAAGAAGGGATACTGGTCTGTAGTTGTTGACATCGGAGGGATCGAGTGTAGGTTTTTTCAGAAGGGGTGCAACTCTCGCTCTCTTGAAGACGGAAGGGACGTAGCCAGCGGTCAAGGATGAGTTGATGAGCGAGGTGAGGTAAGGGAGAAGGTCTCCGGAAATGGTCTGGAGAAGAGAGGAGGGGATAGGGTCAAGCGGGCAGGTTGTTGGGCGGCCGGCCGTCACAAGACGCGAGATTTCATCTGGAGAGAGAGGGGAGAAAGAGGTCAAAGCACAGGGTAGGGCAGTGTGAGCAGAACCAGCGGTGTCGTTTGACTTAGCAAACGAGGATCGGATGTCGTCGACCTTCTTTTCAAAATGGTTGACGAAGTCATCCGCAGAGAGGGAGGAGGGGGGAGGGGGGGAGGAGGATTCAGGAGGGAGGAGAAGGTGGCAAAGAGCTTCCTAGGGTTAGAGGCAGATGCTTGGAATTTAGAGTGGTAGAAAGTGGCTTTAGCAGCAGAGACAGAAGAGGAGAATGTAGAGAGGAGGGAGTGAAAGGATGCCAGGTCCGCAGGGAGGCGAGTTTTCCTCCATTTCCGCTCGGCTGCCCGGAGCCCGGTTCTGTGAGCTCGCAATGAGTCGTCGAGCCACGGAGCAGGAGGGGAGGACCGAGCCGGCCTGGAGGATAGGGGACATAGAGAGTCAAAGGATGCAGAGAGGGAGGAGAGGAGGGTTGAGGAGGCAGAATCAGGAGATAGGTTGGAGAAGGTTTGAGCAGAGGGAAGAGATGATAGGATGGAAGAGGAGAGAGTAGCGGGGGAGAGAGAGCGAAGGTTGGGACGGCGCGATACCAACCGAGTGGGGGCAGTGTGGGAAGTGTTGGATGAGAGCGAGAGGGAGAAGGATACAAGGTAGTGGTCGGAGACTTGGAGGGGAGTTGCAATGAGATTAGTGGAAGAACAGCATCTAGTAAAGATGAGGTCAAGCGTATTGCCTGCCTTGTGAGTAGGGGGGGAAGGTGAGAGGGTGAGGTCAAAAGAGGAGAGGAGTGGAAAGAAGGAGGCAGAGAGGGTATCATAAACAGGGTATGGGTCGAAAGGTTAACTTCTCCTCTATTACAGTAAAATGTTGTGTTTAGTGTGTTTCGGTGTCCATATGACCAATTCTGTTGGACCAAACCTAAAATGCAAATAGCGATTAATTAATTGAATTAGTTCAATATATCGCCCAGCCGTCATATGGAGCCAGGGATTTACACAGCTAGTGCTCAACCTGGGCTCCAAAATGCAATTGAAGAGTTCAGAGATTGTGCTGGGGTTTGCCTGCCGCTGTCTAGGCCACAGATTGGCTGACAAGGTCACAAGACACAGGTCAGGAGAGAGTTCCCTCAAGCAACAAAGTTTGCCAGAAGCAGATGTGTGAAAGTTGGGTGTCTGTAAACAATGGAAAGCCCATCCCCCAGCACCTCTCCTCTCTGCAGAGTGAAAAGGTGTCCCAGAGTTTGTGGGTTAGACCAGGCTGAGAGAAAATGTCCAGGAGCACTGTAAGGGTTTTCCACATTGACTATGTAAGGAATCCTAGTTTTTCCACTGATATCACCAATCACACTCTTCAATACAGTCAACAGTGTGTTTGTTTTGAGTTGCTAAATAACACTGTTAAATGTCAATGGTTTTTGGTCTACCACATTGTTCCTGTGACATTTGAGAGTTAGAGAGAGAGACCTGATAAACACATATTCTACTGTAATCTTACTTCTGCACTCCATCACTTATGCAATAAAATGTACTTTAGACAGTATACATGCACATTGTCTTATTTAGAACTGTAATGTAACAACTGTTTTAAACCTCTCTAAATTGTTTACATCTATTGATTTTCTGACTTCCAGTTGTTCCCACGGGCCCCATGTGTGATAGTTTTCCTTGTGAAATTAGTTACATGGAAACAGCATTCCCAGAGAGTGTGTTTTTGCTAGTTGTAATCACATCTCTGGGCTCTGTAATGGTTGCTAATGAGATGTAGTGCATGCACAGCTTGACTTATTCTCCTGCTGATTGCAGTGGCACAGCACACTGAAAACCAGGAGAACATTAGCTCCTTGTATTGTAGTGCAAACAAATTAGTTGCATTGCCAAACACACTAAGTATTACAGATACAGATGTATTCAATTTGATCAGAAAAGTTTTTTCACTGTGTCTGGTGTGTATTAAAAAGTCTACACACACTTTTTGTATTCTCACAGAAGACTGGTTTCTGGTCAATATGCAATAGCCTACATTTCTATAAATAAGCCTGTATGGTCTGAAATGTTGCTAACTTTTTTGATAGATTTAAATTATTCTGGCTATATATTGTGGCACCTGTTTTCACTCTCCTCCAACTCAAAGTAGCAGTAGACCTAGATAGTATGCATTACCTCTGATACTGTACAACATGGTCTGAGGCTACTCTCTCTATATCAGTCACATCCTACATATTGTTGACATCTGGTTTATCAGTAACTTCTCAATTCTCCTATGCCACAAACAAGCAAGTGATGTGATTGGTTGTTTAGGAGGTGGTGTGTGTGTATAAGACGTGTGGTAACTGTAGCTTGTTGCCATTTCTGGAGCAGAAGGGTCTTATTCTCACAATGCTGGTACGCTCTCTCGCGTACTCTGAACTTCCTTATTGTTTTAGTTTGCTGGGTTACTGTTTCAAGTCAGGGCACCTTCACTCCGCTCTCCAAGTGTCTGTGATATAGGTGAGTCTATTGCTTCCCTCAGAAGGACTTATGTTTACAGCATGTACAGTGTATTGTATTTGTTTGCTCTTTTAAAAATCTCAGCGCACGCACACTTCAAATCTCATGCATTTGTAATTTTTGTCACCACAAGCAATTTTATGATGCACTGAAACTTTTCAACTTCCACTGCTGCAAAAAGTTGACTTAGTCCTGCTTGCAAATGAACTAAGCTATTTCTTGACATTTGTATGTGACCTTTTGCGTTGTAATCAAATGTTCCCTGTGTTGCCTTTTCAATTAGTGTCAGATTTGAACTATTTTGAACTATGCATCCATGTCATCAGCAGTAACAAAACAATGTCCTCTGATGAACTACTGCTGACTGAGGTAATATAGTGTGGGGAAAAACAACATTTGTGTATTTCATTTCAAAGTCTGGGTTGTTGGAGGAAGTCGCCAGGTTAATTTCGTGTCTTTATTAAATTTGAGCTCAAATGACCTTAGTGTATTACAGTATGAGGAGCTAGCCATGGAGTTATGCTCTGCCTTAATGAGTGGGTGGCATGCTTTAGTTGGTTGATTGCCCTCTACTTAGATAATGGGTGATTCAGTTAATTATTTGGTCATTCATGTTAACACCCTTACAGAAAAAACATGTGGAAATGAGTTCATGTAAAAATTCACATGCGAAAACAAGTGTTTTTGTAACACTTCACATGTGACCCCATTTTCACATGTGTAGTTTAAGGTTATCACGTTACCACATTAACTTCACATAAGATCACATGTAATCATATGAAAACGTGTTTTTGGAGCACTTCACGTGATCACATGTAAAATTCATGAGTTTTCTTCGTAAGGGCATGCTCTCCTATCACGGTTGGATACAAAGCCTAACCTTAAACCGTTAGCTGTCGCTCACCATCTTAAATAAGCATGCCCCATTCAGAAAATGTAGAACAAAGAACAGATATAGCCCTTGGTTCACCCCAGACTTGACTGCCCTTGACCAGCACAAAAACATCCTGTGGCGTTCTGCATTAGCATCGAATAGCCCCCGCGATATGCAACTTTTCAGGGAAGTCAGGAACCAATATACACAGTCAGTTAGGAAAGCTAAGGCTAGCTTTTTCAAACAGAATTTTGCATCCTCTAGCACTAATTCCCAAAAGTTTTGTGACACTGTAAAATCCATGGAGAATAAGAGCACCTCCTCCCAGCTGCCCACTGCACTGAGACTATTGACAGTGATTACACTGTCACCACCGAATCTCCTATATCTATTATAATCTACCAAATCTACTATAATCGATCATTTCAATAAGCATTTTTCTACGGCTGGCCATGCTTTCCACCTGGCTACCCTTACCCCGGCCAACAGCTCTGCACCCCCTGCAGCAACTTACCCAAGCCCCCCCTGCTTCTCCTTCACCCATATCCAGACAGCTGATGTTCTGAAAGAGCTGCAAAATCTGGATCCCTACAAATCAGCTGGGCTAGACAATCTGGACCCTCTCTTTCTGAAATTATCCGCCGAAATTGTTGCAACACCTATTACTAGCCTGTTCAAACTCTCTTTCGTATCGTCTGAGATCCCCAAAGATTGGAAAGCTGCCACGGTCATCCCCCTCTTCAAAGTTAACAAACAGAATACCGACCATTTCAAATCCCACCGTATCTTCTCCACTATGGTTTCCGAGCTGGTCATGGATGCACCTCAGCCACGCTCAAGGTCCTAAACGATATCATAACCACCATTGATAAAAACAGTACTGTGCAGCCGTCTTCATCGACCTGGCCAAGGCTTTCGACTCTGTCAATCACCGCATTCTTATCGGCAGACTCAACAGCCTTGGTTTCTCAAATGACTGCCTCGCCTCGTTCACCAATTACTTCTCAGATAGAGTTCAGTGTGTCAAATCGGAGGGCCTGTTGTCCGGACCTCTGGAAGTCTCTATGGGAGTGCCACAGGGTTCAATTCTCGGGCCGACTCTTTTCTCTGTATATATCAATGATGTTGCTCTTGCTGCGGGTGATTCTCTGATCCACCTCT
Organism: Salvelinus alpinus; assembly: GCF_045679555.1. Lineage (NCBI taxonomy): Eukaryota > Metazoa > Chordata > Actinopteri > Salmoniformes > Salmonidae > Salvelinus > Salvelinus alpinus. The sequence continues at coordinate 21,259,046 of NC_092091.1, forward strand.
ACGCAGACAACACCATTCTGTATACATCTGGCCCTTCTTTGGACACTGTGTTAACAAACCTCCAAACAAGCTTCAATGCCATACAGCACTCCTTCCGTGGCCTCCAACTGCTTTTAAATGCTAGTAAAACTAAATGCATGCTCTTCAACCGATTTCTGGTTTCTCAAATGACTCCCTCGCCTCGTTCACCAATTACTTCTCAGATAGAGTTCAGTGTGTCAAATCGGAGGGCCTGTTGTCCGGACCTCTGGAAGTCTCTATGGGAGTGCCACAGGGTTCAATTCTTGGGCCGACTCTTTTCTCTGTATATATCAATGATGTTGCTCTTGCTGCGGGTGATTCTCTGATCCACCTCTACGCAGACAACACCATTCTGTATACATCTGGCCCTTCTTTGGACACTGTGTTAACAAACCTCCAAACAAGCTTCAATGCCATACAGCACTCCTTCCGTGGCCTCCAACTGCTTTTAAATGCTAGTAAAACTAAATGCATGCTCTTCAACCGATTTCTGCCCGCACCCGCCCGCCTGCCTAGCATCACTACTCTGGAAGGTTCTGACTTAGAATATGTGGACAACTACAAATGCCTAGGTGTCTGGTTAGACTATAAACTCTCCTTCCAGACTCACATTAAGCATCTCCAATCCAAAATTAAATATATAATCGGCTTCCTCTTTCGCAACAAAGCCTCCTTCACTCATGCTGCCAAACATACCCTCGTAAAACTGACTCTCCTATCGATCCTTGACTTCGGCGATGTCATTTACAAAATAGCCTCCAACCACTCTACTCAGCAAACTGGATGCAGTCTATCACAATGCCATCCATTTTGTCACCAAAGCCCCATATACTACCCACCACTGCGACCTGTATGCTCTCGTTGGCTGGCCCTCGCTACATATTCGTCGCCAAACCCACTAGCTCCAGGTCATCTATAAGTCTTTGCTAGGTAAAGCTCCGCCTTATCTCAGCTCACTGGTCACCATAGCAACACCCACCCGTAGCACGCGCTCCAGCAGGTATATTTCACTGGTCATCCCCAAAGCCAACACTTACTTCAGCCGCCTTTCCTTCCAGTTCTCTGCTACCAATGACTGGAACGAATTGCAAATATCACTGAAGCTGGAGATATCTCCCTCTCTAAGCATCAGCTGTCAGAGCAGCTTACTGATCACTGTACCTGTACACAGCCAATCTGTAAATAGCCCACCCAACTACCTCATCCCCATATTGTTATTTATCTTCTTGGTCTTTTGCACCCCAGTATCTCTACTTGCACATCATCATCTGCACATCTATCACTCCAGTGTTAATGCTCAATTGTAATTATTTCACCTCTATGCCTCTATTTATTTTCTTACCTCCCTACTCTTCTACATTTGCACACACTGTACATATATTTTTTCTATTGTGTTATTGACTGTACGTTTGTTTATGTGTAACTCCGTGTTGTTGTTTTTGTCGCACTGCTTTGCTTTATCTTGGCCAGGTCGCAGTTGTAATTGAGAACTTGTTCTCAACTGACCTACCTGGTTAAATAAAGGTGAATTTTCTAAATTCTTTTTAAACATTAGCTGTTGTTTATGTGCTATAGAATGTGGAATAATGGTCACTGTGGAATAACTGTATGAATTCATTAGGTCTCACTAGGGCTGTGCACAGTGTGTTGTGAGTCTGTTGGCCATTACAATTATAATTGAAAAAGCCTGCTAAACCCCCTACAGTTGATGTCCGTGCACCCATATACATTAATTAACATAATAAAACAATCCCCATAAAAATCTGTCAGTTTAAGCTAGAGTTATTTATTGGATGTGTCTCAATATACAGCATCTGCCGATGTCGCACTTCCGCATCTGCGGTGAAAGGTGTCAGAGCTAGAGCGATATTTGTCAGACCATGAGACATCCCGAAAATTGGTCTTCTCACAGAATTGTCTGTAGCGTTCGAACAGTTTGGCCCACAACTATTATGACCCCTCTATTGAAAGAGAACACGATGGTGTTCTCTGTTTTGCTCCATGTCCCCCACAAGCGTCTTGGAACTCTGAAATCGGTACAGCCGATCTGCCAACTTCTGTCTGAGGCGTCCGAAAAGTTTGGACTACACACTAATATTACCCATCTGTGGAAAGGTGAGACTCTCACAAACACATACATGTCAGTTGTTTTGCTCTAGGATGCCCACAGACTTGTCTGAAGGTCCCCGGTACCAGTTAAATTTTTGGGGGGAAGTACAGTATATATGGAGACAGTTTAGTGCCTTAAATGTTCCACACAGCTTAGTAGACTCTAATGGGTTAATTCTTCAGTTTTTGCATTCTTCATTATTGAAATAACTTTGTACTTATCTTTATCAGTTAAACAAGATCATTTGCTTCTTTATGTCACACCTTGATCTGTGTCACCTGTCTTGATTGTGATTGTCTCCACCCCCCTCCAGGTGTCGCCCATCTTCCCCATTATCCCCTGTGTATTTAGACCTGTGTTCTCTGTTTGTCTGTTGCCAGTTCATCTTGTTTGTTCAAGCCAACCAGCGTTTTGTGTCTCAGCTCCTGCTTTTTCCAGTTTCTCTTTTCTTGCCCTCCTGGTTTTGACCCTTGCATGTCCTAACTCCAAGCCCGCCCGCATGCCTGACCACTCTGCCTGACCCTGAGCCTGCCTGCCGACCTGTACCTTTGCCACCATCTGGACTACCGACCTCTGCCTTACTCTGAGCCTGCCTGCCAACCAGTACTGTTGCCCCACCTCTGGTTTCTGACCCCTGCCTGGCTTGTCATGTCTTTTGCCTGCCCCTGTTTGGGATATTAAACTATTGTTTATTTGACGTGGTCTGCATCTGGGTCTTACCTTCATACCTGATACTTTGTGTCTCTCATCCATTATTTTGGACAGTTTAGAGCTGAGTAGTGCTGTGTGTTCCAGAGTAGAATGGTTTCAGATTTAAATTATTATATCCTAAGTCCACTTCCTGTGTGTCTGATAATATGACATTGGGTTTGATTATCTGCTGTGTGACGAAACACGTTCTTCTGCTGTGACCAAAGATTTTTCCCAAAAAGATGAGCAGAACAAATCCCGGCTTAACCCACTTTGTCAGGGTTTTTGTAGACGACTCTCCCCCTCCCATGGTAACCTGAAATTGAGAGAATATGAGGGGACTAGAGTGGGGAGCTAAAAGGTCTGGTCTCCTCCTGCAGGCTCCTTTAGAAGATGGCGGATAGCTCTTGGGAGAGGGGTGGGGAAGGGGGGGACATGGGGAGAGAGAGGTCACATGTGCTGGGAGTAATTCTGAGTATTGCTGCAATGCTAGCATTGTTAGATTTAGCCTGTTTTTAGGACATGGAATCAATATGTGTGCATTTGCAAATTGGATGTTGTACTTCACCATTTGGATGAGTCTGTGGCAAAATTTCCCCATCACCACTCATATAATAAATCTGAATGAATTGTTTACAATTTTAGCTAGTTAGAAGAAGTGAATTTCTGTACCTTCATTTCTACTCAGATGTTTTCACGTCTTCTCAGCTATTGTTGACCTTTAGTTGCAGTTAAGTAACCACTTGCTGAATTATTGTAGCCTTTAGTTGTTATAGAACAACCTTACCATAAGGGGGTAAACACCTACACACAGAACATATTTTTTATACCTTTATTTAACTAGGCAAGTCAGTTAAGAACAAATCCTTATTTACAATGACAGCCTAGGAACTGCCTTGTTCAGGGACAGATCTTTACCTTCTCAGCTCGGGGATTCGATCTTGCAACCTTTCGGTTACTGGCCCAACGCTCTAACCACTAGGCTACCTGCCGCCCCAAATATACCAACCACACAATGGAAAAGAGTACTTTGTGTTATTTGTTTACTGTGACAGTTTCAAGGCAAGAAAAGATTGTCAAAGAGTTTATGATGCTCTCAGTCATCATCATCCCACTATGGAACCAGAAGTGTAGAGAGCAGAGAGATAACTTACTCTTTATGCACACTGGACTCTACCCACACACTCACATATACTTATACTGATACACACACACACTGCATACGCCCACACACACATAACATGTGCACACATGCTTACTGACCACACACACACACTTTCACACTCACCACATACGCTGCTGCAACTGCTCCACATATGCTGCTGCTACAGCTCAGTCTTATCTATCCTGTTGCCTTGTCACTTTACCCCTACCTATATGCACATAGCTACCTCAATTACTTTGGTACCCCTGCACATCAACTCGATATTGGTACTCCCTCTATATAGACATGTCATTTTTACTTGTGATTTTTATTCGTTCACTATGTATTTATTCCCTCTGTTACTATTTCTGTTTAATTAAAAAAAAAAAATCTTTAACTCTGGATTTTTGGAAAAGGATTTGCAAGTAACTATTTCACTGGCAGTCTACACTTGTTGTTCACAAAGCATGTGGCAAATAAAATTACATTTTGATTTGAGATAAGACTTTAGGTATAGTGGGCGTTTTTCTTTACAACCACTGATAATTCATTGCATTTTGTCAAAGTCACAGATGTTTTGTATTATTTTACTGGCAGCACAATTCAGTCCCATAAATGTGATGTTAATGTGGTTAAAGTATTATTATGTGGCTAAGAGTTTATTGACTCTTTTCACTAAATCATGAATTGATGGTCTTTGTTACAAATTGCATTCATGTATGTTTTGCTTTTGCAGCCATTGCCTAAGGTATGTCTTATGATGGGAAAATCTCTATCTTTCTGTCATTCCCACATGTGGGGACATTATAATGTTGGTGTCTATGCGCTGCATGTAGATACTGATTGTGTGTGCGCATGCGTGTGTGTGTGTGTGTGTGTGTGTGTGTGTGTGTGTGTGTGTGTGTTAGGAGGGAGGCTCAGGCAGATATGTGTTAGCTAATGCTGTCTGAGAGCAGCTGGGCAGGGCTAATAAACGAACAATAACACAATGACATCACCCAGAGAGAGAGAGAGAGAGAGTGGGGGTGCGTGCAAGCGAGCCAAAGCAAGGGAGAAGCTCAGATGCAGAGAGGCAGGAGAGAGAGAGAGAGCGTGTGTGAGTGGGAGAGCACTGGACAGTACTCACTCAACATTGACAGGGGATACAGCTCTTTCCAGAAGATTTTGCAGATTTTTTTCCCCCCTCTCTTCCATTGCACCTCTCCCCCTCCCCCTTTCCCCTTCCCCTCATCCTCTGTCAGCCCCTCTCAGCCTCTGCTTCAGGCTGCTCCTCCGGGCATGCTACTTAAGCCAAAGTATGGCCGCTTTCGCAACGCCTCTGTGACCTCCTCCGACGACCTGATGCAGAGCTTAGCCATGAGCGGCAAAGTTGTGGCCACCCCTGTGGTCCTCTCCTCCACCCCCAGCCTGCTGCTGCCCCCCCTGCCTCCTCTGGAGTCCATCCCCGGGTCCTCCTCCGCAGCCCCGGCCCTAGCCGACTCCCCCTGCCTGGACGGGGAGCAGGACGCCACCACCACTTTCTGCATGCTCATCCCCAGGATGCCTCAGTGGAAGTTCTCCAACACTCTGCTGAGCAGGAGCCCCTCCAACTCCAGCTCCAGCTCAAGCTCATGCAAGGACTCTGGCAAGACTGCGGCCCCCTCATCGCAGGGCTCGCACGGCCCCAGTGGCCCTTCGGCCCCCAGTGGTCCCGTGGCAAGTCTGGCTGCTGTTTTGAACTCCTGTGACCCTGTGTGTGTCACCCCCTGTTCCCTACAGGCCATCAGCAGGCAGAGATCTGCAATGCGCTCAGCCAGTCCAGGGGGCCACGGAGCAGGGGCTGCAGAGGGCACAGGGAGCCCTGGGGGCCACAACGGCTTCAGGACAGGGATGAACCGCAGGACCAGGGTGGAGGGCATGTGGCTGGGAGGGGAGGACTTCAACCAGAAGGGCAGCTTCATCCACAAGCCCTCCCAGGGATGGCTGCACCCAGACAAGAATATCACAGGCCCTGGGGCCTCCTACATTGTCAGGGTGAGTCACCATGCATGCAGTCCCTCTACAGCTCTCTGCATTACCCACATATTGTTTTCATTCTGTGTATATTAAAGCACTTCTGCATTGCATTTTTTTAAGGGTCGTCTTCCGTGCTGTTAAATACTGTATCTGTCAGGGATAATTTGACAGCTTGTTGATGCTTTCCACCCAGAATTCCTGTTATCTTGTTTACAAACAAACCTGTAGAATAGTGAATAATTTAAATCCCTTTTGGAGTAAAGCTTTAATAAGACAACACTGTCAGAAAGATATCCTGTTTGCAGATGACGTTGGGATGTCTCATTCCTTGGAAATAATATCAGAATGTTAAGATGATAAACCACCCTAAGTGTGTCTCTTGGATACAATGGCATTAGGATGCCGGGCAGTGTGTTATGCAGCCAATGTGTCGAGGCTGAGGAGTTAGATGGCTCTCTCTGCTTTATGTGGTGTGATGTAGTCGGCTGGGGAGACTGCGTCAGCCTTCAGGCTTTCGGGTGGGTGGATGTCAGTTGAGTGAAATAAAGAGAATGGAATCGTAAACTGAACAACAAATATTGCATGTGGTGAATGAGTGATACGTGGAGTGAGTCAGAATCTATATTAATAGAATGTGCATAACAAAGCACAATCATTTAAGGAGGTTTATCTCTAGTTTCAATGAAGTGTGTGTGTGGGAGGGGCATGTTTTGTGATTAGCCTGATTGTTTGCGCCTAAGTGAAGGATTGGATGTCATGTTACTTCAGACAGACAGACATACATTACATCGTCGTAATCAGTGACAACGGTTATTTCCTTGTTACAAATCCTGATGGTAGTGGATATTATGGAATGTGTTATCGCACATTGGGTTAAAATACACCTGAAATAACAAATGATAGTATTGTTGATATATACAAAGATTTAGATATCATTTCCTGGTCTAAGCTGGTGACTTTGGCTCACAAAGGGTTACATCCGAGGCAGAGTGTTTGACGTCAATGTCAATGATCTCCCCCTCCTTTACTCCCCCCAGCCTCAATAAAACGACATGGCTCTTTATTAGCCCAGTCTAGGCCCAAGCACGCTTTGTAATTACATTACACACAGGCACCATTCATTCCTATATTCAATTACATTTAATCACAGTCATTTGCATCACATGTACTGGGGTAGAACTAGCGTGACATAGCAGGGTATTCTAGTCCATCTGTAGTAGCAGACAGTAGAGAGAGAACACTCAGCCAGGGGTTTCCCTCAGCTCTAATCCTGCTTTCCTCACATGCCTAACATAGTCCGCAGCTAAGCATGCTACAAGGAGATAAAATACCTAAGAGCATTATAGGAAATATTTCATTACTGTTACGCCCTGCACCAGTTTTCATTAGCAGTTTGCTGTAGCCTACCATTATAATAATAGTTAAATGGCCCCTGCAGCCAGCCAGGCAGATAAGATGGCAGTATATATATATATATACTGTGTATATATACTGTATATATATATATTACTGTCTGTATGACAGCAGATTTCTGCTGCGCTCTGCTTTTCTCTCTGCCATCTTTATATCTTTGTATCTTTATTTTATTTTTATTTAACCTTTATTTAACTAGGCAAGTCAGTTAAGAACAAATTCTTATTTACAATCACGGTCTACCAAAAGGCAAAATGCATCCTGCGGGGACGGAGGCATTAAGAACAAATTCTTATTTACAATCACGGTCTACCAAAAGGCAAAATGCATCCTGCAGGGACGGAGGCAGGAATTAAAAATAAAAATAAATGAAATAATAATATAGGACAAAACACACATCACGACAAGAGAGACACCACAACACTGCATAAAGATAGACCTAAGACAACACAGCATGGTAGCAACACAACATGGCAGCAGCACAACATTGTAGCAGCACAAAAAAGGGTACAAACATTATTGGGCACAGACAACAGCACAAAGGGAAAGAAGGTAGAGACAACAATACATCACACAAAGCAGCCACAACTGTCAGTAAGAGTGTCCATGATTGAGTCTTTGAATGAAGAGATGTGCTGCTGCCATTGTTTTTATTGTTGTTTTTTATTTTCTTATTTTACCAGTTAAAAAAAACACATTCTCATTTACAGCAACGACCTGGAGAACAGTTACAGGGGAGAGGAGGAATGAGCCAATTGGAAGCTGGGGATGATTAGGTGGCCACGAGGGACAAGTTGTTAATTTAGCCAGGACAATCACCCCTACAATAAGTACCATGTCATCATTAGTGACCATAGAGAGTCAGGACACCCGTTTAACGTCCCATCTGAAAGACAGCACCCTACACAGGGCAATGGCCCCAATCACTGCCCTGGGGCATTGGGATATTTTTTTAGACCAGAGGAAAGAGTGCCTCCTACGGCCCTCCAACACCACTTCCAGCAGCATCTGGTCTCCCATCCAGGGACTGACCAGGATCAACTCTGTTTAGCGTCAGAGGCAAGCCAGCAGTGAGATGAATGCCACATTGTCTTCTCTCTTCTCTGCTGGAGGGAGACACAGGCAGACAGACAGGCAGACAGACACCATTGTGCACATTTCCTCCCAGGCACTTCCTCCCTGTCCCTGCAGCCAGCCGACCACCCCGGCAAGCTGAGGCAGAAGCTGTGGTGTGGTGGCCCTGCATCTGCGTCTTCCACAGCTATTCCACTGCAATGCAGGCCAAACCCACACAGCTGTCATCCACCCACCCTGACCTGGAAAACTGCAACATGAGAAATACTAAGAGAGTTATTCAGCGAAAAGAAAAAAGACTTGCACCTTGGTTGGACTGTAAGGTAGCGACAGTGCAGTATAACTTTTCCACCTAGAAACATGAGCCCCTAGCCAGTATCTCCCTGCATCTATCTAGAGAGCCGAGCATCAACGACATAGATATTAGATCGACTTTGGCTGGAGACTTGAACAGGATGTTCTTGGATAGAGGGACCAAATTTGCCTCTGTAATATGATAGATACCCTTTGTTGACAGTCACTTCCTTCAAGGCAAGGCAACAGTGAAGATGGCATGTCTTTCAGAGGAAGACACATTTTCAGAATTTCTCTGGAATGTTTCTTGGAAACGCTGCATCGCAGGTTTCTGGAAGGGAGTATTAGAGATTATGTCGGGGGGGCAGAAGTAGAGCAAAGCGCTCGAAAGCACAGTGTATCGTCCAAGAGAGAGTGACAATGAAGGCATTGAGAAGAAGCTAGAGAGAAGGAGAGGGAAAAGGAGGGAGAGGAGGAGACTGTCTGACTGATGGAAGACTTCCCCTGTCTCCTAATCTGGTTAGGGTGCTTGTTTAGCTCTCAGGCAGTGGAGTTAGCCTGATTATTTATTTCCCTGTCTCTGGCAGCAGCCAGCCACAACAACAGATCCAGACAAACTACACATACAGTAACAAGACATTGATTGAGCTTGAGTCAAATGAGGATGCATAGGTTGGCTAAGCTCGTACACCTGTGAAAGTGAAGGGGACTACAGTATACCTATCCCATACACTGAATGTACAACACATTAAGAACGTTCTTCCTAATATTGGGTTGCCTCAATTCATCATGGGCTCTACAAGGTGTTGAAAGAGTTCCACAGGGATGCTGGCCCATGTTGACTCCAGTGCTTCCCACAGTTGTGTCAAGTTGGCTGGATGTCCTTTGGGTGGTGGACCATTTTTGAGACACACAGTAAACTGTTGAGCATGAAAAACCCAGCAGTGTTGCAGTTCTTGACACAAACCAGTGCGCCTGGCACCTACTACCATACCCCGTTCAAAGGCACTTAAATATTTTGTCTTGCCCAATCACCCTCTGAATGGCACACATACACAATCCATGTCTCAAGGCTTAAATATCCTTCTTTAACCTGTCTTCTCCCCTTCATCTACACTGGTTGAAGTGGATTTAACAAGTGACATCAATAAGGGATCATAGCTTTCACCAGGAATCACCTGGTCAGTCTATGTCATTGAAAGAGCAGGTGTTGCTAATGTTTTATACACTCAGTGTACATACAGCAGGTTGATACTGTATAGTGGAAGCACAGTCAACTTGGTGTGCTCTTTAAAAGTAGCACAGTAATGCAAATGTGTCTGCGTAGGTGTATCAGTCAATCAGTGAGAATTGTGTGTGTGTGTGTGTGTGTGTGTGTGTGTTCACTCGGCTGATTTGTTGTCTATATTGGTGATCTGTTGTCTATATTGGTATTTGGTTTTGCGTGGGTGTGGTTGTCCCACTTAGACCTAGAGGACATGTCATAAGCGGCATGTTTTTAATTAGAAAAATCCAGATTAGCCACATCCACTCTGCCCCTGGCTCTGTCACACCTAAACACCCATGGATTTCAATTGCTAATCAAAACAAATGAAACACAACTGACAAAATGTGTCCTTTTCTGTGAGCTGTGTACCGTTGGGCCTCCGGGCATGATGCATAGACAGAAGAGGATTTTAAAGGAGATGTGGCCTATTTAAACATCATTTAAATTGGCTTCGAGCTATGATGTTTATATTACTCCGATGCTGATATGGTTCAGTAATACAGCCCATTTATTGTCCTCGTATATGTAGCATACGTATGGTGTATAATAGTCTTTTTGGTAGTAGATGGGAGTTTCAGTATGACTAATAACAGACTCCAGTGGAACCCTGGTGATGGAGTAACCTCTCCCAAAGCACTTTCCCTGGTCCCCCGTGACACACACTCTCACAAACACACACCCACACACACACACACACACACACACACACACACACACACACACACACACACACACACACACACACACACACACACACACACACACACACACACACACACACACACACACACACACACACACACACACACACACACACACACACACACACACAGAGACAGACACACACACACACACTCCTTTGGGGCCTCTGAGGCTGCAGCTCCCTAATCGAATACCCATTATTACCACCTTAACCTGACCATTACCCCGTCCCTAACACTGCCTGCAAATGACTGGGCCTCAGTCATATTGACTATGTTACTATATGGGGTATTAGTACTATGGTATAGATATTTTTCATACTGTACAGTAATGTGTTAACCATTTCTGAAATACATGCCACACTGTGTGTAACCCATTGCCGTAGTGCCATGTATCAGTGAAAAGGGTGGTCATGACAGTTCCTGTCTTGTAAAGTACTGTATGTATTAACGACCCTCTAATTGGATTGAGAAAAGGAATCTAGAGAAGAATAAATCTGGGTTGGAAATCTGTCATGTAATAAAGTATGTTGTTTTTCTGTCTTTGCAGTACATGGGCTGCATTGAGGTGTTGAAGTCGATGCGATCGCTGGACTTCAACACTCGGACCCAGGTGACGAGGTAAGCGAGAGTTGAGTATGTCCTGCTTGTGATGAGTCAGTAGAACCCGATCTGAGCAGAGGGAGAAGGTAAACACAAGTCACAGTGATACCAAATCAGGTAGAGATTCACAGGCATGCCAGTCCTGCTTTCCCATGTAATGATATCACTAGAGGGAAACAGTTCCTGCAGAAGGCCCAGAATACTGTGTGACATTTTGACTGAGCCATTTATGCAAGTAAATGGCACATGTGAGCTTTTGCTGTGTGTGTGACTGTTGGCACTCACATGTGTGTTTGTGTGTCTGTGTGCGCGGGGCTCCTTGCCTGAGTTGGAGCAGTGTAGTCCCTCCCTATATTTCTCTCCTCCATGATCGATTGTCAGTAATCTGAGCCCACACACACACAGGGCTTAAGTGCTGGGGGAGAGGCAGAGATGGAGTGATGGAGAGATCTATTATTGATGATGCTCGCTAATGACTGTGGAGAGCTGAGCTGCAGTGGTCCACATGGACTCTACCCTGCCTGTCTGTGGGAGACAGAGTAAAACAACAAGGAAGAAGGAAGTGGGAGAAATATAATGTTTATATGGTTTAAAGAGCAGAGATTGAAGATGGATGTATTTATGACAGTGTTATGGTAAGATCTATGATATAATGAACTTACCAGTGCTCCGTTTGAATAATTTAGTAACGAGCTCAGTTGTCATTGCTTTCAGAATGACATTTGTTTACACTATACCGTTATTGTTTTTCCTGTTTTTCCTGTTCTGCTTCTATTCGTTTTTTTCCTGTTGTGTATTTTCTGCAGTCGTTTGTTATTGGCAGCTTAACAAAAAGCCTGTCATTCCCCATGAAACAACTTCAAAGACTGCCTGGCGATTAAACCACTGATTATTTGTTGGTCCAGCATGAGTCTGGAGGTCCTCTTTGACAGGTCATGCAGTGTCATGGTTTTGAACCAATATGCTCCAATGGGACTGTACTTGGCCAGGACAGAGACTGCAGACTAACACACCAAAACACTCACGCCCAGGATCCATGCACTGCTATTCTCCCAGGCCTCAAGTTGAGTCACATGCAAATGCTGTTTTCCAAAACTCTCTTAAAAGTCCTTTACTGGAGATGAACGCTGATCCTTGACTCTAGCTGGTGCCACCACCTGTCCCCTCTGTCCCCTGACAGACGCTGTGTTCCGGCTATCTCTGCCACCACACAAGGGGACAACATCATCAGACATCCTCACTCATTAGTCCCCAAGGCTGCCCATGCTAACAGTTAGAGCAGCTTAATGGCATGGAATACACTGCAGTAGTACACCACAAAATGTGGCTCTCCCATTGCTTCTGAATCAGGAGGATAAATGGAGAGGAAAAGTAAGGCTAATCGAATAGAGCCTAATGACCCCATAAATCCTCAGACCAAGACATCAATCATGCTGAGATGTTTTTGTTCCTTACCCAAACAGAATTTACTGGGGAGAATGTGCTTATGTGAACTCAGCTGAATAGGATATTGATATTAAGTGTTCCTCCTGTTAGCCTTGTGTAAACTGAGATTAGACATCTTCTGTCCTGCTTTGATCTGAGGGACCTCACCATGACCGTTGAAGTGAGATGGATTGGTGACCCCTGACCTCTAACCTGAGGCTGAGGGAGGGGCTACTGACCTGCTTTCTCTATAGCTTACGTAACCACTTCACCCATAGGCTGTCTATAGGTTGATGATGGAGTACAGTTAGACTTTTCAACCTTTTCCCCATGTAGCTGCTTGATGCTGAATTCCAAATGGACCCCTAGCCCATATCCTCTTTAGTAGATCTGAGTGGATTGGCTAGGTGTATCCAACATGGCAAGATGCTCTTCTAGCCTATCAAAGGGCAAGATGGAAATATTACCATGATGCTCAGAACTAGAACTCTTCAAGGGTATGGTTAAGGGGGAGATATGGGATTCAGTATGGCTGTAACTGTCTCGTCTTAGTGTGTTGTCATTGTGACCCCTTTGCCTCTCCTCTTTCCCTCTCCACCCACCCAGGGAGGCCATCAACAGACTGTGTGAAGCTGTGCCTGGGAGTAAGGGGGCCTGGAGGAAGAAGGTGGGTGAAAAAATATGTTGATGCAACACTGTAGTTAAGTGTGTGTGTGTGATGCTAACCCAGGCTCTGTGCTCCTGTCCTGAAGAACATTAACAAGGCCCTGCAGACCATCATGGGGAAGAGTAACCTGCGCTTCGCTGGTATGGGCATCGCTGTCAACATCTCTATAGAGGGCCTCAACCTGCTCATCCCCACGACACGACAGGTTAGGGATCCCCTCTCTTCAACTAACCACAGAACATAGCACAGGATATCACACCCAGGGCCATCAGTGGAGTATGGCAGTCGCATATCCTAGCTTAAGACCAAAAATATAAAAGCAGGCTACAAAAAAGTAGACCAAAATTATTCCAATCCCGATTCAAATGTATTAGTTGGCTGGCTTTATGACCATGCAGAGCATCGCTCGGAGAGAAGCTACCAGTCTAGCCTGCATGCCTTTCTCTCACTTTAAAGTGGAACTGAAACGCTCAAATCAACCTACATCATTGTTTTACATGTCGATGTTAGGTTTTCTTGTTGAATGTGCTTTTAGAACATAATATTATACGTTTTTTGAGCGCTTAGCACAAGCTTAGAGAGATGTGGCCGCAGCCATATTGAAACAACGTCATGGGAATGGTAGAGCATCCGTGTGCCTACTTTACTCATGGATTTTTTAAAACAAGAATCTGATAAAGAATGAATAAACTTAAAGTTAAAACTACCAATTTGAGATGAAAAAACAACAAAATACACACAATCATGTTAACAAGCTTTTATAAACCGGTTAAAAATCCACTTGCATACATTTTTGAGCTCATTCAGCTGTAGGCTACATTACAGTGATTTTCACATGGGCAGTGGATCTACTTTTACCCGACATTGTGTAAGCTAGCTAAATGCATGATGTCCACAAGAACAAAGTTGGTAGCTAGCATCGAATAAGCCGGAATAGTCCAGTCAAAAACCCACTTGCACATGTTTTTGTGTTCATTCGGCGAGTAAGGTCTAGCTGTGTTAAACATTACTAGTAGTTTTGACTTTGGCATCGGATCATACTGTGTTAGCTGAAGTTAAGGCCTTTTCTCACCAACTGCTTTGCGGTCTTTTCGTCCAAATCCGTTTTATTTTCATATACTGTGTTTTTATTGTTGTCAAAATGAAAGCATTCTCATTGAGGCTACTAACATGCATTGTAATCTGTGCTGCCTGTCAGACGAACCATTCAAGGGATGTCATTGGTGACACGTTATCAAGATGGCGGCACGTAGTAGTCAGATGAGGCAATTTCCAAACGTTTTAACATAAATATGAGTTTTAGCAGTTTTAAGGGTAGCATCATGCTTCTTTATCACATTTAGTTAACAAAATCATCTTAACTAAAATATTTCAGTTCATCTTTAAGAAGGCAAAGAGCAGAGCCAGACAGTTTGCTTTGCCGGTCAGACATTTAGGCAGTGCACCAATTGATTTGAATTTGATGTCTGCATTTGACCTCGGCCTAGTAAGCCTCGTGGCCAGCTGTTTTATGCATCTGTTACTTTCACATTGATCTCGGCATTTGAAGTTGGCCTTGTTGTGACTTGACAGCGTGTGTTATGCATCTATTTCACGTTGCACGGTATGGGCCTTTCCACAAGTAAATGCATAATTTTATGATGCGGTTGACATTGTATATGCATTTTCTGTCACGCCCTGACCTTAGAGATCCTTTTAATTCTCTATTTGGTTAGGTCAGGGTGTGACTAGGGTGGGCAATCTATGTTTTCTATTTCTTTGTTGGCCGGGTATGGTTCCCAATCAGAGGCAGCTGTCTATCGTTGTCTCTGATTGGGGATCATACTTAGGCAGCCTTTTTTCCACCTGTAGTTTGTGGGATCTTGTTTTTGGTACTGTGCTGATGTTACGTTTCGCTTTGTATTTGTTGTTTTTTCGGTGTTCATTTAATAAATTAAAATGTACGCCTACCACGCTGCACCTTGGTCCGATCCTTCCATCTCTAAACGAATGGAACAGAAGATCCCACCACAAACGGACCAAGCAGCGTGGCCTGGACACGGGAGGATATCTTGGACGGTAAGGGATCCTGGATGTGGGAGGAGATCCAGGCCGGAAAGGATCGCCTTCCATGGGGCAGACGGAGGCAGCGAGGGAGGAACAACGATGACACTGGGTTCGCGACCACGACGGAAGCCCGAGAGGCAGCCCCCATTTTGGGGGGGGGGGGGGGGGGGGCACACGGGGTGGTTGGCGGAGCCAGGGTTTAAACCAGAGCCAACTCCCCGTACTCACCGTCGGGAGCGTGTGACCGGGCAGGCACCATGTTTTGCGGTGATACGCACTGTGTCTCCAGACCACCGTCTGCAGTCCTGAGCCTCCAGCGACGGTCGGCAGTCCAGAGCCTCCAGCGACGGTCGGCAGTCCAGAGCCTCCAGCGACGGTCGGCCGTCCAGAGCCTCCAGCGACGGTTCCCGGTCCGGAGTCCCCGGCAATGATCTACGGTCCGGAGTCCCCGGCGACGATCTACGGTCCGGAGTCCCCGGCGACGATCTACGGTCCGGAGTCGCCGGACCGTAGGGAAAGCTAGGGAATGGCAAAGCTAGGGAATGGCAAAGCTAGGGAATGGCAAAGCTAGGGAATGACAAAGTGGGGTGTGGGTGGGGGGCAATCACAATTCATATCACAAACTTGGCTATGGCTAGCTCACAGCAGGGTAGTGCAACACAATAAATTGCTATCTTTTTAGCTTCCTGTTTTAGGATAGCTGATTAGTAGAAGATGTGATATTGATGTGGTGAAGGACTGATATAAAGTCTGCACCTTCCTTTCTTTCTCTCTCTCTTTCACAGGTGATAGCACACCATCCCATGCAGTCCATCTCCTTTGCCTCTGGGGGAGACACGGTGAGAGTTTGTAGCATAAGTGCACTTTAGGCTTTCCCTGTTTTCCTCTGTCTGTTTGTTGAAATGGGCCGCTTGGTAGACAGCATGTCTGACTTGGCTGCTTTTGACCGTTTTCCAATCCTGTGACCATCTTATTCAATTATATCCTAATTCATCAGAATTTATTGAGGTTTTTCCCTATGTTGCAGGACACGCCCGATTATGTTGCTTATGTGGCCAAAGATCCAGTCAATCAGAGAGGTATCTTCAGTTCACCGTTCTATTTCATAAACAGAAATAATTCCTATTATACGTCCATGCAGTTTCTTCCTGGCATTAAGCGCATGAGGGTTTAAAGACAATATGGTTCACTAACAGTTTAAGTAAAACATATTGATGTTTCTAACTATTCTTTAAAATATAAGTTGTTATGCTCACAGGGGCGTTGCAGCACTCACATCCTCTGTGTTCTCTTCAGCATGCCATATCCTGGAGTGTTGTGACGGTCTAGCCCAGAATGTCATCAGTACCATCGGCCAGGCCTTTGAACTGCAGTTCAAACAGTACCTCCACAGCCCTCCCAAAGCCATCCCCACCATGGAGAGGTGAGACCAATGATGTATATATACACTAGATCAAGCCTGATGATGAGTTGGTTATTTTAATCAGCTGTGTAGTGCTAGAAAAACAAAACGTTACCCAGGACCAAGTTTGAGAAACCCTGCAATAGATGACTGATAGGAGATGCTGTGTTGAAGCCACCGTGCCTCCACCATTGTAGAAAATAGTTAGGAAGCTAAAGAAATGCATTTATTAATGTCTACATTAGTTTTTGCCACATTTATTCTATTACAGACACCTTCGTGCATACTTTTAAATTAGATTATGTGAGCTAAACATTTTTTTTTAAGTATAGAAAAACATATAAAACAATATGTATTTTTGGGCGACCTGACCAAATTCACATAGTAAGTTAGAGATCTGTCATTCTCATTGAAAGCAAGTCTAAGAAGTGGTAGATCTGTTCTATGTTCACTATTTCTATGCTTCCCATTCTTATGTTTTGTTTTTGCGTTTTTTACTTTGGTTTTGTACACCAGCTTCAAACAGCTGAAAATACAATATTTTTGGTTATGAAAAAGATATTTCACAGCGGTTTAGATGGTACAATGATTCTTTTCACCATACTTCCTTGTTTTGTCACATAAACTGAAGTTAGGCAAACTATTCGAGTTTTAACAACCAGGAAATGGTGTCGCGACTTTCTGCATAGTGCACCTTTAAAGTCAAATTTTTTGAGATGACTAATGTTACTGTCCCCACTACAACAACAAAAAATACTTAAATACACACAATGTTTTCATCCTATGTGGTTAGCACACATTGGTACAGTGCAAGCACGGTGTCCTATTTAAAGCGTTGACTTGCATTTTACACTGACACACACTCAACTTGATATGAAACTTGTCCTTTTTTCTCAGGTGTTAGAAATGTGATATGCTGCGCTCAGATTTCAGCCCATCATCCTGTTTTGATCCCAATTAAATCAAAACTGTTATTTAAAGTGTAATGTGTTTCGCTGTGTCACCGGGTAGACGGAAGAACTCTACTGTACCTGCTCTGCTCTTGATTCAAATGTATCTCCTGCTACCAACAATATAACCATTCAAACCTAGTGTTTTATGTTATCGGCTGTGGAGGATGTCTGATTCCTTTTCCTTGTCACATTTGGAAATTAAATTACCTCTATTCTAATCGTGTCACCTCAGGAACATCAGGACAGAGGACTCGGCATGGGGTGATGACGAGGACTCCTCGGAGCATGACTACTACAACAGCATCCCAGGGAAGGAGCCTCCTGTTGGAGGAGTGGTGGACTCGAGGCTGAGGCCTTGTACGGCCTTGCTGGGCCACGTCCACAGCCAACCACAGAGCAAGGCAGCGCAGGTGATTCCCCAGCCTCCAGGATTACCTACATAAACCCTTTGATCTAGTATCTGTGGACACACGACTGATGACCTTGCCTGCCTTTCCCCCATAATGTCTATAAGAGAGAGCTGTGGGCTTACAGTAGCAGTGAACTCAATAACTGTAGATGTGCCTGCTACATAGTTACAAGAGATAGACATCACAGGAGATAGAAACCAGGCCTCTGGGTTGCCTAATTGGTGAGAGGAAAGTCTTCCTTATACCCTACAGTCTATACTGAGGATTCAAACATATGGTGTCTGTAGAAGTGTATTACATAGGCAAGAGAGGAACTATTTATTAACAGGTGGTCTGAAGAGCCATAAAGAAGCACATGTCTACTATAAGTAATGCAAATGAGATTTTGTGGAATCTGTTTTTAGATGGGTTCTCCGGCCAGGAGAGACACGGCGTCCTACCCCTCAGGTCAGCTGTGCTACGAGCTTCACTGGGACACTGAGAACAACGGCAGCTCAGGTGAGACACCATGTGGCCTGATATGGTACTGCAGGACACAATACTGCAAGTCATAGGCATTATAATGGTTGGGTAAATAATTAATTTTCGTTCCCATATCATTTCATCAAAGTATATACACTACATGGCCAAAAGTATGTGCTCGTCAAACATCTCATTCCAAAATCATGGGCATTAATATGGAGTTGGTCTCCCCTTTGCTGCTATAACAGCCTCCACTCTTCTGGGAAGGCTTTCCACTAGATGTTGGAACATTGCTGCGGGAACTTGCTTCCATTCAGCCACAAGAGCATTAGTGAGGTCGGTCACTGATGTTGGGCGATTAGGCCTGTCTCGCAGTCGACGTTCCAATTCATCCCAATGATGTTCAATGGGGTTGAGGTCATGGGCTCTGTGAAGGTGAGTCAAGTTCTTCCACACCGATCTCGACCAACCATTTCGTTTTGGACCTCGTTTTGTGCACGGGGGCATTGTCATGCTGAAACAGGAAAGGGCCGTCCTCAAACTGTTGCCACAAAGCTGGAAGCACAGAATCGTCTAGAATGTCATTGTATGCTGTAGCATTAAGATTTCCCTTCACTGGAACTAAGGGGCCTTGCCCGAACCATGAAAACAGCCCCAGACCATTATTCCTCCTCCACCAAACTTTACAGTTTTCAGTATGCATTGGGGTAGGTAGCGTTCTCCTGGCATCCCCTAAAACCAGATTCGTCCGTCGGAATGCCAGATAGTGAAGAGTGATTCGTCACTCCAAAAAACGTGTTTCCACTGCTCCATAGTCCAATGGCGGCGAGCTTTACACCACTCCTGTTGACGCTTGATCTTAGGCTTCCGTGCAGCTGCCCGGCCATGGAAACCCCAGCACAAGAACTCCTGACGAGTGCTGACGTTGCTTCCAGAGGCAGTTTGGAACTCGGTAGTGAGTGTTGCAACCAAGGACAGACGATGTTTACGCGCTATGCGCTTCAGCACTCGGCGATCCCGTTCTGTGAGCTTGTGTGGCCTATCACTTCGCGACTGAGCCGTTGTTGCACCTAGATGTTTCCACTTCACAATAACAGAACTTACAGTTGACCGGGGCAGCTCTAGCAGGGCAGAAATTTGACGAACTGACATGTTGGAAAGGTGTCATCCTATGATGGTGCCACGTTGAAAGTCACTGTGCTCTTCAGTAAGACAAACATTGGCAGTAGAATGGCCTATGAAGATTGCATGGCTGTGTGCTCGATTTATACACCTGTCAGCAACGGTTGTGGCTGAAATAGCCAAATCCACTAATCTGAAGGGGTGTCCACATACTTTTGGTAATGTAGTGTGTTAGTAAACTGAGTTGTGATTGACAGGTCTGACATCAGATGGGTACCTGCGGGCAGACGGCCATCCCCCGGGAAGTAGGGACTATGAAGAGCACCTGTATGTGAACACCCAGAGTCTGGAGGGCCTGGAGCAGGGAGCAGAGGGCCATAGGGGGGCCAGGGGGCCAGACAGCCCCAAGAAAGACATATTTGACATGAGTGAGTCTCATCAACAGCTACCCATCTGCTGAACACAGCCACTGACACAATAGAGATACCATTATTATTCAAGATGTGGGGAGTATCTGGGCAATTGGGTTGGCATGTATGGATGATGTCATTCATGTTACAGGTTCCGTGTGTGCCATGCATGTGTTTTCACTCTTCCTGGTTCTCTGCAGAACCCTTTGAGGATGCTCTGAAGATGCACGAGGCCGGTGGTAGCGGTGGGGTGTGCGTGTTGGAGGACGAGTGGCCCAGTCCGCCCCGGCGTCGTGCCCCTGTCGCCCCCACAGAGGAGCAGCTTCGGCGGGAGACCTGGTACCATGGCCGTATGAGCCGCCGGGACGCTGAGAAACTGCTGGTCCGAGACGGGGACTTCCTTGTACGAGACAGTGCCACCAACCCAGGCCAGTACGTCCTGACGGGCATGCACTGCGGTCTGCCCAAACACCTGCTACTGGTTGACCCAGAGGGAATGGTGAGTGATAATCGCTGAGTGATAAACAATATTGGATGGGGAAATTATGGTCTATGGGGCTGGAGAGTATACAGAAGACTCAAGGCTACTTATGTAAATAAGATATTTCTGTTTTTTATTTTTAATACATTTGCAAAAAAATTTACCAACCTGTTTTCATTTTGTCATTATGGGGTAATGTGTGTAGATTGATGAGGATTATTTAATCAATTTTAGAATAAGGCTGTAACGTAACAAAATGTGGAAAAAGTCAAGGGGTCTGAATACTTTCTGAAGGCACTTTAAATAGTTTACTGAAATGATGTGTCAGTCACCTGAAATTTGAATTTGTTTATTTAGCTACAGTCAAGCATTAGCATTGTTGTGCTAGTACAAAACATGCTAAAGAATAATAGTGGTAGCACCCCTCTTAGCAATTGCTCCAGAAAGCTGATACTTGTATAATTTTTACTTAGCTACAGCCTAGCATGAGCATTGTTGAATGCAAAACAATGGTGGTGGTAGCACCCCTGTTAACATGCATCAAGAAGTAGCCATTTAAACTCTTTGTGTCCTACTAACATCTGTTAGCCCACTCCTCCTCGTCACTGCCAGGTACGAACCAAAGACATGCTGTTTGAGAGTATCAGTCACCTGATCAGCTACCACCTGAAGAACGAGCTGCCCATCGTGGCAGCCGAGAGCGAGCTGCACCTCAAACAGGTGGTCCGGAGGAAAGAGGGGACAGCGTTCTGGAATGGTAAGAGACAGAAATGACAGCCCAAAGTGATTGTGCTCAGCACTGCCTAGTTCTATTTGAATGACTGTTTTGTGATAACCTTTGTTTCAGTGTGTGCAGTTTATTGATACATTATAGTGTCTTAATAAAGTTTATGTTCTAGATTTTTGTGTTCTGCTGGTCTAGTTCTTTAGTATGTGTTTGATTGATATCCTTTGAAATCCTTGCCTGTTTTACTAGGAGTCAGAGGTGTGTCCATATAACCCCCAGGGAGGAAGATCTTCACTTTGGCATATCCCCAGAATCAGAGCTTTCGCAGGGGTAGGAGGACACAGGCAACTCCCTCTGTCCAGGACCCAAGGGCATGGCTGCAGTACCTGGCTGCCTCCGACAGTGCCGACAAACTTTCCACCATCTCCACCTGAACTCTCAGTATACAGTCATTAAGCTAACCGACGCCTCAGAACAGCCCAGCCAATCACAAGGATGGAATGTGAGGTCACAGTCACATTCAGTAGTTGTTCCATAGGAAGCATCATTTGTGAGTGCATGATGATGTTGCACCTCATACTGCTGATGTCATACGCAGTCCCAGAATTATTTGGGTTCCCTGTGTCTTTCAACGGACAAATGTGAACATTGTATATGATATGTGAGAAACTCCTGGCAGCAAAATATCACTAAATTGTTTTATCAGAATGCAGTTCTTTGCTCCTCAGACACTGGGATGCTTTAATGGACTTTTATAAACTGTTCATTTGCAGCAGTAGCACCTGCACCTTCATGATTTATTCATATGTAATCTCAGGACCTAATTCTGAAGGTGTTAAATATCTGATTGCATGAATTGAAATATGCTTCAGAGATACAGTACTAACCAGACACCAACCCTGAAAATGTGTCTGTCTCTGTCCCATCCATATCCACAGGAAGTCTGCATAACACAACATTGGGACTATACAGTTGGCCAAAATACATGGGTAGAACTCCGAATATCAATGTGTTCAATAATAACCACATGCTTGTCAAAGTGTTTGTATGGGACAGTCATAGCTCGTCAGTGAATACCTACCCAAGTTGTGTGTTACCATTGCTACTGTGTGAAGTTATCACACTGGTCAGAGCCTGTGCTCTCAGAAGGCAGACTACATTACTACAAATGACTCAGTGTAAAGATAATTAAGACCCATAAAATAGTTCAGTGCCTTAATACTTGGTGTTTCATATCTTTCCTCCCAAATCACTTGTGCAGTATCATACATTCTATATATACCACAGCAGAAGACAGTAGTGTGTGCTGCATGTATGTATGCCCTGAGAGCAAATGGCACATTTTCTTGCCATGCCAAATCACACTTTAATCAATGAATGGAGTGGACTGAAAGTCAAATCATCCCTTTTTATTGTGAAACTTTCTATAAGCTGCTGATGTATGGGATAGGGGGGGTGTAAATACTGTAGAACATCCCATAGTGTGTTCTGATTAGCTGTCCTCTTTTGTGTGCTTCCTATTCTATTGTACCAGTCCTCCAATCAATAATCTTCATGAGCATAGGCCCTTACTGATTTGATCACCATCCTGTGTTGTTAATGGCAACATGTTTTATCAATAGATAGGGGATCTCCTGGTATCTGCTGTGTCTTTGTCTCAGTCCAGGCACAGGGAAACAGAGGACATGGCTTTCTGGGACGTTAGTGTACTTTACAGTATGCAACTTTTCCAAATGACCCCTTTGCTTTATCAGGCCTTTCTTGTATCTACTCTTCTTTGAACTAAATAATTTTTTTTCAATAAAATTTGTCAAAATTAAGGTTATTCAAGTGTGGGGTTTGTGTTAAATCCAATCCACATCATTTGGGGCGGCAGGTAGCCTAGTGGTTAAAGCTTTGGACTAGAAACCCGAAAGGTTGCAAGACAGAATCCCTGAGCTGACAAGGTAAAAATCTGTCGTTCTGCCCCTGAACAAGGCAGTTAACTCCACTGTTCCTAGGCCGTCATTGAAAATAAGAATTAGTTCTAAACTGACTTGCCTGGTTAAATAAATTAAAACTCTTCCTCTGTCTGGATTGATTAGGAATGTAGGCTAATGTTGGATGATGTTTAAAGTGAGATGTACATACAGTATGGAGCGGCTCCATGAAAAGTCCAGCTGTCAGGCATTATTTGAGCACATGGCCCAATGAAGACTGGTCTTTTCCATTTAAAGGACCCATGAGCAACAACATGTGAAGTATGTCAAATGAAAGCTAAAAGTATATATATATTTTTTAATTAAGGCTATATACATTTTCCACCATTTCCCACCCTTAAAATTAGGAATAAGCAAAGGCTTTGATTTCTAGTCAAACAGATGGAAAAGGGGTCTTAGAAATCATCTACAAGAAAAAGTCATAAAACATACATTATATTTGTATATCTATTTAGCATACATCACCATGAAGAAAATGACATTCATATCCATAATTATGGATTTCTGTATAGTACAGATCAGGGGCAAATTATGAAATTCCGTTACCACAATGTTACCGGGTGTAAATCCACTTCACTTAGTGTAGTTCAATAACCAAAATATATTTTTTCAACTTCAATGTGTCATGTCATAGCTGACACCCATTCTTTCTGCAGACATCTTGAATCTTAATTCAGAGCAGATATTTAACAGTTTTGGGAAAACGTGGACACAAAATGGGAGATTTTACAAAAATTCTCTTACCAAACTTTGCGTCTGCACTGTTCTTCCAGTAAATGTTTTATAAATTGTCAGTGTAAATTGTTAAAATTAGTTGTATGGTTTGTTAAACTTTTAAATCAATGGTTTTTCTTTGGAATACATTTTAAGTGAAAAATCGGCGTCTCTGTGCAATTCCGTTACCATGGAATTGCCCGACCCCTGATATCCCTGACCTAGCCTAAAATAGATCAAGGGAATATATGGAAAGCATCACCTTTGAGTTTTTATTCATCCAACAAATGTTCAACAACTAAACAATGAGGTAGAGGCAGGAGTTTGGTTTCTTTCTATATCTTTACTGTAAGAATATCATACAGAATACAATCAGTCATACAATCAGTAGGCTCAAGAGACAAGAGATACATTCTTGTTATTCAATACAAGTACATCTCTATACAGACATTTCTCTTTCTGATACCAGAAAACCATACTTATCCATACATATCCAGTTCAATGCTAGTCATAAATGGGTTAGCCTTGATGTCTATCCAAGGCTACATGTACTGTACTGTATTGTATTGTATGCAGCTGTCTCCAAAACAGACCAGCTGCTTTCAGTAAGTGTGTACATATTCTGTAGTTAGTAGATGGTACAGTACAGTGCTGGATCCCATGGCCTGTTGTGTCTGCCAGTGTACAGTGAGTAGTCTGCCTGCCTGCCTGCCTGCCTGCCTGCCTGCCTGCCTGCCTGCCTGCCAGCCAGCCAGCCAGCCAGCCAGCCAACCAACCAACCAACCAACCAACCAACCAACCAGGGGGGTCAGTGTCCCTGGTCCTTGTGTGACATACTGAGGATATGAAGTAACAGACCCTGTACCTCCTCGTCCATCCGGCCCTGAGGAAGATACAACACAAGTCTCATTCACATCCCCTCAGCTACACAACACTGACCCTATACTGATATGTCTTCAACAAAGGTGCATAGAGTTGTACTTACCTGTACAGCAGCCAGTAGATGGGATCGGTACACAGCTATAACTTGTCTGTGCGTTCGTTCCCAATCCTGTAATAACATATACAATACAGTATGCTCAGGCAGTCTTTTAACCATGAACGTGAATAACGGTATATATTTTGGCTCATTGGTGCCCTCACTTGGATTTCCTTGAAGAGTACAGCCACTCTGTTCTGCAGTGACACCTGCTGGCCAAGTTTCCCAGGGTGGACTCTCTCAGACTGGGAGTGGGAGGAGGAGGAAAAGCCCAGAGGAGGACTCAGAGCCCCCACAGCCTCTTTCAGACGGAACACTTCCTTAGACAGCTCAATTATCTACACACAACAAGGGAGGAAGGGAGATCATAGATCCCTTCATTTCCCAAGGTCATGTTCTCAGTTCCAAATCACACTCATGCCCTCACCCTTTGGCACTATGTATAGATATAAAAGAGTGTATAGCAATATGGCACCCAGCTTCCCAGAGGGCAAGGAACCTAACCCTTAAGATCTGGAAGAAGTGCCAGGGGGTAGGTTGCCTGACGACTCATACTGAATGTAATTCCGCTGCTCTATCTCTACATGCAGTGCATTTGGAAAGTATTTAGACCCTTTTACTTTTTCCACATTTTGTTACGTTACAGCCTTATTCTAAAATGGATTCGATATTTTTTCCCTCATCAATCTACAGTACCCCATAATGACAAAGCGAAAATGACGAAATGACAAAGCGTTTTTAGAAATGTTTGCATATATATATATATATATATATATATATATATATATATATATATAAAATAGAAAAACAGAAATACCTTATTTACATAAGTATTCAGACCCTTTGCTATGAGACTTGAAATTGAGCTCAGGAGCATCCTGTTTCCATTGATCATCCTTGAGATGTTTCTACAACTTGGAGTCCACCTGTGGTAAATTAAATTGTTTGGACGTGATTTAGAAAGCCACACACCTGTCTACATAAGGTCCCACAGTTGACAGTGCATGTCAGAGCAAAAGCCAAGCCATGAGGTTGAAGGAATTGTCCGTAGAGCTCAGAGACAGAAGTTTGTTGAGGCACAGATCTGGGGAAGAGTACCAAAACATTTCAGCAGCATTGAAGGTCCCCAAGAACACAGTGGCCTCCATCATTCTTAAATGGAAGAAGTTTGGAACCACCAAGACTCTTCCTAGAGCTGGCCGCCCGGCCAAAGCCATCGGGGGAGAAGAGCCTTGGTCAGGGATGTGACCAAGAACCCGATGGTCACTCTGACAGAGCTCCAGAGTTCCTCTGGGGAGATAGGAGAAACTTCCAGAAGGACAGCCATCTCTGCAGCACTCCCCCAATCAGGCCTTTATGGTAGAGTGGCCAGACTGAAGCCACTCCTCAGTAAAAGGCACATGACAGCCCGCTTGGAGTTTGCCAAAAGGCACCTATAGACTCTGACCATAAGAAAGAAGATTCTCTGGTCTGATGAAACCAAGATTTATCTCTTTGGCCTGGATGACAAGCATCACGTCTGGAGGAAATATAGCACCATCCCTGCGGTGAAGCATGGTGGTGGCAGCATCATGCTATGTGGATGTTTTTCAGTACCAGGGACTGGGAGACTAGTCAGGATCGAGGAAAAGATGAACGGAGCAAAGTACAGAGAGATCC
This sequence comes from Salvelinus alpinus, assembly GCF_045679555.1. Classification (NCBI taxonomy): domain Eukaryota; kingdom Metazoa; phylum Chordata; class Actinopteri; order Salmoniformes; family Salmonidae; genus Salvelinus; species Salvelinus alpinus. The sequence goes on from NC_092091.1 coordinate 21,285,794, forward strand.
GTGATGAAAATCTGCTCCAGAGCGCTCAGGACCTCAGATTGGGGTTGCCAAGACAACACAGGAGTGGCTTCGGGACAAGTCTCTGAATGTCCTTCAGTGGCCCAGCCAGAGCCCGGACTTGAACCCGATCAAACATCTCTAGAGACCTGAAAATAGCTGTGCAGCGATGCTCCCCATCCAACCTGACAGAGCTGGAAAGGATCTGCAGAGAATAATTGGAGAAACTCCCCAAATACAGGTGTGCCAACCTTGTAGCGTCATACCCAAGAAGACTCGAATCACTGCCAAAGGTGCTTTAACAAAGTACTGAGTAAAGGGTCTGACTACTTATGTAAATGTCATGTTTCAGTTTTTATGTTTTATAAATGTGCAAAAATGTCTAAAAACCTGTTTTTGCTTTGTCATTATGGGGTATTGTGTGTAGATTGATGAGGGGAAAAAAATATTTTATACATTTTAGAATAAGACTAACGTAACAAAATGTGGGAAAAGTCAAGGGGTCTGAATACTTTCTGAATGCTTTCTGAATGCACTGTACACTCAGTCTGAGACCGCCACTGTAGAAGCTGTTTCTGCTGACGTCAAAGTGAGGGGCGTTGTACAAAACAAGTCATCAGCGATTGGATCGTCTGTAACCAATCAGAGTATCAAAGCCAATTTCTATTTCCGAAACGCCGCTTTCCCACGTGTGTTCAGGCTCTGGCCCAACCAATCGGTTTTTGGGACCAATCAGAACGGTTTGATTGTGTTCGCATTCGAAAAGTCATCGGGGAGGAGATCAAATCCAGACTCCTCGTGTAGAATAAATGTTAGTTGGTGTGGTGTTTGACCAGAGTGAAGTGGATGGGTAGCCAGGCGAAGGGGGAGGGGCTAGTGGTCGATTTTGAATAAAGGTGGGTGTCGCTAAATTTTACTTCTGTAATTTGTGTCTCAGTCTTACCTTGCGGTCATTCTCCTTGACCAGGGCCTGGGAGTCCTGGATGTCTTTGTGGAGCTCCTGGACGTGGCTGGACTGGGCCTGCAGGTCAGCCAGCTGCTGCTGCGCTGTGGCCAGCTGAGCCTCGGCCACCTGACACTCACTCTTATTAAACAGAGCCTCCCGCTGCACCTGGAACACCTGTTGGGAGGGAGTCAGGGGAGAGAGGGGAGAGAGGGGGGAGTGAGGAGAGATAAAGACAAGGGGAGGAGGGAGAGCACGTCGATGGCCATGAAAGGAAAGGCGGCAAGGAGATACTGTATAGAACACACACATAACTAATGCTAGGAGAAAGGAAGCCCTGGTGCACATAAGTCCAATGTGTAGTCAGTAGCATGTGGCTTGTGGTTAACTCTTGAGTTAAGGTTTCAGTCTCTAACTTTGTTAAAATTCTCTGTATTTTGGTGAACAGGAACAAATACAACACACACCTCGGTGCAAGTCTTCTCGTGTTTGCGTGTGAGGTTGTTGAATTGGGCGGTGAATGCGTTGATCTCGGCCTGCAGTGAGAGGCGCTGGGACTCGTGGTCCTCCTTGGACACCAGGCCCTGTTCCACAGCCTTCTGGGACCTCAGGTCTCTCAGCTCTGTCTCCTTCACACGCAAAGCCTCCTTGGCCTCCGCTGCACTGTTCTCACTAGCCTGCAGGGAGCGCTGCAGCTCCGCCTGACACACAGCAGGGACAACAAACACAACATGAGGGTGCTTTCCTAGTACTTTTACTGTAGGCTACAGTAATTGATTGTGGGTCATACATGATGACGGAGGGGTTGTTATTAGTGCCAAATTATATTGATTGCACAACCCCATGATTTTTATCTACAATTTGTAGATTATTAAATAAAAGCCTATTAAATAATGTCCATTCACTTAGGACCTCAATGTAGTATGATTTGAGTCAAACAGCTCATTCTTGCTATTTGCTAGAATACCATTTGAAGCTAACCTTAACTTTGTCATGCTCCTCCCAGCGTCTCTGTCTGGGCGTGGCATCGCAAAGCCCTCTCCGCCTGCAGTTCCTGGGCTGTCTGGGCCAGCTGCTCCGACAGAGCTGTCAGCGCCTCTGTGTGTTCGGACAGGGGTACTGCATGTCTCAGGTGGAGGGTGTCCTGAGACCGACCCTCGCGCTCCGCACACAGACAGTCCGGCGCCTGAGCTGCTTCCTGCCTAGCCACCTCCAGTTCCTCCCTCACCCGTCTCAGGGAGCGCTCTGATATTAGAGAAGAAATATCACAGACGTAGAGAGTGCTCTTATTGGTGAGAAGTATCACCACGCAAAGCTAAGAAAGAGCTCTGATTGGACAGAACCCACTGGGCTCAGATGTTAATTCAACATCTATTCCACATTGGTTGAATGTAATTTCATTGAAATAATGTGGAAACAACGTTGATTTAACCAATGTGTGCCCAGTTGGAAGTGAAAGCAAATTAATGGTTATAAACTAGTTATTTACAGCTTACCACCGTAATTAACTACAGGAAAATAATTTGTCCTTATGCCCCAAAGAGAGCAACATTTTTTGATAAATGACAGAGAACATTATAATAGCGGAGTAGCTAGGTTTCCATCCAATTGGCGACAGATTTAATGCAAATATTTCCCACCAGAGATGTGTTTTCATCACACTGACTTGTTGCAGATAAAAGGCTGTGCGTGATAAAGAAGTGCACATTAAAATAACTTTTGCGGTTAAAGTTAAATGGGTTTCCATTGCATTTTCAACTCTACCAAGGTTTTTTTCACAAAAACCTTAAATGGCAAATGTTCCCACTCTGGTCTTCGAACAAGTGCTCTAGCCAACAGCTCGCAGATACAGTGCTGGTAGGCTAGTCTACATGATGAGATTATTATGGATAAAAGCAAGATCATTTTGGGGGGTCAAACGGCAGCCCAGCATCAATCATCATGTCACCAGAATAAGGATATGGATATTGGATATTTATTGGAAATGAGCATCAAGCTCATCACCCTGAACTTTCACCAGCCTGTGAAGTTCATCATAACTTATTTCATCTGTAGCCTAATAAACTGCAATAAACCGAGTCACACAACATATCATTGCATGACTCCAAGTTTATTTCGATATGATGGTTATTATATCAATATTTATGCATAAAGGCTTTTCCGCCGATGTTTTTTGCATAATCAATTTTACAGACATAAAAAGAACCCACAATGTCGAACAAACAAATTGTCTGCAGACAATTATGAAATTGTTCCTGCATTTCCTGTTTCCAACAGCCCGGTCATTACTTTTTTCATGCATCAGGTAATTCATCTGCATGAAATGGTTGGATGGAAACCTGATTAGTAACAGGACACCAGGTTGACACCAGGAAAAAACACACCTGATGTGATGGAGGACTCTGACCCTTCCGACCTCTCTTCCTCATCTCCCTGACAGTGTGTGGGGCTGGGGGGCCGTAGTCTCTCCAGATCCAGTAGGGCCTTGTTCAGTCTCAGGCTGGCCTCGGACCTCTCCCTGGCCAGCTGCTCACACTGCAGACGCAGGGTCACCTGCACCTCGACCATCTCCGAACAGGGAACACAGTCCCTCAGCTCCCCCTCCAGCTCCACCACACGGCCCTGGAGCCTACGCAACACCTCTCCGTCTGGCTCTAATCCTCTCTCCCTCCCCCAGCTCTCCCCGACACTTTGCTCTCCGCCAGGGTGGCCTCCAGTTCGCTCACCCTCTCCCTGAGGCTCCTCACCCTCTCACTCTCCCCTCCTCCGTCCTCCTTTTCAAACTCTTTTTCTGTCCCTTTCTTTTCCAGGGCTGCCTGTAGTTCCTCAACTTTCTTTCTCAGCTGTTTGACTGTGTCATTGTCCTCTGCGCTCTACCCCTCTCCCTCCCCCAGGCCCGCTTCCTCCCTCTGTCCCCCTCTCCTTGTCCCCCTCTCTCTTTCAGCGCCTCCTCCAGCTCCCTCACCTTCTCTCTCAGCTGCTGCGTCTCCAGGCTCACCACCTCGCTGCTGCCCCTGGGGGTCTCTCTCACACCCCATAATATCCTGTACATTGACCCTTGTCATGTATCGGTGCAAGCACTATTGCTATTATTGCATTTTGCATACATGAGTAAAGTAAAATTGTTTAATAACCAATAAAAATGTTGAACTTGATACTGATATTAAAATTAAGTACCAGCATGTAGGACAAAGATATCCAAGGAATTTGACACAGTTAAAACATCAGAGGCACATTTGTGCTATTTGAGTGAAATGACAGAATGAGTAAGATCAAAATATTCCCCAGAATATACACTCAAGTGCACCTGTTCTCTCAGCTCCTCCAGCTCAGACTGGGAGTGGGCCAGCTGCCTCTCCAGCTCAGACTGGGAGTGGGCCAGCTGCCTCTCCAGCTCAGACTGGGAGTGGGCCAGCTGCTCCTCTTTGCCACACAGCCTCTCCCTCAGCTCCTTACTGCTCTCATCCTCCGTCCCCTCCTTCCCCTTCCCCTCCTTCTCCTCCTCTGCCCCTGTCTCTCCCTCTCCTCCTCCCTCCATCGTCTCCTCACACCTGGAGGTGAAAAGAAATAAACATCAGAACTGAAGTGAAGTGAGAGGCTTACCTATGGTTGACATATTGTGTTAGAATCTTCAATTACAATACTGTGGCTGGCAGGGTTCAAATTACATATTGCCTCTTAAATAGTGGGCTTAAAGACTCTAAAATAGGACTGGACGAGTGTTAATATGTTGAAGCCTTCTGGGGGTGTCCATGTTAATATATTACTGTAGTCCACCCCAGGGCACCTCTAAAAATTGAACTCTAACCTTAGTGAGTGATGTAAATGTGACATTTTAGTAATTTAGCAGATACTCTTATCCAGAGGGTATACAGTGGGGCTGGTGTTGTGGGTGATAATCCTTACCCCTCTCCCGCCATGCTGGAGGCCTCAGATGAAGCCTGGGCCTGGGAGTAGCGCTCCTGTAGAGCTTCAAACTCCCTCCTGAGGGAAGTTTACAGAGCCCTGGGGACAAAGTCTGGGCCGGTTGTCTGCATGTCAGGGTCATCCTTCTCAAACATCTCCAGCATCTGCAAACCACACAAAATCACAGTACAGAAATAATCAGTAAGGGTTTTCTTTCTTCGCTAACAGTTGTGATGTGTATCTCATAAGTCAAGCATCCTATTTTGATGTCACAATTTTAAGTCCACATTCACAGAACTGCTTCCTCTCCTCTTCCTTCATGACAGCTTCATAGTTAGCTTCTGTGCTGTACCACCATCCCTGCTGCACCTCACACACAGTCCCAGACAAACCCTCCAATGGTAGCCTGGTTATAACCAATGATTTATATATACAGTACACTAGATGGTTGATAGGAGGCGTGGTGTTGAAGCCACTGTGCCTCCATCTTGGCACGCCCTCACCATTGTAAAAAATTGTTAGGAAGCTATAGAAATGCATTTATTAATGTCTACATTAGTTTTTGCAACATTTATTCTATTACAGACACCTTAACTTAATACAAATAAAAAAAATACATTAAAACATTTCCCTGAAAGTATAATTTTTAGAGATAACTAATGTTACTGTCCCCACTACAACAAAACGTAATTTTGACCTTTAAACATTTAATTGAAATACTGTAGGATTCCATTCATGCCTATGGAGGACTGTTACGTACTGGGGAGTGTCAATATGGGCGACCAGTGGCTTCAAAGCCTCTCAATGCCCAATACATAGCATCAGCAATCCAGGGTTTAAATACACAGAATACAAATATAAACGCAACATGTCAAATGTTGGTCCCATGTTTCATGAGCTAAAATAAAAGATGTTCCATACACACAAAAAAAGCTTATTTCTCTCAAATGTTGTGCCCAAATTTGTTTACATCCCTGTCAGTGAGCATTTCTCCTTTACCAAGATAATCCATCCACCTGACAGGTGTGGCATATCAAGAAGTGGATTAAACAGCATGATCATTTCACAGGTGCACCTTGTGCTGGGGACAATAAAAGGCCACTCTAAAATGTGCAGTTTTGTCACACAGCACAATGCCACAGATGTCTCAAGTTTTGAGGGAGCGTGCAATTGGCATGCTGACTGTAGGAATGTCCACCAGAGCTGTTGCTCTACTATAAACCGCCTCCAATTTGGCAGTACGTCCAATGGGCCCCACATTTAACCACGCCAACCCAGGACCTCCACATCCGGCTTCTTCACCTGTGGGATCGTCTGAGACCAGCCACATGGACAGCTGATGAAACTGAGGAGTATTTCTATCCGTAATCAAGCTCTTTTGTAGGGAAAAACTCATTCTGATTGGCTGGGCCTGGCTCGCCAGTGGGTGGGCCTGGCTCCCAAGTGGGTGGGCCAATGGCTGCGCCCCTGCCCAGTCGTGAAATCCATAGACTAGGGCCTAATGAATTTATAAGAATTGACCGATTTCCTTATATGAACTGTAACTAAGTAAAATCGTTGAAATTGTTGCATGTTGCCTTCATATTTTTGTTCACTATACTATTCACTACACATGGGCTGTAACCCTTTGTCCTAATTCTGTCTACTTGTACAGACCATGACCCAGTTAGTGAAGAAAGCCTGCACTAAGTCTCTGTGTGATGCTATTATTCTATTTATACCTGGGTACTGCTTCATCATAGACCTATAAAGTGGTAATATGACAAACGGTCCAATCTGACGCTGTTCAGCCATCCTTGAACCAGTCCATCATCATCATCATCATCTGCTGACTGGGACTTCTCTGGTCTGGATGACCTTTTGATAACCCCATTTTTATCAATGAATCAGCTGATGGCGTGTATGTGTGTGTGTGTGTTCTTACCTGCACTTTGAGGACCAGCTCCTGGTTCTGTGAGGTCAGCTCATCCACCTGTCTGCATAGCTCAGCCACAGTGTCTGGGTCTGCAGGACCAGGAGAGGTGGAGTTCGGGGAGTCTGCCTTCTCCTCGTCCAGAGCAGAGGGAGACTCTCTGGACCGCCTGGAGAGCAGCTTCTCAGCACCTTCAAGATATACGGGGTAAATCAATGTCATATTTTGTCAAACACATTGCAAAACATCAGCCATTACCATGGCAGTAGAATTTGAGTGAAAATCATAATCTAGTTATGATGTATGACTCATTAGGGTTCTACAACCTAGTCCATACATCCATCCAACATTTGGTCCATTTAACAAATATACAAATGCCGTATCTTAATTTGATCATCCTGTTGTTGCAGGAAATGCAAGCTTGTAGTGTATTTGGGGTTTAAAAAGGCTTCCAAAGTTGGTAATTTCCTCTTTATTTCAGACATGATTTGCACAAACAAAAAATGTATTAAGCCCTACAAACAATGTCCATTAATTATAATCCACATAATAATTCACATTTCCTGTTGCTGCAGGATAATTTTTCTGCTGTAAGAAACTGGGACAAAAATTAAGATACGGCATCTGTAACAATTTGCCAGCAGTATTCCCTCTCTCCCCCCACACACACCTGGGAAGTCCAGTATGTCATCATCTGAGTCACTGGCTCCGATCACCTGACCTGCCTTCAGCTCCTCCAGCTCAGTCTGTAGCCTGTCCCGCTCTGCCTCCGCCTGTTCCAGACACTCTCTCAGCTGGGTCAGCTAGCACAGGGAGACAGTGAGTGCACAGCTATTACCAGATTTCTAACATCCTTTCAGATATATGAGAAGTTTCCAAGGAATGGGGGTTTGAGCTTGATCTCAGGCTGGGAAATGAACCGTGCATGCAGTACCTCCTCCACGGCAGTGGGTGCGCTGTTCTGCTGCTGCTCCAGACCTTTAATCTTCTGGAGCAGACGCCCCCTTTCCAGACGCAGCCTTCGGATCTCCTCAAAAACCTACTCATTCTCTATCACAGACACAGACACACACAAGGAAATGCATATCAGTAGTATCACAGTCAAACAGCAGCATCATACTCATTAGCAGTCTCAAATTTAATACAGTAGATAGTGATTCACTATGTATTGTATGTTATTTTAGTCATGAATACTGCTATTCAAAATTGATATCTAAAGATGAATCGTTGGAATTGAGTTGTGTTGAGTTGTATACCATAAATATAAGCCTATTTTATCTCCTGTATGCTTAGGTGCTATGCATACAGTATGCCGTGGCAGGGGAAGTAACTCACGAGGTTGGCCTGATTAGAGTGCCGTGTCTCTGGAGACTGAGCTGAGGGAGAGGCGGGGGGAGGAGAGCTCTGGGGGGCAGGAGAAGGCAGGGATGGAGAGTCCCTGAACATTGTTATTAAAGTTAGTATGATTATGATCATCACAGCCTAGCATAAGTTAGAGTTAGTAAGAATCATATAGAAAGTATTTTGTAAAAACTGTGCCAACTATCTCTGGAGTTGGCCTCGTACCTGGGGAGGGGAGCGAGGTGGAGGAGGGGCTTTCCTCTTGCGGGGGGTGGTCCCCCCTGGCAGAGGAGGGGGAGGTGGGGGCTGCCTCTGGAGACACAGACAAGCAGAAGGAACAGGGGAACAGGAGAGAAATAGCAGCAAGGACAAAAGCAAAGCCAGGCAGTGCTGTAGCCCAAAATGTTGTGAAATTAGCTTTTAATGTGTGATGTTACTTCAGCTGTTGTTGTTCAAAAGATATTGTTGTAGATTGAAAATGGGAGAAGAAGTTGGTGTTCCTTCTTATGTTGTAAATTCTATTATGTACAATCTAGAAATAGTTGCGTTAGGTTTTCACATGTACTGAATGTGAAGTGAGTGAAAATGAAAAGCTGAGTGGTCAGTTACCTCCTCGCCATTGCCCTCAGTGGCTATGTATACATGGGGAGAGACAAACGGCAAATCCGTTTAACCTCTGGTCCATTGAGATTCAATACACGCGCATGCACGTACACGCACATACACACTGTAGTTATAGCTAAGAAGCATACCGGCCCATAAAAATCCACCTATATATCGTAGCACTCAGTATAACACCAAACAGCCCTACTGTAAGCTGTAAGACACAAGAGTCCTCATATATCACAGATACATCAGAGACATTTCAGGCACTGCTCTGCTTCCATTCATCTCCATTTCAAACAAAGCACACATCTGTTTTTCGTAAATCACCAAGCCCTTGTTTGAAGATAAAAGTGCAGCAAGCCTCTGTTTCAGGCTTTTACAATTACCCCCAGCTGTCCCCTTTACTTCATCCACTTCCTCACATTACAGCCATTTCCTGGGGGACCAGAGTAGGACCATAGACCAGGCCATAGAATTACAACTGATAGAAAGGATTATGCTCCATGGATTCCAGTACAGTACATTAAATAGCATACAAAGTGTTGTAGTAGTTGCCAATGCTAATTAATTGAACATTTGAAATTGTACACCAAATATGGCCCCTGGTATAACCAGCAGGGAATGCCAGCTGTGGGTTAGCCCCCCCCCCCCCCCCCCCCTTAGCAACACCTCCACTGTCTCTGCACTGTCACTCTTACAGGCCAGCATCAGGGCTGACCTACAACACAAAAACCAGGACATACTTTTTTTCACCAAATCTCTATGTTTGATGCAAATGGAATGTGTCCAGACCCTTTTTTGCAATTTTACTTGGTTTCGAGAAACTTACCCCACCAGTGATAGACTTCCCCATGCTCGTTCTACAGTTTCAGGGGCAGACATCAAACCTGAACAAAGGCTCCAAAAACATCCAGATACATCCTTTTAGAAATGGCAACGCTCTCAGTATAGTGACGCAGGTCTTTAGATGTTGTACATATGACATTTTGTCATTCCAAACTTTATCCGCAACTTTATATTCCATTTTGTTGGACTTGAGCGATACATTTCCGTGTACGTTCTTTCTCGTTTCCCGTATCACCACAATGGGAACGAGAAAACCTGGAGCGTTTGTTCATGTTTCTCTGCCCCTCCAACAGCAGAAAGAGCATGAGGAAGTATATTGCTGGTGGGGTAAGTTTCTCAAAACCAAGTGAAATCGCAAAAACATTGTCTGGACACCTAACATGTCTTTACAAAAACAAAGTGAACTTGACCTTTCAGTTGTGTTCACAGTTTGTCTTGCATAAGTCAATCTAATGTTGAATTACCTGCCCTGGTTCTCCTGTATGTTGGGGTTGGCCCCTCTGTCCAACAGGAAAGCACACAGCTCCACTCTGCTCATCTGGGCTCCTAGGATCAGCGGGCTCACCCCATCCTGAGATAGATGAGACCACAATGGCTTAACATGGTTGATTGAATTTTTTACATTTTACATTTTTAGTCATTTAGCAGACGCTCTTATCCAGAGCGACTTACAGTAGAGTGCATACATTTTTTAATACATTTTCTTTTTTTTTTTTATATATATATATATATATATTTATTTTTTACATACTGAGACAAGGATATCCCTACCGGCCAAACCCTCCCTACCGGCCAAACCCTCCCTAACCCGGACGACGCTATGCCAATTGTGCGTCGCCCCACGGATCTCCCGGTTGCGGCCGGCTGCGACAGAGCCTGGGCGCGAACCCAGCCCAGCCTGGGCGTGAACCCAGAGACTCTGGTGGCGCAGCTAGCACTGCGATGCAGTGCCCTAGACCACTGCGCCACCCGGGAGATATTGAATCACATTATAGTGCTTGGCTGTAACAAAACCCTGCACACCCTGTAGTTCTCCAGGACCTGGCTTGGTGATTGTTGCTGTACAGAGGCAGTCTAAAGCCTACGCCACTTACCCCATCCTGGGCATCCAGACTGGCCTTAAAGTCCCACAGAGTCTCAGTGCAGGACAAGCAGCCGCTCACAGCTGCAGGAAGATGGGCAGACACCATAGGTAGACAACTGGAAGGTATTTAAAAGGTGGGTTGTTTACAGTGTTACACAGATGGTGCTGTAATCAATTGCATTATAGCTAGGGCATTGCATACCTGCGTGATGCTACGCTGTCTGACCAAAGCTGTCTGTGGAATCTACAGGCAATCTCTCCTGTGGGAGTATGAGACGTATTCACCAAAAATGTATGATAACTGCATACCTTATTTTCCATGTATCATAGTAATGTTAACTATGTCTGTCTGCTGTACCTGTAATAGTCTCTTCAGGCACTCAGGCTGGCCGTTCTTGGCTGCTAGGTGAATGGCACTGAAGCCTTGAAGTTGATAAGGCCATCACCAAGCGAGAGAGGGAATGAATGAGTTAACAAAAACAAATTGCAAGAGAGCATGTTATAATTGAGATAATAAACTTTGAATATGTTGTTTTGACCAATTATAGCCACAAAGCATTACCTTGGCGATCAGTGACACTAAACATGTTAACATGTTCACTGAATGAGACTGTCGTCTCACCTGAGCCATCTGTCACGTTAATGTCTGGCCCGTGAGCCAGGATGACCTCCAGACAGTCCAGGTGACCCTGAGACGCACAGAGGTGGAACCTACCAGGAAGAGAATAACACTGGTTATGAATATAACCAACAAGAAGATCATCAACACTAATAATGACAACAAAGAAAGTAGAAAATATTTAAACTCTTTACCCTCTCTCACTGACAGTTTGAACATAAAGGGACGTTTCGTGGACACATTTAAACCTAGTCCTAGACTAACAAGCAAGTTCAATAACGATTCTCCATTGAAAGTACTTCTTAGTCCAAGACTAGGCTTAACCTGTGTCAGGGAAACTGGCCCTAAGTGTTTGATACTTACGCTGACTTCCCCTCTGCATCCAGTTTGGTGGGGCAGAGTCCCTTCTTCACGATCAGAGCAGCTACTTTGTCAGGTTCGTTCTGCCCTACAGCCTGCAGTAGTCTCTCATCACTCTTACTCCAGTCCTGGCTCTGAGGGGACAGACGGGTCATAACCCAGTCACAACCTGGGGCTGATCAGAGCTAACCAAATGACTGTACATGCTGTACTATACAGAGTAGACCCTGACCCCCTATCTGATTACACACTGTACAAAGGTCTGAGTGATGACTAACCATACAGTAGGTCTAGATGAGACACTAAATCTAATACTGCGTATCTCATCGAAGTGAAATGAAGACGGACATACAGTACCATCTGCTTGCTTTTCTGGTAACATTACACACAGTGCACAAAATCCCTTTCAACTGTTTTTTCCAGAAAAAGTAACCCTTTGAGAGAAAGAACAATGAAAAGACAGCTCAGGTCAAACGGAGAGGGATACCTACCACCAGTAAGCTGAAACAAGGACAGAAATAACGCTTCATCAGGCTCAGAGCTGACGAGCCATAGAGCCAAAGAGCTGTCCACTGTCTGACCAAAATACTGACACACAAACATACACTACTCAACTACCCACAGGCCTCAAACACACCGTCAGAGTTGCACACCAACTTTGCACTAAATGACAAAGCATAAATACACAGTATAACTACACAGACAACCAATAACCCACTTGCACAAAGCAGAACAGAAGAAATGTATGACAGGAGAGTCGTGATGATGATGCTACATAAACATGAAGTCTATACATCCCTGTACAAACAGAAGACCACTGCTCTAGCCCTCTGAGTCTCACAACAATGTAGCTCTCCATGTGCAGTGCTTTGCTCTCTCAGCCAAAACACCCTCCCCTCTTCCTGCCCTGCTGTTAATGCTCTCAGGGACCTACATACTCTGTCTACAGTCTCAACCTGGCACGCACTGTCTCTCTCTCACACACCATCTCCCTCTTTCTGTTCCCTTCTTATTTCACACCCCAGCCAAGTACTGTGTTCTCTTCCCACTCCTCTCACAGTCTGTCCATTTGTTTCAGTCAGCTCTCTCCCTCTCTGTGCTGTCCTATTTGGGCTAGGGCGTCCCTCTCTCTCTGGACCTACTGTATGTCTGCCAGGAGAAGACGAAGGCTCAGCAGAAAGAGGAGAACAGAGCTGGCTGGTACAGGGCTGGTAGTGCCAGGGTAGGGCAGGAAGGACACGCTGATAGAATAATAACATGCTGAATCATCTCTCGTCTGACCTGGATGCAGCCATTTACATAATTATAATTGATTTTCACATTAAGTGTAAAAATATAATCTATTATTTTATTAAACTGAGATAAGGCCATAACGTTTCTTGCTATATCCTTTTGTTTGCATTATACACTGAGTGTACAAAACGACGGCCTACCAAGAGAAAAAATGCACCCTGCGAGGACAGGGGCTGGGATTAAATATACAGTTGAAGTTGGAAGTTTACATACACCTTAGCCAAATACATTTAAACTCCGTTTTTCACAACTCCTGACATTTAATACTAGCAAAAATTCCCTGTCTTAGGTCAGTTAGAATCACCACTATATTCTAAGAATGTCAGAATAATAGAAGAGAGGATTATTTATTTCACCATTTATTTATTTCATCACATTCCCAGTGGGTCAGAAGTTTACATACACTCAATTAGTATTTGGAAGCATTGCCTTTAAATTGTTTAACTTGGGTCAAACGTTTTGGGAAGCCTTCCACAAGCTTCCCACAATAAGTTGGGTGAATTTTGGCCCATTCCTCCTGACAAAGCTGGTGTAACAGAGTCAGGTTTGTAGACCTCCTTGCCCGCACAAGCTTTTTCAGTTCTGCCCACAAATGTTCTATAGGATTGAGGTCAGGGCCTTGTGATGGCCACTCCAATACCATGACTTTGTCCTTAAGCCATTTTGCCACAACTTTGGAAGTATGCTTGGGGTCATTGTTCATTTGGAAGACCCATTTGCGACCAAGCTTTAACTTCCTGACTGATGTCTTGAGATGTTGCTTCAATATATCCACATAATTTCCCATCCTCATGATGCCATCTATTCTGTGAAGTGCACCAGTCCCTCCTGCAGCAAAGCACCCCCACAACATGATGCTGCCACCCCTGTGCTTCACGGTTGGGATGGTGTTCTTCGGTTTGCATGCCTCCCCCTTTTTCCTCCAAACATAACGATGGTCATTATGGTCAAACAGTTCTATTTTTGTTTCATCAGACCAGAGGACATTTCTCCAAAAAGTACGATATTTGTCCCCATGTGCAGTTGCAAACCGTAGTCTGGCTTTTTTATGGCAGTTTTGGAGTAGTGGCTTCTTCCTTGCTGAGCGGCCTTTCAGGTTATGTCGATATAGGACTCGTTTTACTGTGGATATAGATACTTTTGTACCGGTTTCCTCCAGCATCTTCACAAGGTCCTTTGCTGTTGTTCTGGGATTGATTTGCACTTTTCGCACCAAAGTACGTTCATCTCTAGGAGACAGTTTATACTTGCGTACTACTGTTTGTACAGATGAACGTGGTACCTTCAGGCATTTGGAAATTGCTCCCAAGGATGAACCAGACTTGTGGAGGTCTACAAATTTTTTTCTGAGGTCTTGGCTGATTTCTTTTCATTTTACCATGATGTTAAGCAAAGAGGCACTGAGTTTGAAGTTAGGCCTTGAAATACATCCACAGGTACACCTCCAATTGACTCAAATGATGTCAATTAGCCTATCAGAAGTAGAGGTCGACCGATTATGATTTTTCAACGCCGATACCGATTATTGGAGCACCGAAAAAGCCGATACCGATTAATCGGACGATTTTTAAAATTTATTTGTAATAATGACAATTACAACAATACTGAATGAACACTTATTTTAACTTAATATTATACATCAATAAAATCAATTTAGCCTCAAATAAATAATCAAACATGTTCAATTTGGTTTAAATATTGCAAAAAAAAAGTGTTGGAGAAGAAAGTAAAAGTGCAATATGTGCCATCTAAGAAAGCTAACGTTTAAGTTCCTTGCTCAGAACATGAGAACATATTGTAACGACCCTGGGTTTATAAGCGCGGAAATCGACTCTGCCGCACGAGCATGCTTTCGGGCTAGAACTTCGGGCTAGAAGGTCAAGGGTTCGAGACCTGCTCCCTGTGTTTCATTACAATATGAAAGCTGGTGGTTCCTTTTAACATGAGTCTTCAATATTCCCAGGTTAGAAGTTTTAGGAATGTAGTTATTATAGGAATTATAGGACTATTTCTCTCTATACCATTTGTATTTCATTAACCTTTGACTATTGGATGTTCTTAAAGGCACTTTAGTATTGCCAGTGTAACAGTATAGTTTCTGTCCCTCTCCTCGCTCCTACCTGGGCTCGAACCAGGAACACAATGACTACAGCCACCCTCGAAGCAGCGTTACCCATCGCTCCACAAAAGCCGCGGCCCTTGCAGAGTAAGGGGAACAACCACTCCAAGTCTCAGAGCGAGTGACGTTTGAAACGCTATTAGCGCGCACCCCGCTAACTAGCTAGCCATTTCACATCGGTTACACGAGCCTAATCTTGGGAGTTGATAGGCTTGAAGTCATAAACAGCTGCTGGCAAACGCACGAAAGTGCTGTTTGAATGAATGCTTACGAGCCTGCTGGTGCCTACCATCACTCAGTCAGACTCCTCTATTAAATCATAGACTTAGTTATAACATGATAACACACAGAAATACGAGCCTTAGGTCATTAATATGGCCGAATCAGGAAACTATCATCTCGAAAACAAGACGTTTATTCTTTCAGTGACATACGGAACCGTTCCGTATTTTATCTAATGGGAGGCATTCATAAGTCTAAATATTCCTGTTACGTTGCACAACCTTCAATGTTATGTCATAATTACGTAAAACTCTGGCAAATTAGGCGGCCCAAACTGTTGCATATACACTGACTCTGCGTGCAATGAACGCAAGAGAAGTGACACAATTTCACCTGGTTAATATTGCCTGCTAACCTGGATTTCTTTTAGCTAAATATGCAGGTTTAAAAAGATGTACTTCTGTGTATTGATTTTAAGAAAGGCATTGATGTTTATGGTTAGGTACACATTGGAGCAACGATACGCACCGCATAGATTATATGCAACGCAGGACACGCTAGATAAACTAGTAATGTCATCAACCATGTGTAGTTAACTAGTGATTATGATTGATTGATTGATTGTTTTTTATAAAATAAGTTTAATGCTAGTTAGCAATTTACCTTGGCTTACTGCATTCGCGTAACAGGCAGTCTCCTCTTGGAGTGCAATGAGAGGCAGGTGGTTAGAGCGTTGTACTAGTTAACTGTAAGGTTGCAAGATTGAATCCCCCGAGCTGACAAGGTAAAAATCTGTCGTTCTGCCCCTGAACGAGGCAGTTAACCCACCGTTCCTAGGCCGTCATTGAAAATAAGAATGTGTTCTTAACTGACTTGCCTAGTTAAATAAAGATTAAATAAAGGTGTAAAAAAAATAAAAAATCCACCAAATCGGTGTCCAAAAATACCGATTTCCGATTGTTATGAAAACTTGAAATCGGCCCTAATTAATCGGCCATTCCGATTAATCGGTCGACCTCTAATCAGAAGCTTCTAAGGCCATGACATCATTTTCTGGAAATTTCCAAGCTGTTTAAAGGCACAGTCAACTTAGTGTATGTAAACATTTGACCCACTGGAATTGTGATACAGTGAATTATAAGTGAAATAATCTGTCTGTAAACAATTGTTGGGAAAAGTACTTGTGTCATGCACAAAGTAGATGTCCTAACCAACTTGCCAAAACGATAGTTTGTCAACAAGACATTTGTGGAGTGGTTGAAAAACAAGTTTTAATGACTCCAATCTAAGTGTATGTAAACTTCCGACTTCAACTGTAAAAATGTAGGACAAAACTAACATCACGACAAGAGAGACACCACAACACTACATAGAGACCTAAGACAATAACACAGCATGGCAGCAACACAATCAATGTAGATGAAGGGGAGGAGACAGGCTAAAGACTGATTTTTAAGCCTTGTGACAATTGAGACATGGATTGTGAATATGTGCCATTTAGGGGGTGAATGGGCAAGACAAAAGGTTTAAGTGTCTTTGAAGTAGTAGGTGCCAGGCGCACCGGTTTGTGTCAACAACTACAACGCTGCTGGGTTTTTGTGTAGCAAGAATGGTCCATGACCCAAAGGACATCCAGTCAACTTGACACAACTGTGGGAAGCATTGTAGTCAAGATGGGCCATTATCCCTGTGGAATGCTTTCAACACCTTGAAGAGTCTATGCCCCAACAAATTGAGGCTGTTCTGAGGGTGAGGGGGTCTTAATGTTTTGTACAGTGTACATCGTTGTATCAAATGGTTAAGTTAGTAGAAAATAGGACAAGGTATACCAACATTAATAACCAGTAAAGTAGGCTGGTCCTATTCCCTATAGTGTGATTATGTGTGTCGTGTGTGTGTGACCAACATTGTGAGAAAAATTAAGATGGATGATAAGCTACACTCTTAGAAAAAAAGTTGCTATCTAAAATCAAAAGAGGTTATTTGGCTGTTCCCATAGCTCGGATCCAGGTAGAACTAATTTGGGTTCCATGTAGAACCCTTTCCAC
The DNA here is from genome assembly GCF_045679555.1 of Salvelinus alpinus. Classification (NCBI taxonomy): domain Eukaryota; kingdom Metazoa; phylum Chordata; class Actinopteri; order Salmoniformes; family Salmonidae; genus Salvelinus; species Salvelinus alpinus. The sequence continues at coordinate 21,303,090 of NC_092091.1, forward strand.
AGACCCTCTGTGGAAAGGGTTCTACATGGAACTCAAAAGAATTCTACCTAGAACCTAAAGGGGTTCTTCAATATGGTGTGTGATCCCCCTTCTCTCCCTCCCCCACCCCCTTCTCTCTCACTGTCTCTAAATGAAAATCTGAGCATCCCTCCCAGTGAGAGGGTAAGTCATTGATTAATTAATAACTTACTCTGTTCTCTCTCAGCTACACCCCAGCAAAGCAGTCATATCACTCTGGCTATGGGGATCTCTCACTAAAACAGGTCAAGGCACACAGGAGTTACATTTCTACTCAGAGCTTACAGTAGAGCTAACTGTACTATAATCTATAGCATAGCGACACACAGCTATCGCAACCAGCTTCAGTTGCGTAGACATTTAAGACATTAGTATATACACAACATTTGTACAGAATTCTTGTCTTGGGATTGATTACTTTATTTTCACTCTCACATGTGTGTGTGTGTTTAAAACCACCTGCATAATGAGATGGTGACGACAGCAGGAAATGAAGGATTCTTGTGTGTGTGTGTTTGTGTGTGAGTGTGTATGGGCTGAATAATTAAAGGCTACCTGAGAGCTCTGGTTACAGCAGATTGGCCTGCTCCCCTGCTGCTCAGTGATACTGACCCCCCCACACACACACACTGTCTGTCAGCACGGGGACCTACACACAATTAGCCACCTGAGAAGAGCACCACCCATAGCAGTCAATACCAGGTTCAAAGAAAGTTTGGATAAGAAGTTTTACTGCACATGAATACACCTCCAAACTCTAAATGTAATCTGACTCAGTGTATTGTAGATATCAGTGCATGGTTGGATGGTTTTGTAAGAGAGATTCTCCAACTTTTACCTCATTCTTCGTCAATTTTGCCTTGAGGTTCTTCATTATGGCTTACTGCACTTTGCATCCAGAAAAGTGAAACTCTGAAAAGAAATACACCAATTATTTCACTCACCATAGCATTTCAACACGTGGGTTGCTAGCTTTTAACATGCATTCAAACAGGTGTCCCTTTGCATTACCTACAATACAACAATAACCCGGTTTGATGGAGTCTTGTGTGATAACCACAATTTATACCATGGCATTGTTAAATACTAGTTTCTGATTGGCTTAAAGGGCATTTTACAGCATGCATTATTTCCGCATAATGCACAGTATATCAGCACGGTATATCCGCTAGTGCATTGTGGAACACACCTTCCATTTTGTTCATTATTTTCCATATATAATGCATAGCCCCTCATTGATTATGCCTTACATATTTTTGTAGAATGCCATCATCGAGACAGGGCAATTCTCAGTTTCATTTATGAAGCATTTTGCCTTTTGGGAAACATAACCAATACATTTACAGTTTTTATCAGTGTTGGGGAAGCTACTCTAAAAATATAGTTTACCAAGCTACAAATTATTTCGCACAAAAATAATTTACGCTTACACTAAAGCTACCCTTAATAAAAATGTATATTTTAGTTAGCTAAAGTTACCAACTAAGGACAAATATTCCTATTTCATCTCAAATTAGAGTAGGCTAATTTCTCATTATAAATAATCTAGTTCAATGCTGGTTTATTGCGATAAACCATGTTTTACTGCATTGCAGTTTGTCTTGCGGCATATCCCAAATTGTAACTCTAACCACGTTTCCGTCCAGAGTTTTTATGCTAGTAAAGTTATACTTTATTAAAACAAAATCACGACAGCTGTGATGGAAAGAGGAAGTGCCGGTACAATTTTATAAATGCCGACAGAATTTCTTCGTTTGATTATTATTTTTTTTAATACGACAAATAATTTTAATTAAAAAAAAATACAATACAATACAATGTCGTTGGACATGGTAGGATCCATTTGTGTCGGTAAAATTAGTTATGAGAGAAATGGCGGTGTAAACGCCTTTATGCTCAAATATTGATATAATAACTTTTCATACAAACTTCAGGACCTTGTCTTTCAAAGATAATTCGTAAAAATCCAAATAACTTCACAGATCTTCATTGTAAAGGGTTTAAACACTGTTTCCCATGCTTGTTCAACGTACCATAAACAATTAATGAACATGCACCTGTGGAAGGGTCATTAAGACACTAACAGCTTACAGACGGTAGGCAATTAAGGTTACAGTTATGAAAACTTAGGACACTAAAGAGGCCTTTCTACTGACTCTGGGCATCTTTATTTTGGTGTTTTTCAGAGTCCCTGCTCATCTGCATTAACGTGCCTTACACGGAACCCAAACCAGCTGCGCGCATGCGCCATCGTGCATAAATTTATTTTGTCCCCCCACACCAAACGCGATCACAACATGCAGGTTAAAATTACAAAACAAACTCTGAACCAGTTATATTAATTTGGGGACAGGTCGAAAAGCATTAAACATGTATGGCACTTTAGCTAGTTAGCTTGCTGTTGCTAGCTAATTTGTCCTGGGATATAAACATTGAGTTGTTATTTTACCTGAAATGCACAAGGTCCTCTACTCTGCCAATTAATCCACACATAAAACGGTCAACCGAATCGTTTCTAGTCATCTCTTCCTTCCAGGCTTTTTCCTTCTATTGACTTTATATTGCGATTGCAACTTTCATAAATTAGGTGCATTACCGCCACTGACCTCATTCGTCTTTCAGTCACCCACGTGGGAATAACCAATGAGGAGATGGCACGTGGGTACCTGCTTCAATAAACCAATGAGGAGATGGGAGAGGCAGGACTTGCAGCGCGATCTGCGTCAGAAATAGAACTGACTTCTATTTTAGCCCTTGGCCACGCAGACGCTCATTGGCACGTGCAAGCAGTGTGCGTGCAATAATTGAATAACATAGATTTCAAAATGTATTTTGCAACGCTCGCGCACGCAACACGAGTGGTGTACTCAGCCTGTTAGGCATGCTGCAAGGATTCATGAGGACTGCAGATGTGGCCAGTGTCATGACGTTGGCCTGGGGGTAGGTTTATGACAGTCATAAATACCTCTTCCCCCCTTTTTCCTCTCTCTACTCTACTGATGTGACATTAGAAAACCCCTTGGTTAACATAGAGATTCTGGGAACATCAGAAGTTAGGGGGAAATGAACTTTACTCTGGTAATCCGACCAATTGAACATATGCGGTGGTACTTAATGTATATTATGTCAGTTCGGTTGTCATCTGGCACATTCTCATCAATGATAGAATGACAAACTCTACAGTGTAAAGTCTACATATCAGAGTTATCGGATTCACATGGAATTGTTGTTGAATTTAAATGTTTGAATATGAAATTATTCGTGATGGGATGAAATGTGATTTTAGCTTCTAAAATGTGAGAATTGGGTTTTCATGAGTGAATTAGGCCCGACTCAGTGGACCGCCCACGTGAAGAGACATAGGTTGTAAATTATGAAACACACCTCTTTTCTCCCTCCACTATATAAGCCATTGACGAAAATTTTACCTCCGGTTCCGAGGATGTGAGGACGACGGTCCGATGTCAGAATGGTTCAGATAATAACTACAGAACGAAGCCAACATCAGCGTGAGCTTTGGTTGCGAATGGTATGAACTTTGAACTCTTATTCACTACCGAAGTGATACGTCCTAGCCGTTGGGTTAGCAACAGCAGCTGCAAACGTAAATTAGGATAGGACAGACAGAGTATCCCGTCTACCACACAACGACGTTACTACAACGTATCCAATTTACCAGCAGAGACATTCTTCAAAGGACAAAGGACTCGGTTGGGCAACACGGCCTTCCATCTACCACCAACCTACAGAAGCGCAGCTCAGAGTAAATATTTATTGCATTTTCCTTTTCCAAATGGGCGGTAATTTAGAATGCATAGGATACTGTATTTACGATAGCATGGCTTCTCCCTTGGTTCCTCAAAGTCTTCCCGCTCTTTCACTCAAACACAGCCCCCTTTTCTTTTGTGTAACCAGGTGTCATATCTGTTCCGCCCGCTAGGGACGTTTTCTTTTATGACGTAATTTGTAATCAAGGTATGATTCATTCTGTGTATATGTAATTCTGTGTGATTAGTTAGGTATTTAGTAAATAAATAATTAAACCCAATTTTGTATTGCTGATTCAACTTGTTAGACAGGGTTCGTGAAGATAACCAAGAATTTACAACCTTCAGATGAGACTGAAACAACCAGTCAGGATGCTCTCGATGTTGCAGCTGTAGAACCTTTTGAGGATCTCAGGACCCATGCCAAATCTTTTTAGTTTCCTGAGGGGGAATAGGCTTTGTCGTGCCCTCTTCACGACTGTCTTGGTGTGTTTGGATCATTCTAGTTTGTTGTTGATGTGGACACCAAGGAACTTGAAGCTCTCAACCTGCTCCACTACAGCCCCGTCGATGAGAATGGGGGCGTGCTCGGTCCCCCTTTTCCTGTAGTCCACAATAATCTCCTTAGTCTTGGTTACGTTGAGGGATAGGTTGTTATTCTGGCACCACCCGGCCAGGTCTCTGACTTCCTCCCTATAGGTTGTTTCATCGTTGATCAGGCCTACCACTGTTGTGTCGTCTGCAAACTTAACCTATTCGGTCAAATGTTGCATTTTTGGACGACTTCGAGACATGGATAGCCTACATTATTTGATACATTCTATCTAGCCCAAGGCAAGAAGACCAAAGCAAGAAGATGTAGCAAATTATGATAATTGGGGGTGGTATTTAAGATCAGCCCTGAAGTACAGTAGTGCACTCAGGGCAAAGGTCGTCATTACTAAAGTCATTTCTACAATTTTTCTTCGGAAAACATTATTTTAACCTAACTCTAACCTTAACCACTCTGTCAACCTTGTGTCTAACTCTAACCTTAAAATAAGACCACAGAGCAAATTTTTTCATGAAATTTTTACTATAGGCCAGTGTTGACTTTGTGGTTAACTCAGGACAGGAGATGGAAAAGAATGGTTTGTAAACAACAGTTGTAGACTAACAGTGAAATGCTGACATACGGGTACTTCCCAACAATGCAGAGAGAAATGAAGATAAATAATAGAAACATAGAAATATAATAACAGGAGGAATAAATACACAATGAGCAACGCAAATTAGCTTTGTAGTCTTTATTTATGGCTATATACACAGGGTAATAGTATCATTTCGATGTGCAGGGGTACGAGGTAATTGCGGTAGATACAGTTGAAGTCAGAAGTTTACACACAATACACCTTAGCCAAATACATTTAAACTCAGTTTCACAATTCCTGACATTTAATCCTAGTAAATATTCCTTGTCTTAGGTCAGGTAGGATCACCACTTTATTTTAAGAATGTGAAATGTCAGAATAATAGTAGAGAATTATTTATTTCAGCTTTTATTTCTTCCATCACATTCCCAGTGGGTGAGAAGTTTACATACACTCAATTAGTATTTGGTAGCATTGCCTTTAAATTGTTTAACTAGGGTCAAACGTTTCAGGTAGCTTTCCACAAGCTTCCCACAATAAGTTGGGTGAATTTTGGCCCATTTCTCCTGACAGAGCTGGTGTAACTGAGTCAGGTTTGTAGGCCTCCTTGCTCACACACACTTTTTCAGTTCTGCCCACAAATGTTCTATAGGATTGACGTCAGGGCCTTGTGATGGCCACTCCAATACCTTGACTTTGTTGTCCTTAAGCCATTTTGCCATAACTTTGGAAGTATGCTTGGGGTCACTGTCCATTTGGAAGACCCATTTGCGACCAAGCTTGAACTTCCTGACTGATGTCTTGAGATGTTGCGTCAATATATTCACATGATTTTCCTTCCTCATGATGCATCTATTTTGTGAAGTGCACCAGTCCCTTCTGCAGCAAGCACTCCCACAACATGATACTGCCACCCCCGTTCTTCACGGTTGGGATGGTGTTCTTCGGCTTGCAAGCCTCCCCCTTTTTCCTCCAAACATAACGATGGTCATTATGGCCAAACGGTTCTATTTTTCTTTTCATCAGACCACAGGATATTTCTCCAAAAAGTACGATCTTTGTCCCTATGTGCAGTTGCAAACCGTAGTCTGGCTTTTTTATAGCGGTTTTGGAGCAGTGGCTTCTTCCTTACTGAGCGGCCTTTCAGGTTTTGTCAATATAGGACTCGTTTTACTGTGGATATAGATACTTTTGTACCGGTTTCCTCCAGCATCTTCACAAGGTCCTTTGCTGTTGTTCTGGGATTGATTTGTACTTTCGCACCAAAGTACATTCATCTCTAGGAGACAGAACGCGTCTTCTTCTGAGCGGTATGACGGCTGCGTGGTCCCATTGTCACAATCGTTATAAGGAGTGGACCAAGATGCAGCGTGGTATGTTTCCATCCTTTTATTAGAAAGAGAAACTTAAACAAAAAAACAATAACGCGAACAAACGAACCGTGAAGCTCAGAGTAGTGCTAACAGGCAACTATACCTAGACAAGATCCCACAAAGCACAATGGGAAAATGGCTACCTAAATATGATCCCCAATCAGAGACAACGATAAACAGCTGCCTCTGATTGGGAACCATACTAGGCCAACATAGAAATATATTTCATCTAGATAACCCACCCTTAATCACACCCCGACCTAACCAACATAGAGAATAAAAGCTCTCTATGGTCAGGGCGTGACACCCATGGTGTTTATACTTGCGTACTATTGTTTGTACAGATGAACGTGATACCTTCAGGCATTTGGAAATTGCTCCCAAGGATGAACGAGACTTGTGGAGGTCAACAATTCTTTTTCTGAGGTCTTGGCTGATTTATTTTGATTTTCCCATGATGTCAAGCAAAGAGGCACTGAGTTTGAAGGTAGGCCTTGAAATACATCCACAGGTACACATCCAATTGACTCAAATGATGTCAATTAGCCGATCAGAAGCTTCTAAAGCCATTACATAATTTTCTGGAATTTTCCAAGCTGTTTAAAGGCACAGTCAACTTAGTGTATGTAAACTTCTGACCCACAGGAATTGTGATACAGTGAATTATAAGTGAAATAATCTGTCTGTAAACAATTGTTGGAAAAATGTACTTGTGTCATGCACATAGTAGATGTCGTAACTTGCCAAAACTATAGTTTGTTAACAAGAAATTTGTGGAGTAGTTGAAAAACGGGTTTTAATGACTCCAACCTAAGTGTATGTAAACTTCCGACTTCAATTGTATGTACATAGGGATAAAGTGACTAGGCAATAGGATATATAATAAACAGTAACAGCAGCGTATGTTATGAGTTAAAAGAGTTAGTGCAAAAAAGGTCAACGCAGATAGTACCAGTAGCTATTTAGCAGTCTTATGGCTTAGGGGTAGAAGCAGTTCACGGTCCTGTTGATTCCGGACTTGCCGTGCCGTGCGGTAGCAGAGACAATAGTTTATAACTTTAGGGCATTCCTCTGACAAGTCCTGGTACAGAGGTCCTGGATGGCAGGGAGTTCTGCCCCAGTGATGTACTGTGCTGTACGCACGACCCTCTGTAGCGCCTTGCGGTCGCATGCCAAGCAGTTGCCATACCAAGCGGTGATGCAACCAGTCAAGATGCTCTCAATGGGGCAGCTATATAACTTTTTGAGGATCTGAGATCCCATGCCAAATCTTTTCAGCCTCCTGAGGGGGAAGAGACGTTGTCGTGCCCTCTTCACAACTGCGTTGGTGTGTGTGGACCATGATAATTCCTTAGGGATGTGGACACCGATGAACTTGAAGCTCTCAACCTGCTCCACTACAGCCCTGTCGATGTGGATGGGGGCGTGCTCGGCTATCCGTTTCCTGTAGTCCACGATCAGCTCCTTTGCCTTGTTGACATTGACGGAGAGGTTGTTGTTCTGGCACTACACTGCCAGGTCTCTGACCTCCTCCCCATAGGCTGTCTTGTCATCGTCGGTGATCAGGCCTAAAACTGTTGTGTCGCTTGCAAACTTAATGATGGTGTTGGTGTTGTGCGCATCCAAGCAGTTGTTTTGTACAGGTGCAAAAGTGGAGTGCAATAGAGATTATGTCATCTGTGGATCTGTTGGGGTGGTATGCGAATTGTAGTGGGTGCAGGGTGTCTGGGATGATGGTATTGATGTCAGCCATGACTAGCCTTTCAAAGCATTTCATAGCTACAGATGTGAGTTCTACGGGGCGACTTGAACGAGCTGCAACAAACATTCAAACTGGACAGTTTTATCAAACTATCAAGCTTCATTCAAAGACTCAATCATGGACACTCTTACTGACAGTTGTGGCTGCTTTGCAGGATGTATTCTTGTCTCTACCTTCTTTCCCTTTGTGCTGTTGTCTGTGCCCAAAATGTGTGTACCCTGTTTTGTGCTGTTACCATGTTGTGCTGCTGCCATGTTGTGTTGCTACCATGTTGTTGTCATGTTGTGTTGCTACCATGCTGTGTTGTCATGTGTTGCTGCCATGCTATGTTGTTGTCTTAGGTCTCTCTTTATGTAGTGTTGTGTTGTCTCTCTTGTCCTGATGTGTGTTTTGTCCTATATTTTTATTTTATTTATTTGCATTTTTAATTCCAGCCCCCGTCCCCGCAGGAGGCCTTTTACCTTTTGTTAGGCCGTCATTGTAAATAAGAATTTGTTCTTAACTGACTTGCCTAGTTAAATAAAGGTTAGATAAAAGGGGGAAAGGGGGATACCTAGTCAGTTGTGCAACTGAATGCCTTCAGCTGAAATGCGTCTTCCTCATTTAACCCAACCCCTCTTTGGCGCTCTTGGGCACAGGGACTATGGTGGGCTGCTCGAAACATGTAGGTATTGCACAGTGTAACCTAATAAAGTTAGAAAAGTCCGGAGCAGTTTAAACGAGATTTGGCTTGTATTCATGTTTCCCTGCCCCCCACATTTTTGCTGTCAAGTTTGTGCCAATTTCAGGCAATTATAACACTATAAATAGACCTACACTAATTTACAGGGAACAAAATATTGGAACTAAAATATATATATATCTAATTGAAACTACTGGATGTTCAGTGTGTAACCCTCCAAAGCTAACTTAATTATACCTGAAATCGGTTCTTCACAGAAGGATGGCTGTGGCTATGTGGATGGTGGAGAGCAGAGCACTGTAGGGAGAGACACAACCCCAGCAACAGCACAGACAAAACTACACCAGCCAAACAGTCAGGTCAGCTTCTCCTACACGTATCACATCATACAACTTAATCAGAGAAATGATCTAACAGGTGTCATTATGAGAATGATGGATACATAGTGACGTCTTTATGCAGAATGTTCAAATCACCAAAAGGGGGCGATAAATACCAAGCATTAGTATTTGCTATTTTGTCACTGGTCTTCATTGATGATTGTGTAGAAGTCTGTCCACGCACATCGATTTTCATTAAACTGGATTTGATTTCAGTCTTTGGTGGAAAAAAATGGAAGATTGTTTATGCAAACACAACATCGTATCAATAAATGTGGTCTTTTTTTGTCCTCCTCTCTCTGCAGGGGGTTCTGCCTTTCCTTCTGTTTCTTGCACTACTTCACTCTTTTGTTCCCCACTGTCCCTCCTTCTTGGCATACCAGTCTGGAAGAAGTCATTTGGGGAGTATTGCGGGGGAGGAGAGGGGGAATTGTAGCGATGGTGGTGAGGGCTGCTGCTCAGCTATGACCTCATCCTCTCTTTCTCCCGTGGAGGGAGTGAGATCATGGCTGTCGTAAAGAGGCATTAATGGTGTCTTAACTGGCCCAGACAGTACTGGATCACCCACCTAATTGCTGAAATCCAATTTGCTCCTTAACAACCCTGTGCCCAGGATAAATGTACATTTGTGGAAGTATGAAGCACACTCTGCCTAGATGACAAATGTGAAATCCATTTTAACATAAATTGTGTTTTCTCTTAGTGTGTAGACCTATTATGTGGTTTTCTTTGCAGATGTTGCATCACCATGCTTTTGCATAGGTGGGCATTTCTTGGCGAGTATGGCTGGCAGGCACCTCAATCCTCCATTTGCTTGCTCAATATGTGTGTGTCAGACTTTGCTGAGGATGATAGTTTGTGGGTGTAGGTGTTAATTATTGTGCAGAGGAAATCCTTCTTCCTCTTTTACAAATTGTCCCACCTCATTTACATAATTTTGAGTGGCATAGCCTAACTTGTTATTAAGCCATACTAATCAGCAAAAGAGTGTTGGAATGAGAAACATCTGAGAGGAAAAAATAGGAAACTTTGCAATTATGCAAAGCTTTTAGTCTCTTTTGATGAGTTTTCAATTGTTATTCAACCAGAACAAGCATTTCATTCATCTGGTCAAGTGTCTGAAATTCATAGCCGCAGGAAGTAGTTTTGGGGTATATAACTGGTCCCTAATATAGGACTAGTAAAGGCCCAGGGCACTACTTTTGTGAAAAATGTTAACTAAATGTACTTGAGTTTTTACCAGCATTTGTAACTTGAGTCTGATAATTGTCTGTACAAAACAGTTAATCGGATAATTCTTGTGGAAAATAAAAAAAGTTGCTTGAGATATGTTTTCCAGTTTCTTGAAATACTTTTTTTCTATGTGAAAACTGAAATGGTCTATTAATTCCTTTTAAGTAGACACTCTTATCCCAAGCATACATATTCATACTAGTCCCCTGTGGGAATTGAACCCACAACCCTAGCATTGCAAGTGCCATGCACTACCAACTGAGCCACATCATACCATCCCAAACCACTTGATGTCTCTATGTACTCAATGACCAGCCTATGTACAATACATTTACATTAAGTTGTTTGTAAGGATGGTATATTAATACTGCACAAAAGTGGCTGTTTTCCATGTTATTTGATCAAGATAAATATTTCCTTTGATGTGGATGTTTTGTGTCTTTACCCAAAACGTTGCACCTTTTGATGTAAATGTTCGATGACAGGGTTTTGTTCTTTCTGGAATCCATTAGAATGACAATCTCAGAGAAAGGGACAGGGCAACAACTCTTACAAAGCAGAGACACTGAAACATTTTTTTTGCCCATGCTACAGAAGTCTATAATCGGTCTGCTAATACTAGTAAAGGCCCAGTACACTACCTTTGTGAAAAATATATATTTTTCAAAAAATAATGTTATAATTTGTTTTTTTCTTCTTTAATTTGTAGGGCTACTACATAGAAAAGTGTATTTTTATGTTTTTTTTCTATTTAAGCAATTACTCAGACGATATGGGATTAGTGGTCTATGCTGAATGTTTCATTGAAAAATCGGCTGATTTTTAAAGGGATAATCCGTTGGGACTCGTGGGTTGACACCCTCCCCTTTAATCGCGTGGTTTCTCTCGTAGGCTTTGCTCTCACTCGCCCATTTGCGATCAGTCGTTTCCTTCTATCGGAACTCAACTGTGCTTCTCCACCCTCGCACCGGAGCTGACTGTAGTTGTTTTACTTTCTCTATTTACAGTAACGGACAAAAGCTATCAAAATAGGAAGACCTTCCACGTTTGTCTTTATTACGATCAAAATGAAGAAACGTGGAATAAAGCGCTCGAATACTGAGTGGTAGAATAAGCCAAGGACCGAAGGTTTGTGTCTCAGCGCAATGCACTGGCAGTAGAAAAGCAGGAATTTTGTGAAAAGCTTGTTTTAAAAGCTGCAGAATTTACATGGAAGTAAAATTATAGATTGCAGTGTATAAGTTGTAGTTTGTTTTAATTTTATCATTGTTGATGATCAAGTAATGCACAGATCACAGAGGACTAGAACGAAAGGAAACTATGATTACAGTGGAAGGTTTTGGACCTAGATGTTTTTAGCCTATAATAAACTTTGATTAGGTATAATTGCCTTCAATGTTTGTTAAGGCGTTACCTGTATTATTGATTTCATGATAGTGGTAATGCAGTAGGCTAATACAGTCGTATTTTGTTGTAAAATATAATTGTGATGTAACATTAGTTATTTCATTTGGTGATGATTGCCTGCTGTTTTGAAGCAGGTTTCGACACAGGTCAGGAAAAAACTGTTTTATTTTTATGATATATTACTGACAGTTGTCCCTAGTGGATTCAGTATCAGTGAATTAAATCAGACTTTATTACCTGGGCTTTAAATGTAATTGCTCTTCTCGGGCAAAGTCCAGATTTATTGTTTCTCTGAGCTGACATTTATAGTGAATAAAGTCCAGCTGTCGTCAGAAATAGGGTTTGTTTTTTTTCCTTTGTTTTTTTACGCTGTTGCACAGTGGCCCCTGGAACAGTGGATAAGTGTCCACGTGTGCACAGATAGGATTATCATAGGATTTAAGGCTATCCTAGTAGTTAGCCTGCATTATAAATGGAAGAAGTGATGTTAAAGTTTTTTACATATCTTCAGGACAGACAATGTCAATCCAATTCACTGTCTGTTGTCTACTTAGTCTGAGGTCTAGAATCAGTTCACCCAAGGGCATGTAAGTAGTTGAACCTGAATCATCATATTTTTCCCCAACAGCAACCTGCCTTTAAACCCATCAAGTGTCTGAGGGAGCAGAGGTCAAATGGCAAAGTGGCTGAAAGACTATCTGAGTTTTGGGAGCAGGAGGATGCCTCCTCAGCCACCCAAACCAGACTACACAGAGAGTGAGATTCTGAAAGCCTATCGGGCTCAGAAGAATCTAGACTTTGAGGACCCGTACGAGAACTCTGAGAACCGGGACAGAAACGACTCTGGGTCATCAGACTCTTCCCTTGCTGCCTTTGGTTCTCCTCTGAAGTCCGCCAGCCTGGATATGAAGGTTGTATCTCCCAAACACCGCCTCATCAAGGTGGACTCACAGGAGCTGGGGAGAACTAAGATTTTACTGAGTGCCGTCTCCTTAGAGGAACAAGAGCCTGTAAGTCATTTTTCCTGTTCTACATTAACATTAACATTCATTACCATTACAAAGACCTCTCCGCTTATTGATTAAACCCATAAGCAAGTGACTGGTAATGTGAGTCAGAAGGATTCAATGTTTCAATACATCACACCATGTTTGAAGTGGCCCAAAACATGGCTGGCCTAGATGGCAAATGGAAGGAAGTGTTATTGATGGGCTGGATGGCTCATTGAGTGGGGCGTCACAGTCCCCTGAGTTTATGTCCAGCCATAAATAATAAATGGCGTTTGGTTTAGCAAGCTGAGAGAGACCCCCATGTGAACACATGGTGATGGAAGCCATGCAGGCGCTTGGCTATTGGACGGTATGCTGCCACACTTGTGTTGCCATCAGGCCCACAGTCCCACCCTGGATGAGTACAGTATGTGTTGGCAGGAGAACACACAGGCACAGCTGCAAGGGTCAGGGATGCTCAGGATTTCATAGAGAGATAGAAAGAGAGAGTGAGAGTTTGCCTATGTAGAAAGGCAGCAAATGCACATTAATTCAGTTAACAAATCAGCTCACACATCATGACTAAGATAATGATTTATCATTTGAAAAGCCACAAGTGCACAGCTCCTAACAGTACATTGAAGGTCTGAGGGAAAGTAGAGTCGATACAGACTCTCTGCATGCGTGCTCTGGCTGCCCTCATTAATGTCTCAGTGTAGAATTCTGGTGTGTGAGAACATCTATACCCTCATTAACATTTCAGATTCATTCCTGGTTGTTCGATAACCTGTTACTGAATCAACAAGGGAAGGTGTATAATTTGTGTCTGTGTGTCTAACAGGGGTTTGTTGAGTGACTTGGTTGTCTGATTGTGTGTGACCATATGGCTGCCTTTGTAATTGTCAGTGTGCCAACTGACTACTATTCCTTCCTGTGTGCAGCATGTATGGGTTATTCCACACCAGGACAGCCTGAATTGTTTTGTTGTAATCAAATCAAACTTTATTTGTCACATGCTCCGAATACAACAAGTGTAGACCTTACCGTGAAATGCTTACTTACAAGCCCTTAACCAACAGTGCAGTTCAAGAAGGGTTAAGAAATTATTTACCAAATAAACTAAAGTAAAAAGTAACACAATAACATAACAATAACGAGGCTATATACATGGGGTACCAGTACCGAGTCAGTGTGCGGGGGTACAGGTTAGAGGTCATACATGTAGGTAGGGGGGAAGTGACTATGCATAGATAATAAACAGTGAGTAGCAGCAGTGTACAAAACAAATGGAGGGGGGATCAATGTCAGATTGTTCTGGCAATTTTCACATAGAAGCTTCAATGGGAGGAACACAGATCATAGGGTCTTACAGGAGGCATGTATAGGTCTAAAAAGGGCCTAAAATAGCCACTTCTTTCATGTTTTTTGCTAAAATGGTTTGTGACACAAATGTTAAAAGCATGTCAAACATCCTTCCTACCAATGACGTCTATGTGAGAATTGCCAGAACAATCTGAGATACCCAAAATATTTTCCGCCTTTCCTGGCGTGGAATCGTCCTATGGAGGAACAAATGCTCTCCTCAAATAAACCCCCTCTGTATTCTCTATCTCTGTCACACAAACTAACAATTCAGATATCAACTAATTAATCTCATAGAAAAATTGGCAACATGTAGAAAAATTGTAAGTCTATTTTTGGACAATGAAAATATTTTTGAATTCTGGTGTCAGTGGTCTGTAGTTGAGACTGCTATGTGTATGAATGGTGTAGTGCACCGTGTCTTTATGTGTGTGTCTCTGTATCCCAGGTAGTTCCATCAGCCCCAGCAGTAGGGGACACAGATTACTCCGATCCGTTTGATGCTCACCCAAACCCCTGGCCAGAGCCTGATCTGGGACACGTTCCCTGTGAGAACAACGGCTACATGGAGCCTTACGAGGCCCAACGTGTCATCACAGGTGAGTCTCAGGGTTTTGGATATATTTACGTAATTTTTAGAACATTGTTATACATACTACAGACCACACGACAGGTAGGCTGATAACAGGTAGGTCACACATAATTAAAAAGTATATATTCGGTAAATTACATTCCTATTGTACATCCCTAGCTCATTGCCAGATCTGTTTGTGCTTTAGCCAACTCCTCTGACTTTGGTTGTCATGCCTTAGATAAAAAAAATTGGCTAGAGCCTAGTGTACAAACAGATCTGCTGACTAGGCTACATCCCCTTCCAGCAGAAACAGTTTTCCCCATCTCAGACAGTTCTTCCAGTCTGACTCACTCAGCTCTCACACAGCCTTTCACCACCCCTTACGAATGTCTCTATCCAACTGCGCCCTTTCCCTCTCGCTATTCTTCCATCCTTCAGATCTATCGTTTCTCATTTGGCTTTTCTGTAGTAACATCTCTTATTCCCCGACCACTGTCTGTCAGGCTGGTGTAGTGAAGCGTCTCTCCAATCAGAGTGGTGGTTTCTCCCCTTGCTGCCCTCGGGGGAGTCTGGGTAGCTTTTTAGTCCATCTGAGAGTTAGTGAGTATGTGTTTGACTGTTGTCTTTGCTGGCTTCATTCAGGTCATAAGTAGTTCATAGTCACAAGGTTAGGACGAAAGGGCATCTAGTCTTTCAGTTTGTTAGATACACAATGGAGTCTGAGCCAGTCAACCAAGGACTGAGTTGGTGCGGTGTGTCTGTGCCCGCTCATTAAAAAACATGGTGGAACAGAGAACCAGGTGTCTGAGACTGAATATCTCTCGGATTCTCAAATAGAATCGCTATTATAATCCCAGAGACGGATTATTACTGACCATAGCCGTAACACTCGTACCCTTAAACGGATTGAAAATGGCAGATTTGGACATTGATGAATGCCTAAATTGGAACATAGTGGCTGTACAGTAACATGAATTCAGAGCTCTGGCACTGCGCTTCACATCGCTGAACAGGCAACAAGAAGTTGCCCCATCCCTCATGCTAATTGGGCAACTTTTGCACGTTTTTTGTTGTCTGAATGAGGGAAATGTTAAGTGTCCAGAGTATTTTCACATTTTGTAATAAACAAATGTGTCAAAAGTACAGTAAATGTAAAATGCACAAAATCAACATTGATATTTTTGGATTCAGGTGAACAGTTGCTACTATGGCCATGTATATCCTTTTCATACTTCTTCTGTAAAGAAATGTTTCAATTTAGCCCTCTCCATATAGGCTAATTTCCACGAGTGTAAAGGGTTAAATTATACAAATATTGGCAGATGTCATCCCAATGTATCTTTGATCTGGTTCTGTCACGTTTTTTAAAGTTTAGTAAAACTCAGTTTCTATTCTCTATCACCCACTGGTCTGCCATCCATCTGCATACCGTAATAGATTCCTCATCCCCCCACCATCATGTTCCCATCCATTTCTCATTTCCAACCCTGCCTGTTTTTATCTCCCTCCCCTAATCTCCTCCATCTCCTCTCGGCGCCCTGACACTCCAGGCTCCCTGCACAGGTACAGCAGTATGCCACGACACTGAGCCTGCCTCTGTCACAGTGACTTAACATCAAGCCAACCCAGCCCTCCTTTCCTCACCTCCTCCTCCCACCTCAGGGTCTGTCCCCAGGGCCTCCTCTGTCGCCATGGAGACAACAGGGGTGCCCAATGGCAGTGTGTCCTCTGAAGGTTAAAGTTAGCCCGTTCTGTGTTTCACCAACCAACCCTCCCATTTAGCTCCAGCACTCTTTCCCTCTTACATAACTGCACCTCCATAGCCCGGCTGGTGGTGGAGACAAAAGATCCTTCCACTTTCCTCACACCCAATATGTGATATGCCAGTGTTGAGCTTCTCAGCCCACATCAATGAGACAGCCACTGATTGCTGAGGCTCATCGATACGCCTGTTGTTTCAGAAGTCTGTCTTCAGATGTTTTGTTATTTCAATAATCTATGACTACGTAGCTCAAGGTCACACGTAACTCTCTGAAGGTTGATTTTTATAGAACATGCTACATGCTGAGAAATCTGATGAAAATGCTAATGAGAGTGGCTGTTGTGAGATGCAGTAACTCGATTGCTACTGTGACTGTGAAGAGAAGGGACTGCTGTTTATTCTGCACCACAGCTGCGGGTCTAGCCCAGGGCTTAGTTAAGCCTCCAGCGGGCTGCACAAAAATAATACAAATACAAATAGTTGCACGCTCTTTTCATTTTAAATAAGGCAAATGTTTGTGTTCTCTCTACCAGAGTTGCAGCGTGGCCCCGGGGCAGGCCTTGCGCGGGGCGAGGTGCAGCTCTACGACACCCCCTATGAGGATGAACGGGGGCGGCCGTTGGGGGTGGGGCTGGGTTACGGAGACCTCCTGGAGGAGGGCAGGGAGAGCCGGCTGCCGCAGGATGATGAGCGTCCAGCAGATGAATACGATCAGCCCTGGGAGTGGAAGAAAGACAACATCTCTAAAGCCTTCGCAGGTACAGACTGACTTCAGTCTCCTCCTCAGCAACATGACTACCAATCTCACACTTTTACTATTACACTCACAACCACACTTTTACACTCAATTACCAGTATTTCACTTTTTGTCTCACCCTACTACACACGTTAAATGACCACTCTCACTCCAGCCACAATGCCCCCCCTTGAATGAATGACCACTCTCACTCCATTGCACACACATGTTGAATGATTCCACTCATGACTACTTGCCTATTGAAGACGAGGCTTTTTTATTTTATTTTAGAAAATATATTTTGGAGTATTTTCAAGTTTTATTGCCAGATACAGGTTAGACATGTAGAGGGGGAGACGGATGAGAGGGATAAAGCTAAGAAAGTGAGTGGCGGAACGGGGGATCAAACTGCTGCCCTCCAATGGGGTGGCAGGTAGCCTAGTGGTTAGAGCGTTGGGCCAGTAACCGAATGGATGCTGGATCGAATCCCTGAGCTGACAAGGTAAAAATCTGTCGTTCTGAGCAAGGCAGTTAACCTACTGTTCCCCGGGCGTCGAAAACGTGGATGTCGATTATGGCAGCCCCCCCCGCACCACTCTGATTCAGAGGGTTTGGGTTAAATGCAGATGACACATTTCAGTTGTACAACTGACTAGGTATCCCCTTTCCCACTACCACTATACTATCCCCGGCACACAATGAGTTGTCTATCTGTGTCAGAGAGACCTACATCTTAACAATACAAGGTACAAAGTGTTTTTATGTTGTGAAGCCCTGTCTCTATCTGGTGTGTATGAGAGTGACAGATGGCGGTGGGCAGTAGATCAGTGTACGATACGGCAGAGCATACTTAAATGAGCTGCATCTCAGAGTCCGGAGGTCAAGGTGACAGGAGACTAAATCAACACGCTCGCTTTCACTCCCCTCTATTTCATGCTCTCCTTCTCCTCCCCCTCTCTTCTCAGTTAATTTCATGCTCACGTTTGCATGACTGATCCAGTGCTAATAAGCCGGTGGTCAGCAGAACTGCTACAGCAGCCCACCACACACACAGATGCACAGATGCACAGACACACACACACACACAGACACACACAGAGAGAGAGAGAGAGAGAACATGTTCAAATCACATTAGCTCCCAGGCAAAGAAACACCGTAATTCTAGCGTTGACGGAGAGGATTACGTTGGTTGGGTGAGTGACCCTCTCAGAAGATTTTACGGGCTAGAACCCAGAACTCTGCCAAATGTGCACTCTTGGACTGGATCTATTACAACACCAATTAGAAAAAGGTAGCAGATGGGGGGGTAAAAACCTCCACTCCTGATTTTCTGGCACCTGTTTTTCTACCTACAGTCAGTCAGCTGCGTGTCGCCCGGCCTGTGTGAACAGATTGGGGTGAAAAACAGAAGCACTACTGTGTTTCCATTCTCACATTTAATCCATATTCCCAGTCAGATCGCAGGCGTTGCTAGGTCAGGTTGGTATGGCAGCACTAAGGGGGGGGGGGGGGGGGTACCGAGGTGGTTATGGCAGATTTGATTTGAGTTCAGTAGATGTTTGTGGAACCCTTGCAAGGGGGGGGGGGGGGGGGGCATTGTGACAGGGTGCAATCAGTCACCTGCTGACAACCTCTCATTTACAGGGCTGTCCCTGCTGTCCTCTCTCCCTACTGAGGTGACACACACAGGCAGCCTGATATTGCAGGGGGTGTAGGGGGACGGGTGGGCATCACGATCTGCCAACAGTGCCTCAGCACTCACTCCGCCCCCCTCCCCACACACAAATCACACACACTACTGTCAGTAGGCCTGATTATCGCCAGTCACATGTCATAATTAAATAAATATTTAAAGAGGGCTTTTTGCATAGTTGCACAATTATGGTAATCAGGAAGTTAAATGTTGTGCATATCCTCTTGCCAGTGGGACTTACAGTATTCACTGTGGAGTCCAGTCCAGCTCAGGCGGTTGAGATTAGTGTTAGGGTGTGAGTTGGTAGTCAATTGCGTTACACCAGTAGTGAGAGAGCCTGCGGCTGACAGTCCAGTAAGTTTTAATTAGTATACCGCAAAGCTGTCACAAGCACCTAGCTACCCCCTCATCCAGCCATCATTAATTTCTGGGAGTCATCGAACATTCAACAGTGAGGGAGGGATAGATAGCCCTGCAGCCATGCAACACCAATTAGTGAGCTAATGAAATGGACAGACTCATTTCTCCACACAAAATGCCCTGTCTAATGAGTAAATGAGTGGTGTTAGGTTCACGGTGTCTTTGATTTATGTGCTGTTCGTATCTGATCTCTATCTGGTCTCCCTCCACAAGTAAGGCCTTAAAGCTAGACTCAGCGAAATTACGTTGCCATGAGCAGCACCGGAGATATTGAGATGAGTGAGATGCAAGACTTCACTCTCACACAGTCACACACAGTATCTGCGCATGTGCACGGGTTTACTTCACGCTGTTAGTGCGTAGTAGCCAAGGCACCAAAACAGCAGAGAAGTTGAGCCTCACGCTTTAACGCTCTTAGTTGTTGCGGAAATTGATCCACTATGTTGTTTACTTTCTGTATCTACGTCATATCGCTGAGTCTACCTTTGCACCATCTTCACACTATCTTTTGCAGATATGGAATATTAGATTGGTTTATACTGGAAAGTCTACAAAGACACGTGTGTGTTTCCTTGACTGTGTGTGAAGCTGCAAGAATGAGATTTCCATCACTGTGGCCAGTGTGTCCCTGGTCTGTTAGCTCACTCTAAGCAGTCCCTGGGGGTCCCGACTGGCTTCTCCATCAATTTACAGGATGTGTCGTGAAGATGCTCTCCCATCCATCCCTGGCTCTCTCTCTCCCTCCTTCACTCCCTCGCTCGATGTGAAGCGTTACTGACGTTAATGAAAAGACATGTCCTCTGTGATCCTGGCTCGCTCCCTCAAGTGAGCTGGATGGGAGGCAGAGCGAGATGGAAAGAGGGGAGGAGAGAATCAGTGAATGGGGAGATAATGCCCCACTTAGAGGGGAGAATGAGTGGGGGAGAGAGTGGTGTGCAGGAAGGCACCAGAATATACAATCCCTAGAAAAATGGAGAGAGCGGAGAAAGAGGAAAAGGAGGACTAGAACGTCCTTGGGTTGACTTGAAATACAACATGACACACAAAGCAGCACAGATTTTTGCAGTTCTGTCCATGAATTCCAAATGCCATGCATATTCATCTTGTATATGCCTCAGTGTGAATTCATGGCTTGTGAATCTATGCGTGTTTCACACTCATGTAGGGTGTTAATTGTCTGTCATTAGTAGAGAGCAGTTGTGCCCAGCAGAAGGCCTTTGTGGGCACAGAGAACATGGGGAGCTGGGCATGTTACACAGCTGATGTCTTTATAATTGTGTTTAATGAAGAGATACAGCAGGATTTATCCAATGCTCCTGTCGCTTGATTCCAGGATATTTATTTATGATTATGCTAAATAAAAAGGCTTTTTATATTTACTCAGCTTTTTTAGCTTGTTGTGGCATTTTCTTCCAGACTGAAAGAGTAAAATGGATTGAAAATGTGTTTTGTTTAGATACTAAAATGCCTTTTTCATGGTTCAATCCACTCAAATTGTTTGCATGTGGAATGATTACTATGATTGTGATTCAGCCAAGCCATTAATTAGTGAGTTGCTTTCACCTGTTGCCAACCACACCAATGTGGTTGGCACTTCAGTGTGAGGTTTTCTGGCTGCATTCACGCAGGCAGCCCAATTCTGATACTTTTTGACCAATCACATCAGATCTTTTTCTGAGACGATCTGATTGGTCAAAAGACT
Source organism: Salvelinus alpinus (assembly GCF_045679555.1). NCBI lineage: Eukaryota > Metazoa > Chordata > Actinopteri > Salmoniformes > Salmonidae > Salvelinus > Salvelinus alpinus. The sequence goes on from NC_092091.1 coordinate 21,324,080, forward strand.
AATTAGTGTGTCTAAATGCAGCCTCTTTTGTGTATGCTTAGTGGTCTGTTCAGGTTTTTGTTCTTTAATCCTGAATATTCTATTGTCCTGAAATCTCAATCTGCCTGCTAGTCCTCTCTCAGAACATTATGTTGTCACAATGTCACAAGATATATCACAAGAAAGACCTTTGAGCGAATGGGCTCCCCAGCCTGTGTGACAGAGCCACCGGTTCCCATTAGTAGTAAATGGTGCCCAGATGTGCCTTCTGTTTGAGTGACCTCTCTCTCTGTAATGTATGTATGTATGTATGTATGTATGTATGTGCGTGTGCAGGCCAGCAGATGGTCACGTCCTGCCCTTTGTCACGGTGATGAGTGCTGACATCCTCAGGAGGAGGTAAAAGTGATGTCATGAGGGAGTTACAAATGATTCATTCACATTTGATGTTACACTGCAGACAGGTCACACTAGAACACAGATGGACCAAACAGCCTCCCCAGAAATTCAAACATTTATACTTGGCACTTGTGTGTTACATATCGCAGCAACTTTGGAATCACAACATATGAACAGAATGCACACATGCTCTCATACTAGTGCAACTGGTTCATAAGCACGTGGTGGTAGTATACTGTACTGCACTGAATGTCCTTTGTGTTGAATGTTGTCTGGAACTCCCCCCAAACAGGGCAGGAATTCTGTTGGAATTTTCCCATTAACCATGACACACAAAGCTTAACTCTGTCCTCTTAAAAAAGATATATAAAAAAAGAATGGCCGCACACTCTGAAGTGTGATTCTCTTCACCGAGTTCATTCCCCTCCTTACATTCTAACCCTCCCTCATTTTTGTTTGCTCTGAGCCTGTGTTTCTTTACTCCACACTCTCCCCTCAGTCCTTTTCTCTGTTTGGAGCGAGAGAGAGGTGGGGATGGGAGGCAGCCAGGAGAGGAAGTGTGGTTGGGGGGAGGTGGGTGGGAAGCAGCGGGCGGAGGTCACACTTTAATCATGGCTTCTGCAGGGCTGGGGGGGGGGCTCTCCAGATGGGGCCATTGTACTGCACCATGCATCAATAATTCACAGAGAGCCAGAGAAAGTGGCGGAGTGTGTCTGCCTGCTCAATAATTAAGCGGAGGGAGGGATGAGGGAGAGTGGGATGTATGTACAGCAGCACTGGGGTCTATCTCCTAATGTCCCGTTCAGCTGCCCTTTGTTGTCACACACCCAGGGGGTCTTTGGTTTTGTCAGATCATTAAGATGTCAGCCCCCTTTCCCCTTCATTTGTTTTGTAATCCTGTTTCACTGTGTGTGTGGTGTGTAGCACAGGCATGGAGGATTCTGTGTGCTTGTGTGTGTGTTTCTGCGATTGAGGCTGCAGTAATGTGTTGCGTGGTTACTTGCCACGGTTTGTAATTGGGCTAATTTGGTCAGCTCCTGCCTCACTGTGTGCCCTCTCCCTGACACACAGTCCACCTCATTGTCAACCGGACATGCCGCATCTACTATGCTCCCTTCCGATCTCTTCACTCCTTAAAAAAAAAAAAACTTATTTTCACCAAGACTTTCACATTCTCTATATTTTTGTCCTTTCACACCCTTCTCCATATACATTTTTCTCTTCCTCTCTGCCTGGCTGCCTGTAGAGATGTCAGAGCTGGCTGAGCTTCCCTGGCCCCCTCCAGTGGGGCAGCAGCTGGAGGAGGAGCTCCCAACCCCCCTCAGAGAGCAAGGTGACCTCTCAACCTCTCATCCAGGACAACAAGACCTCCCCCAACCCCCTCCCTGACCCCCTATGATCCCCCAGCCTGAACCCCCAGTGTCCTGCATCTGCCATGCCTGCTTTCTGTATGATGTTAACACACATCACTGGGTCAAGTGACCTAACAACCCACCACTAGGTTTGGCAACACGTAGGCTAATGTAGATGCTGGTGGTAACACACAGCGATTGGTCTCATAAAGCATTTGGGTCATGATGAGCTTTTGCCAGTCGCCACACATTGCGCTGTCTCTCTCCCTCTACACAGCACTGCAGCCCCTCAGGGCTCGCTCCCCACCACTACCCATAAGCTCCCTGTGCTATGTGGCCCTCTCATGCCTTGTCGCATTAGGTCACCCTGGAGCATCTCCCAGTCCCAGCCAGCCACTGGATGATGATAAAGTTGCACCCAGTCCTGTGCTACCAGCTCTCCTCTCCTTTGTGGACCCCTTCAGTAGAAACACTGTCTGTCCTCTATCCTATGGCATGCCGAACCCTTTGCCCTCTGCACCAGCAACCGTATCTCTATTTTTACCAGGCCTGACTCACTCTCATTCTTTCTTGCTCCTCCCCCCCTCTTTTAATATTTATCCTCCCCCTCTGTCTCTGTACAGTACAGTTTGATGGTGCCGAGTGGGACCGGTCCTCGTCCCCCACGGAGCGCCTGCGTCCTCCCAGGTCCAGTCCCCTGGCAGGAGGGGGTATGAAGTTCCGGATGCCCTGCTCTGACCCCCACAACATGATGGGGGAGAGAGTAGACCCCACCCTGCCCCTGGAGAAACAAGTGTACGTACTGTACTCTTCTTTTGTAATGACAATTTATTGTGTACTTTACTATCTCTGGTTTGGGTTTTATTACTCTGTCTATACAGTAAAACTGAACGCATGACAGTAGAATGTAAAATATAGTTGTTTTGTTTTATACATGTATATCATTAGAATAAAGTGTGTTTCTCCATATATGAATGAACAGGTCTACTAATAAATCACGTGTACAAAATGCCGTAGGCATAAAGTGAGCACAGTGTGAGTGGGTAGTCCATTATTCTTCCTGGTGGTCTCTTAAGGGTTGTTACAGGATCCACTAGAGAGCCCCACTCACCTCTGGGTTTGAGTGAGTCTGGTCTCAGAGTGACCCCCTGCGCCATCTGCCCTTAGTTAGTAAACCGTGACAAAAGGAGATAATGCTTGTTTAAAGTGAGAAGGAACAGATTGTTAGAACACATTTGATGACACAGCAAACGCATTCCAGCAATGGTGACAATAAAATATTTGCACATCACTTTATTAACACATCTGTGTAGCCTGCATCATGAAAATAATATCCCGTAATTTGCCCTTCACTTCTATTAGTATTTCACAATGCACTGAGCTGCTGGTCTCCTTCCATCCTTTCCATTACAGTTTTTCTCAATTGCTAACAAGCATCGGTCAATACTGAAGACACTTTTTCAAAACTCTTCACACAGTCTGCATTACCAACATGCATCTTGGCCAAACAGTTAATCTCACCTCCAAAACTCACTCAAACCACCATAAACACTTCATACATGTCTCAAAATAAGCTTGTTCGACCAGAACACTGGCAACAATTCTCACTCAGAAAGCATAACATTGTCACTCATAACACACTGACCTAAAAAACTCTAACAGGGAGCATTACATAAAAGAGGAACTTTTCTCTATGAAGTTTGAATGATTTTTCACATAAATCAGTATTTCATTATAGAATAAGAGTAACACCTTTTTCACTTTATTGACTGTATTAAAGTGTATGTAACAAGAATGAATCAGAAATGCAGCAATTTGCTTCAATAGACTTTCTTTTTTCTATATCTTTGCATATACTAATTTACTTGTGAAAAATTAAAAGTTGGAACAAAAAACAAATTCCAGGGCTGCAATAATAATTACAAACAAAAAAACATGTATAGTATAATCACTCATACTGTACAGTACTGTGAGGGTTCTAGTTCTCCCTTTCTCCTGCATTTGGCCACAAGTTCTCATCAACATCATATCTTATGTCTTCTCTGGTGATGCATCTTGGAAAGTATCTTCTACAATGTCTAATCCAACCCTGGCAGTCTTCAGGAGAATTGTCTCCACACCCTGGCAGTCTTCAGGAGAAGTGTCTCCACACCCTGTCAGTCTTCAGGAGAAGTGTCTCCACACCCTGTCAGTCTTCAGGAGAATTGTCTCCACACCCTGGCAGTCTTCAGGAGAATTGTCTCCACACCCTGGCAGTCTTCAGGAGAAGTGTCTCCACACCCTGGCAGTCTTCAGGAGAAGTGTCTCCACACCCTGGCAGTCTTCAGGAGAAGTGTCTCCACACCCCACATTCATGGCATCCAGTACGGACATCTGGTCATGTGGATGGTGGTCATAAACCTTCCACCTCCACACAGAGAAAAACTCCTCTATGGGGTTTAGGAAGGGGGAGTATGGAGGCAGGAATAGTACTGACATCCTGGGATTTGCAGCAAACCAGTCTGTGACTGCAGCAGAGTGGTGGAATGCCACATTATCCCACACAACAACGAAGTAGGGGAGTTCATTGCCCCTCTCTCCTCCGCTGGCACAAGTTGATTATACAGGTCATCAAGAAAATAAATGAGCCTCTGTATTGTAGGGGCCAATGAGTGGTTTGTGTAACAGCAAACCATCATTTGACAGTGCTGCACACATTGTGATGTTAGCTCCTCTCTGGCCTGGGACATCCACGGTTGCTCTCTGTCCAATCACATTTCTTCCCCTGCGGTGTGTTTTTGCCAGGTTGAATCCAGCTTCATCCACAAAGATGAATGTATAAGCAGTTTGCCTGGCTTCCATCTCCATTACTCTCTAAAATACAGTAAATCCACAGTTTTACACTACTTTACATTATGCATAGCTGTGTATGTACCCTGTTTGGTTATTGAACAGACATATTACCTGAACATATTGATACCAGAGTTCTTTCACACGTTCACCGTTTCTCTCAAAGGGTTCAGTGTAAAACTGCTTTATCCTTATTTTATGTTTCTCTAGGACTCTGGCCATTGTCGTTGTGCTGACCGTATTCACATTCCCAAAAGTGATATTGTCTGCCAGCACTCTGTCCCGAATTTCCCGCAGTTTTATTGCATTGTTGCCAATTGCCATGTCAACAATGGCAATTTCCTGCGCATCTGATAATATTCTGCCTCTCCCTCCTGTGGGAGGCAACCTTTTGGATTCTACTGATAAACACAAAACAATCAATATATTTCAAAATGTCAGTACAAAATGTGAACGTACTGTATTGTACTGTAATATGTAGTTCAATTATCATTGAAGGATGCACATCTCACCTGTTGTTTTGCCGGAAAATTTGTACTATTGATGCAACTGTTGAATGCTGCAGATTTGGTTGCACCCTTAAACTGGCCTCTCACAAAGAGAGACCATGGTTTACAACATGGTCAATAATTGTGGCCCTTATTTCATCAGAGACCACCGCTCTTGGTCTTCCTCTCCTTTGTCCTCCACGCATTCTCCCTCTCCCTGCCACTCTTCTTTCCCCACCAACTTGTCTTCCTTGATCCATGTTTCCAAACTAAATCATTCTGAAGCCGTCCTCTTTTGTCTGTTAGGTAATGAGACTAAAAACAGGTCACTTGGGTAGGCTTTCAGCTGTGTTTGGAATTATAAAATATTCTGCTGAGATTTCCTGTATGTTTCAATCTGGTTACTGCAGAAATGCACGACATTTGCCATCATTCTGTTTTGAATGTGTTTTTAACAGTTTTGGAAACAGTGTGCTGCATTTGAAAAGATGTGCTGCAAATATATAGTTTTGCAGGTGGTGGAGTATGAATGAGAAAAGAGTTCATGGATTTCGGAGAATGTGGTCATTCGATGCATTTTGTGTGAAAGCAATGAAAAATGATTCACAGTTTGGTCCACATACACTTCTGTTTCGCTGACTGTGGGAAGAGTTTTGACAATGTGACTTCAGTTTTGACCAATGCATGTTAGCAATTGAAAAAAACTAATGTCCCTGTGGTATGTTTGTTAGGTGGTACCACGGGGCCCTATCACGTTCAGAGGCGGAGTCTCTTCTGACCCTGTGTAAGGAGTGTAGCTACCTGGTGAGGAACAGCCAGACCAGCCGCAATGACTACTCCCTCTCACTACGGTATGACGCTCAACATAATCACACCATTGACGTTTACATTTCAACGGCAACATCAAATCATTGCTAATGCACTTAAATACAGATTGATATGAGTCACATGGTGCAACAAGTACAGTAGGTTAGAATATTTATTGAATCATCCTCAGATCAACTACTGTAGGAATCTGAATGTTTTTCTGCTGTGTGTGTTCAGGATACTTGCTGCCACCTCCACTGATCTTTTATCTCACTGTATGTAGGCCTCAGTCTGTCTCTCTTCCCCTACTCCTCTCTCTTCTCCTCCCTCACCCCCACCAAAGATCATTGACACACTGATTTTCCTCTCAATACTCTTTCAAGCTGCATACTGCGTATCTGGACAAATCTCTTCTCTCTAATTACTAGCTTGATCCATAACCTTTTCTCCATCGCTGTCCCCCTGTCCTCCCTCCCTTCCTCTGTCCCTCCCCACAGTCCTTCTTCTCTCTCTGAGAGGTAATCAGGCAGGGAGAGCACACTCCAGCTCTCACATCAGCCGCTCTCACATCAGCCGCTCTCACATCAGTAATGAATATGAATCACCTTCGGTGGGCCACACACAGGTGCACGTGAGTGAGTGGACACGCACACTCACACTCTCTCACACACAGATGTTAACAGTGGAAACGCACAGGGTGGCATTGTGTGAAGCGACAAAGCGACCGTATGTGGCCCTCGTCTCACAATAGGAGGTACCAGGGGTCTACGAGAAGAAGTGGTTTGATCTTTTCTCTGAATGGTTGTGAGGGAGACAGAGGTAGTTGAAGGGAGATGAGCAGGGTTCCTCAACTGGTGCCCCCCACTCCTGCAATTTTTGGAATCTGTTCCCTAGTTTTTGCACACGTAATAGAGAGACACGTGATTGTATACAAATCTAAGCAAAGTTTGAAATTGTGTTTTAGTCAAATAAATATGTTTGAGTTTCTTGTGGCCAATTTGCAGTCTACAAATTATTTGTAATTACGTTCCGGTCACCCGACCATCCGCTCCAGAAATTGGCCCACGGTTGAATCTAGTTGATGATACCTGGTGCAGAGAGTAAGTCGGCTCCGAAACAGACTGACAGCCCGGCATCACACCAATATGAATATAGATCAGACAAACCATGTCTCTTCAAGAGAGATTTAACTCTGACAGCTTGTCAGTGACCTGTGGTTATTTAATAAAAAACATACCTTTCATTCCTGATGGTTGATGTGCACTGAAGTACATTAAGGTTGAACCAAAATATTACATGTAACAAATATGAAATCATTATGTGAAATTGAATGAAACAATGTTTGTTGATACTAATACGATGTACAATATTCCATTATGTTTCTATATGATAACAATAGCGTAATATATTTAATATGCCATATACTATTTTTTTTAAGTTTCACTAATTCATTTTAATTAACTGAATCATTATGACACACCCTCACTGTTGTCATTGGTTGCACTAATTGCACTGTTTGTCCACATAACCTGGTTCAAGTATTCATGACATTACCCTGAGGAAGGCACAGTGATGCCGAAACGTTGGTAAATACCCATTAAATTGCTGGGAGTTTATACATGGAGTGTGCGACTTTCTTTATTTTCATAGTCTACACTAAAGTACACACAAAATAGAGCTAGCAGTTTAGCGATGCTGGTTCTGTTTGTTGTTGTGTAGAACAACAGATTTCCCTGGTCTTTAATGTTGATTTTGCTAACTGTAATAATGACTAAATGTAGCTCCCCAATTAGAGCCCTTGTCTTTCGCTCTGCTTCTGTAATTAGACATCCATCATGATGGGCTGGTTGCTCTTAAAGGGGAGGTGCAGCTCTGCTCTACTGCTAGTACTGTATCACCCCCCTCTCTCTCATCCCTTCATCTCCTTTGTCTTTCTTTTTTGTCTTTTCTCTCACATGCCATTACATCACTCATTTATACTATATCACTCCCCCGTTCCCCCTCTGCTTTCTAGTCATACATTATGATATGGTGTTAAATCTTGGTGAGAAATACCTCATAAAATGCCAGAAATAAGTAGGCTGTATTTCAGCCCTGTCCCTTCCACTGTGTCATTATGTGATATGATGTGGTCCATGACTCTTCCGTGCTCTGCCCACGCTGTCTTCTCTCTCAGGAGCTGCCAAGGCTTCATGCACATGAAGTTCAGCCAGTGTAAGGATGGGAAGTACGTCCTTGGGCAGAACAGCCTGCCATTCGACACCATCCCAGAGGTCATCCACTTCTACACCACACACAAGCTACCAATCAGAGGAGCCGAACACTTGTCTCTGCTCTTCCCCGTGCTCGTACAGACCCTCTGATTGGCAGGGACTCTGTTCCTGGTATCCTGGGTCACATTGTGATTGGACACTGACTTTAGATTGGGTAAATCCCTTCAATATTCAAGTCAATCAGGCCGCCAGTGCTCTAGTTGGACTGGACTATTTTGTTGAGGATTCAGCATCTGCTGGCTTGTCAGTACAGTACCTTCACGGACCTTCTTGTTTCTATGATGCCAACTCTCTGATTTGGGAACAGATTCACATAAAATGCAATATCTGGACTATACCGGCGCCTTCGGTACCTGGGATGCTCTCTGGATTACCTGTTGCAGAATGAGCCTCTCACTGAGCTAGTATTGCTCCACTGGTTCACAGTCTCAAGGAAAACTTGGTTGTACTCACACAAACACACCTCTGTTGATTTGATACTTTCTGTACTGTTGAGTAAATCCTATCATGTTGACAAATTGGAAGTCAAACCCGCATCACTGTATGGCTGTTGTAGCAGCAGCTGTAGGGCTGTGTCTAATTGTACTACTGTTTCCATGTGTTTGTCATAATGATCTGTATGTCTGGACCCCTTCACTGCCTGGTTGCAGTGCTCTGTAGTTGACCAGCACCATTTTCAGTAGAGGGCCAAAGGTTTATATGGCCACATAAATGGCCAAATCACAATGATAATGGGTGTTATGTTTTAATGATCATTCTTATTACCTGGATATTCAATGACTTTCTCATCTCTGATGTATAATTATGGATAGGACATGTTTTCTCATTTACCTGCTGTGTTCAAACGTTTCACCTGTGGTAAAAACAATAAATGGTTTCTTAAAAAGCAGTGTCTGCTTTGTGTATCATTTGTCTTTGGTGTTATCCAGAGCCATATAGAGAGTTAGGCCAGGTTTTAGAACGGACGCCGTGTTAACGCCCCATATAGAACTTATTCTTGAAATTTTGTTGACATTTTGAGAGCGCCTCTGACAATTTCTATATGAAATGACCCGCTGTAAACAAGCAAAACAGAGCAGCAAATTGAAGACGTTTTTATTGATTAGCATTCGGCATAATGTGTATCCCAGTCTTTACTGTGTTGTAGTGTCAACACATTTCTTAATCTGCTTTCCCTGAACATCTTCATAGGTTTTGAAAAATATTAGAAATAAACAGCGCAACTCGGAAGCATTAATTATCAACGGCTATGGAGGAGAAAGTGGCGCTCTCCGGAACGTTCAACTGCATTGGTCTAACTCCATTTGTACAACGGGTGGGTCTAATCCTGAATACTGATTGGTTAAAAACGCAGTCCAGACGGTGTCTATTCAACATGTTGCCACCGGCTAAATCTAAGACGTTAAAATGCCTATTTACTCTGTTCTCATCAGCCCAGACAGGGAAATTATTATTTTATTTTACCTTTATTTAACTAGGCAAGTCAGTTAAGAACAAATTCTTATTTACAATGATGGCCTACCCCGGCCAAACCCTAACCCGGATGACGGTGGGCCAACTGCACCGCCCTATGGGACTCCCGAATCACGGCCGGTTGTGATACAGCCTGGAATCGAACCAGGGTCTGTAGTGACGCCTCTAGCACAGATGCAGTGCCTTAGACCTCTGTGCCACTCGGGAGCCCAGACTTGATCTCCACTATTAAAAAGAATCTAGACATTATCTCACATTTCTTTTTGACTAACATTTAGTTTTCAACAGCGGAGATTTGTATAAACACTACTGTTTGTCTGGTATGTTGTTTTGCGCAGAGGGGGGCAGCTCCCGCCTTTGTTTGTTCACTGTTCCGAGCATGCTAGTCTTCTTTGCAATGAACTTGTCTGCCAGGGAAATTGATGTGAAGAAGTTGTCCATGGTCACATTTCTGCCTTTGCCCATGTAAGGCTCCACGAGTCTCAAAACCAGTCGCTCACCTGCTGGCCTGGTTTCATCTTTCCCCAGATATGGAAAGCCATTGAGCAAGTATTTGGTTTTGACATCGGCGCTAACCAAATCTTAACTGAAGTCACATGTACCATTATCAGTTTCTATCTGGTTTCTAGCACCCATTCACCCATTGACGACAGAATAGCACATTTTAATTTTAAGTTTATCTTACTAGTTTTTGTTTATAGTAGCTCATCATTACACTGTTGTCTTTCTAAATTAAATCAACCTCCATATTCAGTTACGCCTAGTTTAAATTCAATTGTGAAGTAAGGTGCACAATTATCGCCCATTCATCCATTCAGTGAGGAGAGAGGGATGCATTTGCGCCTGGCTGGGTATCAACGTCCTACAGCACATTGTCTTGGCGGGTTAAGTTAGGAATAGGTGTGGATAAAACAGGTAAAAAGGCTCTAAATACTTTTCTATTTGTGATGCCAAAATTCTGACAAATGAGCAGTGTAAAATACAAACATTTAGAAGTCAGGGAAGGAGCAGGACATAATCAAACGTCAGTGGCCGTTGGCCAATGGTGGTTCTAGTGTTAGATGAGGAAGGATTTACATTTTTTTCATGAGCATGGCCTTATTTCTATTACAGCATATTGGATGACTGTCATTCATATTCCATTCACCCAGTTCAATGTAACATTGATAGGTTTAGGCTACTACATGATACTCAAATGTTCCCTATTCCCATCATGAGTTTGCTACAACCTAGCCTATGAATGAAAGTTTATTACGTATGTGCACACAGGTCGAGAGAAAATTGAGGTGACACAGTGACACATGCAATACCACCTTGCACACTTATTTAAGCATCTAGCTGATATAGGGTGTAAATCATTAGTCCAACAGTTGCAAACAAGAGTTTTTAATGGACAAATTCAGTTATGTTTATTCCTGTTTTGTTCCGTTTGAGAAATGTTTTTCAACAGAATATGCAGAATGAATACACCCCTGTTCATGGGTAAACAGTTCACTTTCATAGCAGCCACATTGTATTCCTTCTCGCATCTATGCGCTCTCCTCTCACCTTGTCCCTTTGCTTGTGGACTTCAATGCACAACACATCAGCTGTATGTGACCAGGTGAAAAATCCTTTCCAAGCCAAACCATATCAAAACCACTACAGACAGCCTACATCATTGTCACCATAGTAGCTAAAGTAACGTCATAGTCAACATAGCTAATAGAACTAACGCATTAGTAAACCCGCAACAATCATGCAGTAACGTTATTGCCCGGTGGCAATAAATTTGTAAAACCAAAAGCTTACCAAGACTTGGAAGAGTTCCACTGTTGTGTTGGATAGTCATAGCCAGCTAGCTAACATAGCATCCCTCTGTTTGAGCAGGGTGTTTCAGTAGGCAAAACTAGCTAGCTGCATTTGCTAGCTAAGTAAGTTAAACTAAAAGTGGTAAAAATGACTCTCTCTCCCTCGCTTCTCCTTCATTTTTGAATAAATACATTTGTTCAAAACTGTTCAACTATTGTCTTTCTCTCTTTGAGTCAACTACTCACCACATTGTATGCACTTCAAACGCCAGTGCTAGCTATCTGTAGCTTATGCTTTCAGTACTAGAATAATTATCTGATCCTTTGATTGGGTGGACAACATGTTTGCAAGAGCTCTAATAGGTTGAAGGATGTCCTCTGGAAGTTGTCATAATTACTGTGTACGTCTATGGAAGGGGGTAAGAACCATGAGCCTCCTAGATCTTGTATTGAAATCAATGTACCCAGAGGAGGACGGAAGCTAGCTGTCCTCCGGCTACACCATGGTGCTACCCTACAGAGTGCTGTTGAGGCTACTGTAGACCTTCATTATAAAATAGTGTGTTTTAATCAATTATTTGGTGACGTGATTATATTTAGTATAGTTGTATCTAAAAGAAAAATTATGAAATTCATTGAGGATGGTCCTCCCCTTCCTCCTCTGAGGAGTCTCCACTGATATACACTGAGTATACTAAACATTAGGAACACCTGCTCTTTCCATTACATAGATTGACCAGGTGAATACAGGTGAAAACTATCCCTTATTGACAGAGGTGGGACCAAGTCACTATTATTTGAGTCACAAGCAAGTCACAAGGTCCGAGTCTCAAGTCGAGTCCCATGAAAAACGGGTCAAGATTCAAGTCCAAGCCTAAGAGCAAGTCAAGTATTGGGAATTGGAATTGTAAAGCGGCCACGGTCATCCCCCTCTTCAAAGGGGGATACACTCTAGACCCAAACTTTTACAGACCAATATCCATCCTGCCCAGCCTTTCTAAAGTCTTCAAACGCCAAGTGAACAAACAGATCACCGACCATTTAGAATCCCACCGTACCTTCTCCGCTATGCAATCTGGTGTCCGAGCTGGTCACGGGTGCACCTCAGCCATGCTCAAGGTCCTAAATGATATCATAACCACCATCGATAAAAGACAGTACTGTGCAGCCGTCTTCATCGACCTGGCCAAGGCTTTCGACTCTGTCAATCACCGCATTCTTATCGGCACACTCAACAGCCTTGGTTTCTCTAATGACTGCCTCGCCTGGTTCACTAACTACTTCTCAGATAGAGTTCAGTGTGTCAAATCGGAGGGCCTGTTGTCCAGACCTCTGGCAGTCTCTATGGGGGTGCCACAGGGTTAAATTCTCAGGCCGACTCTCTTCTCTGTATATATCAATGATGTCGCTCTTGCTGCGGGTGATTCTTTGATCCACCTCTACGCAGACGACACCATTCTGTATACATCTGGCTCTTCTTTGGACACTGTGTTAACAAACCTCCAAACGAGCTTCAACGCCATACAACACTCCTTCCGTATCCTCCAACTGCTCTTAAATGCTAGTAAAACGAAATGCATGCTCTTCAACCGATCGCTGCCCGCACCCGCACGCCCGACTAGCATCACTACTCTGGAAGGTTCTGACTTAGAATATGTGGACAACTACAAATACCTAGGTGTCTGGTTAGACTGTAAACTCTCCTTCCAGACTCACATTAAGCATCTCCAATCCAAAGTTAAATCTAGAATCGGCTTCCTATTTCGCAACAACTATTTCGCATACCCTCGTAAAACTGACTATCCTACCGATCCTTGACTTCGGCGATCTCATTTACAAAATAGCCTCCAACACTCTACTCAACAAATTGGATGCAGTCTATCACAGTGCCATCCATTTTGTCACCAAAGCCCCATATACTACCCACCACTGCAACCTGTATGCTCTTGTTGGCTGGTCCTCGCTACCTATTCGTCGCCAAACCAACTGGCTCCAGGTCATCTATAAGTATTTGCTAGGTAAAGCTCCGCCTTATCTCAGCTCACTGGTCACCATAGCAACACCCACACGTAGCACGTGCTCCAGCAGGTATATTTCACTGGTCATCCCCAAAGCCTTTCCTCTCCCTCTCTCCCCCTCGCCTCACCCCTCCTCACCTGCCTCTCACCCCTGCTGCCTAATGGCTGGGGAAGAGCTTGTGTGTGCTGGAGTAGAGGAAGCATGGACACGCTAGAATGCTTTTGTACTCCACCATCCTCTCTTTGTTCCACTCTGAGTTCTGCAAATCGATGTCTATTCTTGAGATATAGTGCATTCTGAAAGTATTCAGACCCCTTTGAATTTTTCCACATTGTGTTACATTACAGATTTATTCTAAAACGGATTAAATCGTTTTACCCCCCCTCAATCTACACACAATACCCCAGACCTTTTACTCAGTACTTCGTTGAAGCAATTTTGGAAGCGATTACAGCTTTGAGTCTTCTTGGGTATGACGCTACATGCTTGGCACACCTGTACTGCTGCTCCTGCAGGTATATTTCACTGGTCATCGCCAAAGCCAACACCACCTTTGGCCGCCTTTCCTTCTAGTTCTCTGCTGCCAATGACTGGAAAAAATTGCAAAAATCACTGAAGTTGGAGACTTATATCTCCCTCACTAACTTTAAGCGTCAGCTATCAGAGCAGCTTACCGATCGCTACAGTTGTACACAGCCCATCTGTAAATAGCCCATCCAACAAACTACGTACCTCATCCCCATATTTGTTTTTGTTTTTCTGCTCTTTTGCACACCAGTACTTCTACTTGCACATCCTCATCTGCACATATATCACTCCAGTGTAAATTACTAAATTGTAATTACTTTGCCACTCTACCTGCAGTCAGAGACAGTAGCCACAGCATTGCCCTTAAAACCTGCAACAAATTGGCTAGTGAAATGCACACTTGGCACTCTGATTGGACGAGCAAAATGTCAATCAACACAGGTCGGGTGAGCTAGCAAAGAGATTGCTGATTTGCTGTATGGTTATAGGATGGGTGCAGTGCAAACGTTAAATTGTAGGGAGAGGATTGACATAATAGATAAATATGCAGCCCCCAAATTGGTGATCAAGAATATTAACTGTTTACTTTGCAAGTTCATCAGCAATGGGGCAACAATTACTAGCATAGGCCTATTGGTCTTTTGGTATGTAACAATTGCTTGAAATTAATAATTTACTTTTGAAGCTTGCGTTTGGAATTTGTTAAAATTAATTATTACTGTGGCAAAGACACACTCAACAGCCTTGGTTTCTCTAATGACTGCCTCGCCTGGTTCACTAACTACTTCTCAGATAGAGTTCAGTGTGTCAAATCGGCAACGCTCTTCACTTGCACTCTCCAAAGTCCCATCAGGGGAGTGTTTTTTTCTCTCTTTAAATGTTTCCTGTTGCTTTCACACGTTTAAATGCATCGGCCCTATGTGGTGAATCCATATTCCTTCTAATACTACAACAATTGCTAGCCTCTCATCATTCCATCCCCGTACTATTTATTGAAACACGTAGACATGTATGTTTGTTTGCTACGATACATTTTCATTTAGCCAACCATTTATTACCCTGCTCGGAGTGGGCGCAATGTTTATAGTGCACATAAACATTCGCAAGACTCATGAGGTATAAGTTCGGTTTATTTAATTAAATGTATGGCTTCCTTTGTTCATATTTCCCGCATTACCTCAGAGTTCTGTGTGTCTGTGTCCTATGTCTCTGCGCGCTCCTTCGTGCGCAAGAAATAGGCTACGTGACCTGCGCTCCACGCGTTGCAGTCAGAACGTTGAATAAGATAAATGGATTGTTCCATGTATGTATGGTATTGAAATATAATTAATAAGCATTGTCTGATTAAGACGAAAGTACCAATGTAACAATGGATGTGGATATTGCCTTTTACATTGTAGAACCAGTTTATTGGTTGTATTTGTCAATTGGGTAATGTTATGGTCCTGGGGGCCAGTGCTTATAGTACAGGCCTACCTGTTTGGGCTCCTGTTAGACAGATTCGATGTGGTTTCTCAAGGGGATGCTGTCTTTCCCTCTACCAGTGTCCGTTCAGATTGTATCAGGCTTAACCTGTCCTGCAGCTCTAACTTTTTGACTGTTGCCCGTGTATATTTGGTATGATATGGTGTTGGCGCTTTCACAGTTGCATCACCAAGACCTGTAAATAAATGTACACTCTGAGCATGTCAACCTTCCTTGCCTTCTGCTGATTTCATACCCTTAAGGTTATATTTTACAATTACATATGCTAATCAAAATGTGTTGTAGACAAAATAATTGTCAGGTTTTGGCCAGGACTGTTCTGGTTTTTTGTCACTAGATGTCCCCATTGCACCTTTTTTGTACCTTTTTGTTTTTCCCTTGCTCTAATTATTGTTTGCACCTGTATGTCGTTCCCTTGTTAGTATTTAATCCCTGTGTGTTCCTCAGTTCCTTGCTCAGTGTTTGTATGTTAGCACCCAGCCACAGCCCAAGCCTTGTTGTGAACATATATTTTTCTCTTGTTGGATTTTCCAGAGGTTCTCTGGTTTTGTTCTTTTGTATTTTGGATTAGTCTTTTGAGGTTTGTTTTTCCCTTGCTGTTTTTACCACTTTGTGGATTTTCTTTGTATCTTGGAAGATATCTATTTTTTATTAAACCACCATCTCTAGTACTGCTGTGTCTGCCTCATCTTCTGGGTTCTGCCGATTTAGTGACTGTTTCTCGCACCGGGTCCTGACAATAATGAAAAAGGCTGTCTAGTAGCCTCAATAAATATACATATTTGTAGTTGAACAAGTCATTGTACGTATATATTTTTTTTACTTGACTTGAGACTTGATTTAAACGTGTGACTCAACTCGACTTGCTCAACTCTACTTTTGTATTTTTTATTTTTATTTCACCTTTATTTAACCAGGTAGGCCAGTTGAGAACAAGTTCTCATTTACAACTGCGACCTGGCCAAGATAAAGCAAAGCAGTGTGACAAAAACAACACAGAGTTACACATGGGATAAACAAACGTACAGTCAATAACACAATAGAAAAATCTGTATACAGTGTGTGCAAATGAAGTAAGGAGGTAAGGCAATAAATAGTCCATAGTGGGGAAGTAATTACAATTTAGCAATTTACACTGGAGTGATATATGTGCAGATGTGTCACGTTCCTGACCTGTTTTTCCTTTTTCTTGTATTTATTTGGTTGGTCAGGGCGTGAGTTGGGGTGGGTTGTCCATGTGTTATTTTTCTATGTCGGGTTGTTTGTGTTCGGCCGGGGATGATTCTCAATCAGAGGCAGCTGTAAATCGTTGTCCCTGATTGAGAATCATACTTAGGCAGCCGGGGTTCACGTGTGTGTTTGTGGGTGGTTGTATCTCGTGTCTGTATTCGTGCCACACGGGACTGTTTGTCGGTTCGTTTCTCTTTTGTCATTTTGTTTCGTTAGTGTTCCGTTTATTTTGTTAATAAATAATCATGGACACAAACCACTCCGCATATTGGTCTGATCCTTCTCGCCTCTCCTCCTCGTCCGAGGAGGAGGATTACGACGACCGTTACAAGATGAGGATGTGCAAGTAGAAGTACTGGTGTGCAAAAGAGCAGAAAAACAAATATGGGGATGAGGTACGTAGTTTGTTGGATGGGCTATTTACAGATGGGCTGTGTACAGCTGCAGCGATCGGTAAGCTGCTCTGACAGCTGACGCTTAAAGTTAGTGAGGGAGATATAAGTCTTCAACTTCAGTGATTTTTGCAATTCTTTCCAGTCATTGGCAGCAGAGAACTG
Source organism: Salvelinus alpinus (assembly GCF_045679555.1). Classification (NCBI taxonomy): domain Eukaryota; kingdom Metazoa; phylum Chordata; class Actinopteri; order Salmoniformes; family Salmonidae; genus Salvelinus; species Salvelinus alpinus. The sequence goes on from NC_092091.1 coordinate 21,341,289, forward strand.
GAAGGAAAGGCGGCCAAAGGAGTGAAATATACCTGCTGGAGCAGCAGTACAGGTGTGCCAAGCGTGTAGTGTCATCCCCAAGAAGAAAGCTGTAATCGCTACCAAAATTGCTTCAACGAAGTACTGAGTAAAGGGTCTGAATACTTATGTAAATGTCATATTATTATTTTATTTTTTTATGTGTTTTTGCTTTGTCATTATGGGGTATTGTGTGTAGATTGATGAGGGGGGGAAAACGATTTAATCAGTTTTAGAATAAATCTGTAATGTAACAAAATTTGGAAAAAGTCAAGGAGGTCTGAATACTTTCCGAATGCACTGTATGTCAAGAATAGACATCGATTTGCAGAACTCAGAGTGGAACAAAGAGAGGACGGTGGAGTACAAAAGCATTCTAGCGTGTCCATGCTTCCTCTACTCCAGCACACACAAGCTCTTCCCCAGCCATTAGGCAGCAGGGGTGAGAGGCAGGTGAGGGGGAGAGAGGGAGAGGAAAGCAGGGCTCATTATTTAGGGTGTGCTGGAGTGAAAGGTACTGGGATTGCTTTCATTACTGAGCCAAATGAAATGGCACCGGCTGATTACAAGTGTGACGGAGAGCAGAGATGAGAGAGATCACTCTCCGTTAACAGCCTGAGAGAGAGAGAGAGAGAGAGATACAAAGAGAGTAGGCACGAGCGAGGGAGGGAGTGAGAGTGTCTGTATGCCTGTGTTCAAACAGGACTCCCTGGAGATAGAGATGACTAATAACAACAGCGTAAGTATACCACAAACACAATGATTATGACACCTTTTCAGCTTTCTCCCTTTTGCTTTGCATGTGTTCAGATAAGCTTTCTATCAAATATGCTATGTTATTGGGGACTGATAGAGGATTTCTATAAGGCTTTTGTTTGAATATGGTTGCACATGAGTGGGTGGGTACTGGACAGTATATGTACACATGCATTACAGGCAATATCCAGCTGTTATCAGAATGTGTGTTTGTAATATGAGGTTTGTGGTGTGTGTCGATAATAATATGGCAGCAGCTGAAAATCTATTAGACGGGTTGACATCAACACCTGTGATCCCTGTGGAGTAAGACGAAATGCTTCACACACACACACACACAAACCTTGAGATTTACTCTGTGGCACTTCCAACACACACACACACAATAAGCTCAAGGTCATGGGTGATACCAACACACATAGCGTTCTCACACACATACTGTACCTAGAGCAGAGAAATACCCAGCTGTGTACACACACTGCTACAAGTGGATGACACGCACGATGAGCCAGGGATACTGTCTCCCCTGTCACATGCTCCCACAGACACTAATCTCTGCTGTTGTGCTGCAGCAATGAGACTGGGCAGCCAGCTGGGGGAGCGTGCCTTTCTGTTTGGCCAGGTGTGTGCGTGCCGTCAGACCCCAGACACTGCAATCAGAGATGGGTCACAAAAGCAGCTAGATAGGGGAGGTGGAAGGGGATCGACCATAGAGGAGGAAGCAGGGGGTGGGTGGTGGAGGGGTTGCCTGGCTACCCAAACTCCTTCCTCCGACCAAACACTACGCCCACGCCGAGGGACGTTAGTTTCTTCTCCGCAATGAGTCTGGATCTGAGTACCTCCCCGACCCTTCACAGAATGTGAACACATTCGGGGCCGTTTGATTGGTCTAGAAAGCGATGGGTTGAGCCAGAACACTCGTGGGTAAAGCGGCAGTTTGAAATTGGCTTTGGTACTCTGATTGATTAGAGATGATCCAAGCGCTGATGACTTTGTTTTGTACAACGCCCCTCATACCCCTCGTCACCACAAACAACTTTAATGATGGCAGTCTCGGACTAAAGCATGTATCGAACGACAGAGCAGCGGAAGAATTTAGTGTGAGTCGTCAGGAGGGGCCTGCTTAGACCACTTTACACCTACAGTACTGCCCCTGTCGGAAATGGATGGGCAGCATTCATAGGCCATCAATTACGAACTTTGACAGCGTCCATCATTTATCTCTATATTTTGAATATTACATTACCTAACTGACAATAATGGAAAATAGCTAAGTGTTTGTCAAATTAGAATTTAACATTAGAGATTAGAGGAGGCACTTGAGATTCTATGGTTGAGATACTTGCTGAAGTTGGTCATGTATATTTCTAGCAATGCCTATGCAGTATTTATGTGTAAGCAACATTTCAGTGCTCGACAGAGCATAGCAGGCTGAGGGGTTATGCCTGGGTAATGTTTAGGGGGTGATTGAAAGGCGATGGGGTGTGGGTATATGGGATGTGCAACACTGCTCTCTGTCCTCCAATATCCTGTGGAATGACCTTTAAATCTCCGCCAGCCTGCTCCCAGCTGCTCCCAGATAAACCTCCTGATCCTGGGGGGTTTATCACTAAAGCCTGCCTGGATACCAGCTGCTCCCAGATAAACCTCCTGATCCTGGGGAGTTTATCACTAAAGCCTGCCTGGATACCAGCTGCTCCCAGATAAACCTCTTGATCCTGGGGAGTTTATCACTAAAGCCTGCCTGGATACCAGCTGCTCCCAGATAAACCTCTTGATCCTGGGGAGTTTATCACTAAAGCCTGCCTGGATACCAGCTGCTCCCAGATAAACCTCCTGATCCTGGGGGGTTTATCACTAAAGCCTGCCTGGATACCAGCTGCTCCCAGATAAACCTCTTGATCCTGGGGATTTTATCACTAAAGCCTGCCTGGATACCAGCTGCTCCCAGATAAACCTCTTGATCCTGGGGATTTTATCACTAAAGCCTGCCTGGATACCAGCTGCTCCCAGATAAACCTCCTGATCCTGGGGAGTTTATCACTAAAGCCTGCCTGGATACCAGCTGCTCCCAGATAAACCTCCTGATCCTGGGGGGTTTATCACTAAAGCCTGCCTGGATACCAGCTGCTCCCAGATAAACCTCTTGATCCTGGGGGGTTTATCACTAAAGCCTGCCTGGATACCAGCTGCTCCCAGATAAACCTCTTGATCCTGGGGATTTTATCACTAAAGCCTGCCTGGATACCAGCTGCTCCCAGATTAACCTCCTGATCCTGGGGAGTTTATCACTAAAGCCTGCCTGGATACCAGCTGCTCCCGGATAAACCTCTTGGTCCTGGGGATTTTATCACTAAAGCCTGCCTGGATACCAGCTGCTCCCAGATAAACCTCTTGGTCCTGGGGATTTTATCACTAAAGCCTGCCTGGATACCAGCTCTTGTTGTTCCAGATGCAATTACATTGTGTTGGACTAAGGAGGTGTGTGTGTGCGTGCGAGGGTGCGTGCGTGCGTGCGTGCGTGCAAGAGTGCGTGCATGCATGCGCGTGCCAACCACTATCCTTGTGAGTACCAGTCCTCACAAGGAAAATTTGGACAAGTGGGGACAATTCGCCAGTCCCAACAAGGAAAAAGGCTTTTTTAAGTTTAGGGGTTAGTGTACCAATTGGAGTTATGAATTAAGATCAGTTTTAGGGTTTGGGGTTAGGGTTCAGTTTAGGTTAGGGGTGAGGGAAAATAGGATTTTGAATGGGAATACATTTTTTGGTCCCCACAAGGATATTTAAACATGTGTTGGTGTGAAATATTCAGTTGTGATGGACAAAGGAGAGATTGGGAGGATCATCCAGGACTCTGGGGTGCTAAAGTGACACCTCACAACGCCAACAAGCCACCCTCACAATGCTCTGACCCACTCCATCCCTGAGCTTGTGAAGAGGAACCTGTGGTCTTGTGAATAGACTAAATGCTCCACACTGGCACATCCTTTGGTGGAGGCCAGATGGAGTCTTTGTCTTCTAGTACACAGACACCAGTGGGCTCAGTGGAATGCCGTGCCTAGTGTGACTCTCTTGTCCTCCACCATGTTCACATGACTCGTATGCTAATAAACAATATTCAAAGAGAATTATACAAGTCCTCCGTGTCTAAGACCATCATAGCACACTGGTGATGCTTATTTACCATGATGGCACAATTTAAGGTGTGTGATATGACTTCGACCCAGTTGGAGATCCCAACTGTTTTTGACATGTTTATTATGAAGCAAGGCATATTAGCAGTTATTGACTGGTATCAGCAAGTGATGTGAATGATGATGCAAATGTCCTGATGCGTTGTTTCATATGAAAACTATGTACACTGTAGATTTGTTTTTGCTAGTAAACCAACATTGACCTTTAAGCTAGATACTTTTTCCTCAGACTGAGAGATGGAGAAAGAGAGACTGCCTATGGGCTAGGTGAGTGTCTGCTCTCAAATGTCATTCTGTCAGCAACAATTGGATCCACCTATCACTGAGATGTCATTACTCAACAGTAGGACATATTGTTGTAGGCATATTTGCAGATCTCATGAAAATAGAGATCTTTGGCCACGTAATCCAGTGGTGGGTTTCGCATCAAAAGAAAGATGCATATGTAGAAAAGGAAGAGGGGGATTTCTACTAAGCTATATGGAATTGTTTTAAAAAAGTTCGTACCAATGATCATTTGATTTTGAGTTTTAAGACCCTTTGAAGTATCAACAAAAATCTTCCTCTGCGCCGATGCCCAGTCCGAGCACGGCGTCCCGTCCCGCTCCATGGCAGGAGCCTTCCTCTGCGCCGATGCCCAGTCTGAGCATGGCGTCCAGTCCTGCTCCATGGCAGGAGCCTTCCTCTGCGCTGATGCCTAGTCCGAGCACGGCGTCCCGTCCCGCTCCATGGCAGGAGCCCTTCTCTGCGTTGATGCCCAGTCCAGGCATGGCGTCCAGTCCCGCTCCATGGCAGGAGCCTTCCTCGGCGCCGATGTCCAGTCCAGTCCCGCTCCAAGGCCGGAGCCTTCCTCTGTGCCAGTGCCCAGTCCAGGCACGGCATGCGGTCCCGCTCTATGGGAGGAGCCTTCCTCTGCGCCAATGTCCAGTCCAGGCACGGCGTCCAGTCCCGCTCCATGGCAGGAGCCTTCCTCTGCGCCAGTGCCCAGTCCAGGCATGGCGGTCAACTCAGCTCCATGGCCGGAGCCTTCTTCGGTGCCGGTGCCCAGTCCGGGTGCGGCGTACAACCCAGCTCCATGGCCGGGGCCCTCCTCTACGCCGATGCCCAGTCCGGGCACGGCGTTCTACCCGGCTCCATATCCGCGAGCGGAGTGGGTACTTCGCCCCGCACCGGAGCCGCCCCCGACGTTAGATGCCCACCCGGACCCTCCCCTATTGAGTCAGGTTTTGCGGCCGGAGTCCGCACCTTTTATTTCTCTATGTTGGTTAGGTCGGGGTGTGACTAGGGAGATCTAGGTTATTGTATGTCTATGTTGGCCTGGTATGGTTCCCAATCAGAGGCAGCTGTTTATCGTTGTCTCTGATTGGGGATCATATTTAGGCAGCCATTTCCCCACTGTGTTTTGTGGGATCTTGTTTTGAGTTAGTACATTTAGCACCTCTTATGTTACAGTTCGTTGTTTGTTTCCTTTTGTTTTTGTAAGTTTCACTAAAATAAAGATGTGGAACTCAGAGCACGCTGCGCCTTGGTCCGACATTCATTCTAACGAACGTGACACATGCCATTTAACAGTTATCACTGGCCCTTGCTTAGCCTTACTCACCAAGAACCCCAGCGCTGAGCCTTCTTGCTAGCAAAGTCACTGATCAAGTCTTTGAAGTCCAGCTTTCTAGCTAACTGACTTTCAATGGACAGCATGGCAAGACTGCAAAGCCTTTCCTGGGACATAGAGGACCTCAAATAGTTTTTTATCAGTTTTAGCTTACTGAAAGCTCTCTCTCCACCAGCAACAGTCACAGGCAGTATGCAAAATATACGTAAAGCAATGCACACTTCTCCAAAAATTCTTTGCAGCTGCATCTTACAATTTGCATTCAGGAGACCAAGAGGGGACAGGTTAGGGGGAAAAGTGGCAGCATATACAGTGTTCAGGTGTCGTACTTCATTTTGAAACTCAGGTGTAAGATCTCTGGAATACTTCATGATCAGTGGTTGGCACAAAGAAGGGACGTTATCCTCACTAATCTGCCCAACTTTCAGAACAGCAGAAGATTCTAATACAATTTTTGCAGTGGTGTGGATTCTAGTGTCCAAGTCACTTATAATGTTGTCCATAGCAGTAAAAAACACTGTGTTCTGAAACACCATTGCTGCACTGTCCTGAGCTGTCTCCTCGTGAGAGGTCTCATCATGGAATCTCTTACTTTTCCTTCCTTCCTAAATTGGAGTGCAACATCCATTTGTGTAGCAATCAGTGTTACCTCAGAGAGGAGAGACTCCCATTGTCACGCTCGTCTTCCTCCTCTTCTGAGGAGGAGTAGTTGGAGAGATCGGAGGACCAATATGCAGCATGGTAAGTGTTCATCTTGAATTTATTTAGAAAAGAGAACACTGAACGAACTATACAAAAATAACAAACAACGAACGTGACGCTATCGAATAATCGTGCTGACACAAAACACTACACATAGACAATCACCCACAACCCACAATGACAAAACAGGCTACCTAAATATGGCTCCCAATCAGAGACAACGAAAAACACCTGCCTCTGATTGAGAACCATATCAGGCCAAACACATAGAAATAGACAAACTAGACATACAACATAGAATGCCCACTCAGATCATACCCTGACCAAACAAAACATACAAAGCAAACTATGGTCAGGGCATGAGTTGGGTGGGTTATCTATGTTCGTTTTTCTATGTTGGTTTTTTCGTTTGGCCTGGTATGATTCTCAATCAGAGGCAGGTGTCGTTAGTTGTCTCTGATTGAGAATCATACTTAGGTAGCCTTTTTACACCTGGGTTTCGTGGGTGGTTATTTTCCGTGTCAGTGTTTGTCCCACACGGAACTGTTTCGGTTTGTATTTCAGGTATCGTTTATTGTTTTGTTTCTGTGTTCGTTTATATCATTAAAATATATTGTGGACACATACCACGCTGCGCATTGGTCCGACATTTCTTACTCCTCCTCAGATGAGGAGGAGGACAGCCGTTACTCCCATCCATCTCTAAGAGCCTGCATCTCTTCCTTTAAGGCTCTGATATTGGCTGCCTTTGTGTCAAGTGAGATTTTTCCTGACTGGATAATCACATTTCTGTCCTCAATGCGTTGCAGTACCTGCAATTATGCCAACTGACATGTCATTCAACACAATGCTGCTCACCTCCTTCTTCAGTTGGGAGTATGGCTGGTTCAGGGGTATGGGGATGGGGAGACAGGGCTGCTGAGCCTGAAGCTGCATCTGTTGGGCCTGGCACCAGGCAGGGGCAGGGACAACTGTTTAGTATGAATAGCTTGCTAAAAGTTTGCCTGCACTGATTAAATGTTGGCTAAAAGAGGAGCTAAATGTAAACACTCAGAATCTTCTGTGAAGACATTAAGTAACTAATGTTAGGGGAGCAAACGTAGCCTATTTCACTATGGACTAAGCTAACAGGTTAATTTCCAACACTCACGGACTACACCCTCCTTCCTTTGTGGAAAAATTGGGTGACATGCTGTCGCCCTTTCTTTTCTCTCTCCTGTCTTTCTTTTCGTTTTTGGAAGCCAGATTTTTCAACTATTTCATAGTTTTGATGTCTTCAGTACTATTCTACAATGTAGAAAACAGTAAAAATTAAGAAAAACCCTTGAATGAGTAGGTGTGTCCAAACTTTTGACTGATACTGTATATATGAATAGTTTGTAATAGTATTTTGGTTGTCTCTCGGTGTCTTTCCAATATTTAACTCTTATTTAGTTTTTTATTTTGAATTGAATGTTATTTCTTATGTTGTTCTTGTCTATAACTGTTCTGTACTGTGTCATGTATTTGTACATTTTTGTGAACCCCAGGAAGAGCAGTAGTACTGCATGTGCAGTAGTTAATGGAGATCCTAATCAACTAAACACACCAATTAGGAGTATTATATTATGGTATCTGTCTGTGAATTAAAGCATAGATTAACAAGTCTTGGAGTTGTGTGGGTCCAACTAGGTAATAATTTTGTCAAAGGGAATGTCAGAAAATGTTTGACAAGCTGCAAATCTTCAAAACCATGCAGCCACTTTAATTCTAAATTGTTATGCAATTAATACGCCTCCAATTACTGTCATTTCTCTTGAAGGTTTATATCAAGGTCCCAGGGTTCCGGTCTGGAAGCACACTTTCCACTCCACCTGCAGGTCCGCTTCGGTATAGCCGTTTAGTTGAAGTATTTGGTATTTGGTATTTTATTAGGATCCCCATTAGCTGTTGCAAAAGCAGCAGCTAATCTTCCTGGGGTCCACACAAAACATGAAACATAACACAGAATGACATAATACAGAACATCATGAGACAAGAACAGCTCAAGGACAGAACTACATAAAAAACTACATCATTTTTTTTTAAAGGCACACGTAGCCTACATATCAATGCATACACACAAACTATCTAGATCAAATAAGGGAGAGGTGTTGTGTCGCGAGGTGTTGCTTTATCTGTTTTTTTAAACCAGGTTTGCTGTTTATTTGAGCAATATGAGATGGAAGGAAGTTCCATGCAATAAGGGCTCTATATAATACTGTACGCTTTCTTGAATTTGTTATGGATTTGGGGACTGTGAAAAGACCCCTGGTGGCATGTCTGGTGGAATAAGTGTGTGTGTCAGAGCTGTGTGTAAGTTGACTATGCAAACAATTTGGGATTTTCAACACATTAATGTTTCTTATAAAAAGAAGAAGTGATGCAGTCAGTCTCTCCTCAACTCTTAGCCAAGAGAGACTGGCATGCATAGCATTTATATCAGCCCTCTGATAGCAATTATAAGGAAAACATGCCGCTCTGTTCTGGGCCAGCTCCAGCTTAACTAGGTCTTTCCTTGCAGCACTGGACCACACGACTGGACAATAATCAAGATTAGACAAAACTAGAGTCTGCAGAACTTGCTTTTTGGAGTGTGGTGTCAAAAAAGCATAGCATCTCTTTATTACGGCCAGACCTCTCCCCATCTTTACAACCATTGAATCTATATGTTTTGTATTAAGGCACAAGGCGAGACCCAAATGCAGACACAGGAGGCAGATGGTTGGAGTCTTACAATGTTTATTCATCCAAAGGGGTAGGCAAGAGAATGGTAGTGGACAGGCAAAATAGTCAAAACCAGATCAGAGTCCAGGAGGTACAAAGTGGCAAACAGGCTCGTGGTGAAGGCAGGCAGAATGGTCAGGCAGGCGGGTACAGAGTCCAGAAACAGGAAAGGGTCAAAACCGGGAGGACTAGAAAAAGGAGAATGCAAAAAGCAGGAGAACGGGAAAAACGCTGGTTGACTTGGAAACATACAAGACGAACTGGCACAGAGAGACAGGAAACACAGGGATGAAAACACTGGGGAAAATAAGCAACACCTGGAGGGGGTGGAGACAATCACAGGAACAGGTGAAACAGATCAGGGAGTGACAGTTTACAATCTAAAGTAACGCCAAGTCATTTAGTCTCCTCAACTTGTTCAACAGCCACACCATTCATTACCAGTTGAGCCCAAAAAGACAATTCCCACATTTGTAAATATTGGTAAGCTAGTTATTCACACATTTATAAACAACTTTTAAAGTATATAATAATGATTCATAAGATAATTCATGGGATGTTTAATAAAGTTCCTTATAAACCATTTACTAATAATTACTGCCTCATTTATACTTTATAAATGTTTTGAGTGGCCAGTGTAATTTCTCACAAAAAGATGGACATGCCATTCATTGGTAGACATTCCAGCAGTACCTGATGCAGCCTCCCTTCTCTAATTCCTTTCTTTCCCCACTAGTTGGCAGTGTGAAACAGGTTGAGTTGTTGAAATGCGTCATCCTTTCATGATATGCAAGATTAATTTCTGGAAAGAATAGCTTGCAAATTATGTGTGAAAGGGTTCAATGAATGGCCTGGATATTTTCTATTAGGATATTAAACGGTATCATCTGAAGAGTTAATAAACCATTAAAATATACCGCTATTCTGTGTCGTTAATGATAGTATGTTTATTATCTCTGGATTAGGATCCCTGTTAAAATTGAGAAAATGAAGGCTTGGGATATGGCCCTTAACTAAAATAAGTTAAAATGTAACATATGTCATGTCTACATACAGCAGCAAATTGAATTAAAACATAATATTGTGAGAAAACATGCTGCAATGTTGTCGTGTACAGTAACTGCTCTGAGAATGCATTACATGAAAGCCTAACATACAAAACCACGAAAAGCTACCAATGCTTATGAAGCAAGAATAGTTTTTATTCAATTGGTATGTAATGGTTTTAGACACCACACCACTCAAGATTTAAATGTAACTTACAGTCCATTGTTGGTTAAATAATTTGTGTGAGTGTCTTGTATCTAAGTTGCTAAGAGTTACCAGAATCGATATTGACACGTTCTTTACTCTGTAAACTTCAAATCATTACAAAATCAATATTTTACTCACTATACAGTTAAGGCATACACACAAAGGACTGTCACACAGTTCATAGCACTAAGAAGGCCTTGGTCTTCATTGAAAATAAATATCCTGTGCTGACATAGAAAGAGAAAGGCAGGTGAATCAGAAAAACAATAGACACTGCATGTGCAATACACAGTGATCCTACTTATATTTGCACACCACCCATCCTCTATTACACACATATAAACAGTTTATTACAATTAATTCACTGTTCCCACACGATATATAGTTAATAAAGCTATATTATGCTCTATTACAGGGCTGTTCAATTCAAAACACTTCTGTTTTTTGTTTGTACCTGGTAGTCAACTGCACTCACCTGGTGTCCCAGGTCTGAATCAGTCCCCCCAAAACAGAAGTGTTTTGGCCCTCCAGGACCGACATTAAACAGCCCTCTATTACATGACTTGGTAACATTTTGCATTGTGTTCCATAGTTATGTAAATTATGTATTAGGTACAAAGGTTCAATGTGAGTCCTTTGAATGTTTTTGCAAAATAGTGGCTTTAGATGAGCTATGGTAAGAGTAGATCCTTAGCAGATCTTCGCTTTGCAGGCTCATTGGTGAAGCAATGTATTTACAGAAAGTTAATCAGTAGAAACCTCATCCAAGTGTCTACCCAAGGTCTCCTCGGTCATTACTTTCACCAGTACATACTGAAATTGTCCCATTGATCATGCTTGTACAATGCCCACACACAACATTGCCAGCTAGCCATGTCGTGTGAATCTAGCCTGGTCCAAGATCTGGATGTGCATTAGCCAACTATGACAAACATGGCATGACAACGATAGTCAGAGTAGTTGGCTAGACTACTAGAGCGCATACATATCTGGGACCAGTCTACAGTGAATTAGCTGTCCAGTCAGAACTTGCTGAGGGAGGGCAGTGCCCCAGCCTTGACCAGCACCGCTGACAGCAGGTCGGCCGGTCCAGAGAGGTGTGGCACCGTGGGGGCGGAGGGGTCTAAATGCTGGTTGTTAGAGTTCAGGGGCGTTGCGATCTTCCCCCGGGTCAGAGACTTGGCAGCCCCCGTTATCCCACTACCTCCTCCCCCCACATTGGACTTGCTGTTCTCAGCCGTGGGGATGAAAGTCCCCAGGTGGGGGTTGCCTGCCATGGGGGCTGGGGCCTCCAGTTGAGGCTGATAGCAGCACAGCAGCCTGAAGAAAGCTGCTCTCATCTCCCTGCTGGACAGGGTGTAGATGAGGGGGTTGAGTGCTGAGTTGAGCACGGCCAGGGCAATGAACCAGTCCACATGGTAGAGCACAGGGCAGCGCTCCGGACTGCAGCCCACGTCCAGAAGCAGCAGCAGGAACAGCGGGGCCCAGCACATCACAAACACCCCCAGAACTATCACCACCGTCCTCAGCAGGGCCAGTGAGTGCTCCGAGGGCCTGCTGCTAACCTTCCGCCCGCTGGATGTCACCAGCCGGTAGATGCGGATGTAGAGGATGATGATGGCCACCAGCAGGGCGCTAAACACGCTGATGCAGAAGGCCACGTAACTCTTGTCGTAGAGGGGCAGAACGGTGGAGCAGGAGGCCAGGTGCTCCAGGCAGTTCCAGCCCAGGGAAGGCAGGGCACTGAGCAGCACCGACACGGCCCAGCATGCCCCTAGCAGCCCCAGTAACCTCCCCCGCCCCGCCGCCTCGCACGGACGCAGACGCACCATGGTCATGTGTCTCTCGATACCGATGGCCAGTAGGCTGAAGGTGGATGCGCTGAGGGCCACGAACATGCTTCCCTCTCTTGCCAGCCACTGTGCCGGCGTCAGGAAGAAGGTCCTGCTACCAGAGGTGAAGATGTTAACCATATAGGCCACCCCAGCCAACAGGTCAGACAGTGCCAGGTTACCGATGAGGAAGTACATGCGACTGTGGAAGCGTTTGTTCCTCCACAGCGCCAGCAGCACTGTGATGTTCTCCAGCACGATGAGGACACAGATGAGGAGGAGGACAACAGTCTTACAGGCCGCACTGCTCCGAGGTCGACCCCACTTCCCAGAGTGGTTGTAATGGGCAATGATGACAGGGTTCATCCCCTCCTCAAACACGTTCTCCATCCTGTCTGTCCCTGGCCTTCCCTCGTCATACAACAGAGGGCGCCAGAACACCACCGACTGTAGACAGAGGATCTACTGGCAGTGGACTACTTTATCTGGCAGTGTTGGTATCACACTCTTTATAGGGACCTGTTGGATAGACTGCATTAAAATCTATTTCACTAATTCAGTAGGAACATTATTATGAATGAAGGAATCGCTTATATGTTGATTTAACCCATGAGATATTCCATGCCAGAGGGTAAGAATTAACTGACAAATGTCATGTCACATCTCAGGTTAGTTTGAAAACTTTTAGTAGGCTGCAAAGGCATGCTATAGTAATCAATCATCATGAATTACATTTAAGAACAGGCTTGATGTCATTCAAAAAATTTGCATTTGTATTCAAAAATACTTTATTGAAGAGCGTAAGTTTAGTGGATAAATCTTTCCCCTATGTTTGGATAGAATGTGTTTCTTCCATTCTGCCCATCTTATTAGAATAAGAACTGATAAAGTAAGATGGTTCATTACTAATGTGTTTGCCAGTAATCACTCGAATGGAATAGTTATTTTTTCCCTTACTCTAAAAGATTGCTGTCAGAGTGCTGTGTAACTCCAGTACGCTGTAGTATAACTGCAATTATAGTGCAGAAAAACTGCAGCATGCTGAAAATACTGCCGTTAGAGCGCAGAAGACTTATAGTGCAGAATAACTCAGTATGCTGTAAATACTGTGTCCAAAATAACCGCTTTTTTACTGTAGTAATTTTGCAGTGTAACTGCAGTTAGAGTGCAGTATAACTGCAGTACATTGCAGTTATTCTGCAATTACTGCATCCAAAATACCACAGTGGACTTCAGTTACTGCACTTTTACTGCAGTTTCAAAACTGCAGTCTTTTTTTGTAAGGGCAGTTTTGAAACTGCAGTAAAAGTACACTATCAGTGGTTGACAGTTGTATTTTGGACACAGTAACTGCAGAAATACTACAGTGTACTGCAAAATTACAGCAGTGAAAAAACTGTTATTTTGGACGCAGTATTTACAGCATACTGCAGTTATTCTGTACTCTAACTGCAGTTATACTGCATACTGAATGCAATATTTTTCGTACGGGTACAATCTTTTTTTGTAAGGGTTCGCTGTAAAAGTATGAAATGGTCCATTATTAAAATTAGGAACATCAGTCAAACCTAGACCTACCTGAAGGACTGTTTACATTTTCACTTGAGATAGTAAGTATGGATACGTTCATATGGCCCCTTGACAGATGTGTTTGTTCAAAATCCCTGCTTCAATATCCAAACAATCCTCGGATTACGTCGTGGCATCGATTCCATATTTTATCGCGGACATTCAAGTAAACTATATGAATATGCCTGTTATTGATATTCCCGCTAAAATGTCATTCCGATAAATTAGCTATAGCCCACAACTCCGAAACAGTCTTCTCACATCCGTCAAACTTTTTTTATGGTCCTTTATTCAGCGACTTCTCCCTTCTCTGAAATGTCCAACTCTCACGTCTCCATGTACCAAACTGAATAGGGCGGGATCATTCCGTATTCCCCAGCTTCATGTGATGACTGGAGGTCTGGATGAAACCAAATCTAATTTAATTTGTCACACGCGCCGAACACAACAGGTGTAGAGACCTTACAGTGAAATGCTTACTTAACCTAACCAACAATGAAGTTTTAAAAAAACGTATAAAAATAAAATAAAATAAGAAAAATAAATTAAAGTAACAAATAATTAAAGAGCAGCAGTAAAATAACAATAGCGAGGCTATATACAGGGTGTACCAGTACAGAGTCAATGTGCAGGGGCACAGGTTAGTCAAGGTAATTTAGGTAATATGTACATGTAGGTAGAGTTATTAAAGTGACTATGCATAGATAACAGAGAGTAGCAGCAGTGTAAAAGAGGGGGGCGGGGGGGGGGGGCAATGCAAATAGACTGGGTAGCCATTTGATTCGATGTTCAGGAGTCTTATGGCTTGTGAGTTGAAGCTATTTAGAATCCTCTTGGACCTAGATTTGGAGCTCCGGTACTGCTTGCCATGCGGTATCAGAGAGAACAGACTAGGGTGGCTGGAGTCTTTTTGGCCTTCCTCTGACACCGCCTGGTATAGAGGTCCTGGATGGCAGGAAGCTTGGCCCCAGTGATGTACTGGGCCGAATGCACTACTCTCTGTAGTGCCTTGCGGTCAGAGGCCGAGCAGTTGCCGTACCAGGCAGTGATGCAACCAGTCAGGATGCTCTCGATGGTGCAGCTGTAGAACCTTTTGAGGATCTGAAGACCCATGCCAAATCTTTTCAGTCTCCTGAGGGGGAATAGGTTTGCCGTGGCGTATAAGCTTCCGGGTTAGAGTCCCGCTCCTTGAAAGCGGCAGCTCTACCCTTTAGCTTAGTGCGGATGTTGCCTGTAATCCATGGCTTCTGGTTGGGGTATGTACTAGAGGTTGACCGATTAATCGGAATGGCCGATTAATTAGGGCCGATTTCAAGTTTTCATAACAATCGGAAATCGTTATTTTTGGACACCGATATGGCAGATTTTTTTATTTAATCTTTATTTAGTCTTAATCTTTATTTAACTAGGCAAGTCAGTTAAGAACACAATCATATTTTCAATGACGGCCTAGGGACGGTGGGTTAACTGCCTCGTTCAGGGGCAGAACGACAGATTTTTACCTTGTCAGCTCGGGGGATTCAATCTTGCAACCTTACAGTTAACTAGTACAACGCTCTAACCACCTGCCTCTCATTGCACTCCAAGAGGAGACTGCCTGTTATGTGAATGCAGTAAGCCAAGGTAAATTGCTAGCTAGCATTAAACTTATCTTATAAAAAACAATCAATCAATCATAATCACTAGTTAACTACACATGGTTGATGATATTACTAGTTTATCTAGCGTGTCCTGCGTTGCATATAATCTATGCGGTGCGTATCGTTGCTCCAATGTGTACCTAACCATAAACATCAATGCCTTTCTTAAAATCAATACACAGAAGTATATATTTTTAAACCTGCATATTTATCTAAAAGAAATCCAGGTTAGCAGGCAATATTAACCAGGTGGAATTGTGTCACTTCTCCTGCGTTCATTGCACGCAGAGTCAGTGTATATGCAACAGTTTGGGCCGCCTAATTTGCCAGAATTTTACGTAATTATGACATAACATTGAAGGTTGTGCAACGTAACAGGAATATTTAGACTTATGGATGCCACCCGTTAGATAAAATACGGAACTGTCACACCCTGGCCTTTGTTATATATATTTTCTTGATTAGTTTAGTTAGGTCAGGGTGTGACATGGGGGATGTTTGTGTGTTTTGTCTAGTTTAGGGTGTGTGTATTGTTTAGGGGGTTTTGTAGTATGTATGGGGTTGTGTTCAGTGTAGGTGTTTAGAAAAGTCTATGGTTGCCTGATTTGGTTCTCAATCAGAGACAGCTGGTTATTGTTGTCTCTGATTGGGAGCCATATTTAAGGCAGCCATAGGCTTTAGGTGTTTGTGGGTAATTGTCTATGTGTAGTGTTTGTGTCAGCACTATTTGTATTTATAGCTTCACGGTCGTCAGTTTTGTTAGTTTGTGATTAGTGTTCGTTTCGTGTTTTCTCTCTTCAAATAATAAAAGAAGATGTATTATTCACACGCTGCGCCTTGGTCCAATCTCTCACCGCAAGACGATCGTGACAGGAACGGTTCCGTATTTCACTAAAAGAATAAACGTCTTGTTTTCGAGATGATAGTTTCCGGATTCGGCCATATTAATGACCTAAGGCTCGTATTTCTGTGTGTTATCATGTTATAACTAAGTCTATGATTTGATAGAGCAGTCTGACTGAGCGATGGTAGGCACCAGCAGGCTCGTAAGCATTCATTCAAACAGCACTTTCGTGCGTTTGCCAGCAGCTGTTTATGACTTCAAGCCTATCAACTCCCGAGATTAGGCTTGTGTAACCGATGTGAAATGGCTAGCTAGTTAGCGGGGTGCGCGCTAATAGCGTTTCAAACGTCACTCGCTCTGAGACTTGGAGTGGTTGTTCCCCTTGCTCTGCAAGGGCCGCAGCTTTTGTGGAGCGATGGGTAACGCTGCTTCGAGGGTGGCTGTAGTCGTTGTGTTCCTGGTTCGAGCCCAGGTAGTAGCGAGGAGAGGGACAGAAGCTATACTGTTACACTGGCAATACTAAAGTGCCTATAAGAACATCCAATAGTCAAAGGTTAATGAAATACAAATGGTATAGAGAGAAATAGTCCTATAATTCCTATAATAACTACAACCTAAAACTTCTTACCTGGGAATATTAAAGACTCATGTTAAAAGTATGTACGTACAGTCACTGTGGGGATGACGTCATCGATGTACTTATTGATGAAGCCAGTGACTGATGTTGTGTACTCCTCAATGCCATCGGAAGAATCGCGGAACATATTCCAGCCTGTGCTAACAAAACAGTCCTACAGCTCAGCATCTGCTTCATCTGACCACTTTTTTATTGACCGAGTCACTGGTACACCCTGCTTTAATTTTTGTTTGTAAGCAGGAATCAGGAGGAAAAAAATATGGTCAGATTTGCCAAATGGAGGGAAGGGAGAGCTTAGAGCTCTGTGTGTGGAGTGAAGGTGGACTAGAGTTTTTTTCCCTCTGGTTGCACATTTAACATGCTGGTGGAAATTTGGTAAAACGTATTTAAGTTTCCCTGCATTAAAGTCGCCGGGCACTAGGAGCGCCGCCTCTGGATGAGCATTTTCCTGTTTGCTTATGGCGGTATTCTCAACCAATTTGAGTTACCAGATGTCAAAGTTGGTGTGATGCTGATGTTTGACTCAATAGCGCAAGATACACTGTATCCCTTCTTACTGTAGCTGGGCTGGAGATGATTTATTTTCAATTACTCAGGTGTGTGTGTGTGTTTTGTTTCTTTTGTCAAAGTTTTTGGGTTTTGCACTTTGTCGGCACCAATGCATTATACATGCCAAGGTAAATTACTAGTTTGAGGCTAGAAAACACACTTATCTGTCTCATTGAATGTGTCACCCTTTAGGTGTTGATGGTAGCCTACTATACATACAGTAGTGCTATTAAAATGATTGCCTCTGTCTGTCTCTACTTTTAGCAAAAGGTCTTATGCACCTTGTGAGTCATTCCTGAAATCAAATGTTGCCCAATACCACCACAAATAATCCACTACAAACACAATACAGAACAAAATGATTCACTTGGATGAAACAAACACGAGACAATATAAAACAAACAACATAACATTGATCGTTTTGAAAAACATAACAGACTTCCGATGGTATGTTTATTTGCCTTAGAAATTCTCCCAATTGACAAGTCAAGAAAAAATAAGTTATGACTCTTCATATCCACGCTTTGATCAGACATTGTTTTTCATGTTCAGAAAGATGGATCACTTTTTTCCCTTGGGCCTTCCTGTGTGTGGGATAGGTCACCCCTCTCCCACTGCCCTGCCTGCCTACAGCGGATGAGGAGACACAGTCACACACATTCTATCTTTCTGACAGGATCGTACAGTCACTCACACTCTAACTTACTCACAGGATGAGAAGCTTCTCCCTGGCTGCAGTCAAACACAATGTGACATGAATTTGCTGACTTCAACAGAATGACCAAAACAGTAGGAAAAACTACAACTCAACATTTTGGAACTTGAGGCAGGAATTCTGAGTGCTATGTTACCTCAGCCCCCCTCCCCATTTCAGTAATTTAGCTGATGCTCTTTTCCAGAGAAACTTACAGTAGTGAGCGCATAATCTGTGGTAATCCCCCCCAAACGGGACCCCCATGGGAATAGAACCCACCTCAGTGAAGTTGCAAGCACCATGGTCTACCAACTGAGCCACACAGGATGACTCACTACTCCACACTTGGCTCTCTCCCATATTGTGTTCATAGTCCAGGCAGCACCTTCCCTGTATGGTTTCCCCAGGGGAAAGTGAACCAATCTATTATTCCAACTGTTAGATGGTACACTGGCAGGGAAATGCTAACAGGCATTCACTGAGTGTACTAAACATTAGGAACACCTGCTATTTCCATGACATAGACCACCAGGTGAATCCAGGTAAAAGCTATGATCCCTTATTGATGTTAATTGTTAAAGTGCCTTTGAACAGAGTATGGTAATAGGTGCCAGGCGCACCAGTTTGAGTGTGTCAAGAACTGCAACGCTGCTGGGTTTTTCAAGCTCAACAGTTTCCCTTGTGTATCAAAAATAGTCCACCACCCAAAGGACATCCAGCCGACTTGACACAACTGTGGGAAGCATTGGAGTCAACATGGGCCAGCATCCCTGTGGAACGCTTTCGACACCTTGTAGAGTCCATGCCCCGACGAATTGTTGCTGTTCTGAGAGTAACTCCATATTAGGAAGATGTTCTTAATGTTTTGATACAGTATTCACCTTTTCAAAACAACCCTGCTCCCCCCCCAAAAATCCACCAAGACTCTCAGTAGATGTCACAAAACCAAAGTCCATCCAAACAGTATCACTTGGCATCTAATGAGAAGGTTATCTCATAATGTATTACTTAGCAATGGCACAACAAATATAGACATGTTTCATTCACTCTATTTCTACAGAGAAGTTATATGTTTTCTTCTTCTGCATAACATTAAAGAAATCTCAGAAAATCTGGAAGAACTTCACTGACAAATATATATTTTTTATTTGCAATTGCAAAAGAGTTCCTGATACAGATAGTGCTGTTATTGTTTACATGACATGATCTAGGCTGTGATGCTAGACTTGGCTAACAACGCCATCCAAAAATATGATAGGGCATCTGCAAAGGGTCCACTGAGCCTTAGACAAATGTTAAGAGTGAAGGGTTGAGGAGTACACCCTTAGAAAAAAAAGTGCCATCTAGAACCTAAAAGGGTTATTCACCTGTCCCCATAGGAGAACCCTTTGAAGAACAATTTTTGGTTCCAGGTAGAACCTTTTCGGTTCCAGGTAGAACCCTTTTCAGTTCAATGTAGAACCCTTTCCAAAGAGGGTTATATTTCTACCTGGAACAAAAAAGGGTTCTCCTATGGGGACAGCCAAAGAACCCCTTTGGAACCCTTTTTTCTAAGAGTGTATAAGGGGATATAAACCGACAAGGAGATGGAGGAGAGTGAAATAGAGACTGAGAGATGGGGATTGAGAAGGAGAAGTTGGAGGGAACTGAGTGCAGACAACTGAAGAGTAGGAGAGGGGGGTGTAGAGGAGAGAGGACAGAGACTGAGAGAAAGTGGTGGAGGCTGTGAGAATGATGGATTGAGTAAGAGAGGATGGAGGGGACTGTGAGATTCGGCTGTGTCCCACTTTGGGCTTGGGTGTCAGTGAGTATGAGGAGTTACAAGCGGCCTGGCCCTCTCATATGTGAGCCCCAGGCCCTGCAGATTAATGAATGGCACCTAGCACTGTTGACTTTGCCCTGATCAACAAGCGATTTGCAGTACAACTCATTTATAAACATATTAAAACACTCCAGAGCTCTTGTTGATGCAAGCTTCGTGATTTCCTGGATATATGGCAGCCTGGTCACTCAAGATCCAAGGCAATTTTCGACGTTCGTCCAGGTCCCCAGGACTTTGGGAGATGCCTTCAAAACTGGCCACTAGGTCCAACGGTGAGTGCTGTTTCCATCAAGAAGGCTTGCAGCTTGCTAGGATGTTGTGGATGGGGATAACCAGGGATGGGCCATCCACATGTTGTGGATGGCCGGCTTTAGCCTTTTATGGGCCCCTCACTGGCAAAAGTATTTTAGTGGCTCTTCTCTTGATGGCGGAGAGAAACATTTTAGTTTGAAAGTTCCTTTCCTGCAATTCAACACATTTTGTCATGAGGCGGAGAGAAAATTTAGCAATTTGATAAAACATTGAATGCAATTTCTACTAGCCTTTTTGTTGTTGTTGTAGTTTTACAGCTAGCTAATTTCTTGCAATTCTACCCGTTTTGCCATGGGGTCGAGATATATTTTTGCAGTTTCAAGGCTAATTTCCTACAATTCTACACATTTTGCTATCACTTATGCCATGTTAATAAGATATCTGAGTGAGAATGACTAACAACATCAATGGGGGAGCCCTGAAAGTCAGGGCCCCTGGCCATATGCCCTGCGTGCCCGGTCGATATTTGGCCATGATTCCTGCAAGTTAAGATATCTGGCTCGATTAACTACCAATTAAAACATTTACATGGCTAATTGTCAGCTAATTGAGTGATCGATATGACAAGAGAATTTCGAAATTGCACCTAGTGTTTTCTACTATTCTTACTCTCAATAGTAAGTTGAGATCCTGACAGTTCCTCCCCCAAAAAGCACTAGCGGTCAGGGGCCCTAAGCGACCACTATGTTGCTTATGACTGGAGCCAACCCTGGGGACGGCTCCAAGCTGCGAGCTCTGGCTCCGAGGGTCACGTGTTCAATCCCAGTGTTAGGCACTTCTTTACATATATTTTGTTTTAACCCTATCCCAAACCTTAACCCTTACCTTAACTATTCAGTATTAATGCCGTCGAAATTGGACATTTATCCCCCCTGGACAAACATTGAATACTGAAGTTAAACTGTTTCAAACCGTGAGATCTTGTTGCATATGGTGCCGTGGGGAGAGAAGAAATGCATTTATGGGTCAAGAGAGAACATTTAGACTTTTCCAGTGTCTAGGTTTACAATCGTGTGTGTGTGTGTGTTTGTGTGATTGTGTGTGTGTACGCTAATGCTATTGTTTGTTACATGTGTGTATGTGAAGGGCACTGTGAGTCAAGGCTGGCTGGCTGATGCACAGTTTGGCGGTGAGTTAACTCGTTTGGAATTTCATGTTTAGTGGGAACTGGGGGGGTGGTTCTGTGGTGGAAAGCTCTTGGGACTTCACCGTTCTACCCCTAACCCTCCCTGCCCCCCTCTGTCTACCCTGCCTCCCCGTCTCTCTCTCTCATTCCCTCCTCCCCCCACACTGAAACAGTTATACAAGAATGAAATGTTCTTCTCAATCAACCCTTAAAACCTTCACATTCTCAATGTTTACCCTCTGAGTTTGAATTTCATCAGACTATCTTTTACAGGATATCCTAGAACTCAGACAAACACAGCATTAGCACAACAGAGAGGTGTTTACTATTTTATATCTCTGTTAGGCCATCATCCCCATACAGGAATATAAATGTAAAATTTATTTTTAGATAAATTTTTTTAGGATGTATGAGAAATATAAAGAATTTGCTAAATAATGTATTTTTTATATTTATTTAATACATTTCAAATACATTTCAACATATATTACGGAATGTATTTAAAATGTATATATAAATGTATATCACAATATATGTTGAATACATTGGAAAATGTATTTCAAAATAAATTATATTTTAGAATATATTTTCACATGTATTTGTAAATGTTTTGTAAAATATATATATTCCAACATGCATTTAAATGTAACTGTAAGACATATATTTGTTTATTATAATGTACAGTGCATTCGGAAAGTATTCAGACCCGTTGACTTTTTCCACATTCTGTTACATTAAAGCCTTATTTAAAATGTTATTTTTTTTTTATCACAATACCCAATAATGACAAAGCAAAAAGAGATTTGTAGAAATGTTTGCACATTTATTAAAAATAAAAAACAGAAATACCTTATTTACATAAGTATTCAGACCCTTTGCAATGAGACTCGAAATTGAGCTCAGGTGCATCCTGTTTCCATTAATCATTGTTGAGATGGTTCTACAACTTGATTGTAGCCCATCTGTGGTATATTCAATTGATCGGACATGATTTTGAAAAGCACACACCTGTCTATATAAGGTCCCACAGTTGACAGTGCATGTCAGAGCAAAACCCAAGCCATAAGGTCGAAGGAATTGTCCGTAGAGCTCCGAGACAGGATTGTTTCGAGGCACAGATCTGGGGAAGGATACCAAAACATTTCTGCAGCATTGAAGGTCCCCAAGAACACAGTGGCCTCCATCATTCTTAAATGGAAGAAGTTTAAACAGAAGCCACTCCTCAGTAAAAGGCACATGACAGCCCACTTGGAGTTTGCCAAAAGGCACTTAAAGGACTCAGACCATGAGAAACAAGATCTTCTGCTCTGATGAAACCAAGTTTGAACTCTTTGGCCTGAATGCCAAGGGCCACGTCTGGAGGAAACATGGTACCATCCCTACGGTGAAGTGGTGGCAGCATCATGCTGTTGGGATGATTGTCAGTGGCAGGGACTGGGAGACTAGTCAGGATTGAGGGAAAGATGAACGGAGAAAAGTACAGAGAGATCCTTGACAGAAACCTGCTCCAGAGCGCTCAGGACCTCAGACTGGGGCAGCCAAGACAACGCAGGAGTGGCTTCGGGACAAGTCTCTGAATGTCCTTGAGTGACCCTGCCAGAGCTCGATCTTAAACCCAATCGAACATCTCTGGAGAGACCTGAAAATAGCTGTGCAGCGACGCTCCCCATCCAACCTGACAGAGCTTGAGAGGATCTTCAGAGAAAAATGGAAGAAACTCCCCAAATACAGGTGTACCAGGCTGGTAGCGACATACTCAAGAAGACTTGAGGCTGTAATCGCTGCCAAAGGTGCTTCAACAAAGTACTGAGTAAAGGGTCTGAATACTTATGTAAATGTTTCCGTTTTTTTTTTGTATAAACGTGCTGACATTTCTAAAAACCTGTTTTTACTTTATCATTATGGGGTATTGTGTGTAGATTGATGAGATTCTTATTATTTTTTATCAATTTTAGAATAAGGCTGTAACGTAACTGTCACGCCCTGACCTTAGAGAGCCTTTTTATTTCTCTATTTGGTTAGGTCAGGGTGTGATTTGGGTGGGCATTCTAGTTTTCTATTTCTTTGTTGGCCGGGTATGGTTCCCAATCAGAGGCAGCTGTCTATCGTTGTCTCTGATTTGGAACCATACTTAGGCAGTCTGTTTTTCCACCCTAGTTTGTGGGAAGTTGTTTTTGCACAGTAGCTGAGAGCCCTGCAGAACTTTACGTTCGTTTATATTGTTTTGTTGTTTTGTCGGTGTTTCATTATTAAATTATCATGAACACTTTCCACGCTGCGCTTTGGTCTCACTCATTCAACGACGGACTTAACAGTAACAAATTGTCGAAAATGTCAAGGGGTCTGAATACTTTTCGAATGCACTGTATGGCAAAAAAAATAGCAAAATAATATTGTAACAAAATGGTGACTGTCTTAACAATGAAACTTTAGTGCACTCTTTGGTATCACTTGCACTTATGGCAGTCTCAACACTAAATCGATAAAAACTCAAATAAAATAATTATAAAAACAGCCTAGTGCCCAAGATTTTTATTCATTATTAATTTAAGCTGAAGAGACGCACTTACTATAGTAAAGAAAAGACCTCTTGAGATGGAAAACATGTTTTTTATGAAGGTGAATATGTTGAACATGAACATGTGCTCTTTATGACAGAATTATTCAAACTAAGTGAAATCAAACAGTTTTTTTAATTCACCAATACAATTGAAATTATGTTTTTGACTTGGTGGCCAAAAACGTTATCTCCATTAATCAATACGAAGAAGCTAAATTAGGAACCATTTTGGCCACCATGTAGACTAGATGTCATACCCATGCATCTCTGGAATACATTTTAAGGAGTTACATGCAAAGATGCAAATGTATCGACATGTATTTGAAATACATTTTCCGTGACATTAAATATGTATATATATAAAGGAATAAAAAACTGTATATGTCTGTATCTCCATCACGTCAGTCTGATATCTCTCTATAGGAGGTCTTGATTAGAGCTGTGAGAGCTGATAGTCTATCTGGACCTGAATAACTAACGGTTATCTGAGAGTCTGTGGCCCCTACAGGGTCCAGGTGGCAGACAGTCTGAGGAACAGTCCTGCTGCGCTCCTGAGATAGCTCTTTATCTTGGTTGGTTGAAAATAGCAACATCAAAGGTACAACATGGAGAGGTATGTGTAAGTGACTCCGGGTTGAAGTTGCAGTGGCACAGATGTAGGATCAGTTTACCCTCTCTAGATCCTAACCATAGGCACGTTTGTGTGCTTCTTGATCTTTTTTTGTATGGGTACAGTGTCACTACTGCCATGTTAGTGCAGATTTGCTTAGAGAAAGTGGGTTGTCGTGATCACCTCCTGTTCCTGAAAATAAGTAATCAGTTAACAGGAAGTCTGATTAGAGAAAAAGATAACAAGGGGTGATTCCACGCCAAGAAGGCCAAAAAATATATTTTTTACATTTATGGAACCAGGGGCATACTCCAATACTCAGACATAATTTACAAACAGAATAATTTATGTTTAGTGAATTCACCAGATTCAGCGGCAGTAGGGATGACTAGGGGTGCTCTCTTGATAAGTGTGTGAATTGGACCATTTTCCTGTCCTGCTAGGCATTCAAAATGTAACAAGTACTTTTTGGTGTCAGGGAAAATGTATGGAGTAAAAAGTACATTGTTTAAATTAGGAATCTAGTGGAGTAAAAGTAAAAGTTGTCAAATATATAAATAGTAAAGTAAGTAGTACTTTAAAGCATTTTTACTTAAAGTTGCACTATGCAGAAGTCGCTTTGCCATTTCCTGGTTGCTAAAACTCGAATACTTTTACCAATTTCCATTTATGTTACAAAATACGCTAATATAGTGTAGAGAATCATTGTACAATCTAAACCGCTGTGAAATATATTTTCCATAACCAAAAATATTGTTTCAGCTGTTTGAAGCTGCTGTACAAAACTGAAAGTAAAAGACACAAAAACAAATCTTAAGAATGGAAAGCATAGAATTAGGGCACATATAACAGATATACCGCTGTATAGACTTGCTTTCAAGTAGAATGATAGATCTATAACTCACATTTCTATCACCCAAAAAGTTACATATTGCCACTTTAAGTACTTTACACCACCGCTCAGATTGCTTTGGCAATTCTCACATATACACTTAACTGGAAGGAAGGATGTTTGATAAGCTTTTTACATTTGTATCACAAACCATTTTTGAGAAAATAATGATAACAGTTGCCATTTTAAGCCCTTTTTAGACCTCCTGCAAGGCCCTATGATCTTTGAACCGTACACTATACCGACAATTCTTTTTCTTCATATTTATTTATTCAACATTAAAAATATTTATATTTCAAAAGTACTCTTTTGGATTTTGTTCATTTTTAGACATATGGTTTTAAAAAAGTACATACAATTTCCAGAGTGGGTGCTCTGCAACTTTTGTAGTTATGATGATACATTTTATGAGCACTGCCAACACAGTGAATGGGGAAAATTGATTCAAAGGAACTCTCTCTGCTGGTGATTTGCTGAATGTGATTGGTTAATGACCTATTATATCAATTTCTATGTATAAAATGGGTCATATCATTAAAAGTAGCAGAGCACCCACTCTGGAAATGTGACTTGTTTGAAGAGTATATTGTTCCAAGCAATATGTCTAAAAATAAGAAGCTATATCTAAAAGGGTTATTTTGAGATATTCATATTCATAATTCTGTGTTGAATAAATGAATGTGACATTTTTTTTCTTCAGAATCTAGACGTACTCCATATTTGAGAGAACACTATAAGGAATAGAATGACACCAAGATGTTGTCTGTATCATGAGTAGTTCTCAGATCATAGGGTTTTACAAGAGGCATGTATAGGTCTAAAAATGGCCTAAAATGGCCACTTTCATCCTGATTTTCAAAACAATGGTTTGTGATACAAATGTAAAAAGCATATCAAACATTTACGTTTCTATGTGAGAATTGGCAGAACAATTTGAGATACTAAAAATATTTTTGGGTCTTCCTGGCCATGCAATTGCCCTCAGATGGATGGTAGTTCACTCAACTGTGCTATGTAGATTTCTATACTGTGCAAAACAAACGGACCGCAGGTTAACAGCACCATCAAGGTGAACAGAGACAATTGATTGGTTGATGTTCTTATGGTGACAACAGATGAAGCAATATAGATACATCTTTTTGGAAAAAAAGCAGAAGATACTTGTCCTCAGGAGAGTTTACTATGTTGAGTTTACTGTAGTGAGAAACCAGTGGAAACCGGCCTTTTCAAGGAGCACAACTTTAATGAGCCAGCAGAGAGATAGGGGAGGTTTTAATAGAAATTAATTTAGTAAAATGTCAGACTTGTAAAAATTGACGAAAAAGTGCTTGTAAACATTGTGCTAGTCCATCAAAAAAAGTATTATCCCATCTTTGAGCTATTCTTATCTTATTTGACATGTAATCTGTTGTTGGTTAGAATGGTGCCAAACTATGCTATTTTGTTAGTTTTTTTGCGTTGTTTGTAACTTTTATTTTTGTACTTATTTTGTACGTAATGTTGCTGCTACCATCTCTTATGGCCGAAAATAACTTCTGGACATCAGAACAGCGATTACTTACCTCGACCTGGAAGACGATTTTTTCTTTATCGAGTCCGACGCAAAGGATAAACTGCTTTCTCGGGAACGGACCCAAATCCCCGTCATTTGCGTAAAGAGAAGACAGAGAAAAAGGGGACAGAGGTCGGGGTGCCTTCTGAGAATTCATAGGCAAGTGAGTAACCCCCCATCCATTCTATTGGCCAACGTGCAATCAATGGAAAATAAAATGGATGATCTACGATCAAGATTATCCTACCAACGGGACATTAAAAACTGTAATATCTTATGTTTCACCGAGTCGTAGCTGAAAGACGACAAAGATAATATAGAGCTGTAGGGATTTTCCATGCATCGGCAGGACAGAGAAGCTACGTCTGGTAAGATGAGGGGCGAGGGTGTGTGTCTGTTTGTCAATAACAGCTGGTGCACGATGTCTAATATTAAAGAAGTCTCGAGGTATTGCTCGCCTGAGGTAGAGTACCTTATGATAAGCTGTAGACCACACTATCTACCAAGAAATTTCTCATCTATATTGTTCGTAACCGTCTATTTACCACCACAAACCGATGCTGGCACTAAGACCGCACTCAACCAGCTGTATAAGACCATAAGCAAACAAGACAATGCTCACCCAGAAACGGCGCTCCTAGAGGCTGGGGACTTTCATGCAGGTAAACTTAAATCCGTTTTGCCTAATTTCCACCAGAATGTCACATGTGCAATCAGAGGAAGAAATCTATGGACCACCTTTACTCCACACACAGTAATGCATACAAAGCACTCTCCTACCCTCAATTTGGCAAATCTGACCATACATGGACATGTACTCAAAGCAAGCATGTACTCAAAGCACCTCTCCCTGATTGAGTCTGTAATACCTACATGTTTCAAGCAGACCACCATAGTCCCTTGTGCCCAAGGAAGTGAACGTAACCTGCCTAAATGATTACCACCCCGTAGCACTCACGTCGGTAGCCATGAAGTGCTTTGAAAGGCTGGTCATGGCTCACATCAACAGCATCATTACGGATACCCTAGACCCACTCCAATTTGCATACCGCCCCAACTGACGTAATCTCAATCGCACTCCACACTGCCCTTTCCCACCTGGACAAAAGGAACACCTATGTGAGAATGCTGTTCATTGACTACAGCTCAGCGTTCAACACTATAGTGCCCATAAAGCTCATCCCTAAGCTAAGGACCCTAGGACTAAACACCTCCCTCTGCAACTGGATCCTGGACTTCCTGACGGGCTGCCCCTAGGTAATAAGGGTAAGCAACAAGACCACTGCCACACTGATCCTCAACACTGGGGCCCCTCAGTTGTGTGTGCTTAATCCCCTCCTGTACTCCCTGT
The DNA here is from genome assembly GCF_045679555.1 of Salvelinus alpinus. Taxonomy (NCBI): domain Eukaryota; kingdom Metazoa; phylum Chordata; class Actinopteri; order Salmoniformes; family Salmonidae; genus Salvelinus; species Salvelinus alpinus. The sequence continues at coordinate 21,369,560 of NC_092091.1, forward strand.
TCACCCACGACTGCGTGGCCAAACACGACTCCAACACCATCATTAAGTTTGCTGACGACACAACAGTGGTAGGCCTGATCACCAACAATGATGAGACAGCCTATAGGGAGGAGGTCAGAGATCTGGCAGTGCGGTGCCAGGACAACAACCTCTCCCTCAATGTGAGCAAGACAAAGGAGCTGATCATGGACTACAGGAAAAGGCAGGCCGAACATGCCCCTATTAACATTGACGGGGCTGTAGTGGAGCGGGTCGAGAGTTTCAAGTTCCTTGGTGTCCACATCACCAACAAACTATCATGGTCCAAACACACCAAGACAGTCGGAAAGAGGGCACGACAACATATTTTCACCCTCAGGAGACTGAAAAGATTTGGCATGGGTCCCCAGATCCTCAAAAAGTTCTACAGCTGCACCATCGAGAGCATCCTGACTGGTTGCATCACCGCCTGGTATGGCAACTGCTCGGCATCTGACCTGAAGGTGCTACAGAGTGTAGTGCGTACGGCCCAGTACATCACTGGGGCCAAGCTTCCTGCCATCCAGGACCTATATACTAGGCAGTGTCAGAGGAAGGCCCAAAACATTGTCAAAGATTTCAGTCACCCAAGTCATAGACTGTTCTTTCTGCTTCCACACGGAAAGCGGTATTGGAGCACCAAGTCTAGAACCTAAAGGCTCCTTCACAGCTTCTACCCCCAAGCCATAAGACTACTGAACAATTAATCAAATGGCCACCGGTGTCACGGCCGTCGAAATGAGTAGACCAAGGTGCAGCGTGCATAGAGTTCCACATGTTTTATTCCGATGAAACTCACAAACAAAATAACAAAGTGCAACGAAACGTGAAGCTATGTAGTGCTCGCATAGACAAGATCCCACAATTTAAGGTGGGAAAAAGGGCTGCCTAAGTATGATCCCCAATCAGAGACAACGATAAACAGCTGCCTCTGATTGGGAACCATACTAGGCCAACAAAGAAATAGAAACATAGATTTGTCCACCCACGTCACACTCTGACCTAACCAAATAGAGAATAAAAAGGCTCTCTAAGGTCAGGGCGTGACAACCGGACTATTTACATTGACCCCCCTCCATTTGTTTTGTACACTGCTGCTACTCACTGTTTATTATCTATGCATAGTCACTTCACCCCTAACTACATGTACAAATTACCCTCGACTAACCTGTACCCCCACATTGACTCGGTAGCGGTACCCCCTGTATATAGCCTAGTTATTGTTATTTTATTGTGTTACTTTTTATTATTTTTTACTTTAGTTGATTTGGTAAATATTTTCTTAACACTTTCTTGAACTGCACTGTTGGTTAAGGGCTTGTGAGTCAGCATTTCACGGTAAGGTCTACACCTGTTTTATTCGGCGCTTGTGACAAATAAAGTTATATTTGATATTAATGTACATTTTTTGTGGCATTAGTTTATTTGCCTTGTGATCATGGCCTTAAACACTAAATAAAGTTCTGGCCTTTGCCTTCCCAAATAAATAAAAAATAACTTGGACCTCAGTCATATAAACAAGCCTCTCTTTTGATTCTGCCCGATTCTCTCAGCACTGGTACGTTTATGCCTGGGAATGCTTGTATAAGTCAGACTTGTGTGTGTCTGTGTCTGCCGGTATATGTTCCTGCGTGTGACTTGTCCATGTCTGTGGGTATATGTTCCTGCGTGTGACTTGTCCATGTCTGTGGGTATATGTTCCTGCGTGTGACTTGTCCATGTCTGTGGGTATATGTTCCTGCGTGTGACTTGTCCATGTCTGTGGGTATATGTTCCTGCGTGTGACATGTCCATGTCTGTGGGTATATGTTCCTGCGTGTGACTTGTCCATGTCTGTGGGTATATGTTCCTGCGTGTGACTTGTCCATGTCTGTGGGTATATGTTCCTGCGTGTGACTTGTCCATGTCTGTGGGTATATGTTCCTGCGTGTGACTTGTCCATGTCTGTGGGTATATGTTCCTGCGTGTGACTTGTCCATGTCTGTGGGTATATGTTCCTGCGTGTGACTTGTCCATGTCTGTGGGTATATGTTCCTGCGTGTGACATGTCCATGTCTGTGGGTATATGTTCCTGCGTGTGACATGTCCATGTCTGTGGGTATATGTTCCTGCGTGTGACTTGTCCATGTCTGCGGGTATATGTTCCTGCGTGTGACTTGTCCATGTCTGCGGGTATATGTTCCTGCGTGTGACTTGTCCATGTCTGTGGGTATATGTTCCTGCGTGTGACTTGTCCATGTCTGTGGGTATATGTTCCTGCGTGTGACTTGTCCATGTCTGCGGGTATATGTTCCTGCGTGTGACTTGTGCATGTCTGCGGGTATATGTTCCTGCGTGTGACTTGTCCATGTCTGTGGGTATATGTTCCTGCGTGTGACTTGTCCATGTCTGTGGGTATATGTTCCTGCGTGTGACATGTCCATGTCTGTGGGTATATGTTCCTGCGTGTGACATGTCCATGTCTGTGGGTATATGTTCCTGCGTGTGACTTGTCCATGTCTGTGGGTATATGTTCCTGCGTGTGACTTGTCCATGTCTGTGGGTATATGTTCCTGCGTGTGACATGTCCATGTCTGTGGGTATATGTTCCTGCGTGTGACTTGTCCATGTCTGTGGGTATATGTTCCTGCGTGTGACATGTCCATGTCTGTGGGTATATGTTCCTGCGTGTGACTTGTCCATGTCTGCGGGTATATGTTCCTGCGTGTGACTTGTCCATGTCTGCGGGTATATGTTCCTGCGTGTGACTTGTCCATGTCTGTGGGTATATGTTCCTGCGTGTGACTTGTCCATGTCTGTGGGTATATGTTCCTGCATGTGACTTGTCCATGTCTGCGGGTATATGTTCCTGCGTGTGACTTGTGCATGTCTGCGGGTATATGTTCCTGCGTGTGACTTGTCCATGTCTGTGGGTATATGTTCCTGCGTGTGACTTGTGCATGTCTGCGGGTGTCCCCGCAACTACAGGCGTGTATGAGTATATGTCTATGTGTACTGTAGCTCATTTGACTATATCGGCTATACAGTTGTTGCACAGAACTATAATTATAACTTAAGAGTGGCTTCAATGAGCCAATTATGGACATAAAAATACATCCCATCTGCGTCTCTCGAGGGAAAATGTATTTTGGCCGTTTGCACTATGTCTGTCGTCTGCTGTTGTATAGGCTGAGGTCAGAGGGTGATAAAGAGGCTGCGGAATGCTCAAGTGTTCCAGTGTGTGTCGCTCCACACGGTTCCTGTCTCATGTTCCCCAGGCCTCCTTTTTCCATATCTCACCCTGGGCCAGAAGATCAAGAGAGGGAGCAGAGAGCCCCCCTCACCCTTAGCCTGGAGCTTAAGAAAGGGCTTACCTCACCCACCAGCTAAACCCAGGCCAGACCCAACTACACTCCTGACTTATTACTGTGCAGTGGTATGTTTCAGGCTATGCATCGCAAACTCTTACACAACTTCATCACTGCACATCAACGCAACTGCTTGGTTTTTTGGGTTTGTTTCAGCAATGCTCATTGGGTTGGACAAGCAAGCAACGCTTTTGGGGGAGTTTGTTGAACGAGCCTCTGATCTTGTTTGTCTGTATTTGAAGAGAGAGGGGGAGAGTTGTGTGTGTGTGTGTGTGTGTGTGTGTGTGTGTGTGTGTGTGTGTGTGTGTGTGTGTGTGTGTGTGTGTGTGTGTGTGTGTGTGTGTGTGTGTGTGTGTGTGTGTGTGTGTGTGTGTGTGTGTGTGTGTGTGTTGTGTGTGTGTGAGAGAGAGAGAGAGAGAGAGGGTGAGTGGTGTGTACTACGAAGGGTATCTTTGTTTGTGTGTATAGGCGCGGTGCATGTGTACATAGTGTGTGTTTTGGTGATTCCGGCAGGGGTCTCCCAGAACGTGACCTTGCTGTGTGTGTATAGGTGTGTGAATGGAGCGGATCCCTGGACCCTGGCTGCTGACATTAGAAGCCATAGTGAGTGACGCTCCACATAAAGAGCTGGGATAGAGATCTGCAGAGGTAGCAGGCAGTATCTCTGCTGAGCCAGCAACAAGAACAAGACAGGCAGGCCATGAGGCAGGGCTCCCCAAAGCTCTCTGTCACCACAGGCAAGCCTACAGAACACTAAGTTAAAAACACGCTTCACATCTCATTAAGCAGCACTGCTTTGACATCTGGCCCAAACTACACCACACACTAACAGAAATGTTTCACATGTTCCCTTCCCTTAATGTTCCCATCAGAGATAAGAAATGTACACTTTTTTTCTCCACAGAGATCTGTTGTTTTGAATTGAATTGGCTTGAGAATTCCAGAGATTTGTGAGGAAAGGAATTGGCTGTGAGAAAAAGTCAGCTTTAATAATCCATGTCATAGCCTATCAGTTTGTTTATCTATGAATTGATTTATGATGATTGACATATGATTGAAATTCTTTAGAGAGACGTATGTTTTAATTGACAATTTAACATTGCCCAGACAACAATCAAAATGATGTTAGCTACTGACTCTGCTGCCCTTCTTCCAGACCCTGCTATTATCATGACAATCACAACATTTCCATCCCTCATAACATATTATATTTGATATTTATTTGATTAGACAGAGTTGCTTGAGCATGAACATGACTATGAATCCACATCTTGGGCTCTATTTTCGCCATGCGTTTGGTTGGTCTTAAATATCCTCATCAACGCTGCCTGAAATGAGCACTTTGGATCATATTTTTTAGGACACACCTCAAATATTTCCACCCCCACATCTCAGCACAAGCGAGCTGATATAAGACAGGTAAATTGCCGAACATGGCATTAGGGCTGGAAAATGCCAGTGCGCCAGTTTTTACATGACGCTATTGTAAGCGCCGCGCTTACAATAGCGTCAAGGCTTGTAATTTTACTGTGTAACCAATCTGTGTTTTATATGACTAATTTCACTGGTTTTACATGCCGTCTCCTGTGGGCCCATGTAGGTGTTGATGGCATAGGATGGAGTCGCCAGGGCATCTGGGTGGCACATGACCCTCCAGCGGTGCGTGTCTGCGGCCCGGTGCCTGGTGCTTGCCCGTTGTGGCCCACCTGTGTTTATGAGAGTAGGATAGCATGGCTGCAGTTATTGTTGAAATTACATGCCCAGCACCTTGCACCCGCATGTGTGTTGGTGTCTATACATGTAGTCTGTGCACATGTCAGTACTCTTGGAGTACAGAGGACAGCCTCCTCGGTGCAGGATGAGAAAAAGCTGCAGTGAGCACGGCGCTGCTCTGTCGTCACTAGTTACCACAATCACAAAGCCATAATGGCTAAACCCGCCCAATTCTACAATTTCTCTTCTTAAAATCTGATTTTAAACCTATCCCTAATCTTAAACCTAACCACACTGTTAACCTTATGCCTAACCGTAACCTTAAACTATTAAGACCAAAAAACAAAACAAAAAATTAATGAATTTTTAAGATATACTCTTAGAAAAAAGGGTTCCGAATATGTCCCCATAGGAACTCTTTTTGGTTCCAGGTAGAACCCATTTTTGTTCCAGGTAAAACCATTCTGGGTTCCATGTAGAACCGTCTTTGGAAAGGGTTCTACATTGAACCCAAAAGGTTTCTACCTGTAACCAAAAAAGGTTATTCAAAGTGTTCTCCTATTGGAACAGCTGAAGAACCCTTTTAAGTTCTAGATAGTACCTTTTTTCTAAGAGGGGATATGTGACGCACACAAATATGTATGGTCGTATTTTGTATGTTTAGTTGATCTTTTATGGAGACATCCCTTGTATGATTTTCTAGGCCTCCCAGGTATTTGCATCGAAAGTCTGCTGTCCCCACTTGCTTCAAGAGGTCCACCATTGTTCCTGTATCCAAGAAAGCTAAGATAACTGAACTTAATGACTATTGCCCCGTAGCACTCACTTCTGTCATCATGAAGTGCTTTGAGAGGCTAGTTAAGGATCATTTCACCTCTCCCTTACCTGACACCCTAGACCCACTTCAATTTGCATACCGCCCCAATAGAGCCACAGACGATGCAATCGCCATCACACTGCAAACTGCCCTATCCCATCTGGACAAGAGGAATACCTATTTAAGAATGCTGTTGACTACAGCTCAGCCTTCAAGACTACAGTACCCTCCAAGCCCTGGGTCTGTGTCTGAACCCCACCCTGTGCAACTGGGTCCTCGACTTCCTGACGGGCCGCCCCCCAAGGTGGGGAAGGTAGGAAACAACACCTCCACTACGCTGATCCTCTACACAGGGGCCCCACAAGGGTGTGTGCTCAGCCCCCTCCTGTACTCCCTGTTCTCCCATGACTGCGTGGCCATGCACACCTCCAACTCAGTCATCAAGTTTGCAGAAGACACAACAGTAGTAGGCCTGATTACCAACAATGACGAGACAGCTTACAGGGAGGAGGTGAGGGCCCTGGCAGAGCTGTGCCAGGAAAATAACCTCTCCCTCAACGTCAACAAAACAAAGGAGTTGATCGTGGACTTTAGGAGACAGCAGAGGGAGCATGCCCCCATCCACATCGACGGGACCGCAGTGGAGAAGGTGAAAAGCTTAAAGTTCCTCAACGTACACATAACTAACAATCTGAAATGGTCCACCCACACAGACAGTGTGGTGAAGAAGGCGCAACAGCGCCTCTTCAATCTCAGGAGGCTGAAGACATTTGGCTTGGTCCCTAAGACCCTCACAAACTTTTACGGATGCACCATTGAGAGCATCCCGTCGAGCTGTATCACCGCCTGGTACTGCAACTGCACCGCCCGCAACCGCAGGGCTCTCCAGAGGGTGATGCAGTCTGCCCAACGCATCACTGGGGGCACACTGCCTGCCCTCTACAGCACCCAATGTCATCAAAGGAAGGCCAAAAAGATCATCAAGGACATCAACCACTCGAGCCACGGCCTGTTCACCCCGCTATCATCCAGAAGGCCAGGTCAGTACAAGTGCGTCAAAGCTGGGACCGAGAGACTGAAAAGCAGCTTCTATCTCCAGGCTATCAGACTGTTAAATAGCCATCATTAGCTGGCTACCAACCGGTTACTCAACCCTGCACCTTAGAGGCTGCTGTCCTATATACATAGACATGGAATCACTGGTCACTTTAATAATGGAACACTAGTCACTTTAATAATGTTTACATACTGTTTCACTCATCTCATATGTACATATGTATTGGGGCGGCAGGTAGCCTAGTAGTTAGAGCATTGTGCCAGTAATCGAAAGGTTGCTGGATTGAATCCCCGAGCTGACAAGGTAAAAATCTGTCATTCTGCCCCTGAACAAGGCAGTTAACCCACTGTTCCCTGGTAGGCCGTCATTGTAAATAAGAATTTGTTCTTAAAACCTCTTGAAGCTAGGGGGCAGAATTTTTATATTTGGGAAAAAAACGTTCCCAAGGTAAACGGACTATTTCTCAGGCTCAGATATTAGAATATGCATATAATTGACAGATTAGGATAGAAAACACTCTAAAGTTTCCAAAACTGTCAAAATATTGTCTGTGAGTATAACATAACTGATTTTGCAGGCGATAACCTGAGGAACTCCAACCCGGAAGTGCTTAAAAAAAAAAATCCTTGTTCCATTGCTTGCCCCTCCTCCATTTAAAGGTGTATCAACCAGATTTCTTTTCCAATGGCTTCCTCAGGCTGTGACCAGGCTTTAGACATAGTTTCAGGCTTTTATTTTGAAAAATGAGCGAGATTTATCAAAATGCGTCAGTGGATGACCAGGTGTCCTTTGATTGGTTCCTGCGCAGGTGAGATTTGGCTCGACATTTTCTATCTCTGTAGAATTGAACAGTTTACCGTCTGGTTGAAATATGATATAATATATTTTTAGTATTATTTTTGAGTTTGGCGCGCTGCCAATTCAGCGGTTGTTTACGAAAATGATCCTGTAAAAGGGATCCGTGCGGCAAGAAGTTAACTGACTTGCCTAGTTAAATAAAGGTTAAATAAAATAAAACAATATATACGGTATTCTACTGTATTATATTCAATGCCACTCTGACATTGCTCGTCCTAATATTTATATATTTTTAAATTCCATTATTTTACTTTTAGATTTGTGTGTATTGTTGTGAATTGTTAGATACTACTGCACTGTTGGAGCAAGAAATATAAGTATATTTCTCCACCGGCAATAACATCTGCTAAATATGTGCATGTGACCAATAACATTTAATTTGATTTTGATTTGATATAACGTAATGTAGCCTCTTACGGTACAATTGATGGTTTTACATGCCAAATAGCTTTTGTTGCTTGACGCTAAATACTACTGATTGAATAGCCTCAGGATATATGCACTATTCATTTGACTATTAGTGAAACGTAATTGGTGAATGTGTTTGAATGTGATTATGTATGGAGATAGCTGTTTGAACTTGAGACCTTTATTTTTTATAAAATACTTAATACTACAATGCAGTTGTAATGTATAATTGATTTTGGCAGCATAAAAAATGATCAAAAAAAGAAAACTCTATTTTAATCAATCTTGGAGAAAGCCTAATACTGAACACTACTAACTTTTCTCCGTCTAATCATCCCACCCTGTTAATTCAGGTCTATTTCCTGCTGACCACGTCTCAGTCTGGCCGCAGACAGTGGAAGGAACAATGGTGTGTCAGAGCCGGGCCGGCCTGCTGGAATGCCCTCTGTGTAAACACTGGCATTATCTTCATGAGCTCATCCTTTCCTAGGGATTTATTTTTATTTTTAATTTAACCTTTATTTAACTAGGCAAGTCAGTTAAGAACAAATTCTTATTTACAATGACTGTCTACTCCGGCCAAACCCAGACGACACTGGGCCAATCGTGCGCCGCCCTACGGGACTCCCAATCACGGCAAGATGTGATACAGCCTGGATTCGAACCATGTACTATAGTGATGCCTCTTGCACTGAGATGCAGTGCCTTAGAGCGCTGAGATGCAGTGCCTTAGACCGCTGAGATGCAGTGCCTTAGAGCGCTGGGATGGACTGGACTAGAGCAGCTTTCACTATTGCTACATAACACTACAGACAACCTCAGCACCAAACCCAGCCACACCCGTACTGTTGAGGAGAGCTAAGTGAATGGTTCCCCTCTCACAGCTAGAATAATACATTCAGTACGTCATTCTTACACTATGCACAGTGGATGTGCTCATACTAACACAACACAAAATGATGATGATGAATAATGTTTTGATTATATTAATATTGATTGCGAGCACTAGCATGGGAGATCTACATTATACATCATTTTGATGAGTGGAGATATTTCTCCAATCTCTACTTGTCACATTTGAAGACTCTCCAGTAGTATTTGACTACACACCTCATAACTAATCAACTGCAGTGGTAGAACACCAGTGAGGAGGCCCTCAGGAAATACTTCTATCAAATCTGTGTTTTCGAATGGGTCATTGAACGTAATAGTTTCCATACAGCATCAGCCCTGAAGAATTGTTTTCCATGGATGAGAACCAAAAGATTAAGATGTGATGTGAGTGAGTGAGCTGCTTTAAGTGTACGGTGTTCTACCAGACTGCCACCACAGCACACTCACTCACTTTCAATTCTTGTTGCCTTTTAAAAAATAAAGGAAAAGCATTGCACTTGAAGAGCGACAACTACCTAAAGATTTTATAACATAGTTCGCACCAAACATTTAAATTCTTTATTTTGGATTGTGCTCTCTAAAATGAATCAATGCCTAACATCACAAACATATTTTCAGACATCACAACATTATTTGATAACCACAATGATGTGGCAAAGTATGGTTTGTTCAATCAAATAGTTTTGTTGGATTTTGCTTGACGGTGTCTGTTGTTGTTGTTGACAGAGTCTGTTCTTGAACTAGTATCAACAGTGATTTGACAAGGACAAGGTGATTAAACTAGCTTTAACAGAAAATACATGGTTGTGTTAATTAGTTTATAGCTTAAATCTGACAGTCATGTAGTTTTGCTATGAGCATGGCCTGACTTTGTTTACTTGCCAAGTAAACCCATTCCCAGAACATTTAAATCTGTACCAGTATAATGTCAGTAATGTTTAAGTGCTGTTAAAAGAAACCGCTGGCAAAATTAGAACCTTTTAACCTTTTTAGAGAAAACCGTTAATACTTCCGAACCGCTCATACTTTCAACCCGACAATATTGTATGGACAGACAGCAGGTCATGTTAGATTAGGTCGAGATCCTAACAGGGGAGTGATTGTGTCCAGGGTCTATGCCACATGTGTATACACAAGTCCTCTAAGTTTGTGAAAGCCCTATGTGTCTGGGCGTCACTGACTTACTCCCTAATTCACACTCAGGTCGGTGTGCTTGTTTGAAGAAACAGCATAGACATTGAGCCAACACAGAATCTCTCAGTGTAGAGGTGGATACATTCACTGATATGTCCGGGGTTTTCTTGATCAGGAAAAAAATCTATAATTCAGTTTTTCCTTTTGTCCCATCAAACTCACTAGCCTGTTTTCATAGCAGAGGTGTGAAATGTGTTCTCAATGTATTATTTTCAATCCAATTCAGCCTACGGATTATGGATTGTGTTGTGGGTATAAAAAACGAAGTGGATGGAAAACAAAATAGTGAACTCGTTCACAGGGAGGACAGTGAGAGGGAGAGAAGGAAACAGGACATGACAGGGCAGAGCCGAATACGTCTTTCCACTCTAGTGTTTTTATTTGAGCCGATTGCGTCTCACAGGAAATGCCCTCCAATGTTTCCACAAGTAGATCTTCTAGTAACAGCAGCCTGCTAATAAGACATTGGTACATTAAGTACTGCCAAGTAGAACAACCCTAATCAAATCAAAAATCTAAATTTATTCACCTTCTTCGTAAACAACAGGTGTGGACTAACAGTGAAATGCTTACCCTTCCCAACAATGCAGATAGAAAGAAAATAGAGAAATAATAGAAAAGTAAAACAAGTAATAATCATAAGTCATAATAAATACACAGTGAGTAATGATAACTTGGCTATGTACAAGGGGCACCAGTACTGAGTCGATGTGCAGGGGTACAAGGTAATTGAGGTAGATATGCACATTTAACAAGGAATAAAGTGACAGATAATAAACAGTAGCAGCAGCGTATGTGAGTCAAAAAAGTTCACTATTTAACTAACTATTTAGAAGTCTTATAACTCAGGTGTAGAAGCCGTTATTGTCCTGTTGGTTCCGGACTTGGTGCATCAGTACCTCTTGCTGTGCATCAGTACCTCTTGCTGTATGGTAGCAGAGAGAACAGTTTATGACTTGGGTGGCTGGAGCCATTGACCATTTTTAGGGCCTTCCCCTGACACCGCTTGGTATAGAGGTCCTGGATGGCAGGGAGCTCGGCCCCAGTGATGTACTGGGCTGTACGCACTACCCTCTGTTGCGCCTTGCAGTCGGATGCAAAGCAGTTGCCATACCAAGCGGGGATGCAGCCAGTCAATATGCTCTCAATGGTGCAGCTGTAGAACTTTGATGATCTGAGGGCCCATGCCAAATCATTTCAGCCTCCTGAGGGGGAAGAGGCGTTGTCGTACCCGCTTCACGACCTTGTTGGTGTGTGTGGACCATGATAGATACTTACTAATGTGGACACCAAGGAACTTGACACTCTCAACCCGCTACACTACAGTCCCGTCGATGTGAATGTATGCGTGCCAAGCACTCCGTTTCCTGTAGTCCACAATCAGCTCCTTTGTCTTGCTGACGTTGAGAGAGAGGTTGTTGTCCTGGCACCACACTGCCAGGTCTCTGACCTCCTCCCTATAGGTTGTCTCATCATCGTCAGTAATCAGGCCTACCACGTCATGTCGTCTGCAAACATAATGATGGTGTTGGAGTCGTGTGTGCCCACACAGTCTTTTGTGAACAAGGAGTACAGGAGGGGACTCATCATTCAACCCTGAGGGGCCCCCGTGTTGAGGGTCAGCATGGCGAATATACTGTTGCCTACCCTCACTGTCTAGGATCCAGTTGCAGAGGGAGATTTTCAATCCCAGGGTCCTTAGCTTAGTGATGAGCTTGGAGGGCACTATGGTGTTGAACTCTGTAGTCAATGAACAGCATTCTCACATAGGTGTTTCTCTTGTCCAGGTGGGAAAGGCCAGTGTGGAGTGCAATAGAGATTGCGTCATCTGTGGAACTGATGGGGCGGTTTGCGAATTGGAGTGGGTCCAGTGTGTTTGGGATGATGGTGTTGATGTGAGCCATGACCAGCCTTTCAAAGCATTTCTTGGCTGGAGATGTGACTGCTACGGGGCAATTTAGACAGGTTACCTTGGCATTCTTGGGCATGGGGACTATGGTGGTCTTCTTGAAACATGTAGTTATTACAGACTGGGTCAGGGAGAGGTTGAAAATGTCAGTGAAGACACTTGGCAGCTGGTCAGCGCATGCTTTGAGTACGGTCCTAGTAATCCATCTGCCTTGTGAATGTTAACCTGTTTAAAGGTCTTACTCACATCGGCTACAGAGAGTGTGATCACATTGTCGTCCAAACAGCTGGTGCTCTCATGCATGGTTCAGTGTTGCTTGCCTTGAAGTGAGCAACAAGGCATTTAGCTCCTCTGGTAGGCTCGCGTCACTGGGCAGCTTGCGGCTCAGTTTCCCTTTGTAATCCGTGATAGTTTGGAAACCCTGCCACATCTGACGAGCGTCAGAGATGGTGTATTAGGATTCGATCTTAGTAATGTATTGACGCTTTGCTTATTTGATGGTTTGTCGGAGGGCGTAGAGAGATTACTTATAAGCGTCTGGATTAGTGTCCTGCTCCTTGAAAGCGGCTGCTCTAGCTCAGTGCGAATGTTGCCTGTAATCCATGGCTTCTGGCTGGGATATGTACGTACAGTCACTGTGAGGACGACGATGCACTTATTAATGTAGGCGGTGACTGATGTGGTAAACTGTAGCTTAGCATTCACTTCATCAGACCACTTCTGTATTGACCAAGTCACTCGTACTTCCTGCTTTAGTTTTTTCTTGTAAGCAGGAATCAGGAGGATAGAATTAGGCGAGCAATACCTCAAGACTTTAATATTAGACATCGCGCACCAGCTGTTATTGACAAATAGACACACACCCTCACCCCTCGTCTTACCAGTTGTAGCTTCTCTGTCCTGCCTGTGCAAGGAAAATCCTGCCAGCTCTATATTATCCGTGTCATCGTTCAGCCACGACTCGGTGAAACATAAGATATTACAGTTTTTATTGTCCCTTTGGTAGGATAATCTTGATCATATATCATCCATTTTATTTTCCAGTGATTGCACGTTGGCCAATAGAATGGATGGCGGTGCGGGTTTACTCACTTGCCAAACAAATTCTCAGAAGGCAGCCGAACCTCCGCCCTCTTTTTCTCCGTCTTTTCTTTACGCAAATGACGGGGATTTGGGCCTGTTCCCGAGAAAGCCGTATATCCTTTATCCTATCCGGACTCGTTAAAGAAAAAAATGTCTTCCAGTTCGAGGTGAGTAATCGCTGTTCTGATGTTATAAGAGAAGGTAGCAGCAACATTATGTATAAAATAAGAAAACAATGATTGACAAACAACGCAAAAAACTAATAAAATAACACAGTTGGTTAGGAGCACGTAAAATTTCAGCCATCCACTCCAGCGCCATTCTACGATATCATCACTGGTCCTGAATAGTGATCCCATAAACATTTTATCACCACCATTAATCATTCATGATGACTCCTCAGATTGTTGAAGCTGGTTGAGAGAATGGCAAGAGTGTGTAGAGCTGTCATCAAGGCAAAGGGTGTCTACTTTAAAGAATCTCAAATATAACATATATTTTCATTTGTTTATCACTTTTTGGGTTACTACATGATTCCATGTGTTATTTCATAGTTTTGATGTCTTCACTATAATTAGAAAAATAAAATAGTAAAAATAAAGAAAAACCCTTGAATAAGTAGGTGTGTCCAAACTTTTGACTGGTACTGTACATTATCCATGTCCTTGTTCAGCCACGACTCCAGAAATATATGATATTTACAGTTCTTCACACCCCGTTGATAGGATAGTCTTGAACAGAGCTTGTCCAGTTTGTTCTCCAGTAATTGTACGTTCGCCAACAGAACAGAGGGTAGAGGCCATTTTCTCTTTCAAGTCCTGGGATTAGGGCATGGTCCGGGGTTGAGCTGTATGTCCTGTGCCTCCGACTCGTTGAAGTCTAAATCTTCATCCATATCGAGGTTAGTGATCGCTGTTCTGATATCCAGATGCTTTTTTCGAACATAGGAAACGATGGTGGAAACATTATGTGCAAAAAAAAAACACAAAACAGCAGAGTTGGTCAGGAGCCCGTAAAACGGCTACTATACATTGCAGCGCCATTATTGTAATATCACCACTGGTCCTCAATAGTGATCCCAGAACCATAACCATTTTATCGCCACTCTTAATCATTTATGATGACCCCTCGGGTTGTTGAAGTGGGGCTCACTTGTTTGGAAATGTTTGTTTCAGATTATTTGAGTTTTTTGCACTTCATGGTGACATGAATTCTGCTGTGGCACAGTGACTCAAAAACCACTTCAAACCACAAGCAGCTGATCTGCCATATGATGTGTGGTTACTAAAGAATGGACATGACTGAGTTTTTGTAAGATGTCCAAAGGTTTAATCCCTTTGTCTCTTCATCAACAGAGTGATGGTGATCTGTCAAATCTGTCCAAATGTTTGATGTCTCTTTCCTAGTCACACAAAGGATGTCTTCGTCTTATAAGTGATTGTTAGTGGTGATAGTACTGGTATTGGAGTGACTGTTTATATGTAGACTATGTGCACCAGTGAGCCCCTGGCCTGCTGTGACACTGTTCGTAATAAACATGGAATGACCGATAGTGATCTGAGCGGGGGGCTCGATCGTCAGGGCAACAATGGCCAGGCCAGAGGAAGCATGAGCATGCGGTTGGCTGGGTGACCTGTGCTGTCTCAGGCTGTGTTGCTTTAGTGGCCAGCAGAATGGAACCTTTAAATCCTAGTTAATCTGCACTAGGAATGGGAGAGCAGGGGAACAGCGGGAGCTGAGCTCTCTAGTCCTCTATGCCACTATCTGATCATCAGTGTTGTGCTCTTCTGACTGCGGCCCACAGAGGCATTAACATCCTGTTTATACTAGCACAGGCAGAGTGAGAGAGAGGCTGCATGTGGGGAGAACAAGGGATGGGGGGACCTAAGAGGAGGGAGAGGGAATGGGGAAGAGGAGACGAAAAAGAGGAAGGTGGGAGGACATGTGATGAAAGAGAAAGCGACAAAGAGAGAGAGATGAGATAGCACTCTATTCTTCATACAGGAGGAGTATGAAGGATTTAAAAAGTTACAGATAAAAATGAGAGAACATGTATTTGTTTGTTTTGTGTGAGAAGAGATGCATCATTTCCACCAGTAAGTGATACAATTGTGGAACAACATTATGGGAGAATGCATGCAATGGTAGTGGGAGCTATGACGTTGAGAGGTCTCGTATAAAAGGGCATGCAAAGAAGACAGGTACAAATTGAACCTAATTACAACTGTGCTCTGCAGCCAATTATCTCTGTATCTAAGTACAGCCCACAGACAATAAATATTGTACAGAGTCCATCAAAGATGTAGGTCTACACTTCCCATACAGCCTAGATGGAGTTTAAGGTGCTGTTGTGTAAACGTTATTTTGGATCTTGCACCTTTGTCTCTCTGTGTTGAGACTGTATTGCCCCCTTGTGGGGTGATGTCGACATTCACATTTTCTGCCCGTCACAGGATTGCACAACTAACGTGCCTTTTTTCCAAAGCCAGAATGCAAGTCAAACAGAAGAAGGAACATGATTATAAATCAAAGCTTGCTACAATAATAGGTTTCACACTAGAGTTGTTGTATAATCCTGTCCATGACTTTGTTTTGGAAAATATAAATCAGTTTAGAATCCAAGTTTTGCTTTTGGAGAGAAATATGTTCCAATAGAGATGACATCTGACGGCTTGGTTCAGTTTATTTGTTTTTGTAGGAGTCATTCACAACCGCAGACTATGACTATACAAACAGGATGTGTTGAAATCAAGTTGACAGATCACACCATAGTCTGCCAGAAGATAAAGGTTCATGTGATGACTGGAGGTCTGGATGAAACCTAATCAAATCAAATTGTATTTGTCACATGTCTCCTTACAGTGAAATGCTTACTTAGAAGCCCTTAACCAACAATGCAGTTTTAAGAAAATACCTAAAGAAGTAACAAATAAAAGTAACAAATAATTATAGAGCCGCAGTAAAATAACAATTGCGAGGCTATATACAGGGGGTACCGGCACCGAGTCAGTGCGGGGCACTGCTTAGTCGAGGTAATTGAGGTAATATGTACATGTAGGTAGAGTTATTAATGTGACTATGCATAGATAATAACAGAGAATAGCAGCAGCGTAAAAGAGGGGGGGGGGGGGGCAATGCAAATAGTCTGGGTAGCCATTTGATTAGTGGTTCAGGAGTCTTATGGCTTGGGGGTAGAAGCTGTTTAGAAGCCTCTTGGACCTAGACTTGGCGCTCCGGTACTGCTTGCTGTGCGGGAGCAGAGAGAACAGTCTATGACTAGGGTGGCTGGAATCTGACAATTTTTAGGGCCTTCTCCTGACACCACCTGGTATAGAAGTCCTGGAAGGAAGGAAGCTTGCCCCTAAAATGTACTGGGCCGTACGCACTACCCTCTGTAGTACCTTGCGGTCGGAGGCCGAGCAGTTGCCATACCAGGCAGTGATGCAACCCGTCAGGATGCTCTCGATGGTGCAGCTGTAGAACCTTTTGAGGGTCTGAGGACCCATGCCAAATCTTTTTAGTCTACTGAGGGGGAATAGGTTTTGTTGTGGCCTCTTCACGACTGTCTTGGTGTGCTTGGACCATGTTAGTTTGTTGGTGATGTGGAAGCCAAGAAACTTGAAGCTCTCAACCTGCTCCACTACAGCCCCGTTGATGAGAATAGGGTCATGCTCTGTCCTCCTTTTCTTGTAGTCCACAATTATCTCCTTTGTCTTGATCACGTTGAGGGAGAGGTTGTTGTCCTTGCACAACACGGTCAGGTCTCTGACTTCCTCCCTATAGGCTGTCTCGTCGTTGTCGGTGATCAGGCCTACCAATGTTGTGTCATCGGCAAACTTAACGATGGCCATGCAGTCATGAGTGAACAGGGAGTACAGGAGAGAACTGAGCATGCACCCCTGAGGTGCCCCCGTGTTGAGGATCAGCATGGCGGATGTGTTGTTACCTACCCTTACCACCTGAGGGTGGCCCGTCAGGAAGTCCAGGATCCAGTTGCAGAGGGAGGTGTTTAGTACCAGGGTCCTTAGCTTAGTCATGAGCTTTGTGGGCACTATGGTGTTGAACGCTGAGCTGTAGTCAATGAATAGCATTCTCACATAGGTGTTCCTTTTGTCCAGGTGTGAAAGGGCAGTGTGGAATGCAATAGAGATTCCATCATCTGTAGATCTGTTGGGGCGGTATGCAAATTGGACTGGGTCTAGGGTTTCTGGGATAATGGTGTTGATGTGAGCCATGACCAGCCTTTCAAAGCACTTCATGGCTACAGCAGTGAGTGCTATGAGTCGATAGTCATTTAGGCAGGTTACCCTGTGGTCTGACACTGCATGTGGCCATTGTATAGTGGCACCACATTTTGTTTTGTCTCATTGATCTGTAATTTTTGATACATGTACCCATATAGAACATGCAGAATTGACCCTTTGCTAAGCCACGCCCCAGAAATTTGGGTAACCAATGGATAGCAACCATCTCTAACCAAGCTCGTGTCCAACGTCCTCGGACAAGCTTTCGTTTCAAAAGCATGGAAGCCAATGGGTCCACAGATAGCCCTATACACTACATGGCTATAGCCTCTACTCTTCTGGGAAGACATTCCACTAGATGTTGGAACATTGCTGCAGGGACTTGCTTCCATTCAGCCACAAGAGGATTAGTGAGGTCAGGCACTAATGTTGAGCAATTAGGCCTGGTTCGCAATCTGCGTTCCAGTTCATCCTAAAGGTGTTCGATGGGGTTGAGGTCAGGGCTCTGTGCAGGCCAATTTGACGAAATGACTTGTTGAAAATGTGGCATCCTATGACGGTGCCACGTTGAAAGTCACAGAGTACAGGCCATTCTACTGCCAATGTTTGTCTATGGAGATTGCATGGCTGTGTCCTCCATTTTATACACCTGTCAGCAACAGATGTGGCTGAAATAGCCTAATCCACTAATTTGAAGGGGTGTCCACATACTAGTGTATATATACAGTATATATATATATATGTGTATTCATACCCCTTGACTTATTCCTTGAGTTACAGCCTGAATTCAAAATGGATTAAATATATATTTTAAAAAATCTCACCCATCTACACACAATACCCGATAATGACAAAGACATATCTCAGTTACAAAATTATTCACACCCCAGAATCAATACTTTGTAGAAGCACCTTTGGCAACGATTACAGCTGTGAGTTTTTCTGGGTAAGTCTCTAAGAGCTTTCTAGACCTGAATTGTGTAACATTTTCCCATTATTCTTTTCAAAATTCTTCAAATTGGTTGTTGATCATTGCTAGACAACCATTTTCAGGCCTTGCCATAGATTTTCAGGTAGATTTATGTCAAAACTGTAACTCAGACATTCACTGTCTTCTTGGTAAGCAACTCCAGTATAGATTTTGCCTTGTGTTTTCGGTTATTGTCCTGCTGAAAGGTGAATTAATTTCCCAGTGTCTGGTGGAAAGCAGACTGAACCAGGTTTTCCTCTAGGATTTTACCTGGGCTTAGCTCCATTCCGTTTATTTTGTATCCTGAAAGACTCCCCAGTCCTTAACGATTACAAGCATACATTGCCCCAAACAGAACACTTTGTGTTCTGGACAAAAAGTTAATTGCTTTGCCACATTTTTTTGCAGTATTACTTTAGTGAGTGCCTTGTTGCAAACAGGATGCATGTTTTGGAATATTTTTTATTCTGTACATGCTTCCATCTTTTCACTCTGTCAATTAGGTTAGTATTGTGGAGTAATTACAGTACGATGTTGCTGATCCATCCTCAGTTTTCTCATATCACAGCCATCAAACTCTGTAACTGTGTTAAAATCACCATTGGCCTCATGGTGAAATCCTTGAGCGGTTTCCTTCCTCTCCGGCAACTGAGTTAGGAAGGACACCTGTATCTTTGTAGTGACTGGGTGTATTGATACACCATTCAAAGTGTAATTTATAACTTCCCCATGCTCAAAGGGGTGTTTAATGTCTGCTGTTTTTTTTACCCATCTACCAATAGGTATCCTTCATTGCGAGGCATTGGAAAACCTCCCTGGTCTTTGTGGTTGAATCTGTTTGAAATTCACTGCACGACTGAGGGACATAACAGATAATTGTATGTGTGGGGTACACAGATGAAGTAGTCATTCAAAAATAATGTTAAACACTACTGCATGCTGGCTGAATCCATGCAATTTATTATGTGATTTAAACACATTTTTTCTCCTGAACTTATTTAGGATGCCAAAACAAAGGGCTTGAATACTTAGTGACTCAAGACATTCAAACTTTTCATTTTTTATTAATTTGTAAACATTTAGAAAAACATAATTCCACTTTGACATTATGGGTATTGTTTGTAGGCCAGTGACAAAAAAATCTCAATTTAATAATTTTTTAAATTCAGGCTGTGTGGAATGTGGAAAAAGTCAAAGGGTGTGAATACTTTCTGAAGACACTGTACATATAACTACAAAGTTGACATTACAAGTTAGCTCTTCATCGCTACGAATTCTCTAATGCCTCGCCTCCTCCATTGGGCTCCTGAGTGGCGCAGCGGTCTAAGGCACTGCATCTCAGTGCTAGATGCATCATTACAGATCCTGGTTCAATTCCAGGCTGTATCACAACTGGCTGTGATTGGGAGACCCATAGGGGGGCGCACAATTGGCTCAGTGTCGTTAGGGTTTGGCCAGGGTAGGCCGTCATTGTAAATAAGAATTTGTTCTTAACTGACTTGCTTGATTGAATAAAAAATAATTTGATAAAGCTGAAGAATCACCAGGCATAATCTGACCCACACAAGGTCCTCCCATCCCTCAGGAAGCAGCTGACATGCTCTCCCAGGGGACAGTGGCACGCTTCACAGGACAGGCACCCTGTGTGCCACTGCTGGTCTGTGCACACTTGTAGCACCATAGGGTCTCTGATAGGCTCTCCACAGCCAACACTGGGCCATGCTGCCCCCTGTGGACATGACTCCTCACTGCACCCTGGTTCTACTGGAATTACTGGTGTCAAACAGACTGGACTGAAAATGACCTTTGTGTAACACCACCACCACATCGTTTGAATATTTGAATTTTCTAAATAAAAACAAATGTTTTAGTCTTAGCATCATCTCATAGGTATTAAGTTTACAAGTTTGATCCAGAAAAATGTTTTATATAATAATTTAGTAAATAAAGAAAATGCTTAATTTGTTATACTCAACAGAGGTCATATAGAGTTCATTGTAAATATTTGTATTACATTTTTTTTTCACCTTTATTTAACCAGGTAGGCTAGTTGAGAACAAGTTCTCATTTGCAACTGCGACCTGGCCAAGATAAAGCAAAGCAATTCGACATATACAACAACACAGAGTTACACATGGAATAAACAAAAACATACAGTCAATAATACAGTAGAAAAAAAGAAAACTAAAAGTCTATATACAGTGAGTATATGAATATGAAAGGAACACTTTCAGAGAACATGTTATGGTGTTGTAAATTATGATGTTATAGTATCAGACATATTTACCTGCATTTTTGTGTTCCTCCATGGTTTTCTTCTGTAACAATCAGGGTGTATTCTGACAGGACATCAACCGTCCCCAGTGAGAGGAATTCTGTCTGAGCTGGATTCAGTAGGTTCTCTTCCAACAATGGTCCATCACAAAGTATGTCGCTGCAAGAGTGTCTTGGAGCAACACTCGAGTCCTCTCACTTTTATAGAGGTATGCAATGCCACTACAACCCCCACGTTGACACACACACACACACACACACACACACACACACACACACACACACACACACACACACACACACACACACACACACACACACACACACACACACACACACACACACACACACACACACACACACACACACACACACACACACACACATACTTTTCAAAGCAATCTATTAAATTAACTTTCAACAAACACCCTTCCTCCCTAATAGTGAAACAATGCAACAGTTCCCTCCCCTTGGGTTATTAAAATCAGACCTAATTTGCGCTGGGCTCTGAGTAGAGGTGGTTGGTGGCACAGATGGGCTGAGTTGGGGGAGGGAAGTATGGGGGAATCCATACCACAGATAACATTGACATCAGTACCACCCAACCAGGGTTGGGCTCAATTCCATTTCAATTCCAGTCAATTCAGGAAGTACAATGATATTAAAATTCAAATGATCCTCAATGCTTTTCAATTAGGACATTTTGGAATTGGAATTTGGTTTAATTTCTGATTTGACTGTCATTTTAATGGAATCGACCCCAACCTTGCTGTGTACTGATGAAAATTCAAGTCTTTGTTTTACATTTTTTCACTATTCATTCACTTCCATTTGATCATTATGATTTTTCCAGCTGGGTTTGCACCATAACTAAAATGTCTACTTTTCTTTTTGGATATAAGTATTGATTTTTTGAATGAGGTTTACTGAAACCTTTGTCTCTTCCATCAAGGGCCAACAGTTTTCCAGGAGTTTTTCCGAGCCATTTGACTTGTCTGGGTAAAACCCTACAGGTACGTATATAACCTTCAAACCTCAAAGGTTGACGTTTATTGTCATGAATATTACCCTGGAGGCAGAACCGAGCGATTTCCGCTAGATGAGCCAGCTGCAAAGTAAAAATTGGCTATATATAAAAAATCATGAAAACAAAAATGTACTTTTTGGTCTTAATTTTGGGTTATGATGAGGCATTGGCGTTAGCAGTGTGGTTTAAGGTTAGAGTTAGGTTTAAAATCAGATTTTATGACTTTGTGGCTGTGCTAGCTAGTGACCACTCTGTAGAGCTGCCTCCAGTCTCCAGATTTAGGTATAGGCGACATGGGCAGCTGCCCAGGGAGGCATCTTGCGGGGGGCAGTACGGGGCGCCCGCACCAAAACATTTGGACTGGTGACATTTGCGCGATCGGTTTTCTATCGCTCATTTGCACGTCACGTCAATGATATCATGTCACCGTGTGGGACTGTGGGTCAATTAACCTTGTCGGTGTGGGCGCCCTGATTCTAGGGGGTGCTGAATGGGGGGTTCGCCCAGTGAGCCATACAAGCTAGAACCGCCACTGGCCTCCACAACAAGATTCACGATGAAAAATGCTTACCTGCCCAATCCTCTGTGTCCTGCCAGGCAAACTCCATTCCCAGTCTTTCATATGGGACTCTACTGTCAGAGATAATACAATAAGGCACCTCTGCTGTGCTACTGCGGGCATGGTCTATATTGTTAGGGCGGTGCTTTGTCCTTGGATCCTCCCCTCTCATAATAAATCTGTCCCCATAGGTCAAGACCAATTAACTTGTTTCTGGTGTCTGTGGGCAATTTCCTTCCAAATTGTAGTCAACATTTACATATGTAACACACAGTGCATCTGCCCCAAAAGCTCAATTGATCTGGACAGCCTGACAGCCTGGAACACACACAAACACACACAACAAGAGGCTAGTAGGAGGAGCTACAGGAGGATGTAATGGAATAAATGGAACGGCATCAAATATATGGAAACCACATGTTTGACTCCGTTCCATTTATTCCATTTCAGCTATTCGAATGAGCCTGTCCTCCTATAGCCCCTCCCACCAGCCTCCTCTTACACACACACAAAGAAACAAACTAAACTAATTAAGGACCAGTGGCAAGGCAAAATATGCCTCTCCATGTCCCAGCCTATAACCCCTTTTAAAGTTATTTCACCAGGAGTAATTAAAAGCATCCAGTGTGTGTGTGAGGGAGGAGCATCCTATTAAGGAATACTCTACATACTGTACTGATCAAGCCCCGGGACACGCCCACTAATTTACACAGCCTGGCTGTCACCAGCATCATCCCTAACTTGACCCTCCCCTTTCCCCACCCTCTGGCTAATGGAAACACGGAGCAGCGGAATGAAGTGGCCGGCTCTTTTGATTTGACGGACGTATAAAAGACCAGAATTATGTACACTACCGGATAAAAGTTTTAGAACACCTACTCATTCAAGGGTTTTTCTTTATTTTACTATTTTCTACATTGTATAATAATAGTGAAGACATCAAAACTATGAAAAAACACTTATGGAATCATGTAGTAACTAAAAAAGTATCAAAATCAAAATATGTTTTATATTTGAGATTCTTCAAATAGCCACCCTTTGTCTTGATGACAGCTTTGCACACTCTTGGCATTCTCTCAACCAGCTTCACCTGGAATGCTTTTCCAACAGTCTTGAAAGAGTTCCTACATATGTGACTCACCACCTGGATTCGGTCTTATGTAGCAACATTTGAATTTCTGTTTTTTACATTGGATAAAAGTAGAGACTCAGAGCTACAAAATGGTGTTTCATACACTGCATTTGAGGAATCAATGGGAAAGTAATTCTGCTTTGAAAGTTGATCAACTTGTAAACTCACTTTTTAGAAAACCGTCTTTCAATGTTTTGGTACAACTATTGGAGAGCCGTTCTTTGTCTACACACATTCAGCATTGTTCACATGTTAAGCCTTAGCCCCACCCATCTCTTTAAGGGTTGATCCAACCGTTCTGTACTAACTTGCCAGCTACTTCCAGACATCTAAGAGAGAGAGAGAACAGCTCACTGAACATTGCTCGCCCTATCGCTCTATCTGTGGTTTCGTGTTCAGAGCGCACACTGGACACTCTGACCAATAAGTAGAGTTGTTCCGAAAGCTCTGACCTCACAGCTACAGTCAAGCACCCAAGTTAACTGGCTAACATTGGCTAGCTACTTCCAGACACATAATGAGAGAAATGTAGCTAGATAGCTAGCTAGGTAAACAATGAATCCCAACGCATGACATAACGCTAGTTAGCCAGCCAGCCAGCTAACGTTAGCTAGCTAGCTAACAGTACACTTTAACATGAAATGAAAATACTTTGTCAAAATTAGAGTGGAGTCTTTTGTTAAGACATGTAGCTAGCTAGCTAAACAATGGACCATAATCACAACTCATTACGTTACTACCCTGCAGGTAGCTAACCAACCAGGTTATATGGCTATAACTAGTCAAGCAAGTGTGTCTGAGATACGAAGAATAAGATCATACACATAAAGTTAGCTAGCGACCCAGACAGCTAACTAACAGTACACTTTAAATGAAACCACACTCTGTCAAAATTAGAAACGTGTAATATCTGAAAATCTTACCAGTATACATCGTGGTTGGACGCATCTCCTGTCTGATGCCATGCATGGTTGCCTTAGTTTGATGATGTAATCCAGACTGGTGTTTTCTCCATCTCCTTAGCTATCATACTCGAATTCCACTGATTTCAAAACTCGGTCCTCCAGAAAGTGGAGCGCATACACATAACGTTAGCTAGCGATCCAGCCAGCTAACGTTAGCTAGCTAACAGTACACTTTAACTTGACATTAGGTTTATGCAGTTTTACTATGCGATAATGTTTTTTTCTAAATCCGCGTTTGACACGATTACCTAAACATACTGACCGGCTCCAATAGACAGACGCGTGCTATATGGTAGACCAATCCAAACTCATCTCTCGGCATGTCCAGCCCACTCATTATCTCAGGCAATCATGGCTAGCGGGAAGGTTGCTCTCCCTTTCTGTGGCTAAACCAACTTGGCTCGTAATTTAACAATTGTATTCGTATTTACAGATGGCATACAAGTTTGTTATTAAGGCACATGAAAGTTCACATGTTCGAGAAGACATTTCTGCCCCAAAATGTATTTTGATTTAAAAAAAAAAATTACGTTCAAACAACTCTCCTGTGAAGTCGTGACTTGCAACATACGCCTAGTCTCCTGAATCGGGTCACATATGCTGAGCACTTGTTGGCTGCTTTTCCTTCACTCTGCGGTCCGACTCATCCCAAACCATCTCAATTTGGTTGAGGTCAGAGATTGTGGAGGCCAGGTCATCTGATGCAGCACTCCATCACTCTCCTTCTTGATCAAATAGCCCTTACACAGCCTGGAGGTGTGTTGGGTCATTGTCTTGTTGAAAGACAAATGATAGTCCCACCAAGCCCAAACCAGATGGGATGGCGTATCGCTGCAGAATGCTGTGGTAGCCATGCTGGTTAAGTGTGCCTTGAATTCTAACTAAATCACTGACAGTGTCACCAGCAAAGCATTTCCACACCATAACACCTCCTCCTCCATGATTCACGGTGGGAAATACACATGCAGAGATCATCAGTCTCACAAAGACACGGCGGTTGGAACCAAAAATCTTCAATTTGGACTTCAGCCCAAAGGACACATTTCCACCGGTCTAATGTTCATTGCTTGTGTTTCTTGGCCCAAGCAAGACTGTGTCTGTTACTTGAACTCTGAAGCATTTATTTGGGCTGCAATTTCTGAGGCTGGTAACTCTAATGAACTTATCTTCTGCAGCAGAGGAAACTCTTGAGAGCCAGTTTCATCATAGCGTTTGATGGTTTTTGTGACTGCACTTGAAGAAACTTTCAAGAACAGTTATTGAAATGTTCTGTATTGACTGACCTTCATGTCTTAATTAATCAGGAGTGAGAGATGTGCATGTTTCTCATTCATTTATTTCTGCTGTACAAGATACCTACAGATTACACTGCTCTGTCAAATTGCTATGTATACAAACGTGAATAAATCATAACACGTATGTGGTCCCTCTCCCATCCCTCCCCTCAGTCTCATTGCCCCTGCAAACGGCTTCCATCAGTAATGAGCAGGACACAGGAGATAAAGGATGAGGAACAGAGACATAGCCAAAAATCTGCTACCTTCATTGATATACATACACTACTGGTCAAAAGTTTTAGAACACCTACTCATTCAAGGGTTTTTCTTTAGTTTTACTAGTTTCTACATTGTAAAATAATAGTGAAGACATCAAAACTATGAAAGAACTCTTATGGAATCATGTAGTAACCAAAAAAGTGATTCTTCAAATGGCCACCCTTTGCCTTGATGACAGCTTCACGAACTCTTGGCATTCTCTCAACCAGCTTCATGAGGTAGTCACCTGGAATGCATTTCAACTAACAGGTGTGCCTTGTTAAAAGTTAATTTGTGGAACTTCTTTCCTTCTTAATGTGTTTGAGCCAATCAGTTGTGTTGTGACACCCTACCTCTGAGGAAGTACAGTTCCCGCTCAGCCCAGTCAAAACTGTTCGCTGCTCTGGCACCCCAATGGTGGAACAAACTCCCTCACGACGCCAGGTCAGCGGAGTCAATCACCACCTTCCGGAGACACCTGAAACCCCACCTCTTTAAGGAATACCTAGGATAGGATAAAGTAATCCTCCTAACCCCCCCCTCCCCCTTAAAAGAGTTAGATGCACTATTGTAAAGTGGTTGTTCCACTGGATATCATAAGGTGAATGCACCAATTTGTAAGTCGCTCTGGATAAGAGCGTCTGCTAAATGACTTAAATGTAAATGTAAATGTAGGGGGGTAAACATAAGATAGCCCTATTTGGTAAAAGACCAAGTCCATATTATGGCAAGAACAGCTTGCCTCTGGGCACAGAATAAGGTGCCCAGAGGTGCCCAGAGTAAACTGCCTGCTACTCAGTCCCAGAAGCTAAGATATGCATAGTATTAGTATATTTGGATAGAAAACACTCTGAAGTTTCTAAAACTGTTTGAATGATGTATGTGAGTATAACAGAACTCATATGGCAGGCAAAAACCTGAGAAAAAATCCGACCAGGAAGTGTGAAATCTGAGGTTGGTCGTTTTTCAACTCATTCCCTATTGAAGATACAGTGGGATATTGGTCATGTTGCACTTCCTAAGGCTTCCACTAGATGTCAACAGTCTTTAGAAATTTGTTTGAGGCTTCTACTGTAAAGGAGGGGCTCATAAGGGCTCTTTGAGTCAGTGGTCTGGCAGAGTTTCACAGGCTCGTGACGCTCGTTCACGTGAGAGGTAGCTCGCGTTCCATTGCTTTTTCTACAGACAAAGGAATTCTCCGGTTGGAACATTATTGAAGATTTATGTTAAAAACATCCTAAAGATTGATTCTATACATCGTTTGACATGTTTCTACGGACTGTAACGGAACTTTTTGACATGTCGTCTGCTACTAGTGAACACGCTTCGTGACTTTGGATTTGTTTACAAAACGCGCTAACAAAAGTAGCTATTTGTACATAAATGATGGACATTATCGAACAAAACAAACATTTATTGTGGAACTGGGATTCCTGGGAGTGCATTCTGATGAAGATCATCAAAGGTAAGTGAATATTTATCATGTTATTTCTGACTTCTGTTGACTGCACAATATGGCGGACATCTTTTTGGCTGGTTTGGGCTCTGAGCGCCGTACTCAGATTATTGCATTGTTTGCTTTTTTCGTAAAGCTTTTTTGAAATCTGACACAGCGGTTGCATTAAGGAGAAGTGGATCTAAGATTCCATGTATAACACTTGTATCTTTGATCAACGTTTATTATGAGTATTTCTGGAAATTGATGTGGCTCTCTGCAAAATCACTGTATGTTTTTGGAACTACTGAACATAACGCGCCAATGTATACTGAGATTTTTTTATATAAATATGAACTTTACCGAACAAAACATACATCTATTCTGTAACATGAAGTCCTATGAGTGTCATCTGATGAAGATCATCAAAGGTTAGTGATTAATTTTATCTCTATTTCTGCTTTTTGTGACTCCTGTCTTTGGCTGGAAAAATGGCTGTGTTTTTCTGTGACTTGGCGGTGACCTAACATAATCGTTTGTGGTGCTTTCGTTGTAAAGCCTTTTTTAAAGCGGACACTGTGGTGGGATTAACAACAAGATTACCTTTAAAATGATATAAGATACCTGTATGTTTGGGGAATTTTAATTATGAGATTTCTGTTGTTTGAATTTGGCGCCCTGCACTTTCACTGGCTGATATCATATAGATCCCGTTAGCGGGATCTCAGCCATAAGAAGTTAACCCATTGTGTAGTTGGCTGGATTAATTGTACCGGCTATGTGTAAACCTGTGTGTGTGTGTGTGTGTGTGTGTGTGTGTGTGTGTGTGTGTGTGTGTGTGTGTGTGTGTGTGTGTGTGTGTGTGTGTGTGTGTGTGTGTGTGTGTGTGTGTGTGTGTGTGTGTGTGTGTGTGTCACTGTGACCCTACTCTAGATTAACCCTTATGTCAGCACCTGTCACAGTGACAAATGGCAGCACGTGGCCACCACACACACAACAGTCTGTGGCTATGTCACAGTGTGCAAGAAAATTTACTAAATGATGATTAAAATGATTGAGTTATCACAGTACATGAAGAAAAATCTTGTCTGATCCTTATCGATTGAATTCTTATCCTATATGCTGCAATTTTGATCGCACTGCACAAGGAAAACAAAGTAGAAAAAGGTTGAGAATACATGCACATTGACACCTTTCTTTCTCTCTGAAATCTCTTCCTTTCTCCCCCATTGCTCTCTGTTTTTTCCCTTTACAGAACATGTACAATACACTGTCTACTTCAGCATGTTTCTCTTCACGTTCCCTCTCTCTTTTTGGCATGTAGTAAAAGTTTTGCTTGGACATTTTTGACTTGCTGATTCCTGTCTGATCCCGATTGGTCATAAACTCAGCAAAAAAAGAAACGTCCCTTTTTCAGGACCCTGTCTTTCAAAGATAATTCGTAAAAATCCAAATAACTTCTCAGATCTTCATTGTAAAGGGTTTAAACACGGTTTCCCATGCTTGTTCAATGAACCATAAACAATTAATGAACATGCACCTGTGGAACAGTCGTTAAGACACTAACAGCTTACAGATGGTAGGCAATTAAGGTCACAGTTATGAAAACTTAGAACACTAAAGAGGCCTTTCTTCTGACTCTGAAAAACATCAAACGAAAGATGCCCAGAGTCCCTGCTCATCTGTGTGAACGTGCCTTAGGCATGCTGCAAGGAGGCATGAGGACTGCAGATGTGGCCAGGGCAATAAATTGCAATGTCCGTACTGTTATACGCCTAAGACAGCACTACAGGGAGACAGGACGGACAGCTGATCGTCCTCACAGTGGCAGACCTCGTGTAACAACACCTGCACTGGATCGGTACATCCGAACATCACACCTGCGGAACAGGTACAGGATGGCAACAACAACTGCCCGAGTTACACCAGGAATGCACAATCCCTCCATTAGTGCTCAGACTGTCCGCAATAGGCTGAGAGAGGCTGGACTGAGGGCTTGTAGGCCTGTTGTAAGGCAGGTCCTCACCAGACATCACCGGCAACAACGTCGCCTATGGGCACAAACCCACCGTCGCTGGACCAGACCGGACTGGCTAAAAGTGCTCTTCACTGATGAGTCACGGTTTTGTCTCAACAGGGGTGATGGTCGGATTCGCGTTTATTGTCGAAGGAATGAGCGTTACACCGAGGCCTGTACTCTGGAGCGGGATCGATTTGGAGGTGGAGGGTCCGTCATGGTCTTGGGCGGTGTGTCACAGCATCATCGGACTGAGCTTGTTGTCATTGCAGGCAATCTCAACACTGTGCGTTACAGGGAAGACATCCTCCTCCCTCATGTAGTACCCTTCCTGCAGGCTCATCCTGACATGACCCTCCAGCATGACAATTCCACCAGCCATACTGCTCATTCTGTGCGTGATTTCCTGCAGGACAGGAATGTCAGTGTTCTGCCATGGCCAGCGAAGAGCCCGGATCTCAATCCCATTGAGCACATCTGGGACCTGTTGGATCGGAGGGTGAGGGCTTTTTGCCATTCCCCCCCAGAAATGTCCGGGGACTTGCAGGTGCCTTGGTGGAAGAGTGGGGTAACATCTCACAGCAAGAACTGGCAAATCTGGTGCAATCCATGAGGAGGAGATGGACTGCAGTACTTAATGCAGCTGGTGGCCACACCAGATACTGACTGTTACTTTTGATTTGGACCCCCCCTTTGTTCAGGGACATATTATTCAATTTCTGTTAGTCACATGTCTGTGGAACTTGTTCAGTTTATGTCTCAGTTGTTGAAAATTGTTATGTTCATACAAATATTTGCACATGTTAAGTTTGCTGAAAATAAGTGCAGTTGACAGCGAGAGGACGTTTCTTTTTTTGCTGAGTTTAGTAAGTTGGCACTTAGAGATCGTTTTAGTTCTATTTTCAGATGAATGAAGGGAATTTTCAAAACTCTTTGTACAGAACTCCAAACTAGGAGCACTTGTAACGCAGGCAGTCCTACAGTCAAAACATTTTATTGTGCATTCATTTTGTTTGTAGACATCTTTCACCACACAACTATTGATCCAAAATATACTTTTACTGTGAAATATAATGAGTACATTGCTTTAATCACCAAAACCCATCATAATGATAACTTCTCAATTTATGTAGTTATTTTAACAACCAGTTAATCCAATAGCAAAACATTTAAGATGGGGTATCTAGCCCCCCCTAAGAACAATGACTAATTGCTGACGGGAAAAAAACATGTTTGGAAAAAAATTGGTATGTGTAATTGTGTAATGTAGACACAGGGAGTCAGGCAGCAAGTGCAATTAGTGAGTTTATTGACAAAGGAAATTGAACAATACAAAACAAGAAAAGGTTCTAAACATGGAAACAAACAATATTGCCTGGTGGGTGATAACAACGAAGTACTATATAAAGGGGAACTAATCAGGGAGGTGATGAAGTCCAGGTGTGCCTAATGAGGCGCAGGTGCAGCTGAGAGGGGGAGCAGGAGTGGACGTGATGGTATGTGGATGAAGGCGAATACACTTTAAAGATAAATAAATGGCTACAGTTGACACTTTTTTAGGTATTTCATGAAATGGTGTTTTTAGAAAAGGAGTTAGAAAAGTTTCTTCAAGTACAGTCGCAAAAACCATCAACCACTAAGAGGATTTTACGAGTCCGACGCAAAGCATATATTGCTTTCTCGGGAAACGGGCCCAAATTCCAGTCATTTGCGTGAAGAAAAGACTGAGAAAAAGGGGGCGGAGTTCAGACTGCCTTCTGAGAATTTGTAGGCGAGTGAGTAAACCCCCTCCACCATCAGTCCTATTAGCCAACGTGCAATCATTGGAGAACAAAATGGATGAGCTCTGATCAAGGATATCCTTGTAACTAACAGCTGGTGCACTAAATCTAATATTAAGGAAGTCACAAGGTTTTGCTCGCTGAGGTAGAGTATCTCATGATAAGCTGTAGACCACACTATTGACCCTCGAGAATTTTCATCTATATTTTTCGTAGCTGTCTATTTACCACCACAAACCGATGCTGGCACTAAGATGGCAGTCAACGAGCTATCAGCATGTTAAATGTGCAACCAGAGGAAAAAAAAACTCTAGACCACCTTTACTCAACACAAAGAGATGTGTACAAAGCTCTCCCTCGCCCTCCATTTGGCAAATCTGACCATAATTCTATTCTCCTGATTCCTGCTTACAAGCAAAAACTAAAGCAGGAAGCACCAGTGACTCGCTCAATAAGGAAGTGGTCGGATGACGCAGATGCTCAGCTACAGAACTGTTTTGCTAGCACAGACTGGAATATGTTCCGGGATTCTTCCGATGGCATTAAGGAGTACACCACATCAGTCACCGGCTTCATCAATAAGTGCATCGATGACGTCGTCCCCACAGTGACCGTACATGCATACCCCAACCAGAAGCCATGGATTACAGGCAACATCCACACGAACGCTAAAGGCTAGAGCTGCTGCTTTCAAGGAGCGGGACTTCAACCCGGATGCTTATAAGAAATCCTGCTATGCTCTCCGATGAACCATCAAACAGGCAAAGTGTTAATACAGGACTAAGATTGAATCGTACTACACCAGCTCCGACGCTCGTCGGATATGGCAGGGCTTGCAAACTATTACAGCCTACAAAGGGAAGCACATCCGCGAGCTGCCCAGTGACACGAGCCTACCAGACGAGCTAAATAACGTTTATGCTCGCTTCGAGGCAAGCAACACTGAAGCATGCATGAGAGCATCAGCTGTTCCGGAAGACTGTGTGATCACGCTCGCCGTAGCCGATGTGAGTAAGACCTTTAAACAGGTCAACATTCACAAGGCCGCAGGGCCAGACGGATTACCAGGGTGTGTACTCCGAGCATGCGCTGACCAACTGGCAGGTGTCTTCACTGAAATGTTCAACCTGTCCCTGACCGAGTTTGTAACACCAACATGTTTCAAGCAGACCACCTGTGCCCAAAAACTCCAAGGTAACCTGCCTAAATGACTACCGATCCGTAGCACTGACGTCTTTAGCCATGAAGTGCTTTGAAAGGCTGGTCATGGCTCACATCAACACCATTATCCCATAAATCCTAGACCCACCCCAATTTGCATACTGCGCCAACAGATTCACAGATGATGCAATCTCTATTGCACTCCACACTGCCCTTTCCCACCTGAACAAAAGGAACACACTAAGTGAGAATGCTATTCATTGACTACAGCCCAGCGTTCAACACCATAGTGCCCTCGAAGCTCATCACTAAAATAAGGACCCTGGGACAAAACACCTCCCTCTGCAACTGGATCTTGGACTTCCTGACGGACCGCCCCCAGGTGGTAAGGGTAGGTAACAACACATCCACCACGCTGATCCTCAACACAGGGACCCCTCAGGGGTGCATGCTCAGTGCCCTCCTGTACTCCTTGTTTACCCATGACTGCATGGCCAAGCATAACTCCAACATCATCATTAAGTTTTCCGACGACACAACAGTGGTAGGCCTGATCACTGACAACGATGAGACAGCCTATAGGGAGAGGTAGGGAGAGGCAGTGCTCCCTATAGGGAGAGGCAGTGTGATGCCAGGATAACAACTTCTCCCTCAACGTGATCAAGACAAAGTAGATGATTGTGGACTACAGAAAAAGGAGGACCAAGCACGCCCCTATTCTCATCGACGGTGCTGTAGTGGAGCAGGTTGAGAGCATCAAGTAACTTGGTGTCCACATCACCAACAAACTATCATGGTCCAAACACACCAAGACAGTCATGAAGAGGGCATGACAACGCCTATTCCCCCTCAGGAGACTGAAAAGATTTGTCATGGGTCCTCAGATCCTCAAAAAGTTCTACAGCTGCACCATCGAGAGCATCCTGACTGGTTGCATTTCCGCCTGGTATGGCAACTGCACGGTCTCTGACCACAAGGCACTACAGAGGGTAGTGCGTACAGCCCAGTAACTCACTGGGGCCAAGCTTCCTTCCATCTAAGACCTCTCTATACCAGGTGGTGTCAGAGGAAGGCCCAAAGAAATGCCAAGGACTCCAGCCACCCTAATCATAGACTGTTCTCTCTGCTCCCACACAGAAAGCGGTACCAGAGCGCCAAGTCTAGGTCAAAAAGGCTTCTTAACAGCTTCTACCCCCATCCATAAGACTCTTGAACAGTAAATCAAATGGCTACCCGGACTATTTGCTTTGTCCCCACCCCACCCCCCCATTTTTACGCTGCTGCTACTCTCTGTTTATTATCCATGCATAGTCACTTTACCTCTACCTACTGGACATGTACATATTACCTCAATTATTAACTGGTGCCACCGCACAGTGACTCTGTACCGGTACCCCCTGCATATAGCCTCGCTACTGTTATTTTATTGTTGCTCCTTAATTATTAGTTATATTTCACTTTTTAGTTTATTTATTTTTTCTTAAAACTGCGTTGTTGGTTAAGGGCTTGTAAGTAAGCATTTCACCGTAAGGTCTACACTTGTTGTATTCAGCGCAAATGATGAATAAAATTTGATTCGGTTTGAAACTGTCTCTCGAGAGGAACGCCACAGGAAAGGAAGACCCAGAGTTACATCTGCTGCAGAGCATAAGTTCATTAGAGTTAACTGCACCTCAGATTGCAGCTTCACAGAGTTCAAGTAATATCAACTGTTCAGAGCAGACTGTGTGAATCAGGCTTTCATGGTCAAATTGTTGCATAGAAACCACTACTAAATGACACCAATAATAAGAAGAGACTTGCTTGGGCCAAAAAACACACGCAATGGACATTAAACCAGTGGAAATCTGTCCTTTTGAGATTTCTGGTTCCAACCGCCGTGCCTTTGTGAGAAGCAGAGTAGGTGAACGGATGATCTCTGCATGTGTGATTTCCACCGTGAAGCATGGAGGAGGAAGTGGGATGTTGTGGGGGTGCTTTGCTGGTGACAGTCAGTGATTTATTTGGAATTCTAGGCACACTTAACCAGCATGACTACCACATTATTCTGCAGCGATACGCCATCCCATCTGGTTTGCGCTTAGTGGGACTATCATTTGTTTTTCAACAGGACAATGACACAAACTCACCTCCAGGCTGTGTAAGGGCTATTTGACCAAGAGAGATAGTGATGGAGTGCTGCATCAGATGACCTGGCCTCCACAATTACCCGACCTAAACCCAATTGAGATGGTTTGGGATGAGTTGGATCGTAGAGTGAAGGAAAAACAGCCAACAAGTGCTCAGCATATGTGGGAACTGCTTCAAGACTGTTGGAAAATCATTCCAAGTGAAGCTGGTTGAGAGAGTGTGTGCAAAGCTGTCATCAAGGCAAAGGGTGGCTACTTTGAAGAATCTAAAACATAGACGCTATCAGTCACAAATTGTATATTGTTCAACCCCCCCCCCCCCCCCCCCCCACCCCCCCCACACACACACACTGACTGAGTATCTCGCTCTCAGATCCCAAATGCTGATTCATGTTTGGACATATAAATACTGTAAATCTACCAAAGAAAGGTCTGTTAATTCCTCACTTGAATATATGCAGTTTAAGGAACACGTTTCATGAAATATGCTGTCTAGTGCAGTCAAACAATATTCATATATTGGCAATATCAGAGACTCACCTGGACTCTTCTTTTGAGGATGCTGAGATCTCTATACATGGATATAACTTGTTCAGGAGGGAGAGAAATAGATATGGGGGTGGAGTTGCAGTTTACATCCAGAGTCATATTCCAGCAAAACAACGTAAGGACTTCGTGTTGAATGGATTAGAGGCACTATGGGTACAGGTGCATTTACCACATTTGAAACCTAAACTAGTTGGTTGCTGCTATAGGCCACCTAGTGCTGATGTGAAATATCTTGATGTAATTTGCGAAATGTTTGGATAAGGTATCTAATGAAAATAGGGAAATATATTTTTGGGGAGATATGAATATAGATTTTTTTTAACACCAATGTCCAATGAGAAAGAAATGTATTTCTGTTGCCAATGTATGCATGTAACCTGACCCAAGTTATGACATTACCAACCAGAACGTTCACTAATAGGTCCGGTATCACATCATCAACTTGTATCGATCACATTTTTACTAACATGCCTGAACATTGTTCTAAAGCTGTATCAGTGGCACGAGGTTGTAGTGATCATAACTTGGTTGCACTCACTAGGAAAACTAAAATAGCAAAGGCTGCCCCTAAGGTAATCTACCGAACGTCCTACAGAGAGTTCAATCGGGACTTATTTGTGGATGAGATTAAGAATGTGCAATGGTTAGAAGTATGAAATGTCACTAAATTTGTTTATGAAATTATTTGTGAGTATAGCTGATAAGCATGCGCCTTTAAGAAAATGCATTGTGAGGTCAAACAGTGCACCATAGATTAATGATGAGCTGAGAAATTTAATGATTCAGCGTTATGATGACAAAAAAGCGGCAGATAAATCTGGCACTCTGTTTGATAAGCAAAGTTATTGTAAATAAAGAAATATTGTGACCAAACTAAACAAAGGAAAGAAGAAGGGATTCTATCACCACAAAATTGATGAAGTAAAAAGGGTGATGGGAAAAAACTATGGAGAACGTTGAACACTATTATGGGTAGGAATTCGAACATGTCCGCCTCTTTTGTTGAATCACAGAGTATATTTCTTACAAAACCACACGACATCGCAGTCTCCTCTGAACAGTTGATGTTGAGATGTGTCTGTTACTTGAACTCTGTGAATTATTTCTTTGGGCTGCAATTTCTGAGGCTGTAACTCGAATGAACTTATCATCTGCAGCAGAGGTAACTCTGGGTCTTCCTATCCTGTGGCGGTCCTCGTGAGAGCCAGTTTCATCATAGCGCTTGATGGTTTTTGTGACTGCACTTGAAGAAACTTTCAAGAAAAGTTATTGAAATGTTCCGTATTGACTGACGTTCATGTCTTAAAGTAATGATGGACTGTCGTTTCTCTTTGCTTATTTGAGCTGTTCTTGCCATAATATGGACCTGGTGTTTTACCAAATAGGGCTATCTTCTGTATACTACCCTTACCTTGTCACAACACAAGTGATTGGCTCAAACACATTAAGATGGAAAGAAATTCCACAAATGAACTTTTACCAAGGCACACCTGTTAATTGAAATGCATTCCAGGTGACTACCTCATGAAGTTGGTTGAGAGAATGCCAAGAGTGTGCAAAGCTGTCATCAGGCAAAGGGGGGCTATTTGAAGAATATCAAATATAAAATATATTTTGATTTGTTTAACACTTTTTTGGTTACTACATGATTCCATGTGTGTTATTTCATAGTTTTGATGTCTTCACTATTATTTTACAATGTAGAAAATAGTACAAATAATGAAAAACCCTTGAATGAGTAGGGGTCCAAACTTTTGACTGGTACTATATGTTTTCAAAACTGTTATGATTCCATGAATTCTGATTATTTCCAGGGATACACAACATCCTGAAATATATGTAGATAGATTTGTTAGAAATAATACTATATTTCCCTTGACATAGTGATGCTGAATGTAATTAAAAAAACTGCTAAATTTACCCCACTCTCCCCTAGACCATGACAATCAGATTGGCTACAATAACTATTCAGGGTCATAGGTGAACAAACATGTGATATTAAGTTCAAAGGGCAACTTTACAAACATCTGAACTTCAATCATTGTCCTTTGTTAGTTATTTTCACAAAGAGCAAGAGGGATGGCAAATTTATGAAAGCCTGTACCAATACCAGACGTGAATAGTACACGGCGTACTCTCTCATTTCAGAATTTGTCATGTAGTTTACTGTCATTGCTGCTGAAACGTTGCGGCAGTAAACTAGGTCTGTAGGCTGTACATACTGTAGAATAGAGCCATAGCTCTACAACATCCGGGCATTCCTCAGCCTGCGCAGAAACGGAATGGCGGAGGTAAGTGAGCAAAAGGGCTTGGGTAGGAATGTGAGGACTAAATGATTCTGGAACTGCTCTGAGTTTGAGAGCCTCTGTCGTCCAAGACGGTAGCTATCGATGTTTACAATCGTATCAACGGGTTACAGAAGGTTGTGAATGTAATATGTGTTGATAATTAAGGAAGTAAAATGGGGGCATTTTGTCCCAGGCTCGCCTCTCCGCGTTCTTCGCATTAAAGAGCCATTCCCAATTTGCCGGATAGTGCGCTATAGAACACAATCGGAGACCACCTCGACAGTGGTGCTGAAGAAGTGGTCCAGGTGTGCTCCGTTAGTAATGCATTTGGACTGCAAACTTTGAGAGAAGTCTGAATTATTTCAGATACTCTGTCGGTGTCTTTTCGGGTGGAAACGCAATAGCCAGAACTATTTCCTTCTCTCGCGTGCCATTTGTGAGTCAGAGGAAGGAACGTTCAGCACCAAGTTACAGGAAAGCGCCCTGGTCATTGCGTCCTGAAGAGGAGTGGACCAAGCTTTTCGAAGTTATAATGGCCATAAACGTACCTGTCACTAATGTATTGTTTGTGAGAGTATTCGCCCAAAAGAGTTTTAAGTAGACCACAGCTGTATTTGCTTGAGGTGAAAACTAACTCTTGACTGTTGGTTCATAGGTCAACTCTATTAAGGGATTTTCTATTTTGACAAAAAGTCTAATTCAGTTTTTCTAATACCATTAGTTTCCACTGTTGGATTAACTTCAACCATTCTTTAATTCATGAGTGGTTGTAAGGCGACTTTGAATTACAGAACAAGTAAAAATACTTTACACAACAGCAGGTAAGCCTATAATGTATTGCCTGAAAGCCATTGTATATCAGACCGTATACCACGGGTATGACAAAACATTTATTTTTACTGTTCTAATAACGTTGGTAACCATTTTATAATAGCAATAAGGCACCTCAGGGTTTTGTGATATATGGACAATATACCACGGCTAAGGGCTGTATCCAGGCACTCGTGCATATGAACAGCCCTTAGCTGTGGTATATTGGCCATGTGCCACACCCCCTCGGGCCTTATTGCTTAATTATACTGCTATAATGCATTGTAGGGCTTGTCTTAAGCATGTATGACAGGCCTTATAATGTTTTATTATAATCTCATAATGATCCTGACTAAATAAAAGCCATGTTGAGTTGACAATTGACTGTTTGTGCACAAATTTGTTTACATCACCGTTAGTGAGCTTTTTATCCTTAGTAAAGATAATCCATCCACCTGATAGGTGTGGCATATCAAGGAGCTGATTAAACACCATGATCATTACACAGTTTTGTCACACAACACAATGTCACAGATGTCTCAATTCTTGAGGGAGCGTGCAATTGGCATGCTGACTGCAGGAATTTCCACCAGAGCTTTTGCCAGAGAATTTAATGTTAATTTCTCAACCATAAGCCGCCTCCAATGTCGTTTTAGAGAATTTGATAGTACATCCAACCAGCCTCACAACCGCAGACCACGTGTAACCACGCCAGCCCAGGACCTCCACATCTCGCTTCTTCACCTGCGGGATCGTCCGAGGGGGAGGGGTAGGGGTGTTGAGGAGAATTTCTGTCTGTAATAAAGCCCTTTTGTAGGGAAAAACTCATCTTTATTAGCTGGGCCTGGCTCCCGAGTGGGTCGACCTGGCTCCCAAGTGGGTGGGCCTATGCTCTCCAAGGCCCACCCATGGCTGCGCCCCTGCCCAGTCATGTGAAATCCATAGATTAGGGCATTATTTATTTATTTCAAATGACTGATTTCCTTATATTTACTGTAACTAATTAGAATCTTTGAAATTGTTGCATGTTGCGTTTATATTGTTGTTCAGTATATAATGGAATGAACAGGGATCAAGCACCTACTGGTCCTCCGCGATGGTAACCCTTTGTGTGTGTGTGTGTGTGTTTTAGCTAGTTTGATGGGCTCTGGAGATCACAGACGCAGCCTAGTGGAGATCCTGAGGCAGGGCTATGAGGGGCCAGAGGAGGAGTCCAGGGCCCTAGTGGAGCTGCAGAAGAGCCTGGGGGCCTCACAGTCACAGGGCCGCCCAATGAAGATGGCAGCACGTCCCCAAAATGTGAGTACAGCTCCTCTGGCATCTGGTGTGGTGTGTTGACCCATTAGAGGCAGCAGTAGGCAACCACAACTTTAGTGCTGGGCTGGGACAAAAGCCTGACCTCACTGCATCCCTCTAGACCAGGAGTGAATAATATTATTATATGTAATAGATTGTCAAATATTCCATAATGTGATGAATTAATGCAGGGCAAAGGCCGGCCCGGGGGCTGTATGCATCATGAATCATGCTCAGATCACATGAAGAATTTGCGATAGTAAAGTTTATTTTTTTAAATTTGTTATTCAAATTAAAAGCCCAATGAATACTCGCCTTTGTGTAATTATTTAACTCACACCGCTTGTGGGACATTTATTTTGAAGGCACGTATAAATAACAACTGCACGAGGACAGACAGTGACTGACAGGTTGACAGACATGTCACAGTTACAAATAGTAGCTACCTAGAAATTGAGCAAAAATGAGTTTTTCAAAGATAAAAAAAAAAAAAGGAAAGTAGACAATGAATGTAGGGTGTTCCAGCAAGAGTGGACATCTAAATATGTATTTATTGAGGTATCAGGGAAAGCTGTGCGCTTAGTGTGCAAAGAGAGCATCGCTGTCTTGAAAGACCACAACTTCTCCTGACACTTCCAGACAAAGCATGTAGAGAAATATAGGAATATGTCTTCTGAGCAGACGGCAAGTGCATCGAAAGAGTTGCTTTCACAGTTGCAAAAGCAGCAAGGACTTTTCACAAAACTGCATTCAGCATACGACGGAATTGCGAGAGCTAGCTTTGTACTGTATACAAATACCTATGTGTCTGGCTAGACTGTAAACTCTCCTTCCAGACTCACATTAAGCATCTCCAATCCAAAATTAAATCTACATTCGTCTTCCTATTTCGTAACAAAGCATCCTTCACTCATGCTGCCAAACATAACCTCGTAAGTCTGACTATCCTACCGATCCTTGACTTCGGCGATGTAATTTACAAAATAGCCTCCAACACTCTACTCAGCAAATTGGATGCAGTCTATCACAGTGCCGTCTGTTTTGTCACCAAAGCCCCATATACTACCCACCACTGCGACCTGTATCCTCTCGTTGGCTGGCCCTCGCTTCATATTCGTCGCCAAACCCACTGGCTCCAGGTCATCTATAAGTCTTTGCTAGGTAAAGCCCCGCCTTATCTCAGCTCACTGGTCACCATAGCAGCACCCACCCGTAGCACACGCTCCAGCAGGTATATTTCACTGGTCACCCCCAAAGCCAATTCCTCCTTTGGCCGCCTTTCCTTACAGTTCTCTGCTGCCAATGACTGGAACGAATTGCAAAAATCACTGAAGCTGGAGACTCATATCTCCCTCACTAACTTTAAGCATCAAATGTCAGATCAGCTTGCAGATCATTGCACACATTGTACATAGCCCATCTGTAAATAGCCCATCCAACTACCTCATCCCCATATTGTTATTTTTTTTGTTGCTCCTTTGCACCCCAGTATCTCTACTTGCACATTCATCTTCTGCACATCCATCACTCCAGTGTTTAATTGCTAAATTGTAATTACTTCGCCACTACGGCCTATTTATTGCCTTACCTCCCTAATCTTACCTCATTTGCACACACTGTATATAGATTTTTTCTATTGTGTTATTGACTGTACGATTGTTTATCCCATGTGTAACTCTGTGTTGTTTTTGTCACACTACTTTGCTTTATCTTGGCTAGTTCGCAGTTGTAAATGAGAACTTGTTCTCAACTGGCTTACCTGGTTAAATAAAGGTGAAATATATATATTGTTTAAAAAAAATTGTCCCACAAAATTTCTAAACATAGCAAGCCATTCGCTGAGGGCGAATTCATTAAAGAATGTTTAATTGACTGCAGCAATACTTTGCTCCGACAAGAAAGAACTGTTTAAAATGTTTCCGTGTTAAGACAAACAGTGACACGGCGTGTTGTGGACATCGCAGAGAATATGAAAAGACAAGTTGAAAGACAAGGTAAATGTGGATTTCCCTCAACTGCAAGATAAAGAATGGATGAGACAAGACTGTAACTATCAATTAGGGAGAAAAAGGGGTAAAAAAAAAGGGGTAAAAAATATATAATAAAACAGTGCGGCTATCCTGCACATAGCAACATCAGAAACTATACCTGACTTCACTGCTCAGTTACAGTATTGTCTCATCGCTGCAACTTGTGAGAGGTGAAGGTCGAGAGCCATGCATCCTCCGAAGCACTGCTTCTTGACACAATGCCCGCTTAACCCAGAAGCCAGCCACACCAATGTGTCGGAGGAAACACTGTACACCTGGCGACTGTGTCAGCGTGCATGCGCCCGGCCCACCAGTCACTAGAGTGCGATGGGACAAGGACATCCCTGCCGGCCAAACCCTCCCCTAACCCGGAAGACGCTGGGCCAATTGTGCGCCGCCCAATGGGTCTCCCGGTTGTGCTGGCTGTGACAGAGCCTGGACTCGAACCAGGTTCTCTAGTGGCACAGCTAGCACTGCGCCACTCGGGAGGCTACTCCTCACACTGATTGAGTAGTTTAAATGGAATGTTGAGCTCTCTCTCTTTCTTGTGTTTTTGTGCATACCCGTTAACAAGAGTTCTGTCCGTGGTGCTGAATGCACAGTGTACTTTTCCCTCCGTGTAGTTCATTGCATGTTTAATAATGAAAATGCCTACCAAAAGGAGAAGATGGATGTGGTTTATTTGTGTGCATGTAAAAAAAGTTAAATAAGTAGCATATCTGGACGTGATTTACAGTTGATATATCTGTCAACACAGTCATACACATGATGTATAATCCTGTAATATGATTCTGGCCCGCGATGGAAAAAATATATTCTAATGTGGCCCTCCATGGAAAATAATTGCCCAGGCCTGGATTAATGGATTCTATCCAATACTTAATTGCCAAATTTACCCTTATCTCACTCTCTCGCGTTCTCTCTCTCTCTCTGTCTCTCTCTATAGGGCAGTGAGATTCCCCTGGAGGACCTGCTATCTCTGTGTGGGTATGAGGTGTCTGATCCCCTCCTGCAGCAGGACAGGGAGCCCAACGAGCTAGCAGCCAGTCTGCCTGACATGACACTGGACAAGGTGAGACCTGGCTATAACTAGACATACCTGAGACTGGAGTAATCCACAGATAAAACTGTAAACACAGCCAGGAAAGCATTGCAGAAGGGGTGAACAACTCAGGCCCTCCAGTTCCAGTCTGGCTGATTTTTGGTTTTGTTTTGTTTCTTCGTAGTACTTAATTGATTAATTTGTTAGTAAATCAAATCTAATTTTATTTGTCAAATGCTCCGAAAGCTTACGTACGACCTTAGTCAACAATGCAGAGTTTTTTAAAAAGTTTAAAAAAAAGTGAAATAAATTAAAGGAAAAATAGTAGCATAATAACGAGGATATATGCAAGTGGCCCGGTACCAAGTCAATGTACGGGTTAGTCGAGGTAATTGGGGTAATATGTTCATGTAGGTAGGTGTAAAGTGACTATATATAGAAAATAAATAGAGTAGCAGCAGCATGTGTGTGTGGTGTCAATATGCCTGTGTCTTTGTCCGTGTGTGTGTGTGTGTTGGAGTGTCAGTGTAGTATGTGTGGGTGTGTGGTTAGAGTCCAGTGAGTGTACATCAAGCCTGTGCAAGAGAGTCATTGCATATACAGTGCATTGAGAAAGTATTCAGGATCCCCTTGACTTTTTCCACATTTTGTTGTTTCAGCCTTATTCTAAAATTGATTCAATAGTTTTTTCCCCTTTTATCAATCTTAATGACAGAGCAAAAACTGTTTTTTGCAAATGTATAAAAATAAAAAAAACAATAGAAATATAACATTTACATAAGTATTCAGACCCTTTACTTAGTACTTTGTTGAAGCATCTTTGTCAGCGATTTCTGCCTTGAGTCTTCTTGGGAATGTGGCTACAAGCTTGGCACACTTGTATTTGGGGATTTTCTCCCATTCTTCTCTGCTGATCCTCTCAAGCTCTGTCAGGTTGGATGGGGAGCGTCACTGCACAGCTATTTTCTAGTCTCTCCATAGATCGATCAGGTTCAAGTCTGGCCTCAGGCTGGGCCATTCAAGGACATTCAGAGACTTGTCCCGAAGCCACTCCTGCTTTGTCTTGGCTGTGTGCTTAGAGTAGTTGTCCTGTTAGGTGAACCTTCGAGCCAGTCTGAGGTACTGAGCGCTCTGGAGCAGGTTTTCATCAAGGATCTGTCTGTACTTTGCTCTGTTCATCTTTCCCTTGATCCTGACTAGTCTCCCAGCCCGCCGAAAAACATCCACACAGAATGATGCTGCAACCACCATGCTTCACCGTAGAGATGGTGCCAGGTTTCCTCCAGACGTGACGATTGGCATTCAGGCCATAAAGTTCAATCTTGGTTTCATCAGACCAGAGAATCTTGTTTCTCATGGTGTGGGAGTCCTTTAGGTAATTTTTGCCAAAACTCCAAGCGTGCTGTCATGTGCCTTTTACTGAGGAGTGGCTTCCGTCTGGCCGCTCTACCATCACGGCCTGATTGGTGGAGTGCTGCAGAGATGGTTGTCCTGGAAGGTTCTTTCATCTCCACAGAGCTGGAGCTCTGTCAGAGTGACCATCGGGTTCTTGGTCACCTCCCTAACCAAGGCCCTTCTCCCCTGATTGCTCAGTTTGGCCGGTTGGCCAGCTCTAGGAAGAGTCTTGGCGGTTCCAAACTTCTTCCATTTATGAATAATGGAGGCCACTGTGTTCTTGGGGACCTTCAATGCTGCAGAAATGTTTTGGCACCCTTCCCCAGATCTGTGCCTCGACACAATCCTGTCTCTGAGCTCTATGGACAATTCCTTTGACTTCATGATTGTGGGACCTTATATAGACAGCAGTGGCGGTCAGTGCCATTTATGATGAGGGAGGAAGATTTATTTTCATGAGCATGGCCTTATTTCTATTACAATATGTTGGATGACTGTCATTCATATTCCATTCACCCAGCTCAATGTAGCATTGATAGGTTTAGGCTACTACATGATCCTCAAATTCTCCCTATACCCATCATGAGTTTGCTACAACCTAGCCTATGAATGAAATTTTACAACGTAGGTGCACACAGGTCCAGAGAGAAATTTGAGATGACAGACAGTGACACATTGACAGACAGTGACTTTCAATACTGCCTTGCACAATCTTGCCTGCATCTAGCTTATCTAGGTTGTAATCATTAGTCCAACAGTTGCAAACGAGAGTTTCAATTGAACTAATTCTTTTTTATCCCTGTTTCGATTGCTTCCGTTTATGAAACGTTTTTCAACAGAATCGGTGGAATGAATACACCCCTGATCATGCATAAA
Organism: Salvelinus alpinus; assembly: GCF_045679555.1. Taxonomy (NCBI): domain Eukaryota; kingdom Metazoa; phylum Chordata; class Actinopteri; order Salmoniformes; family Salmonidae; genus Salvelinus; species Salvelinus alpinus. The sequence continues at coordinate 21,414,373 of NC_092091.1, forward strand.
CACAGTTCACGTTCATAGCATTGTTATTCCTTCTCGCCTCTATGCACTCCCCTCCTCTCACCTTTTCCCTTCGTTTGTGGACTTCAATGAACAACACATCAGCTGTATGTGACCAGGCTAAAAAAAAACTTTCCAAGGCTAAAAAAAAACTTTCCAAGCCAAACCATCTACATTGTTGTCCCCATATTAGCTAATAATGCAGTAATGTTACAGTGTAAAGTCAGTAAGCAGTTACACCGGCGGGCCCCAGTGGCAATAAATTAATAAAACCAAAAGCTTACCATGACTTGGAAGAGTTCCAGTGTTGTGTTGGATAGTCATAGCCAGCTAGCTAACATAGCATCCCTCAGTTTGAGCCAGGTGTTTGAGTAGCTAAACTAGCCAGCTGCATTTGCTAGCTAAGTAAGTGAAACTGAAAGTGAAGAAAAATGACACACGCTCTCTCTCTCTCTCTCTCTCTCTCTCTCTCTCTCTCTCTCTCTCTCTCTCTCTCTCTCTCTCTCTCTCTCTCTTGCTTCTCCTTCATTTTTTAAGAAATGTATTTGTTGAAAACTGTTCAACTATTGTCTTTCTCTCGCTTTGAGTCAACTTCTCACCTCATCATGTTATGCACTGCAGTGCTAGCCATCTGTAGCTAATGCTTTCAGTACTAGATTCATTCTCTGATCCTTTGCTTGGGTGGACAACATATCAGTTCATTGCTGCAAGAGCTCTGATAGGTTGGAGGAAGTCCTCCGGAAGTTGTCATAATTTACTGTGTAAGTCTATGGAAGGGGGTGAGAACCAAGTGCCTCCTAGTTTTTGTATTGAAGTCAATGTACCAAGAGGAGGACGGAAGCTAGCTGTTCTCCGGCTACACCATAGTGCTACCCTACAGAGTGCTGCTTAGGCTACTGTAGACCTTCATTGCAAAACAGTGTGTTTTAATCAACTATTTGGTGACGTGAATATATTTAGTATAGTTTTATCTAAAAAGGATAACTTTTTCAATGTTTTACCGTTTTTATTTTTATGAAATTCACTGATGAGGATGGTCCTCCCTTTCCTCCTCTGAGGAGCCGCCACTGATAGACAGGTGTGTGCCTTTCCAAATCATGTCCAATCAATTGAATTTACCACATCTCAAGGATGATCAATGTAAACAGAATGCACCTGAGCTCAATTTCGAGTGTCATAGCAAAGGGTCTGAATATTTCTGTAAATAAGGTATTTCAGTTTATTTTTAATATATTTTAAAAAATGTCTAAAAACCTGTTTTTGCTTTGTCATTATGGGGTATTGTGTGTATATTGATGAGGATTGTTTCACCATTGTGTCGGTGGCAAACTTAATTATGGTGTTGGAGTGGTGCGTGGCCACGCAGTCGTAGGTGAACAGAGTGTACAGGAGGGTACTAAGCACGAACCCCTGAGGGGCCCCGTGTTGATGGTCAGCGTGGCGGATGTGTTGTTGCCAATACTCACCACCTGGGGTGGCCCATCGGGAAGTCCAGGATCCAGTTGCAAAGGGTGTTCAGTCCCAGGGTCCTTAGCTTAGTGATGAGCTTGGAGGGCACTATGGTGTTGAACGCTGGAACGTAGGCATTCCTTTTGTCCAGGTGGGATAGGGCAGTTTGGAGTGCAATAGAGATTGCGGCGTCTGTGGATCTGTTGGTGGCTGTATGCAAATTGGAGTGAGTCCAGAGTTTCTGGGATGCTGGTGTTGATGTGAGCCATGACCAGCCTTTCAAAGCATTTCATGGCTACAGATGTAAGTGCTACGGGGCGATAGTCATTTAGGCAGGTTACCATGGCGTTTTTGGGCACATGGACTATGGTGGTTTGCTTGAAACATGTAGATATTACGGACTGGGTCAGGGAGAAGTTAAAAATGTCAGTGAAGACACTTGCCAGCTGGTCAGCGCATGCTCTGAGTATGCGTCCTGGTAATCATTCTTGCTCTGCGGCCTTGTGAATGTTAACCTGTTTAAAGGTCTTACTCACATCGGCTATGGAGAGCATGATCACACAGTCAGTGCTCTCATGCATGGTTCATTTAGCTATTCTGGTAGGCTCGCGTCACTGGACGGTTCGTGGCTGGGTTTCCATCTGTAATCCGTGATAGTTTGCTAGCCCTGCCACATCTGACAAGCATTAGAGCTGTTGTAGGAGGATTCGATCTTAGTCATGTATTGAAGCTTTGCCTGTTTGATGGTTCGTCGTAGGGCGTAGCGGGATGTTGCCTGGAATCCATGGCTTCTGTTTTGGATATGTACACGCGGTCACTGTGGGGATGATGTCCTCGATGCACGGATGTGGTATAATTGGTTATTGGTGCACCCACCTGGTTTTCCAAGCAGAACTCAATCACTAGTTAAAAGGCAAGAAGGAAAACCAGCATAGAGTACACTGTGATTGTCGAGGAGCTATGCAGTTCTGCATTCAAGAGCATTATAGGATACATGTTCTGGCGTTGACATGATGTCTATTGATTCTTGTATGAGTAATTATGACTTGGCCCTTAAGGAATTGAGTTAAGATGGGCTCTTGATGCCCTGTCTAGTCTACAAACACTCAGAAAACATGAAAAATACTAAATCATGTTTATGTATCATAAATTCCATTAAAGAGTGTGATGCTTAGAGAAGGTAGTGCACTATTCCATTGAGACAGTAATGGACTGTTCCATTCTTCCAGGACCAGATTGCTAAAGATCTGTTCTCAGGAGAGGATGACGAGGAGTCATCAGCTGATGATCTCACTCTCTCTGTCACCTCCCATTCCTCTGACCTCCTCTTCCGCCGCCACCTAAGAGGTATGACCAATAATGTCATATAGAGTATTAGGGCTGTGACGATACCAATATTGCAATATCTTTTTCAATGGCAAAACTGAAAAGCACCTGTATTGAAAGCACCTGCTTTCAATATACTTTGTATCCCTCATTTACTCAAGTGTTTCCTTTATTTTGGCAGTTACCTTTATATAATGGGTATGACACACTTCTACTTTTGGAGCACAGCTACCACTTCCCACCCACCCAACTCACCACTCAGGAGAATCCCCTTCTTATCATATCACATCAATATATTTTTTAAATGGCCTGAGGGCCCCTTTATGCCAAAAGTAATTTGTTGTACCTTGAAGTTGTTAACTGGTGGTGTTATGAGAATGCTACATATTGATGTAATAAATGTTCCCATGTGCCAGCCCATTCCATGGCAGATGGAGACAAAGGCACCTTCGTCAGCTCCTCAGAAGATGTCTCAGATGATGATGACGACAACACCTCCATTCCATCCAATGATGAACGCAAGGTGAGACACTGGGGCCTACTGAACAGAGCTCAAATATTCTACAATTACTATTTAGGGAAATATAACAACCTGTTTTCTGTAGTGCCTTTGTGACTGACACTGTGGTTGTTATTTTTCCAGGACATCATGGTGGGCTCAATGTACCAAGCCAAAATCCCTCCTCTCAGCCCATACTCATACCAGGAGAGAGGTAACCCCCAATTGACCCTTTCAGAATCAGTGTACATTTTGGATTAGTGTGTTGACACTTTGCCTCAGTCTCACACACATCCTTATACCTGTGTCTCTATCACTATCTCTCCATCTCCTGTTCCCAGTCTATGAGAATGAGGACCAGCTCCTGTGGACCCCAGACATGTTGCCAGGCCAGGCTGTAAAGGAGTTCCTGCTAAGTGCCCAGAGACGGGGAGGCCAGGACGGGGCTGTAGACACCCTCATCAACGGGGACATAATCAAAGACAATGAACAAGTAATGTAGTGGGTTGGGTCATATACTTTATGTTCGTCTTCTTATCTTTTATTACAGTTGAAGTCGGAAGTTTACATACAAAAAAAATCCCTGTCTTAGGTCAGTTAGGATCACCACTTTATTTTAGAATGTGAAATGTCAGAATAATAGTAGAGAGAATTATTTATTTTAGCTTTTATTTCTTTCATCACATTCCCAGTGGGTCAGAAGTTTACATACACTCAATTAGTATTTGGTAGCATTGCCTTTCAATTGTTTAACTTGGGTCAAACGGTTTGGGTAGCCTTCCACAAGCATCCCACAATAAGTTGGGAGAATTTTGGCCCATTCCTCCTGACAGAGCTGGTGTAACTGAGTCAGGTTTGTAGGCCCCTTGCTCGCACACACTTTTTCAGTTCTGCCCACAAATGTTCTATAGGATTGAGGTCAAGGCTTTGGGATGGCCACTCCAATTCATTGACATTGTAGTCCTTGCCACAACTTTGGAAGTATGCTTGGGGTCATTGTCCATTTGGGGTCATTGTCATTGTCCATTTGGAAGACCCACCCGGTTGGAATTGTTTTCTTCGGTTTGCAAGCCGCCCCCTTTTTCCTCCAAACATAACGATGGTCATTATGGCCAAACGGTTCTATTTTTGTTTCATCAGACCAGAGGACATTTCTCCAAAAAGTACGATCTTTGTCCCCATGTGCAGTTGCAAACCGTAGTCTTGCTTTTTTATGGCGGTTTTGGAGCAGTGGCTTCTTCCTTGCTGAGCGGCCTTTCAGGTTATGTCGATATAGGACTCGTTTTATTGTGGATATAGATACTTTTTCCTCCAGCATCTTCACAAGATTCTTTGCTGTTGTTCAGGTATTGATTTGCACTTTTCACACCAAAGTACGTTCATCTCTAGGAGACAGAACGCGTCTCCTTCCTGAGCGGTATGACGGCTGCGTGGTCCCATGGTGTTTATACTTGCGTACTATTGTTTGTAAAGATGAATGTGGTACCTTCAGGCGTTTGGAAATTGCTCCCAAGGATGAACCAGACTTGTGTAGGTCTGCAATTTTTTTCTGAGGTCTTGGCTGATTTCTTTGGATTTTTCCATGATGTTAAGCAAAGAGGCACTAAGTTTGAAGGTAGGCCTTGAAATACAGGTACACCTCCAATTGACTCAAATGATGTCAATTAGCCTATCAGAAGCTTCTAAAGCCATGGCATCATTTTCTGGAATTTTTCAAGCTGTTTAAAGGCACAGTCAACTTAGTGTATGTAAACTTCTGACCCACTGGAATTGTGATACAGTGAATTATAAATGAAGTAATCTGTCTGTAAACAATTGTTGGAAAAATGACTTGTTTCATGCACAAAGTAGATATCCTAACCGACTTGCCAAAACTATAGTTTATTAACAAAACATTTGTGGAGTGGTTGAAAAAGGAGTTTTAATGACTCCATCCTAAGTGTATGTAAACTTCCGACTTCAACTGTATTTCTTATTGTTGCATTGTCGAGGAGGAACCTGCAAGTAATCATTTAGTTGGACGGTGTATACCATATGTATCTTGTACATACGATTGATAAAACTTGAAACTGTGTCGTAAAGCAGAAACAGAGTGGGACTTAGTAGGGCTGGATCGTCATATGTAAATCTATTAACTTTGTTTGCATGTCGAGTGATTTCTGCACAGTTCATACTCTGGTTGAGGTCACAGACTTCTGTCACAACTGTTTGCTTTCTTTTCTCTTTCTTTCCGTCTCTCAGGCTCTGTATGAGCTGGTGAAATGCAGCTTTAATGCAGAGGAGGCACTGAGACGAATGCGCTTTAATGTGAAAGTATTCAGCGGTAAGACCGTCCACGACACATTTATTACTGCTATATAGTAGGTAATATGTCATCTTACTCGTGACAACAACTCTTTTTGATTTAATTAGGATCTCTTATAGTCCTCGTTTTGACTAATCTTTCAAGAGTCTATTAACTCATATAAATGACTCATTAACGGCACCAAATTATTATTCGAATTTTTATCTTTTTGGTATTTTCCCCTTTTTTCCCCAATTTCGTGATATACAATTGCAATCCAATCATGACCTTGTCTCATTGTCTCATTGCCCACCCCTGTGTGTTAATTCTCTACAGCTGTTTAGTCTCTGAATGATGCTAGTATTCTAAATTTCAGAGCATTAAAAATAAACATTTTGTGTAGGACCGTGGAATTTCTTTGGTTTCTTTGGAGCTTAATCTTTGCTTTCCCTTGGAAATTCAATTATTTGATAGACCCACCACGATCCCATGTTACCAACAACTTAAAAATACACTTATATATTGGCCTAGGTGAAATATTTCAGCTAAATCCCAGGGCTTGTAATCGTATTCATATCAGCAGTCCTTCTCTGAAAACCTTTTTGAATCTGTCATCTAGTGCTGGGACGATACCAGTATCGCGATACTCGTTAGTGTCGTGGCAAGAAATCAAAACACGAAGCGGGTGTAACTTCTTTAGGAAAACAGCCCTAATGTTGGAAACAAACATCATTATGTTGTCATCCAGAATCACATGAATTTATATTCCAGTTTATAGCACATATAGGACCAAAGAGTTAGTTCTGCTTCGTTATTGCGATACTAGTATTGTCCTAGGCCTACTGTCATCTTGACTAACGCTACAAATAGTTTTTCATCCTGCATTTCTGCCGCACACATCCAAGCTGGGAGTGTAGTAAAGCCCTGCTTGGGCATTCATTGTAAGCCCGAGCCTGTTAGTAAATCCATTAGCTGCTCTTCTCTGTTTGTCACACGCTCCCTGCACGCAGATCGCTCTGCTCATGGCTCTCTGAGTCTGTGAGTATCCATAGCAATGGCTCAGCCTGGGCTGCTCTGCTCAATGAAGAGTCATGAGAGAGCAGTTTGCAGTTACCCACTTTTCGTCACTCTAAACTCAGACAACTTAAGGAACATTTATTATTTTCTGTTAAATAATGTCTCCTGTTTTATATTTGACGAGGTTGAAGCACTTCTGACACCATGTTATGATCTTAGTCTGATATGACTGTACTGCGTAGCAGAGCACAAGCAAATGTCTCAGCTTCAAAATGTTAGTGATCAATTTAGTGATATGCGAGCCCTGCCCATACCCTAGTTATCGATGAAAAAACAGCCCCTACCTGGCCTTTAACCCAATGTGTAATGTCGGGGGTCGGGTAGCAGAGCTCTAGAGTGTAGGTTAAAATGTAGCCTATTGTGCCCTCTCCAGTGTAGGCTGACAAATCTACCAACTTACGTTTGTTGCCTATGTTTTAGGCTTAATGCGGGTTTGATTCATTGGCTTGCGGTATTATAATATACACTATATATACAAAAGTATGTGGACACCCATTCAAATTAGTGGATTCGGCTATTTCAGCCACACCCGTTGCTGACAGGTGTATAAAATCGAGCACACAGCCATGCAATATCCATAGACAAACATTAGCCGTAGAATGGCCTCACTGAAGACCTCAGTGACTTTCAACGTGCCACTGTCATAGGATGCCACCTTTCCAACAAGTCAGTGCGTCAAATTTCTGCCCTGCTAGAGCTGCCGCGGTCAACTGTAAGTGCTGTTTTTGTGAAGTGGAAATGTCCAGGAGCAACAACGGCTCAGCGGCGAAGTGGTATGCCACACATGCGCACAGAACGGGACCGCAGAGTGCTAAAGAGCCTACCGCGTAAAAATTGTTTGTCCTCGGTTGCAACACACTACCGAGTTCCAAACTACCTCTGTAAGCATGAAATTAAATGGGTTTCCATGGCCGAGCAGCTGCACACAAGCCTAAGATCACCATGTGCAATGCCCAGCATCGGCTGGAGTGGTGTAAAGCTCGCCGCCATTGGACTCTGGAGCAGTGGAAACACATTCTCTGGAGTGATGAATCACACCTCACCATATGGCAATCCCACGGACAAATCTGGGTTTGGCGGATGCCAGGAGAACGCTACCTGCCCCAATGCATAGTGCCAATTGTAAAGTTTGGTGGAGGAGGAATAATGGTCTGGGGTTGTTTTTCATTTTTCATGGTTCGGGCTAGGCCCCTTAGTTCCAGTGAAGGGAAAACTTAATGCTACAGCATACAATGACATTCTAGACGATTCTGTGCTTCCAACTTTGTGGTAACAATTTGGGGAAGGACCTTTCCTGTTTCAGCATGACAATCCCCCTGTGCACAAAGTGAGGTCCATACAGAAATGGTTTGTCAAGATCGGTGTGGAAGGACTTGACTGGCCTTCACAGTATCCTGACCTCAACCCAATCGAACACTTTTGTAATGAATTGGAACGCCGACTGTAAGCCAGGCCTCATCACCCAGCATCAGTGCCCAACCTCACTAATGCTCTTGTGGCTGAATGGAAGCAATGTTCTAACATCTAGTGCAAAGCCTTCCCAGAAGAGTGGAGGCTGTTATAGCAGCAAAGGGGGGACCAACTCTATGTTAATGCCCATGATTTTGGAATGAGATGTTCGACGAGCAGGTGTTCATATACTTTTGGTAATTTAGTGTAGCTAGATAATGGAAATCAAGCAGTCAGAGGAGTTTATTCGATTTTTTTATTTTATTTAACCTTTATTTAACTAGACATGTCAGTTACAATGACGGCCTACCCCGGCCAAACCCGGACGACGCGGGGCCAGTTGTGCGCCGCCCCATTGCGGTGGTCTACGGGTGAATGGTGAATGGATTAATAGTAATCATCTTGACGTGGTTAGCTCCTGTAATATGACTCCAAAACAATTCATTTAAGTCTGTTCAGAGACAACTGCTGTTGTCTTCTGTGCAGAGGAGCTGTGTGCTTGGAGCGAGGAGGAATGTCGAAACTTTGAACATGGCTATCGAGTTCATGGGAAGAACTTCCACCTCATTCAGGCCAATAAGGTGAGCAGCACAGAAACTACCAACGTCAGGTTTGGGGCGAACCTGATTTTCTACAAAGTTGAAATTCTCTTTTTTTAAAGTAATGGCCAAGACTGGCATAGCCTGAGGCGTGCCTGTGCAAACCTGCTTGTCTCCATTGATCAGACAAGAAATTCACTGATTCATACCATAGCAAACAGTAAACCACACTGTGTTTATATGTCAGGTACGCACGCGTTCGGTGGGTGAGTGTGTGGAGTATTACTACATGTGGAAGAAGTCGGATCGCCACGAGTACTTCACCCAGCAGACCACTAAGCTGGGCCGCAAGAAGTACAGTCTGCAGTCAGGGAGCATGTGAGTAGCACTGCAGATATGACCATGTCTAGACCTGAGAGTCAAGCCCCATTTCAATGCCAGCTGAGTTGGCAAATACTACCATCAAGTTGAGTAAAGTTTAGAATTGCAGGCACTACTATGACACTACCATCAAGTTGTTGTTGTCATGATCGTCTACTTAGCCTGGCATCATTCCCAGAATAATAGCTTATTTAAATAGAGCACAGGAAAAGGAAATCCAGACACAGCGGATACATTTTAATACCAGGTGTAGACGCACTGTACGGTGATGGGAATGTAATAGGATCATCTTGATCGGAATAAATAACAGATGTAGACAAGCAGAAGTAGCGTATCTCAATATAACATCCCCATTGTCATTGTTTTCAGACTAGAGAGGTTTGATATGTTTAGCTGATATCATGCTGGGAGTTCTGGGTCGTGTTCAGTACTCATAACAATAACAAAATGGTTTGAATCTGAGAATGGAAATTAGTTTTCTTCTTGGACAAGTTCAGGTGTAGTTGGAACGGTTTTTCCTTCACAAGCCGTTTCCTTCTGTTTTGTGTTTTCCAGGGAGGATGGAGAGCAGGATGGAGAGGTTGGGGAGATGGAGGGGTGCTCCCAGATTCAGCCCCCCTCACATCCACCAGTCATAGACCTGGACAAGCAAGGTAACCCCTTCCCTGGACCCTGCCCTTAGCCTTAGCTCCTTCTCTAGCCCCAGTCCTATACCACAGCCCTGGCCTTGATCCCTGCCCCAGAGCATTAAAGTTTCAGTGTTTATTCGCCATGTGCACAGGATACAAAAGGTGTACAGTACAGTGCAATTCTTACCTTGAGAGCTCTTTCCCAACAATGCAGTGATGATAATAGAGAGAAAAATAGAACAAATTATTTTTTTAAACATGTTTGTAAAATGAAACCAACACGCCACAAACACTACAGCTTGTTTTAAGACTGAGGTCATAAGAGTTCGCTGGATCCATAATAGTCATACATGCCATCCACCCTCTCACCATTTCATATCCACCCCACTCTTTGTCTTATTATTATTTGTCTTGATTACATTGTTTGCCTCAATTTGATGTGTTGTATTCATGAACATATGATTTGAAGCATTTTGATGTATTGTTTTATCCCACCTGTGTGCATCTGTGTTTTCCCATTGGTTTGTGTGTTTGCCTGTGGTGTTTCTACCTTTGTTGCCATGGCGTTCCAGAGGAGGAGGGCCGTCCACGTCGCAGACGAACGCCCCGCTTTCTCTTAAAGCCCTGAGCTCACTGCACACAGGCCACTCTAACCAGGCAGGGCTACAAGGTAAAGAATCTAACCAGATGGGGCCACTAGGTAAAAACTCTTACCAGATGGGGCCACCAGGTAAAGACTCTAACCAGGCAGGGCCACCAGGTAAAGAATCTAACCAGGCAGGGCCACCAGGTAAAGAATCTAACCAGGCAGGGCCACCAGGTAAAGACTAACCAGGCAGGGCCACCAGGTAAAGACTCTAACCAGGCAGGGCCACCAGGTAAAGACTAACCAGGCAGGGCCACCAGGTAAAGACTCTAACCAGGCAGGGCCACCAGGTAAAGACTCTAACCAGGCAGGGCCACCAGGTAAAGACTAACCAGGCAGGGCCACCAGGTGAAGATTGACCAGGCCGAGCCACCAGGTAAAGACTCTAACCAGGCAGGGCCACCAGGTAAAGACTCTAACCAGGCAGGGCCACCAGGTAAAGACTAACCAGGCAGGGCCACCAGGTGAAGATTGACCAGGCCGAGCCACCAGGTAAAGACTCAAACTGTGCCTGACCTACCTAGCACATACTAACCCCACTGGAGTCTTGGGTGCACAGTGTTTAATAGGCAGTCAGATTCAACCAGTTCACACAAAATGTTGTCTATTTCCTGTAAGGGTGAGAGAAAAAAATATACAGTATCACAGAAACCACTCACTTACAGTGCCTTCAAAACATCCTCATGCTCATCCAATTTCTGCTGTTGCTGTTTTTGCTGATTGAAAATATGAAGCCAAACAAGTTTCATGAGGTCAGGTATTCATGAGGTCAGAACTAGAGCAGGCTCTCGAGTGGTGCAGTGGTTTAAGGCACTGCATCTCAGTGCAAGATGCGTCACTGCAGTCCCTGGTCAAATCCAGGCTGCATCACATCCAGCCATGATTGCGAGTCCCATAGGGCGGCGCACAGTTAGCCCAGTGTCATCCGGGTTTGGCTGGGGTAGACTGTCATTGTAAATAAATAAGAAATAACAAGTCCATTCTTAACAGACTTGCCTGGTTAAATACCAAATACAGGCATTATGCTTCTTAGGCCAGGAAGTTGCAGGAAATCTACCAAACCATAATTAAAACTCATGAAAAGTCTCATTGGAGGGTTAGATTTTTAAGTTTTGTTTTGGCTTCCTTGGCTACCTAAAATATTTAATGAATATTTAATTTAAATTATTTTATTAATTCTAATTCTTTAACTGATCAAATAAAATGTTTTTTGTCACATGCGCCAAATACAACAAGTGTAGACTTTACCTTGAAGTGCTTACCATCTTACCATGTTCACCAGCTTTGTTATATTGTACTTTGAGTCTGAAACCATTACATTTTGTAAAGAGCTGATTGTCCCTTGTAGCTCAGTTGATAGGTTGTGAGAGCAGGTTGTGGGTTCAATTCCCATGGGGGACCAGTATGAAGAAACTATGAAAATGTGTGCACTCACTACTGTAAGTTGCTCTGGATAAGAGCGTCTGCTAAATGACTAAAATGTAATTGTAATTTTAACCAGGTTTCCATCCAACCCTTTATCCAACCCAGTTAACTTAATTGAATTAAAACATAAGTTAGTTGAAATCAAATAATTTAAATACAGTAAGATATTGTTAGTTTGGCAAAGAAATGATCCACCCTTGTCCAGCGTATTTTCTTTTGTCGACATAAGGAAATTCGACCGACAATTTTTCTGTTTCCATGAGGCCTGTCTTGATTATTTTTGCAACAGGTAATTACAGGTAATTCATTTACCTGTTGCAAAAATAATCAAGACAGGCCTCATGGAAACAGAAAAATTGTCGGTCGAATCCTCTCAAGATCCTCTCAAGTTCTGTCAGGTTGGATGGGGAGCGTCGCTGCACAGCTATTTTCAAGTCTCTCCAGAGATGTTCGATCAGGTTCAAGTCCGGGCTCTGGCTGGGCCACTCAAGGATATTCAGAGACTTGTCCCAAATCCACTCCTGCGTTGTCTTGGCTGTGCTTAGGGTCGTTGTCCTGTTATATAACAAAATGTTGATTACATTTTTTTTAAATTCAATATATTTTTTCCCTCATCAATCTACACATTTATCCATTTTATAATAAAGCTGTAACTTAACAAAATGTGTAAAAAATCAAGTGGTCTGAATACTTTCCGAATGCACTGTATATACAAAAGTAGTGAATTCTGCTATTTCAGGCACACCAGTTGCTGACAGGTGTATAAAATTGAGCACATTGCATGGCTATCTCCATTGACCAACATTGGCAGTAGAATGGCCTTACTGAAGAGCTCAGTGACTTTCAATGTGGCGCGAAGTGGTAGACCACACAAGCTCACAGAATGGGACTGCCATGTGCTGAAGCGCGTAGCTCGTAAAACTAATTTGTCCTCGGTTGCAACACTCACTACCGAGTTCCAAGCTGCCTCTGGAAGCGATATCAGCACAATAACTGTTAGTCGGGAGCTTCATTAAATGGGTTTCCATGGCCGAGCATCCGGACACAAGCCTAAGATCACCATGCGCAATGCCAAGCGTTGGCTAGAGTGGTGTAAAGCTCGCCGCCATTGGACCCTGGACTAGTGGAAACGAGTTCTCTGGACTGAGGAATCACGCTTCACCATTTGGCAGTCCGACGGATGAATCTGAGTTTGGTGGTTGCCAGGAGAACGCTATCTGCCCCAATTCATATTGCAAATGGTACAGTTTGGTAGAGGAGGAATAAGGATCTGGGGCTGTTTTTTCATGGTTCGGGCTAGACCCCTTAATTCCAGTGAAGGGAAATCTTAATGCTACAGCATATAATGACATTCTAGACGATTCTGTACTTCCAACTTTGTGGCAACAGTTTGGGGAAGGCCCTTTCCGGTTTCAGCATGACAATATCTCCGTGCACAAAGTGAGGTCCTTACAGAAATGGTTTGGCGAGATCGGTGTGGAAGAACTTGACTGGCCTGCACAGAGCCATGGCCTCAACTCCATCGAACACCTTTGAGATTAATCAAATCAAAGTTTATTTGTCACGTGCGCCAAATACAACAGGTGTAGACCTTACAGTGAAATGCTTACTTAAAGGCTCTAACCAACAGTGCAAAAAAGGTATTAGGTAAACAATAGGTCAGTAAAGAAATAAAAACAACAGTAAAAAAGACAGTGAAAAATAACAGTAGCGAGGCTATATACAGGCACCGGTTAGTCGGGCTGATTGAGGTAGTATGTACATGTAGATATGGTTAAAGTGACTATGCATATATGATAAACAGAGAGTAGCAGTACCGTAAAAGAGGGGTTCGAACGCCGACTGTGAGCCAGGCCTCATTGCCCGACCTCTCTTATGCTCTTATGGCTGAATGGAAGCAAGTCCCCTCAGCAATGTTCCAACATCTAGTGGAAAGCCTTCCCAGAAGAGTGGAGGCTGTTATAGCAGTAAAGGGGGTACCAACTCCATATTAATTCCCATGATTTTGGAATGAGATGTTCGTTCGAGCAGGAGTCCACATACTTTTGGTCATGTAGTGTATTTCATTTTCAAGAAATATGCAAAAATGTCTAAAAACATGTTTTTACTTTGTCATTATGTGGTATTGTGTCTAGATGGTTGAGGATTTTTTTTTATGAAGTTCATAATTTATTTAATCTCCCTATTAACTGATTTTCCACGTTGTGGTGGTAGTACAACGTAACATTTGCGCATAAATGCATTTCCACCGCAATTTCCGCATAATCTATTTCACAGACAAACATATTATCCACCCTTGTCTAGCGTATTTTGTTTTGTCGACATTGGGAAATTTTACACAGCAAATGTGCTGTTTCCATCAGGCCGGTCAAGAGTTTTTTTTTAATGCGTCAGGTAATTAATCAGCATGAAATGGTTGGATGGAAACCTGTTAGTGCCACATATTGTTACCATTGAGGTATACCATTGCTTGTTCGAGTCTCTCTAGTAATTCTTCTCTGTTTGTCTAGATGCTGAGATGGGGATGGAGGTGTTGGAGCTGTGTGGCGCTCCTTGCCCCAGCCCACTGAGGGAGCAGCTGTTCAGCCACTTCTCTCCACTCCCCCATCTGGAGGACCTGCAGCAGGAACCCTCTCTGAACTGTTCCAGCCCGGGCCACTGTCCCACCTCGCCCCCTGCCCAGCTCCACCTCTCCTCACTGCCCTGCTGCAGCTCCCCGTGCCCCCCAGCGGAGCCTCCTCTCCTGGGTTCTGGTTTCTACCAGCTGCAGCTGGGGCCTTTCCTTCCAGACGGCCTGTCCATGGGGCCAGAGGATGGGGACTCCCAAGGGTTGCAGGTAGACTTCTCCCTGCCCTCCATCCCCCAGACCTCACCCGCCATTGCCCCCTCAGTCTCCGTCACTTCTGACTTTGGGGCCATCAGCAGTTACCTGTGTCCCTCAGCCCTGTGCCCCCCTCCCGTCCAGCACCCCCGCTCTCTCACACAGTAAGGGGAGGAAGAAGGGTGTCTTTACTCTGGAGAACATTCCAATAACACCTGGGTTGTCTGTACTTCTAATTATTGCCTGTTGAAGTAAACTTGGACCAGAGCTTACTCATGTGTTGGTGTGAAACTCCCCAGGAGAGAAACTATGTTTTTACGGGGAGATGGGCATACCTGTATCATAGTGTTTACTAGGGGGGCTCCCACTGCACATAAGCACAATGGCTTACCTACCTGTGGGTAGGTCTGTTCTGGAAGGCCTGTCGTTCTACAGGGATTTTCCCAGTTCTTAGAGAATTCTTAGGTAATGTTGGTACTGGAAAAGCGGGTGGGCTTGATGATAGCTCCAAGGCCAAAGCAATTATCCTGATGTTCTTTGCAGTGGCCTCCTCCTCTTCCAGAGCAGAACTAGAGACAGATGTAACATCCCTCACTGATTTCCCAACATTTACTGGGAACAATGAGCAGCAGACAGACAGCATGACCTGGATGCCATATTATAGCAGTATGTCCACAAGAGATGTTCTCCCTCTTAGATCTGATAAGGCTGTTTCTATGAGCAGTGTTCATTCTGCACTTGTATGACTCTTCACCACTCTGACTGTGGACCTCTTAGGTAGGATCAGCCTCCCTGGTTCACTGTGGTTCCACCTCTCTTGAACATCCACAACTGAAACGGAAGGTTTTGTATACAGTCTGTTTAAAAGGAAAGATCTGTATAAGAATACCATGAAACAATGCTTTTGAGATTGTCACAATGTTTTTATTTTCTTGTTCCTTGTTCAGAAATGTCTTGGAAGGTTTGCAATAAGAAACCAGAGTTTGCGATGGGAGTACTTTTGTGTTCTTTCTAGTTTATGTTGACATTTGAAAGGTCTTGTACAGAACCAAACTCTCACAATTGCCTGACAACCATGGTAGGCACGTTAGCCTGTGTTTTGCGCATTATTGTAAATGTTACTGTAGGTAAGTCACTGAATACACAGTTACTCAGGTTTTGTAGCCTCTGGCTTCTTCTATGTATCTCAACTCCTGTTGTGTGATTAAGTGTTGGATATTACGCTGAATCACACATGCAACCTTGGGGGTAACAGTCATTGAAAAAGCCCAATGGCATTGAAGGACATCAACCCAAAACGTGTGTGTTCAGAAGGATGCAATATTAAGAATGTTGCAGATGGAGAATGTGATATATAGTTAGCTATACAGTCCCCAGGTTTCAGTGATGCTCTACAGTATCCTGCCACTAGAGGATCTCGGCTGTCACATAGTCTGAAGAGCCTGCCTGCTTCACAACCCCTGCTCAGGTGGGCCCGGAGAGAATACGTCCCTTGTGATCTCTGCCCTGACAGCAGGACAACTCCATATCTTTATTTATTTTTATAGGTTGGGTCATCCTCTACTCCCTGCTCTGACCTAAGCTGTTCTAGATCTGTGTTTTCTTCAACCGTTTACAGGAGGTTCTGGATGTTGACTATCGGGGCATTTATATCGTACTTCTTCTGTTTATGTTGGTTTGTAATTATAATTATTATATTTTGTAAAAAACAAAACCTATTAAAAATTCACATGTTGACAATGAAAGTCATTGCCCATATACACTCACACACTTTTTTTTACTATCGAAGTGGGGATCAAAAAATGTATACCGATTCAAAATCCTATTTTCCCTAAACCCCTAACCCCAAAACTAAACACAACCCTAACTCCTAACACAAATCTTAATGCCTAACACAGAACCTAAATCGGCTGCGCGCGTGCGCCATCTTACATAAATGTATTTTGTCCCCCCACACCAAACACGATCACAACATGCAGGTTAAAATATCAAATAAACTCTGAACCCATTACATTCATTTGGGGACAGGTCGAAAAGCCTTAAACATTTATGGCAATTTGGCTAGCTAGCTTGCACTTGCTAGCTAATTTGTTATATTTAGATAGCTTGCTGTTGCTAGCTAATTTGTCCTGTGATATAAACACCAAGTTGTTATTTTGCCTGAAATGCACAAGGTCCTCTACTCCGACAATTAATCCACACACAAAACGGTCAACCGAATCGTTTCTAGTCATCTCGCCTAGGCTTTTTCTTCTCTTGACTTAATATTGCGATTGGCAACTTCCATAAATTAGGTGCAGTAACGCCACTGATCTCGTTCGTCTTTCAGTCACCCACGTGGGTATAACCAATGAGGAGATGGCACGTGGGTACCTGCTTCTATAAACCAATGAGAAGATGGGAGAGGCAGGACTTGCAGCGCGATCTGCGTCACAAATAGAACTGACTTCTATTTTAGCCCTTGGCAACACAGATGCTCGTTGGCCCGCGCGAGCAGTGTGGGTGCAATAATTGAATAATATAGATTTCAAAATGTATTTTGCGACGCGAGCGGTGTAGTCAGCCTGTAACCCTACTTGTAACCCTAACCCTACAGTAATTGTAACCCTATGTAAGGGGTGCGTGTTGGTGGCAGGGAAGTCAGGCGCAGGAGAATGAACTTGGTATAAACTGAGTTATTTAATAAATGCTGACCAAACTCCAAAACAACCAAAATGTACAAAATAACAAAGTGGGTACAAAACCCGTCGCACACCAACATTAAATTGCACCTCACATACAAACAAAACAATCTCCGACAAGGACATGAGGGGAAACAGGGTTAAATTCACAACATGTAATTGATGGGATTGGAACCAGGTGTGAAGGAAAACAAGACAAAACCAATGGAAAATGAAACCATGTGTTTGATATATTTGATTCCATTCCACTAATCCCCCGCTCCAGCCATTACCATGAGCCCATGCTCCCACATTAAGGTGCCACCAACCTCCTGTGAATCTAACCCCTAAACCTAGAATAGCATTTTTCCTTTTGGGGAATGTGAAATGTTCCCACTTTTTCCTTGTTTTACTATTTACTATTTTACTAGGACTTTTGGATCCCAAAAGGATGGTAAAGTTAGACCACACACACAAGTACTTGAATCATAGTCTTGTGTGCAAAACTGCACACAAGACTTGAATCAAATTTACAAAATTGTACCCAAATTAATCTTCATGGACAGACTACTTATCTGACCAAATTACATGAGTTTCTAGTTCTGGGTTAACCAAGATTATACCCACATAGGCAATACAAAAAAATCCATCCTGTGATTATGTGGTGCCATAATAGTAGTTGAATAACCCACTGCACTGTGTATATAACCATTTGGGTATAGGTTATTCAGCAGCAACTTGGTTACCATAGAACCGATACTAAATAACCCAGTAGCTGAAAAAGCCAAACAGATCTCCAGAGTAGTGGCCTTTCTACTATGCCTATGGTATAACCAGGCTTCAAGTTCACCTGGATCCAGCAGCGTAGCCACGGGTAGACCAGTTTGATCTCAGGCCTACCCCAAAAAAGTTTAGTCAATATACATTTTTATTACATGTTTAAAAGAAACGCATGTGAGATAAAAAAAAATGTATGGGTAATTTTAAGGCGCAGACAGCAAACTGAAGTGGTTCAGCCGGGCACTTGTCATTGATGTGTGAAGACAATTTTTATCCTAGTTGTTGAGAAAAGTTGCTCCACACTGCATGTGTAACGGTCGTCGGATGAAGAAGGATCAGACCAAAGCGCAGCGTAGTAAGCATTCATGATTATTTATTTAAACTGAACACTGAGACAAAATGAAACAACACGAAACAGTTCTGTCTGGTGCAGACACAAAACAACTACTCACAAAACACAGGTGGAAAAAAGCTGCCTAAGTATGATTCTCAATCAGAAACAATGATAGACAGCTGCCTCTGTTTGAGAACCATACCCGGCCAAACACAAAGAAATACAAAACATAGAAAATGAACATAGAATGCCCACCCAAATCACACCCTGACCAAACCAAAATAGAGACATAAAAAGCTCAGCATGATGTCATTGGAAGTGCGACAATGATCCTTAACAGAGAGTTTATATTTGGGAAAATATCATCAGGGCAGCTGTCAAGTACACTCATTATGGAGGATACGTCACTCTTTCCCATGTCCATTTTGCGACACAACTGCTGAATAGACTGAATTCAGCATCCTCAATTGATTTCGCATAATGATCGCATGTGGTCTTCAGCTGCTCTTTAATAAGGCCGCAGGTTTGGGATTCTTTGGAAAAGGAGGCTGCCGCTTGCATGATCCCATATGTGTCTTCTTGAAATCTTGAGTTTAACTCAGTAATCTGTCTGTCTAGAATATTGTTCCAAAGTTGCCTCAGATCACTGTCACTCTTGATGCTGGATGTTTTCCCTAATGAAGTTGTGACTACACTGTCTGCCAATTTTACAGGCAGTTTTTGCTGCCGTGATGCGCTCACATCCCAATTACTAATATCATGCTTAATCATCATCTCTTCAGTTAGCTTGAGAACTTTATCAAAGTCTCCCCCTGAGTTATCTATGAACGTAGAAAAGCTGCTTTTGAGGATTTCAATTAAACCAATACAGTCCGTCACAGATAATGTAGAGCTTTGTAATCCCTTCGTAGAAAAATCACTAGTGTCCAACAATTTACTAAACGTGACTAACAGGAATAAAAACGTATTGTTCTGGAGTTGTTGTAAGAGGGCATCGGCTTCTAATTTGGTTTGTCCACAAGCCTCTGAAAAATCTGCAAGAACCTCTAAAATGACATCTAGCAGTAACAGCGCTTTACTCACAGACCCTGATTTTGAACTCCACCGTACATCCGTGGATCTTTCTAGCTCAATACATGGTCTATCGGGATGCAACTCTTTCTGTACTTCTATGAATGGAGCATGTCTGTGGGATCCACCCATGAATGTGTGTAGCTGGTTTACTGTGTCAAAAAAAGCACTGACATGTCCCGACACTTGCCGCCATGCACAGAACCAAATTCAAACGATGGGAGTTGCAATGCACATATACCGCTTGCTTAAATGCTTGCCTTAGTAAGACATGTACCCCTCTTCTGTTCCCTGACATGACTGAAGCGCCATCAAAACAAAAACCCACACAGAGTGGGATCCAACTCCAGGGGTTGCAACACTTCAAGTATTTTCTGAGAAATTCCTTGTACAGACAAATCAGCGTTTCCATAAACCCAACAGCTCTTTCTTTAATCATTCCAGCATGAATGTATCGGATGCACACAGCAATAAGTTCTCGTTTAGATTGATCTTTATATTCATCTGCTAGTATGGCAAAATACGTGGAAGGCGCAGAATGAACTTCATCTGTTATCCTGCACAGTAACAATGATGCGGCACACTCTAGCAACTCGTTCTGACAACTCATTAACAACTCATTAAACCTGTTTTGTATTTCTGAGTCATACTTTGAGATGAAATTTAAGATTTCTAAAAAGTGACCAATGTTGATTGCCTCTTTGGTTTCTCTATGTCCTCTGAGTGGATTATCCTACTTTGCACACATTAGAACCATATCTATGACCACTTTAACATGTGCACGGTTTCTTTCTATAAAAACCATGTTTGCATCACCATGTATTTGGTTCAACACAGTCCCACGACTTCTAGGCCCATGGGTCGCCTTGTAGGATTCACATTTTGCCAGGGCACTAACATGTAATTTGCTATTCTCGTGTTTGCAGCAAGCATTTCTTGTGAGTTTCCAGTTTTTAAATCCATCTCGTACAAATCTGAATTCGACATTTGCCCCAGGAAAGTACCTACAAAACGTACAATAAATTGCATCTTTTGCTTTACTATACTCAATCCACACGAACTGGCCACACCACCTTGAAGAGAAGCGGCATGATTTGCCATTTATCATACTTGAAGGGAACTTTGCTTGCTTTGGTTGACAGGCTGGTTCATCAACGGCAGACAAATCTGTCAGTGGGCCTACTGCAGGTTCACCCATGCCCGCAGCATCAAGGAGAGGAGACGGTGGGGTAGACAAGCATGCCTGGCTCAATGTGGCATTGGCGGTTGTGATGGCGATTGCGGTTGTTTCTATCCTGGGGCCACCTGTTAATGTCTCATTCTGGAAGCTATCGGTAGATTGATCCCCAAAAAATTCTGACACACACTCTTTTCCCTCCAGACGTCTTTTTTTTTTTTTAAACCTAGCGATCGACATTTGGTTTGCCATTGCTAGAACTACTAAATTACCTGAGCTGGTGAGTCAATTCGAATAAGCTAGCGTGGTAGAGCTTGCTAGTTTATGCGCTACAAAGTTTATCCACGTGATGTTGTTCAAGTAAACCACCGTATGATTTTTAAAAAAAATTAACCAATAGTCCTGAAGCCAACTTGATTGTCACGGACTATTTCTTTGTTACATTATATTAAAATTACCCAGAGAAAATAAATCGCACATGCATTTCTTTTAAACTTAAAATAAATACAAATAAAAATGTATATTGAATAATAATAACTTTTTGGGGTAAGCCTGAGATCAAACCTACCCAGGCCTACCCGTGGCTATGCCACTGAGGTCACGCCTTATGATATGTCTACTAATGGTAAGGTACCTTTTTATAGTACTACTGCCCACCGTGGTATAAATGGTAACATCAAATATAGGCGTGTTTGCCCATCGAGATTAAAGTGCGCCTGAAAATGAGTTGTATGTTGTTGGCAAGTTGGCAACTGGTCTACAATTACTGTCTTATTTTAATATGCTGGGATATGTAATTATTTGTATATGTAACGAGGTTGCTCCAAGTACTATGCACAAGTATAAAACGATTGTATTGCGAAATAATATACGTGCCATTGCAAAATAAATGTAATAAACAAGCAGAAAAAATGCCTATCCAGTTTTCTAGGCCTCTCCCCCCCCAAAAAAAATCTGGCTACGCCCCTGCCTGGATGTACTGTACATTTCTGCATTCTGTGCTTTTAACATAGTGTTTTCAATTTACATATGTGACACACGTTGACCATGATGGTTACTTTGTGCATGTTCATTTCTACAGGTATTATTATTCAACAGTTCTCACCTGGGTTTTTGAACCCACATCCTCTTGGTTCCCGGCACTCCAATCTTTCCGCTACACCACCATGCCCGTGTTCATAGCGGTTATCGGTTAATCTGACTATTCTCAGCATTGATTTTATTTCACCAAGTTAGGGCTTTCTGTATAGTTGTGTAATGTTTGTGGGACGTGTTAACCTGTTTTAATGATACTCATGAACAATGGTGAAAGTATAACTAATTTCTTCCCTGTACAGGAACTCCACATTTTTGTATGGGCCTAATAATATAATTACGTATATAATGTAATGCCCTGACTAGATCATCAAGGAACAATTGTCCAGACAGAGGGTTGAGTTTACGAATTGACGGTTTATTAACCCAACTTTACACACGCCAAATAAATGAAATATACCCCACAAGCCAACCGTGACCGTCTCTTGTGAAGCCCAGAGTAAGAGAGAGAACAATGGCAAAACCTGGTCTTAACTTCCAGTGCTCCATCCCCCTGCCCTATCCCCCTCCACGCCACTCCGCCAGGATGCCCGGCATCAGAACATTCCAGGCATCCCCGTGATTGGCAGATAGCAGGTTGATTGGCATGTCGGATCCCGCGAACACTGGTAAATACAACACAACCCACTAATAGCCTACCACATAACACACCGCTGTCTGTGCGGGTCGCTACAATAATATCTTAATTCAATATGATCTCTGTGGAAATAGTCATAAAGATGTGTCATTTAACTTTTCAAATGTAGACCTAATAAGTTTTTATTCTGTCATAAACTCAACCAGTTATGATGTTTTAATCTGATTGTCAAACAATCACGTTTAGGCTAGCGGCTGATTGCGCGCATGTTGCTGAAATATGAGAGGTTGCTGAAGAGCATCGTCATAACTGGTATGAGGGGCTCGTTAAACTAGCTATGTTCCTGGAACTGTCACACGTCTTCACACTGTATATTCAGAGCTCTGTTGTGTGACACTCCGAGGACACCGTTAGTGACAGCAGACCCGTTTCTAATGAGGCATGTTAAGATTTGTTTACACAGGCAAGACAAGCTGTTTATGACCCATATTTTAGGCCAATACGAGGCTTCAGATAGTCAGCCATGTCGTAATCTGGACTCGGGGTGCTGGAGGCATAGGAATTCATCGTAACTCGAGGATGGACGACAGGAGTCTAGCACTTGTGGCTCTTTACATTGGACTAAATATTTGCACTGCCACAGGTGAGAGTTTCTATATCTTTTTAGAGTGTTGTATCTACATACATTGGAAGTTGGAACAAGTCTTGTTTCTCTTATGAAAGTACAAAAAAACGACCTATTTAAGAGATCTTGATTAAATACTAGGTAATGTAATAATTGGCATGCTGCTACCTACCCAGCTAACAACAAACATTCCCACAACTTTAGAGAATGTTCCTTTGAGTCTCATTAGGTCATTAACTAACATTTTTATAGGAATGTTCCCTTGATGTGCAAGGAATGTTTCCAGAGACTTTTCCCGTAATGTAAAATATAACTTACCCAGAATGTGGTTACCATGTTATCAGAATTGTAGATATTAATGTTCTGGACACGCTTCATGGGAATGTTGCAATAACATTCATGTGTCCAGTTTTCTGAGGATTAGGAGAATATTCAATCAACATCCCACCAAACATACACAGAACATGGTTACCATGTTCTCCGAATAGAAGATAATGTTCTAGACACGGTTCATGCTAACGTTGCAAGAATATTCATGTGTCCTGTTGTAAGGATGTCGCCTGATGTTTAAAATGTTTATTTCATTACACATCAAGCCTTATTTCTGTTGCTGAGCCAAATAAGGCTCTGATTAGTGAACCACTAATCTGTTCATAGCTCTTTGTCTGTTGGTAAGTTTAGGGATACTCACACACACAGTACTTTTAACATAGTGTTTTCAACATTGACAGCAGTTTCCATACCAAGCGGTGATGAAGCCAGTCAAGATGCTCTCAGTGGTGCAGCTGTCATTTAGTAATGACAAAATGTATTTAAAACTTCATGCACAGTAACATTTTTGCATGATTTAATGCAATTATTTTATTGATAGGACAGGGAAAAATGTCCTTGTGCACACCAAAGCACACCAAAAGACGGCATTAACGATAAGTAACAAAATAAAGACGCCACTTCTAAAATCCTATTTTACACCATAGCCTGCTGAATTTGCAAGATAAATTTTCTTTCATTTTTATTTAGTCACAAATGAAAATGTGACACTGACTCACCCATGGATTAATGTTTCAGCATTGTCTTAATGAAGAGTTCGGCGTTCAGTATCCACCGGTCGTGGTACAGATGTGTAACATGTACTCTGGGAATCAAGTACAGGGAGTGCAAATTTAGTAACAAATAGTACGAAACACGAAAAGCGTACAGATAAGAAACAGAGTCAATAACACCTGAGGAAAACACCAAGGGGAGTGACAGATATAGGGGAGGAAATCAGGAAGTGGATGGAGTCCAGGTGAGTGTCATGAGGCGCAGGTGCGTGTAACGATGGTGGCAGGTGTGCGTAATTTGTATTTATTTATTTTACCTTTATTTAACTAGGCAAGTCCGTTAAGAACCAATTCTTATTTTCACTCACAGCCTAGGAACAGTGAGTTAACTGCCTTGTTAACTTCTCTGCGCTACGGATCCCTTTTACGGGATCATTTTCCTAAACAACCGCTGAATTGCAGGGCGCAAAATATTACTAAAAATATTTATAATCATGCAATCACAAGTGAAATATACCAAAACACAGCTTAGCTTGTTGTTAATCGTTTCAGATTTTGAAAATATGCTTTACAGCGAAAGAAATCCAAGCTTTTGTGAGTGTATCAATCAATGCTAGAACAGCTAGCCCCAAATTAGCTTGGTCACGAAAGTCAGAAAAGCTATAAAATGAATCGCTTACCTTTGATAATCTTCGGATGTTTGCACTCACGAGACTCCCAGTTACACAATAAATGTTCTTTTTGTTCGATAAATATTACTTTTATAACAAAAAAACGCCATTTGGGTTGCGCATTATGTTCAGAAAACTTCAGCCTCGTTCCGGTCCTGAAAGGCAGAAGAAAATTCCCAAACGTATCAGATTCAAAAATATTACTAAAAATATTTATAATCATGCAATCACTGTAGCGCTCTAGGTGTCGGGGTGTTTGTGGAATCAGACGCAGGAACAGCAGAGCTTCAATAGGTTGAGTTTAATTCCCAACTCGTACACAAACAATGTCCAAACCGGACTACTGGGTGTCAAATAAACACCTGTCTTCAAACATGAAGACAAAACCAGTACACACACACGAACCACTCCCGAAATCCAAAGAAACAGACGAACAATCCCGCACAAAGAAGCAGACAGGCTGGCTGACTAATAAAGCCACCCTGATTGCTAATTCCCTCAAACCAGGTGATAACCATAAACACATAAGGAGGGGGAGGAAAAAGAGTCAGTAGCAGCTAGTAGGCCGGTGACGACGACCGCCGAGCGCCACCCGAACGGGAAGGAGAGCCTGCCTCGGTTGAAGTCGTGACAGTACCCGCCCTCTGACGCGCGGCTCCCGCAGCGCGCCGACACCGGCCTCGAGGTCGACCCGGAGGACGAGGCGCAGAGCGCTCCGGATGGAGGCGATGGAAATCCTTTACCATAGATGGATCCAACATGTCCTCCACCGGTACCCAGCACCTCTCCTCCGGACCGTACCCCTCCCAGTCCACGAGGTACTGTAGGCCCCTCGCCCGGCGTCTCGAGTCCAGAATGGCCCGTATCGTGTACGCCGGGGACCCCTCGATGTCCAGAGGGGGAGGAGGGACCTCCGGTACCTCACCGTCCTGCAGGGGACCAGCTACCACCGGCCTGAGGAGAGACACATGAAACGAGGGGTTAATACGATAATAGGAAGGGAGTTTTAATCGATAACACACCTCGTTTATTCTCCTCAGGACTTTGAATGGCCCTACACACTGCGGCCTCAGCTTCCGGCAGGGCAAGCGGAGGGGTAGGTTTCGGGTCGAGAGCCAGACCCTTTCCCCCGGTACAAACACGGGGGCCTCACTGCGGTGGCGGTCAGCGCTCCTCTTCTGCCTTCCAGTAGCTTGTTGAAAGGACTCCCGGACGGCCCTCCAGGTCTCCTTGGAGCGCTGTACCCACTCCTCCACCGCAGGAGCCTCGGTCTGGCTCGGATGCCATGGTGCCAGGACCGGCTGGTACCCCAACACACACTGAAAGGGGGACACATTAGTAGAGGAGTGGCGTAGTGAGTTCTGGGCCATCTCAGCCCAGGGAATGTATCTCGCCCACTCCCCTGGCCGGTCCTGACAATACGACCGCAGAAACCTACCCACCTCCTGGTTCACTCTCTCCACCTGCCCATTACTCTCGGGGTGATACCCGGAAGTCAGGCTGACCGTGACCCCCAGACGCTCCATGAACGCCCTCCACACTCGGGACGTGAACTGGGGGCCCCGATCAGAAACAATATCCTCCGGCACCCCGTAGTGCCGGAAGACGTGAGTGAATAAGGCCTCCGCAGTCTGTAGGGCAGTAGGGATACCGGGCAACGGGAGGAGACGGCAGGACTTAGAAAACCGATCCACAATTACCAGAACCGTAGTGTTTCCCTGAGAGGGAGGCAGATCGGTCAGGAAGTCTACAGACAGATGAGACCATGGCCGTTGTGGAACGGGGAGGGGTTGCAACTTCCCTCGAGGAAGGTGCCTAGGAGCCTTACTCTGAGCGCATACCGAACAGGAGGAGACATAAACCCTAACGTCTCGAGCTAAGGTAGGCCACCAATACCTCCCCCGAAGGCTCCCCACTGTCCTTGTCACCCCAGGGTGACCCGAGGAGGGTAGGACATGAGCCCACCGAATAAGGCGGTCCCGAACACCAAGCGGTACGTACTTACGGCCCGCCGGACACTGAGGAGGCGCGGGTTCCGCCCGTAGCGCCCGCTCGATGTCCGAGTCCACCTCCCATACCACTGGCGCGATCAGCCTCGAGGCGGGGATGATGGGAGTGGGTTCAGTGGTCCTCTCCTCCGTGTCGTGAAGAGGCAGGCAAGGTGGGCCATGTTTACGTTTTTTGAACCGGGTCTATAGGACAACGTGTACCTAAACCGGGTGAAAAACATGGCCCACCTTGCCTGACGTGGGTTCAGTCTCCTAGCTGCCCGAATATACTCCAGATTCTGGTGGTCGGTCCAGATGAGAAAAGGGTGCTTAGCCCCCTCAAGCCAGTGTCTCCACACCTTCAGAGCCCTGACCACCGCTAACAACTCCCGATCCCCCACATCATAGTTACGCTCCGCTGCACTGAGCTTACTAGAGAAGAAAGCGCAGGGGCGGAGTTTTGGTGGCGCACCCGAGCGCTGTGATAGCACGGCACCCACCCCAGCCTCGGAAGCGTCCACCTCCACTATGAATGCTAAAGAGGGATCCGGATGCGCCAACACGGGAGCCTCCGTGAACAGAACCTTCAACCTGTTGAAAGCTCCGTCCGCCGGCGCTGACCACCGCAACCTCACCGGACCCCCCCTCAGCAGTGAGGTAATGGGAGCCGCTACCTGGCCAAAACCCCGGATAAATCTCCGGTAGTAGTTGGCAAAACCCAAAAACCGCTGCATCTCTTTTACCGTGGTCGGAGTCGGCCAATTACGCACGGCCTTTATGCGGTCACTCTCCACCACCACCCCCGAGGTGGAAATGCGATAACCCAGGAAGGAGACGGCTTGTTTGGAAAACACACACTTCTCAGCCTTGACATATAAGTCATGCTCCAGCAGTCTGCCAAGCACTTTGCGCACTAGAGATACATGCGCGGCGTGAGTAGTTGAGTAGATCAGAATGTCATCGATATACACAACTACCCCCTGCCCGTGCAGGTCCCTGAGAATGTCGTCTACAAAGGATTGGAACACGGCTGGAGCATTCTTTAACCCATACGGCATGACGCAGTACTCATAGTGGCCCGATGTGGTACTAAATGCGGTTTTCCACTCGTCTCCCTCCCGAATACGCACCTGGCTGTACGCGCTCCTGAGGTCCAGTTTTGTAAAGAACTGCGCTCCGTGAAATGATTCCACCGCCGAAGCGATGAGAGGTAGTGGGTAACTAAACCCCACTGTGATGGCATTTAGACCTCTATAATCAATACACGGACGCAAACCTCCCTCCTTTTTCTTCACAAAAAAGAAACTCGAGGAGACGGGTGAGATGGAGGGCCGAATGTACCCCTGTCCCAGAGATTCCGTGACATATGTCTCCATAGCCAACGTCTCCTCTTGGGACAAAGGGTACACGTGACTCTTAGGAAGCGCAGCGTTAACCTGGAGATCTATCGCACAATCCCTACCCGGTCGATGTGGTGGTAATTTCGTCGCTTTCTTTTTACAGAAAGCGATTGCCAAATCGGCATACTCGGGGGGAATGCGCACCGTGGAACCCTGGTCTGGACTCTCCACCGACGTGGCACCAATGGAAACTCCCAGACACCTTCCAGAACACTCCTCTGACCACCCCTGGAGAACCCCCTGTCTCCACGAAATATTGGGATTGTGCCGGGCCAGCCAGGGAATACCCAGCACCACTGGAAACGCAGGCGAATCGATAATGTATAGACTGATACGTTCCCTATAATTCCCCTGCGTCACCATGTCCAGGGGAACTGTGGCCTCCCTGACCACCCCTGACCCTAATGGCCGGCTATCTAGGGAGTGCACGGGAAAGGGAGAATCTATCGGCACAAGCGGAACGCCCAACTCTCGGGCGAGTCCGCAATCCATAAAGTTCCCAGCTGCACCTGAATCGACTAGTGCCCTATGCTGAGAAGAGGGGAAAAAATCAAGGAAAAAAATTGAGACAAACATGTGACCGACAGGAGGTTCTGAGTGAGTTTGGTGCTGACTCACCTGGGGTGATCGAGAAGCGTCCCGCCTGACATCTCGACTCCCAGACAGACCCCCCCAGCACCGATCGGCCGTGTGTCCTCTCCGACCACAGTTGGTGCAGGGGAGGCCTCGTCCTCCGATACCCCTAGGCGCGGCCCCTCCCAACTCCATCGGGATGGGAGCCGGGGCGCTGGGTGGTGGAACGCACAGGACCCTCTCCGAACGCCCGCGGGCAGCCAGCAGATTGTCCAGTCGGATGGACATGTCGATGAGCTCATCCAACGACATGAGCTCATCCAACGATCCCGTTGAGATGAGCTCATCTCAACGGGAAGGAGAGCCTGCCTCGGTTGAAGTCGTGACAATCACAAGTGAAATATACCAAAACACAGCTTAGCTTGTTGTTAATCCACCTATCGTGTCAGATTTAGAAAATATGCTTTACAGCTAAAGAAATCCAAGCTTTTGTGAGTGTATCAATCAATGCTAGAACAGTTAGCCTTATATTAGCTTGGTTAGCTTGGTCACGAAAGTCAGAAAAGCAATAAAATTAATCGCTTACCTTTGATAATCTTCGGATGTTTGCACTCACGAGACTCCCAGTTACACAACAAATGTTATTTTTGTTCAATAAATATTACTTTTATAACAAAAAAAACCCAATTTGGGTTGCGCGTTATGTTCAGAAAACTTCAGCCTCGTTCCGTTCGACGAAAATTCCAAAAAGTATCCGTAATGGTCGTAGAAACATTTAAAATGTTTTTTATAATCAATCCTCAGGTTGTTTTTAACAAACATAATCGATAATATTTCAACCGGACCGTAACCTATTGAATAAGAGAGAAAAAGAAAATGGAGAGCTACCTCTCTCGCGCGCAGGAACTATTCAGAGGACACCTGACTAGTTTTGAAAAATCTCGCAAATTTTTTCAAAATAAAAGCCTGAAACTATGTCTAAAGCCTGGTCACAGCCTGAGGAAGCCATTGGAAAAGGAATCTGGTTGATACCCCTTTAAATGGAAGAAAGACGGGCCAGGAAACACAGATAAAAAAATAAAAATAATCACTTCCGGGTTAGATTTTCTCAGGTTTTCGCCTGCAGAATCAATTGTTATACTCACAGACAATATTTTGACAGTTTTGGAAACGTTGGAGTGTTTTCTATCCTAATCTGTAAATTATATGCATATTCTACGATCTGGACCTGAGAAATAGTCCGTCTACCTTGGGAACGTTTATTTAAAAAAATAAAAAAATAATCTGACCCCTAGCATCTTAAAGGGGCGGAACAACAGATTTGAACTGTTAACCAGCTCAGGGATTCGATCTTGC
Organism: Salvelinus alpinus; assembly: GCF_045679555.1. NCBI lineage: Eukaryota > Metazoa > Chordata > Actinopteri > Salmoniformes > Salmonidae > Salvelinus > Salvelinus alpinus. Next base: position 21,444,245 of record NC_092091.1, read on the forward strand.
AACCTTTCGGTTACTAGTCCAACGCTCTAACCACTAGGCTTCCTGCCGCCCCAATGATGAGATAACTGGCGCCGGAGAGGGGGCCTGAGCTGGAATGTGAAGCTAACTGAAGCTGTCTAGCTTTAGAAAACCCTCAGTAGATCTAGCTTCCTTCATAGTATAGTATACCTGGCATACTACAAAGCAGGATCAAGGAGTTAGCCAGCTAACTAGCCTAAATATTCTGGGGCAAAAAACATAGTTATTTTTGAAAGATAAGCTTGAAATGGGCAATCTCTAATTGACTCAACAACAAAAAACACATATCTAAATTTAGCTTTCTTACTGAACCGGAAAATCATAATTTTTTTCTGGCTATTTATCAAAGTTATCTGGCTAAACTTATTGCTCCTGCTTTGTAGTATACCCTGCAGAACTAATAACATAGATTTCTGCAACCTACTTCAGGTTGGTTAGTGAGGTCAAGCCTACACTGATATATTTAACAGTGTCAAGAGCACGTGTGGAGTGGTAGCATACCAAATATACATCACTCTAGTAGTCAATCAAGGTCAGTATTTTTGGTGTGCCAAAATCCTGAACTATCCCAAATTCAGGACCTTAATTAAGAGCTTGGTTGTGGAGGAATGCAATATTTTAAAATTGTTTTATTTTCATTGTGTATAGCAAAAAAAAAATGGAATGTATTGCTTTTTTTATTTTATTTTTATAAATAAAATAAAAATTGTAAATTTTACCCCCTTTTTCGCCCCAATTTCGTGGTATCCAATTGTTAGTAATTACTATCTTGTCTCATCGATACAACTCCCATACGGGCTCGGGAGAGACGAAGGTCGAAAGCCATGCGTCCTCCGAAACACAACCCAACCAAGCCGCACTGCTTCTTAACACAGCGCGCATCCAAACCGGAAGCCAGCCGCACCAATGTGTCGGAGGAAACACTGTGCACCTGGCAACCTTGGTTAGCGCGCACTGCGCCCGGCCCGCAACAGGTGTTGCTGGTGCGCGATGGGACAAGGATAACCCTACCGGGCAAACCCTCCCTAACCCGGACGACGCTAGGCCAATTGTACGTCGCCCCACGGACCTCCCGGTCGCGGCCGGCTGCGACAGAGCCTGGGCGCGAACCCAGAATCTCTGGTGTATCTCTGAATGTATTGCTTTTTGATTAATTACTATGTATGTTGTTTCTTAATCTTTTATTGGCTTTCAGGATATAGATCTAATTTCAAAAATAGATGAGCTAATCTCAATATGACTTCATAGAAATGATATAAGCCTAAATAGATAACTAGATTAGTAACGAATGCACAGTAATATCCAGGAGTATATCAGAAAGGACTATAATTTGTTGGTATTTCTTGAGAGAGACAACGATAGGGAGGAGGTCAGAGACACTGCCAGGATAACAACCTCTCCCTCAATGTGAGCAAGACAAAGGAGATGATTGTAGACTACAGAAAAAGGAGGACCGAGCACGCCCCCATTCTCATCGACAGGGCTGTAGTGGAGCAGGTTGAGAGCTTCAAGTTCCTTGGTGTCCACATCACCATCAAACTGTCATGGTCCAAACTAAGAGGTTGACCGATTATGATTTTTCAGACTGCTCTATCAAATATCAAATCATAGACTTAATTATAATATAAAAATGCACCGAAATACGAGCCTTAGGTCATTAATATGGGCAAATCCAGAAACTATCATTTCGAAAACAAAAGGTTTATTCCTTCAGTGAAATACGGAACCGTTCCGTATTTTATCGAACGGGTGGCAAACCGAAGTCTAAATATTGCTGTTACATTGCACAACCTTCAATGTTATATCATGATTATGTAAAATTCTGGCACATTAATTACGGCCTTTGTTAGTAAGAAATGGTCTTCACACAGTTCGCAACGAGCCAGGTGGCCCAAGCTGCTGCATATACCCTGACTCTGCTTGCACTGAACGCAAGAGAAGTGACACAATTTCCCTGGTTAATATTGCCTGCTAACATTAATTTATTTTAACTAAATATGCAAGTTTAAAATAATATACACGTTTATTGATTTTAAGAAAGGCATTGATGTTTATGGTTTAGTACATTTGTGCAATGATTGTGCTTTTTTCGCGAATGCGTTTTTGTTAAATCATCACCCGTTTGGCGAAGATGAAGTAGGCTGTGATTCAATGATAAATTAACAGGCACCGCATTGATTACATGCAACGCAGGACAAGCTAGTTACACTAGTAATATCATCAACCATGTGTAGTTAACCAGTGATTATGTTAAGATTGATTGTTTTTTATAAGATAAGTTTAATGCTAGCTAGCAACTTACCTTGGCTCCTTGCTGCACTCGCGTAACAGGTGGTCAGCCTGCCACGCAGTCTCCTCGTGGATTGCAATGTAATCGGCCATAATTACTGATTACTGATTGTTATGAAAACTTGAAATCAGCCCTAATTAATCGGCTATGCTGATTAATCGGTCGACCTCTGGTCCAAACACACCAAGACAGTCGTGAAGACAGCACGACAACGCCTATTTCCTCTCGGGAGACTGAAAAGATTTGGCATGGGTCCTCAGATCCTCAGAAAGTTATATTGCTGCACCATCGAGAGCATCTTGACTGGTTGCATCACCGCCTGGTATGTTAACTGCTTTGCCTCCGGCCGCAAAGCACTACAGAGGGTACTGCGTACGGCCCAGTACGTTACTGGGGCCAAGCTTCCTGCCATCCAGGACCTCTATACCAGGCGGTGTCAGAGGAAGGCCCAGAAAATTGCCAAAGACTCCAGCAACTCTAGTCATAGACTGTTCTCTCTGCTACCGCACGGCAGGCGTTACCGGAGCGCCAAGTCTAGGTCCAAAAGGCTCCTTAACAGCTTCTACCTCCAAGCCATAAGACTCCTGAATAGCTAATCAAATGGCTACCCAGACTATTTGCATTGTCCCCACACCCCCATTTTTACGCTGCTGCTACTCTCTGTTTGTTATCCATGCATAGTCACTTTACCTCTACCTACATGTACATATTACCTGAATTACCTCGACTAACCGGTGCCCCCGCACATTGACTCTGTACCGGTACCCCCTGTATATGGCTTCGCTACTGTTATTTTTTATTTTTTTTACTTCAGTTTATTTTCGTAAATACTTTCTTAACACTTTTTTTTTCTTAAAACTGCATTGTTGGTTAAGGGCTTGTAAGTAAGCATTTCACTGTAAGGGCTGCCTACACCTGTTGTAATCGGCGCATGTGTCAAATTACATTACATTTGATTTGATTTGAGACTGTGGTTTGTTCAGCCAATGGCAAGCAATAACATAGATCAAAACAGATGATTTTGAATGTGCTGTTTCCATATGTGAGCATTAATTAAACATTATTTCTACACACTTTGAATCACCTATATCCTTTCTCTCCCCTCTGGTCCATGCAGAATTCTCCCTCAGCCCTAGCCAGCCTCAGTGTGTCTTTATTGCCTACTCCAACGTGACCTGCTACTGGACACCTGGACAAGGCTCTCCCTCAGACACGCGCTTCACACTGCAGGTCAACATGTAAGACACGTGCTACAACATCTACGGCACAAGTTAATGGTTGTGATTGTATGAGGCCCCTTAGACAGAGGAAGAGGCAGTACTTGAATGCCAATATATCCTTCAACATGCAGTGCCCTGACTGAAGTAAACAAAGGCAGGCTGACATATTCCAGCAGTTGCGCAACCACAGAATGATTCATTACATTTCGGAGGAAGCTGGTGGGAGGATGGGCTCATTGTAATGGCTGGAATGGAATTTTTGGAACAGAGTCAAACATCTGGTTTCCATATGTTTGATGTGTTTGACACCGTTCTATTAATTCCATTCCAGCCATTACAATGAGCCCGTCCTATAGCTCTTCCCACCAGCCTCCCCTGTTCTATTTCAATGAGTACACCTTGACATCAGCATGCCTTTGTTTTCTCCATGACCACAGGCTGAATGAGGAGATTTAAAATATAATTCATAGAGTTCATTAATTATATTGATGGCAAAGCTCCCAGCATAAGTTGCCTAATGCCTACCCAACGCCATTCTGGTGTATCAACTTTATCACTGTGTTTCATCATGTGTGAGTCATATTTGAGTTTGTTATGGTTATTTCCCTGGATTGTACTTAAAAATGACATTGTAACATGTTTATTACACAGATCTGTAAAATAATATATTCTCAAAGTTGGTGCTCATTAACCTTTACATATAGATAATTTTATTTCATCACCAGGAAACATCAGGCGAAACACCTGACTGCAGTGTAATGTGATTTGAGGTTCGGATTGGGTTGTTCTGAGGCTGACACAGTGGAGATTCATTGTGCAGGAAACTATTCAGGAAACAAAAAAAATTATTTTGTGTGTGTCTGCGTGTGCGTGTGCATTCCTGTGTGTTTGTGCCTGCAGAACCGGATGCGATGACCCTGTGATCCATCAGTCCCAACTGTGTCAGACTATTACCCAGACCCACTGCTCTGTTAACGTGACCTATCTGAGCCGCTGCTACTGCATCAGGGTCCTGGCCGACAGCCCTCACACAACAGCAAGCTCACCCAGCCTCTGCCTCAATGCCATAGACGCAGGTAATACACAGTGTCATACAATAGACTATACAGAATGAAGGATCTTAATTTGATCACCCTGTTGCAGGAGAATATTGGAAATGTAAACCTTGTAGTGTATTTGAAGTTTAAAAAGGCTTCTGAAGTTTGTAAGTTCCGCTTTGAAATTGCTGAGTTGATTTTCCCTTATGAAAAATGTATCAACCCCTACAAAAATGTCCATTAATTACAAACCACATAATAATTCACATTTCCTATTGCTACAGGATTATTTTCCTGCTGTAGCAAACTGGCTTAAATTAAGATCCTAAGGCCTCCCGGGTGGCGCAGTGGTCTAGGGCACTGCATCGCAGTGCTAGCTGCGCCACCAGAGTCTCTGGGTTCGCGCCCAGGCTCTGTCGCAGCCGGCCGCGACCGGGAGGTCCGTGGGGCGACGCACAATTGGGCTAGCGTCGTCCGGGTTAGGGAGGGTTTGGCCGGTAGGGATATCCTTGTCTCATCGCGCTCCAGCGACTCCTGTGGTGGGCCGGGCGCAGTGCGCGCTAACCAAGGGGGCCAGGTGCACTGTGTTTGCTCCGACACATTGGTGCGGCTGGCTTCCGGGTTGGAGGCGCGCTGTGTTAAGAAGCAGTGCGGCTTGGCTTGGTTGGGTTGTGCTTCGGAGGACGCGTGGCTTTCGACCTTCGTCTCTCCCGAGCCCGTACGGGAGTTGTAGCGATGAGACAAGATAGTAATTACTAGCGATTGGATACCACGAAAATTGGGGAGAAAAGGGGATAAAATTTAAAAAAATATTAAAAAATAAAAAATAAATTAAGATCCTACATCTGTACGCACATGTTTTACACACATCTTACTTTACATCTAACCCTTTGTCTTTTTCTCCCCCCAGTGAAGCTGCCCACCCCTGTCCTCTCCAATGTGTCAGCAGTGAGAGGCAAACCCAGATGCCTGAAGCTGCAGTGGACTACCAATACCAGCTTCCCGGTGACCAGAAAACATATCTCGAATGGCGCTCTGCTCTTCCAGGTGCAGTACAGCACAGAGGAGCAGGTGTGTGGCCCACTGTCATCTCCAATCTATCAGTTACTGTAGGACTATGTAATGTATACAATGTGATGTGTATAATATATGTATATCTACAGCGGGTGTTTGGTGTTAAATTGTTATCCGTTTTTTACCCATATATTGCCATCAGCCTGAGCCCAAGACAGTGAAGGTGGACCTGAGACCTGAGAGAGAGCAGGGTCTCTTCTCTGCCTCCACGTGTCTCTTCTCCGCCTCCACTCTATATACACTGATGATGCGTTACCGATACAATAGTACCCTCAGCCACTGGAGCGACTGGAGCCCAACACAACAGCAGTGTACAGAGGTGGCAGGTGAGAGAGTGGGAGAGAGTGAGGGAGAGTGAGAGACTGTGAGTGTGTGAGTGTGTGAGAGAAAGAGAGAGATCTAGTGGTCTAAGCCGTGGCCTCCAGACCGGAACACATACAGTGGGCTCCAAAATGACTGGCATCCCTGACTGGCAATGCACAAACAATACTTTAAAAATATAATTATAGAGATAAACTCAAAATACTGTACTTTATTAATGTTTCAATGGAACCAACCAAAATCATACAATTATTTAATGCAAAATACATTTCCCCAAAATCAAGGTTTCATAATTATTGGCACTTCTCATTTAGTACTTAGTTCAATCACCTCTGGCAAGGATAACAGCATGGAGTCTTTTCCTGTAATGTTTGACCAGGTTAAGAAACACATTTGGAGGGATTTTGAACCATTCCTCTATGCAGATCCTTTCAAGATCCTTCACATTCTTTGGTTTGCGCTTATCAACTGCCCTCTTCCACTCAGCCCACAGGTTTTTGATTGGATTGATGTCCAGCGACTGAGATGACCATGGCAGAACATTGATTTTGTTGTCACAGAACCATTTCTGTGTGGATCTTGAGGTATGTTTTGGGTCATTGTGTTCTTGGAAAGTTCACCTACGGCCAAGTCCCAGCCTTCTGGCAGAGGCAACCAGATTGCCAGCCTTAATTGCCTGGTACTTATGCCATCAGTCTTAACCAGTGCCCCTGGACCTCTGGAATTAAAACAGCCCCAAAACATCACTGACCCACCACCATATTTCACCGTGGGTATGAGGTGCCTCTCCTAGTATGCATCTCTGTAACGACGCCAAACATGCTGATGCTGTATCTGACCAAAACGTTCAATGTTGGTCTCATCTGACCAGAGCACCTTCTTCCAGTCATAATTTAAATGACGTCTGGCAAACTCCAAGCGCTTGCGTCTGTGTCTTGGGGTCAGAAAGGGCTTTCTTCTGGCAACCCTTCCAAAGAGACTGTGGTTGTGGTTGTCTGATGGTGAATTTTGAAACCTGGTGACCCCAAGACGCCACCAAGGCCTGCAATTCTTTCACAGTGATTCTTGGGGATTTTATGCTTGCTTCTCTCACCATCCTCCTCCCTATCCTGGGGGGCAAAATGCATTTGCGTCCTCTACCCGTGAGGTTTTCAACTGTTCCGTATCTTTAGATTTTTTTTAGAATTGCCCTGACAGTGCTCAGTGGTATATTCAATCGTTTGTGGATCTTCTTGTAGCCATTACCAGATTTATGAAGGTCTACGACCATCTGTCTCTTTTGAACTGCCAGTTCTTTTGTTTTCTTCATGGTGTTGGATGGCAAAGGGATATTGCATGCGTGTTACCTTATTTTTATATCCTAGTGAAACAGGAAGTGATGTAATAGCTCAATATAGTTCCTTAAGACTTAGATAAACTTAAATAAGTGGAATTTAATTCCAGGTTTAATTTTGGTAGATGTTATTTACAATAATCTTTAAGGGTGCCATTAATTGTGAAACCTTGATTTGGAGGTCATAGATTTTTTATTAAATCAATCATTGATTTTGGTGGGTTCCATTGAAACATGAATAAAGTACAGTATTCTCACATGTTGGTATTTTGAGTTTATCTCTATAATTATATTGTTTATATTTTTTTAAGTATTGTTTGTGCATTGCCAGTCAGGGGTGCCAGTAATTTTGGAGCCCACTGTATACAGCTGCAGCATGGATTCCAATGCCCTACTCCTTTAGGAAAAAGAAAATAAGAAAAAAAGAAAGCGAGGAGAGGGAAACCATGTGACATGAGAGAGTTTGATGTGCTTTCTAGTAGAAAAAGAAAAGGGATGTAGAGTAGAACATTATATTGTCAGCGTAGTGTGCTTTGTTCCTAGGACTATGAAACGGTCAAGGAACAATGATCTGGGAATATCTTTTATCACATCAAATCAAAAACTGTTGATAAACCCCAGTTCCTCCTATTCCCCTCATATAGATCTGTGTGGCTTTTCAAATGACTCATGTAGAATAATTTTACCTGTTAAGTTAGAACAGAAGTTGATTTCTAGTACATTCTAGCTCCTGAGTGGCGCAGCAGTCTAAAGCACTGCATCTCAGTGCAAGAGGCGTCACTGCAGTCCCTGGTTTGAATCCAGGCTGCATCACATCCGGCTGTGATTGGGAGTCCCATAGGGCGGTGCACAATTGGCCCAGTGTCATCCAGGTTTGGCTGGGGTTGACTGTCATTGTAAATAAGAATTTGTTCTTAACTGACTTGTCTAGTTAAATAAAAGTAACAAAAACATTAAAATGAAGGGAAGAGGAAATTCAGCAACCCCTGAAGAGTTGCTGAATTTCCTCTTCAGTTTTCTCAGCAATTCATGATCATTTCATGACCGTTGGTTGGAGAGTGAGGTAGTGGCAGTGTAGCTTCCCCTTAGCACATGAAAGGGGCAAACTGAATTTTAAATTAATGATATATACCCAGAGATTTTTTACGAATTTAACTTATGCCTCATGAGCTTAGTTCAACTAACCCCATAAGAACCCAAAATACAAGCTTGTTTAACTCCGTAAACTATGTAATTGTAAACAAACACTGTATATCCTCAAAACATGGTTAAAACTATCATTTTCATATCGTTAATGGTCAGTCCATAGCTCTTGTCTATGAATTTGTGAGTGGTTACGTTTCTCCAGCCCCATCCCTCAATTGTTTATAGAAAGCGGGGTGGCCACTTTGTTATTGTTTAAATTGCAGATTGCCCCTTGAAAAGTCACACGCAAGGTGAAAGTGAAGACCAAGCCAAGTTGGCCATAGTGTGCTTCCTCCTTGGCTGCACAGGCTTGTGGGAAATGTAGTCTGGGCAGACCATAAATCATATGTAGATAAGAACAGAAATTGTCTGCTTAAATGGGCACATTATTGTGCATGAATCTTTTATACATCACCTTACATGTGTGGCGAGGTTTTTGAATGGATGTGATTAGGAGTGTGTTGAAGATACTAGTGAGGTTTGCGCTATCTGATTGTGTTCTCCCCTCTAGCACCCTCTACTGTCCCTCAGCTATGGAGGACCGTTCAGCCTGTAGGTGGAGCAGACATGAGACGAGTGACTCTGCTGTGGAAGGTAAGGTGGCACAGAGGAGGCTGGTGGGAGGAGGTATAGGAGGACGGGCTCATTGTAGTGGCTGGAATGGAATGGTATCAAACACATAAAATATATGAAAACCACATTTGACTCAGTTCCATTTATTCCATTCCAGCCATTACAATGAGCCCACCCTCTTATAGCTCCTCCCACCAACTTTCTCTGAGGTGGCACTAGGGCTAGTTATTCTGCTCTCTCAGGTCTATTCCATTGTAAAGTGTCTATATGGATATTCTTCTATAAACATTCAGTTTGAGTTGTTGTTGTCCTTGTGTGTCTTGCAGTCCCCACCCAGGAGTCAAGTGAAATGCTCAGTCCCATGGTTTAACATATCCTGCTGTACTGAGGGTTCCCAGAATGCACTGCATACATGGGACTGCAATGGCCTGAGTGTGTCCGACACTTCCTGTCATCTGACCCTTCCCCCTGAGCGCTGCTCCTGCACACTGAGCATGTCCAACCCTGCCGGCATCTCTCCTCCAGCTACCATCACAATCCCCAGCACCACGGACACAGGTACACAGACTCTGACTGTATTTGACCATTGACGTCAATAGCATTGCGACATATTAAGACGATAGCATTGTGTGGCAGTGTATATATTGATATGAATTTGAACAAATGCCCAGAAACTTTTGCATCATTTTAGTTGTATTGTGTCCAATGCATATCCTCTGTAAAATAACTTACTGATGGTATGATCACCAGCACCCAAGGCTCTGGTGGATGTCAGTGTCACAGCATTGGATGATTCCAGACTGGAGGTACGATGGACAGCTCTAGAGTCCCCATCACTAAGCAGCTTCCTGGTGGAGTGGTGGGCTTTATCTGAGACAGCTAGCTATACTCCATACTGGCAAAGACTGAGCCACAATGCAAGCAAAATTATAATCACAGGTAAATGGGTTGATTCTATGCATCATTCAGCTAGTTAATTGTCATGCCCATGACTAGGGCACAGAGTTTTCCCTGATCAGGTCACATGTCACAGGGGCCTCCTACTCTATGTGTGCCGGGGGTTGTCCTGCCGCCCCCGCCACGACCAGGTATGCCCCTGGTGGCAGTGGTCCCTCCTATCTATTTCCCCATCTCATATTCTAATCTATACCTGTCAATATAACTTCCAAATACTCCACAAAATATGTCCAAAAAACTAAGTGGATAATATCCACCACTTGATGAACTTGTTGATCCTTTTACACCCTAATGAAGGCTTGTACCAAACCCAAACACTTAGGCATTTCGGGGGTTCTGTTTTTTATTATATAAAACATAACAAACCAAAATGACAAGACAATAAAGGCTTTTTACATCATCCCCCTTCAAGAGTGCCTTGATGTGAAAAGTCAGCCCAATGATTATTTTTTCTAAATGTTTCACTTACTAAGTTGTGGACATTATACCTTTTGTTTTAATGCCAGTCATAGTCCACCCTTTACAAAGAGCACTATCTACCAAATTTCCAATGGCCTTATAGCCTTTACCAATGGAGATTGCTGCTGAGGGGAGGACGCATCATAATAATGGCTGGAATGGAGTCAATGGAGTAGTATCAACCAAATGGAAACCATGTCTTTGTGTTAGATATCATTCCATTGACCCCATTCCAGCCATTATTCAAATCAACTCACATTTTATTGGTCACATGCACATATTTAGCAGATGTTATTGCTGGTGTAGAGAAATGCTTGTGTTCCTAGCTCGAACAGTGCAGTAGTGTCTCACAATTCACAACAATACACACAAATCTAAAAGTAAAAGAATGGAATTAAGAAATATATAAATATTAGATCGAGCAATGTCGGAGTGGCATTGACTAAAATACAGTAGAATAGAATACAGTATATACATATGAAATGAGTAAAGCAGTATGTAAACATTATTTAAGTGACTAGTGTTCCATTATTAAAGTAACCAGTGATTCTATGTCCATGTATATAGGGCAGCAGCCTCTAAGGTCTTTATTGGGAGGGTCTTTATTATGACCCGTCCTCCCCTCAGCAGCCTCCACTGGTCTTTACCCATTTGAGTGCAGCAGCACATTGTTTTTTCTACCCTAAAAATATGTACTGAACAAAAATATAAACGCAACATGTAAAGTGTTGGCCCCATGTTTCATGAGCTGAAATAAAAGATCCCAGAAATGTTTCATACGCACAGAAAGTGTATTTCTGTCAGATTCTGTGCACAAATTTGTTTACATCCGTGTTATTGAGCATTTCTCCAATGCCAAGATAATCCATCCACCTGACAGGTGTTGCATATGAAGAAACTGATTAAACAGCATGATCATTACACAGGTGCACCTTGTGCTGGAGACAATAAAAGGCCCCTGTAAAATGTGCAGTTTTATCACACAACACAATGCCTGAGATATCTCAAGTTTTGAGGGAGCGTGCAATTGGCATGCTGACTGCAGGAATGTCCACCAGAGCTGTTGCCAGAGAATTCAATGTTCATTTATGTACCATAAGCTGCCTCCAATGTCGTTTTAGAGAATTTGGCTGTACGTCCAACCGGCCTCTCATCCACAGACCACGTGTAACCACGCCAGTTCGGACCTCCACATCCGGCTTCTTCACCTGTGGGATCGTCTGAGACCAGCCACCCGGACAGCTGATGAAACTGTGGGTTTGTACAACCAAAGAATTCCTGCACCTACTTTTGGAAACCACCTCAGGGAAGCTCATTTACATGCTCGTCATCAGGGTCTTGACTGCAGTTTGGCATCGTAACCAACTTCAGTGAGCAAATGTTCATCTTCGATGGCCACTGGTATGCTGAAGAAGTGTGCTCTTCAACGATGAATCCCGGTTTCAACTGTACTGGGCACATGGCGTGTATGGCATCGTGTGGGCGAGCGGTTTACTGATATCAATGATGTGAACAGAGTGCCCCATGGTGGCGGTGGGGTTATGGTATGGGCAGGCATACACTACAGACAACAAACACAATTGCATTTTATCGGTGGCAATTTGAATGCACAGAGATACTGTACCATGACAAGACCCTGAGGCCCATTGTCGTGCATTCATCCGCTGCCGTCACCTCATGTCAGCATGATAATGCACGTCCCCATGTTGCAAGGATCTGTACACAATTCCTGGAAGCTGAAAATGTCCCAGTTCTTCCATGACCTGCATCCTCACTAGACATGTGATTTCCTCATATGAAGTGTAACTCAGTAAAATCTTTAAAGTAAAATTGTTGCATGTTGCGTTTATATTTTTGTTTAGTGTAAATAAATAAAAAAGGCCTATATTTGGTGACGTTATCAGGAAAACCTCTGGGGCCCTACTTTTACAGTATATGTTGTATCTACAAAGACTTGACAGACAAGTATGTGTTGTTGCATGGGATTACATTCTGACGATGGGTGTGAGTAATGTGCGACCAAATACCCATTGTTGTCAGAGGGCGTGTGGCCGAAACAGTGCTACAAAGTGACTGTGAGGCCTGAGTATGATGCAGAGACTGGGGAGGAGCTGTCAGTAGAAGCCTACACCAGGCAAGAAGGTCAAACACACACACACACCACAACAACTTACTTTATATCCTAGGCTTTAGCTCATTCATTGATTTGTCAATAGCTGCCACCATAATGAATAACATTTTATGTGGATGTGTTGTACACCTTTTTACTCACCCTTTTACATAAACTCTTCAGCCCCCTCTGCTGGCCCCAAGCCAGTGGTGCAGGAGCTGAGCAGCAGTGCTGTTGTCCTGCAGTGGGAGCCTGTTCCTCTGGAGCAGAGGCATGGCTTCATCCGCTACTACACCCTCTACATCCAGAGTGAAGAAGAAACTCCAGAGGTTGTAGTGGTGCCAGGAGACAGCCTGAAGTACCAGTTGAGTGGTTTGTCTGGACTGTACAGGATCCACATGGTGGCTCACACTGATGCAGGAGGGAGTCCTCCTGGTCCAATGCTTGATGTGGTTGTAGGTGAGGACTAAGACAGGCTGAGATGTTTTAACTGTTCTATTGACTTACCTCCATTGGAGTGGACAGTTGTTCATTAATTTGTGTGTGTGTGCATGTGTGTGTGTGTTCCAATCTAGGGGGCGTTGTTTTGGTGGACACCATCCTGTGGTGTTCCATTCCTACTGTGCTCATCGTCCTGATACTGCTGAACTGCCTACAGTGGAGACAGAGGTGAGAGAGCCACAGAGAGAGCAGCCTACTAGTAGAGGTCTTGAAGTGGAACTCTCCCCATGTCTTGCCAGCCTGCTGCACTTTTCCAGACCCATATGTTTCCCTGGCTGATTAGCAGCAGACTGCAGATGCCTCCACTTAGTCTGTGAGTCTGATAACAGTGTCTGTTCTCTACAGGATAAAGCAGAATCTCTGGCCTACAGTCCCTGACCCTGCACATAGTAGCCTGTCCACCTGGAACACAGAGACTAAATACACCACAGTCGTTTTCACTGGGGGGGTGAGTACTTTTATGATCCTTCCCATCCGGAATCTTTGGGACGTCCCTACCCCATTAGAGTTTACATTTAAAATGGTTAAGGTTAGGGTAATAATAATAATACATTTTATTTTAAGTGCTTTTCACGACACCCAAAGTCACTTTACATACACAAGAAAATCAGAAGGATTAAAAGCAATAAAATCACACATTAAAATAAGTAAGTGTATAAAAGTACACCAAACATGATGACAGACTAACCACAGAGAACACTCAACATGATGACAGACTAACCATGGAGAACACTCAACATGATGACAGACTAACCATGGAGAACACTAAACATGATGACAGACTAACCATGGAGAACACTCAACATGATGACAGACTAACCATGGAGAACACTCAACCTCAACATGATGACAGACTAACCATGGAGAACACTAAACATGATGACAGACTAACCATGGAGAACACTAAACATGATGACAGATTAACCATGGAGAACACTAAACATGATGACAGACTAACCATGGAGAACACTAAACATGATGACAGACTAACCATGGAGAACACTCAACATGATGACAGGTGTCGTGTCTTTGGCTATGCCGGATTAAGTGATATGACATGCTATTCTATAAAATAATTTCTCTGTAATTAATATTACCTGATTAAGCTAATCAGGTAGATAATTAACTAGAAAGTCAGTGCACCACGAAAAATGTTAATAGAGCTGATATCTTCCGAATAAACCGAATAAAGACCTGGTAATCTTTTACATCAATAGCAGTCAATTATTAATCGTCACCTTGTTTAGTCTCATCTGAAAGTGGTAAATTCTTGGTTATCTTCACGAACCCTGGCTAACAAGTTGAATCAGCAAAACTAAATTTGGTTTAATTATTTATTTACTAAATACCTAAATAATCACACAGAATGGATCATACATTGATTACAAATTATGTCATAAAGAAAACGTCCCTGGTGGACGGAACAGATACGACGGCTGGTTACACAAAGAGAGGGGGTTGGGTTTGATTGAAAGAGCGGGAAGACTGAGTAACAAAGGGAGAAGCTATGCTATCGTAAATACAGAATCTTACGCATTCTAAATAACCGCTCATTTGAAAAAGGAGAATGCAATAAATATTTACTCTGAGCTGCGCTTCGGTAGATTGGTCGTCGATGGAAGGCCGGTTTGTCCTTTATGGATCTCTGGTCCTCTGTGTCACGTTCTGACCCTAGTTATTGTGTTAATTGTTTGTTTTAGTGGGTCAGGACGTGAGTTGGGTGGGCATTCTATGTTATGTGTTTCTATGTTGGGTTCATGTTAACTAGCCTGATATGGTTCTCAATCAGGGACAGGTGTTTTACGTTTCCTCTGAGAACCATATTTAGGTAGGCTGTTCACACTGTTTGTTTGTGGGTGATTGTCTCCTGTGTCTGTGTTTGTAGCGCCACACGGGACTGTTTCGGTTTGTTTGTAGTCTGTACCTGTTCGTGCGTTCTTCGTGTATATGTAAGTTCTTATGTTCAGGTCGGTCTGCGTCGTTTGTTGTTTTATAGTTTGTTAAAGTGTTTTCGTGTGTTTTCGTCTTTACTTTAATAAATTCATTATGTCATATAACAACGCTGCTCTTTGGTCCAATCCCTACTCCTCCTCTTCAAGCGAAGAGGAGGAGAACACCCGTTACACTCTGAAGAATGTCTAGTGGTGAACTGGAGCATGGTAGGATGGATACTCTGTCCGTCCTCTCCTAGCCCACGTTTAGCGACTGCTGCTAACTCAACGGCTAGGAGGTATCACTTCTGGAGTGAATAAGAGTTCAAAGTTCATACCAAGTTGCCATACTTTTAAGCTCATGCTATATTCTGGCTGGTATAGTTGAAATTGATCCTTTCAGCGTGTTGATCGTCATCTCCACGTTGAAATTCGATGCTAATTTCGTTAGGTTATTATCTGAGCCCTTTCAATGTGGAGACCGTCGTCCTCTCGTCCTAGGAACAGAAAGTTACATTTTCATCAAGGGCTTTATATAGGAGGGGAGAGAAGGTCGTGTTTCATAGTTTATAACCAATGTCTCTTCACATGGGCGGGGCCACTGAGTGAACAGAGCTTTAACCTTATGAAAACCCAATTCTCTAATTTGGAAGCTAAAATTACATTTAATCTTTTCACAAATAGTTTCATATTTAAACATTTAAATTGCACAACAATTCCATGTGAATCTGATAACTATGTGTAAACTGTATCTTGGAAAGTCTATGTCATCCTATCATTAGTAAGAATGTCTCAGATGCCAACTGATCTGGCATCATATTCATTAAGTACAAATGCATATTTTCAACTGGTTGGATTACCGAAATATGGTTCCTTTCACTCCACCTTTTGATGTTCCCAGACTATATGTTTAACAAAGGCTTTTCAAGAGTCCTTCTGAAGAGTCAAGAGAGAGGAAAGGGCGAAAGGTATTTATGGGGGGATCATAAACCTCACCCACAGGCCAACGTCATGACAGTCCCCCCATGTTGGGTTCAATCTTGCGATTAACCTGCACGTTGGGGGTGATCTTAAATCAACTTTTAATTGTCACATACACATCTTTAGCAGATGTTATTGCGGGTGTAACGAAATACTTTTGTTTCTAGCTCCAACAGTGCAGTAATATCTACCAATTCACAACAATACACACAACCTAAAAGTCAAATAATCTAATTAAGGAATATATAAATATTACGATGAGCAGTGGCATAGTGTCACGTTCTGACCTTTATTTTCCTTTGTTTTGTCTTTAGTTAGTATGATCAGGGCGTGAGTTGGGGTGGGCAGTTCTATGTTGTCTGTTTCTATGTGGGGTTTTCTAGTTTGGCCTGACATGGTTCTCAATCAGAGGCAGGTGTTTTGTGTTGTCTCTGATTGGGAACCATATTTAGGTTGCCTGTTTTCACTGTTGGTTTGTGGGTGTTTGTCTTCCGTGTTAGTGTTTGTGCCACACGGGACTGTTTTTCGTTAGATTTCTCTTTGTTGTTTTGTTTTGTGTAGTGTTCAGTTTACTTTAATAAAACATGGACACTTACCACTCTGCGTTTTGGTCCGATCCCTGCTACACCTCTTCAGACGAAGAGGAGGACATCAGCCGTGACAGAATAACCCACCAAACCAGGACCAAGCAGCGTGGTGACGGGCAGCAGCGACAGCAGCAGCAGCGTACACAGGACTTCTGGACATGGGAGGAAATTCTGGACGGTAAGGGACCCTGGGTTCAAGCTGGAGAGTATCGCCGCCCTCGTGAAGAGCTGGAGGCAGCTAAAGCCGAGAGGCGGTGGTATGAGGAGGCAGCACGGAAGCGAGGCTGGAAGCCTGAGAGTCAGCCCCAAAAATGTATTGGGGGGAGGCTAAAGGGGAGTGTGGCGAAGTCAGGTAGGAGACCTGCGACCAACTTCCCGGGCTTACCGTGGAGAGCGAGAGTACGGGCAGACACCGTGTTATGCGGAAGAGCGCACGGTGTCTCCTGTACGTGTGCATAGCCCGGTGCGGTACATCCCAGCTCCACGTATCGGCCGGGCTAGAGTGGGCATTGAGCCAGGTGCCATGAAGCCGGCTCAACGCATCTGGTCTCCAGTGCGTCTCCTCGGGCCGGCGTACATGGCACCAGCCTTACGCATGGTGTCCCTGGTTCGCCAGCACAGCCCAGTGCGGGCTATTCCACCTCGCCGTACTGGCCTGGCTACGGGGAGCATTCAACCAGGTAAGGTTGGGCAGGCTCGGTGCTCAAGAGCTCCAGTACGCCTTCACGGTCCGGTATATCCGGTGCCACCTCCTCGCCCCAGTCCAGTACCACCAGTGCCAACACCACGCACCAGGCTTCCTGTGCGTCTCCAGAGCCCTGTTCCTCATCCACGCACTCGCCCTGTGGTGTGTGTCTCCAGCCCGGTATCACCAGTTCCGGCACCACGCACCAAGCCTCCTGTGTGTCTCCAGAGCCCTGTACGCCCTGTTGCTGCTCCCCGCATTAGCCTTGAGGTGCGTGTCCCTAGCCCGGTACCACCAGTTCCGGCACCACACACCAGGCATACTGTGCGCCTCAGCAGGCCAGAGTCTGCCGTCTGCCCAGCGCCGCCTGCGCTGCCCAGTGCTGCCTGTCTGCCCAGCGCCGCCTGCGCTGCCCGTCTGCCCAGCGCCGCCTGCGTTGCCCGTCTGCCCAGCGCCGCCTGCGCTGCCCATCTGCCCAGCGCCGTCTGAACCGTCCGTCAGTCAGGAGCCGCTAGAGCCGTCCGTCAGTCAGGAGCCGCTAGAGCCGTCCGTCAGTCAGGAGCCGCTAGAGCCGTCCGTCAGTCAGGAGCCGCTAGAGCCGCCCGCCAGTCAGGAGCTGCCAGAGCCGCCCGCCAGTCAGGAGCTGCCAGAGTCGTCAGTCAGCCAGGACCGGCCAGAGTCGTCAGTCAGCCAGGACCGGCCAGAGCCGTCAGTCAGTCCGGAGCTGCCCCTCAGTCCGAAGCTGCCCTTCAGTCCGGAGCTGCCCCTCAGTCCGGAGCTGCCCCTCAGTCCAGAGGCGCCCCTCAGTCCAGTGGGGCCATTTAGGAGGGTCGCCGTTCCTAGGAGGCAACAGAAGCGGACTAAAACTATGGTGGAGTGGGGGCCACGTCCAGCGTCAGAGCCGCCACTGCGGACAGATGCCAACCCAGACCCTCCCCTATAGGTTCAGGTTTTGCGGCCGGAGTCCGCACCTTGGGGGGGGGGGGGGGGGGGTACTGTCACATTCTGACCTTTATTTTCCTTTGTTTTGTCTTTAGTTAGTATGGTCAGGGCGTGAGTTGGGGTGGGCAGTTCTATGTTGTCTGTTTCTATGTGCGGTTTTCTAGTTTGGCCTGACATGGTTCTCAAGGCAGGTGGCAGGTGTTTTGTGTTGTCTCTGATTGGGAACCATATTTAGGTAGTCTGTTTTGTATTGTGGGTTGTGGGTTATTGTCTATGTCATTACGTAAGTTGCCTGTGTCTGCACTTGTCGTAGTATAGCTTCACGTTCGTTCGTTTGTTGTTTTGTTAGTTTGTCAAGTGTTCTTCGTTTCGTCTTCGTTAAATAAATTCAAGTATGCTTTGGTCCGATCCTTGCTCCTCCTCAGACGAGGAGGATTACGACGTACGTGACACATAGACTAAATACAGTAGAATAGAATATACACTGCTCAAAAAATAAAGGGAACACTTAAACAACACAATGTAACTCCAAGTCAATCACACTTCTGTGAAATCAAACTGTGCACATTTGTGGCCTGCTGGAGGTCATTTTGCAGGGCTCTGGCAGTGCTCCTCCTTGCACAAAGGTGGAGTTAGCGGTCCTGCTGCTGGGTTGTTGCACTCCTACGGCCTCCTCCACGTCTCCTGATGTACTGGCCTGTCTCCTGGTAGCGCCTCCATG
Source organism: Salvelinus alpinus (assembly GCF_045679555.1). Lineage (NCBI taxonomy): Eukaryota > Metazoa > Chordata > Actinopteri > Salmoniformes > Salmonidae > Salvelinus > Salvelinus alpinus. The sequence continues at coordinate 21,463,170 of NC_092091.1, forward strand.
CTCTGGACACTACGCTGACAGACACAACAAACCTTCTTGCCACAGCTCGCATTGATGTGCCATCCTGGATGAGCTGCACTACCTGAGCCACGTGTGTGGGTTGTAGACTCCGTCTCATGCTACCACTAGAGTGAAAGCACCGCCAGCATTCAAAAGTGACCAAAACATCAGCCCGGGAAGCATAGGAACTGAGAAGTGGTCTGTGGTCACCACCTGCGGAACCACTCCTTTATTGGGGGTGTCTTGCTAATTGCCTATAATTTCCACCTTTTGTCTATTCCATTTGCACAACAGCATGTGAAATTTATTGTCAATCAGTGTTGCTTCCTAAGTGGACAGTTTGATTTCACAGAAGTGTGATTGACTTGGAGTTACATTGTGTTGTTTAAGTGTTCCCTTGTGTAGTATATATGTAAACATTATTAAAGTGGCCAGTGATTTCAAGTCTATGTATATAGGGCAGCAGCCTCTAAGGTGCAGGGTTACGTAACCGGATGGAAGCCGCCTAGTGATGGCTATTTAAGTCTGATGGCCTTGAGATAGAAGCTGTTTTTCAGTCTCTCGGCCCCAGCTTTGATGCACCTGTACTGACCTCGCCTTCTGGATGATAGTGGGGTGAACAGGCAGAAACTCGGGTGGTTGTTTGCCTTCCTGTGACATCGGGTGCTGTAGGTGTCCTGGAGGGCAGGTAGTTTGCCCCCGATGAAGCGTTGGGCAATTGCCGTACCAGGCGGTGATACAGCCCGACAGGATGCTCTCAATTGTGCATCTGTAAAAGTTTGTGAGGGTTTTAGGTGCCAAGCCCCCAAAACATTGGCCTCCTGAGTTTGAAGAGGTGCTGTTGCATCTTCTTCACCACACTGTCTGTGTGGGTGGACCATTTCAGATTGTCAGTGATGTGTACACAGAGGAAGTTGAAGCTTTCCACCTGCTCCACTGTGGTCCCATCCATGTCGTTGGGGGCGTGCTCCCTCTGTTGTTTCCTGAAGTCCACAATCCGCTCCTTTTGTTTTGTCGACATTGAGTGAGAGGTTATTTTCCTGGCACCACACTCCCAGGGCCCTCACCTCCTCTCTGTAGGCTGTCTTGTCATTATTGGTAGTCAGGCCTACTACTGTTGTGTCGTCTGCAAACTTGATGATTGAGTTGGAGGCGTACGTGGCCATGCAGTCATGGGTGAACAGGGAGTACAAGAGGGGGCTGAGCAAGCACCCTTGTGGGGCCCCTGTGTTGAGGATCAGCGAAGTGGAGTTGTTGTTTCCTACCTTCTCCACCTGGGGGTGGCCTGTCAGGAAGTCCAGGATTCAGACCCAGGGCCCTGAGCTTAATGATGAGCTTGGAGGGTACTATGGTGTTGAATGCTGAGCTGTAGTCAATGAACAGCATTCTGAAAAATCCACATTCAACCTACAGAGCTTGAGAGGATCTGCAGAGAAGAATGGGAGAAACTCCCCAAATACAGGTGTGCCAAGCATGTAGCGTCATACCCAAGAAGACTCGAGGCTGTAATCACTGCCAAAGGTGGTTCAACAAAGTACTTATTAAAGGGTCTGAATACTTTTTTTAATATACATTTGCTACAATTTCTAAAACCCTGTTTTTGCTTTGTCATTATGGGGTATTATGTGTAGATTGATGAGGGGGGAAAACAATTTAATCAATTTAAGTCAGTTAAGAACACATTCTTATTTACAATGACAGATTTTTTTACAAAACAACAAATTTTTACCTTGTCAGCTCAGGGATTTGATCTAGCAACCTTTCGGTAACTGGCCCAATGCTCTAACCACTAGGCTACCTATCTCCAATAAGGTTGGAGCGTAACAATATGTGGAAAAAGTAATGAGGTCTGAATACTTTCCGAATGCACTGAAAACAGAAATAAATAAAATCCTTAAAAATAGGCTACAACACCAGAAAATATGATGATTTGGCCACAGGGGATCATTAGCTTCATAAAAAAAGATGTGGATTGTTTTAAATCACATAGCCTACAATTTGCGCAGCTCATGCTGCAAATACCAAATAGATGATTGTTGAGTTATGACTGTCAGTGAAAAGCAGAGACCCAGCCAGGCATATCACAATATTTAAAAATACAATCATGGAAAAACTGTTTTAAAAGCAAATGGCTATTACTGTAAAAAGATGACAATGAAAAGACTCCTATTTGTATTTTAGTTATCAAAATGATTAACTTAATTGAGCAAACAGTAGCCTATCTTATTGGCACCAGCGGAAAACATCGGCCATATCCCCGGTGAGTGTGCATATTCACTGTCTTTATCATTGGGTCAGTGCCACTTTTGTTTGTTTTTGGACAATAATTTCCTCCTTCAGGTTAGATGGACGTCATATTGTATTCGTGTCGCCCCTTTTCGTAGGCCGATTATATGGAACAGACAACATCGTTTTTATTGATCTGTTTGTCACTGTCAACAGAGTAAGCTACCCTGTAATTGTTGTACTATTAAAAGAAATGCGTGTGTGCACTTGGGTGTCCCGTACCAGTAAGAAAGGGTGAGACTGTTGCAGCTGTTGGATAGATAGCCTCGACTTTGTTTTGAAAAGAGGCCAGAAAACTGTCACAGAGGTCGATGGTGGTTATGAGAGAGGGGTTGTCCAATGGGCGAAGAAGTTTGTTGATGTTTGAGAAGAGCTCTCTTGGGTTTCCTTGTTCATTCCTTATGATGTTGGAGAAATAGGCAGATTTGGTTGTGGCAAGTGAGTCCTTGCAGTTGTGAATGTGGTCTTTGTAGGCCTCCTTATGGACAATGAGCCCTGTTCCGTTTGTAGAGCCGTTCTAGTTGTCATCCTGTGGCTTTCATGGCACGCAGCCCAGGATTGTACCATGGCGCTGGGATGTTGAAGGAGACCACCCTCCTTTTAAGGGGGAAAAGAACATCCAGGTGGGAGGAGAGTTCACTGTTGCAATGAGCCACCAAGTCAGTCACTGGGTCAGGGGGGTTATGCAGGTAGGGTTTAGGGTAGGGACGTCCCAAGGATCCACAATTGCATACTTTTATATACCAGATGGCAAAATTGGACTGTGCCCTAAAAAATTGAAAAACACAGATTTCTATTGTACATATCTGTAGACAATGATCTCATTGAAGATCTCTGGAAGTCCACATAAAAATACACGGAGTAGGACTAATTTAGTGAAGCATATTTTTAATTGATTACTCTGTATTGCACGTTTATGCTATATTATTTGTCTAACCAATAAAACATGTTCTAAGTTATTCTCTTTATTTTTCAGAATCTCAGAGGAGAGAACACCATTTCAAATAAAGCCCCAGTGTCCCCACTCCCCCAGCAGGGGGCAGAAACCTATTGATGTTGATTGTACGTGGTAATATGATTTCTTAGGACGTCTGAACCCTGTTCTTTGTTTTTCTGTTATATGTTCTGAATTTGTTTATGTTATAACACACTGTGAGGTTTTCATTGGCATCTGTACAGTACTTTGAATATTGTTTTTATCCAATCAAGTTTCATTGTGACCTGGCAAGTCAAAATAAGGCCACTTGCAAAGTAATTCAAGTAATATATGTTTCATCTGTTCTATATATATCCTTTATATGCTGTAATATTGTATCATCTACTGATGCGTGTCTAACTCCTGGTATGTATTTACTGCAGTTTCTTTAAGAGTTGCTGTGTTATAAGAGAGGCTAAAAGGCTGTCACACCAGGCTAGAACATCTAGCCCCAGGTCTAGTGCTGATGAAGAAACAGAAACACAAGTTATCCCAGTTCCTCTGAGTCCTACTGTTGCTTGGTGGTGTTAATTCTACAGTCCCAGCAGGACTTATAAAACTCCCTTTGCTTTTGTAACTCATAGAGTTTTAATGTTTCCACATACTGAGTCCAGTACTCAGTGTGGGTCCACCCCCACCCCCCACACACACTTTTTTAGAGCTTTGAATAATGCCCACAACTAATGGCACATTCAGACCCAATTTTATTTTTACTACCCAGTGTCAACCGGTCAACCCCAGTCATGTGTGAGTCAGCATCCCTGGGGCTTTTTGCTCTTTCAGCAGCGGGTACAGAAGTTTGGGAGGATAGCATGTTGTTAAATACTGAATTAAGGGTCAGACTCTGCATTGTAAACTATGCAAATGCTTTTCAAGAATGCAGTATTGGCTCAGGACAAGAAAACGCTGCATGCGATGCCTGCTGAGGTCTGTAGCCTACTGGCTCGAGTGGATGGAGTTTGGTTGTCATGGATGTCATGAATATAAGATGTTGTAATATAAGATGTTAACCTAACACCTAGCGAGCTAGTCAAGAGTATACGACCTCATGGCGTCACAGTTAAGGTGTTGGCTTCACAGTTACTGGACCCGTGTTCGGGTCCTGATTGGGGCTACCCCTGAATTTGTAACGATAATGTTATTACAATGTTTAGAATTATATTTAGTAAATAATTACTTGCCTTGAATTCTGTGACTGATCACTTTAGACTAATCATATAACTCTAATAAAATATATAAAAATGTCTTTATTATAAATATGTCACCATTAATGTAGAGTGCCATGGATTTCCCCCCAAAATCCCAGTAGACACTGATCTATGGAAATGCCCTAAAATATCCCCATAAGTTTTATGGCACATGTACACAGTCAGTCAGTAACACAGGCAACTCCTCAATAGTCAGCTGCTATCCACCGTGTGCACTGTAGGCTACTCTGAGAAACAAACTGCTTTACCACCAGCAAGACTGACAGGGGCTGGCACAGAGCGCACGGATGATTTCTGCTCTGCTTTCCTTTATTGTTGCTGTCAGTAGCTACAGTAGGTTTCCATCCAATTGGGAACAGATTTTCATGCAAATATTCTAAAATCCGCATAACAACAATATGTGCATTTTCCCACAAGAGATGTTTCCATCAAATTGACTTGTTGTGAATAAAAGGCTGTGCATGATGACGTAGTGCACAAAAATTACTTTTTGCTGTTAAATTCCCATATACCAAATAAAAAAATATAAGTTAAAGGAAAATTTCACCCCAAAACTTATCTGCTAACTTTCAAAATACAGAATACAGCCGGTATGATCATATGATTCAAAATGCATCATAGAGGCTGTATTTCTGTATTTTGAAAGTTACATATCTTGAAAACTTCATTGCTGAGATGCAAAACATTTTGAGACTATATCAACAATGGAAAAATGAAATGAATATTACAAGAGTTTTTGTGTGGAGTTTTCCTTTAACCTCTACGGGATCGGTCCCCCCCCACGGGATGGTTGAGCAAACGTGCGCTTATGTGATTAGCATGACGTAAATAACAAGAACATTTCCCAGGACATAGACATGTCTTATATGGGCAGAAAGCTTAAATTATTGTTAATCTAACTGCACTGTCCAATTTACAGTAGCTATTACAGTAAAAAAAAGACCATGCTATTGTTTGAGGAGAGTGCACAACAACAAAGAACTTTTATCACAGCAACTGGTTTGATACATTCACCTCTGAAGGTAAATAATATACTTACATTTATGTAATTTTTGTAATCTTGCTCTGATTTGTCATCCTGATGGTCCCAGATGTAAAATGTAGCATAGTTTTGTTTGATAAAATCTATTTTTATATTCAAATGTAGGAACTGGGTTCTACAGATGTAGGAACTGGGTTCTACAGTTTGAATCCCTGCTGTGTCTGACCCCCCTCACCCCATCTAGATGTGTGAAGGTTGGTGTCTTTTCTGTAGGGAAGCTAATTATCCATCATTTATGACATTCCTGGGAGTGTGTAAACTTAAATGTTGTATTATCATATCATTTTTGTATGTTCTCTACAGTTATGTACTTGAAAAAGTATCAATTGACCAATTCGACACATTATACAACATTTTGAATAGTAATGCAATGGTTCATTGGATCAATCTAAAACGTTGTGCACACTGCTGCCATCTAGTGGCCAAAATCTAAATTGCGCCTAGAGTCCTAAGTGTAATAATGGCCTTTCTCTTGCATTTCAAAGATGATGAAAAAAAATAGAAAACGCATGTTTTTTTCGTTAGATTATCTTTTACCAGATCAAATGTGTTATATTCTCCTACATTAATTTCACATTTCCACAAACTTCAAAGTGTTTCCTTTCAAATGGTATCAAGAATATGCATATCCTTGCTTCAGGTCTTGAGCTACAGGCAGTTAGATTTTGGTATGGCATTTTAGGCGAAAATTGAAAAAAAGTGTCCGATCCATTTTAAATCGGTTTCCATGCGTTTTCAACTCTACCGATGGTTTTGTCTCAAACTGTTGCATTATATAGCAAATGTGCCCAGTCTGGTCTTGGCAGTGAGCTCTAGCCAACAGCTCGAAGATACAGTGCTGGTGTAGCCTACATTATGATATTATGGATAAGAGCGGGATCATTTTTATTTCTCAAACTGGAGCCAATTAAGCATTGATCATGTCACCAGAATTAGATCCTCCATATTTATTGGAATGGAGCATTAAACTCATCACAGTGCACTTTCACCACCCTGTAAAGTTCATAATTTATTTCAGCTGCAGCCTTCTAAACTGCATGCTTTCCCGAGTCATAGTGGGAAGACCATACGTCATCGCGTCACCTCAAATTTACTACGATATGATGGTTATTAGGACTATAGGCTATCAATATTTGCGCATAAAGTCGTTTCCACCACCATTTCTCGAATAATTTATTTTACCGACGCAAACAAATCACAACTTTTCTAGCATATGTTGTTTTGTCAACATTTGGAAAGTTGACTGATGTGCTATTACCATCGTGACTATTTTTATCCGACATGTACTTTTTATCTATAAAAAGGTTGGCTGGAAACCTGGCTAGTGTCAATTCTTACCTTTCAAACTTCGCACATTTAAGTAACTATTTCCGAGTTCCCAGTTGTTTTGAACGCCGCATAAAATACTGTAAGGAAGTGGGAAGGAGGGGTCAGTGGCGTGGTGAACGGAGAGGGTTGCGTTGGTTTGTCAGACGCCTCAACTAATATAAAAACGTTTTCTTTTACAGTCCGTAACCAAAATATGCGGGCAAAGGGGGTAATAGTTTTAACACTGTGGCCGGTTGAGATGATTAGAGTCTGAGTTCGGAAGACATTTTTGGGATTTCAAAATTGCATAGGCCCACCTAGGTAACAGCATTTGTGGGCAGGTAGGGAAGTAGCCTTCCGGAAGAACTCGCGATACAGGTTGGCAGTTTGCATACGGCACTCGTAAAGTAAGTTTTGAAACAAGTTTTTAATCAACTACAGAAGGAAAAATGAAGGATTTTCGAAAAAAGAAGCTGTATGTCTTCGTGGACGTGCTGTGCGTGTTAGTGGGTAAGTACAGTAGCTACAGTGTATCAATTTCACACTGCGCTTGAACAAAGACAGGATTATTTATATACTAGGCAGGCTACGTAAGCAGATCTATTCACATACAGTCATTGGGACTACCGCGTCCATGCCTCGGTAACATTGATTTTAATTTTAGACTGATGAAAAACCATTGGACATGAAATGGAAAAGGTATCCAGATTGTTACCAACATAATACTCCTCTTCGTGGTTAATTTATGTTGCAAATGACAACGTCTTTACTGTAGATTTAACTGATTTAGTCACTTGATTACATAGTTGAGTCGAACTGTCGGCCTACTCTTCATAGAAAAAATAGAAAGTTCAAATATGTGCGCCCTAGAGACAATTATTATAAAGCTAACGGACTGTGAAAGAGTCAGATTTAAGTTTTTGTGTTAACACTTTCTCCAGTTCATACTGATTATAACACCGTAGTAGACAATAAGATGGGAGTAGCTTGTTTTTAATGCCAGCCTGTCTGCTCCAGACCATCACCACTTCCAAACATGCACATTTGTCCAGATGACATGATGCGATATTAAATTGCACCATGGGAAAATAGGAAAAGCTCATTCGCATCATGGGCCTTTACTTTTTGTACTGAGTTTCAGTAAACTTAATATTTGTTTATGGAAATGTAATATGCATATGTCTGCCCCCTTATCCCTATTTTCCTCTATTTGGCCTTCCAAAATCTTTTGAAGAATATGCCTCTTTTCCACATTCAATGCATTTTCAAGGATCTTGCTTGCAAATGTGCATGACAGACCAGCTACTTCAATACTGAGTTAGTTCAATATGAACTATGGCTGGGCATTTAAAGTGCAGACTGTCAATGAATCAATGAATATAAATGATAGGGCAGTGCAAATGTACAAGTGGACAGTGGTTTGAGGTGAAGCTATAGCAATACATACAGTACCGGTCAAAAGTTTGGACACACCTACTTATTCAAGTGATTTTCTTTATTTTGACTATTTTCTACATTGTAGAGTAATAGTGAATAAATCAAAGCTATGAAATAACACATATGGAATCATGTATTAACCAAAAAATGTGTTTTATATATTTTATATTTGAGATACTTCAAAGTAGCCACCCTTTGCCTTGGTGACAGCTTTGCACACTCTTGGCATTCTCTCAACCACCTTCATGAGGTAGTCACCTAGAATGCATTTCAATTAACAGGTGTGCCTTGTTAAAAGTTAATTTATGGATTTTTTTTCCTTAATGCATTTGAACCAATCAGTTGTGTTGTGACAAGGTAGGGGTGGTTCAGAAGATAGCTCTATTTAGTAAAAGACAAAGTCCATATTATGGCAAGAACAGCTAAAATAAGCAAAGAGAAACGACAGTCCATCATTACTTTAAGACATGAAGGTCAGTTAATCGTGAACATTTCAAGAACTTCAAATGCAGTCTCAAAAACCATCAAGCGCTATGATGAAACTGGCTCTCATGAGGACCGCCACAGGAAAGGAAGACCCAGAGTTACCTCTGCTGCAGTGGATAAGTTCATTAGAGTTAACTGCACCTCAGATTGCAGCCCAAATAAATTCACAGAGTTCATGTAACAGACACATCTCAACATTAACTGTTAAGAGGAGACTGCGTGAATCGGGCCTTCATGGTTGAATTGCTGCAAAGAAACCACTACTAAAGGACACCAATAATAAGAAGAGACTTGCTTGGGCCAAGAAACACAAGCAATGGACATTAGACTGGTGAAAATCTGTCCTTTGGTCTAATCAGTCCAAATGTGAGATTTTTGGTTCCAACCGCCATGTCTTTGTGAGACGCAGAGTAGGTGAACGGATGATCTCTGTATGTGTGCTTCCCACCGTGAAGCATGGAGTAGGAGGTGTGATGGTATGGGGAAGCTTTGCTGGTGACACTGTCTGTGATTTATTTAGAATTCAAGGTACACTTAACCAGCATGTCTACCACAGCATTCTGCAACGATACGCCATCTGGTTTGGGCTTAGTGGGACCATCATTTGTTTTTCAACAGGACAATGACCCAACACACCTCCAGGCTGTGTAAGGGTTATTTGACCAAGAAGGAGAGTCAATGACCTGGCCTCCACAATCACCCAACCTCTACCCAATAAAAAAATATATATTTAACTAGGCAAATTCTTATTTACAATGATGGCCTACACCGGCCAAACCCAGACGACGCTGGGCCAATTGTGCGGTGCCCTATGGGACTCCCAATCACGGCCGGTTGTGATACAGCCTGGATTCAAACCATGGTGTCTGTAGTGACGCCCCTAGCACTGAGATGCAGTGCCTTAGACCGGTGCGCCACTCGGGAGCCTGAATTGAGATGGCTTGGGATGAATTGGACCGCAGAGTGAAGGAAAAGCAGCCAACAAATGCTCAGCATATGTGGGAAGTCCTTCAAGACTGTTGGAAAAGCATTACAGGTGAAGCTGGTTGAGAGAATGCCAAGAGTGTGCAAAGCTGTCATCAAGGCAAAGGGTGGCTATTTGAAGAATCTCAAATATTAAATATGTTTTGATTTGTTTAACATTTTTTTGGTTACTACGTGATTCCATATGTGTTATTTCATAGTTTTAATGTCTTCACTATTATTCTACAATGTAGAAAATAGTAAAAATAAAGAAAAACCCTTGAATGAGTAGGTGTGTCCAAACTTTTGACTGGTACTGTATATTGTTGTCCAATCATCCTCTCTGACTTTTCTATTATTGTGTAGCACATTCCCCATACATGTCAAGCAGGCCAATCAGTCCCTACTCCCTAGAGATGGGTTTCCCAACTCCGGTCCTCAAGTACCCACAACTGTACACATTTTTATTGTAGCCCCAGACAAACACCTGATTCAACTAATTTAGTGGTTGATTCAGGTTTTTTCGTCCAGGGCTACAATAAAAATATATACTATTGGCAGTACTTGACGACGGGAGTTGGGAAACACTGCTTAGAGTTAGGTTCTCCATCTGTCAAGGCTCCAATGTGGGGGTGTTGTTACACAGGGGGTGTATGATAACTGATAACTGCACTTACACTTGGCAGACTGATTGCGTAATGGTCTGGCCTATAGCAGCACATTCCCACGTTGTTTTTGTTCAGTGTGGTGTGAGAGAAGAGGAGAGCAGAATGGGTAATGCCTGTTGGGACCTGCTTCAGGGCAGCATCCCCAGGCTTTCAGGATATGATCCATTCCACCATGAGATTCCAGCAGTGAGTACATCACACCGACTGCTGCATAGTGAGAGTCTGGCTGGCCCCCCTAATGAACTCTAAAGCCCACCATGTCACGAGTCTCGGATTAAATTCTCACGGTCAAATTTAGATGATCCACCTCACTTCTTGCACCCTCCAAAGAAAGGAGAAGTAAGTCAAATCCATGCTCCTGATCTTCGCAAAAAATAGTGGTTTTAGGCACAGGATACACTAGTTATGGTGTGGCTTTTGTTCCACCTCAAAAATGGATTGAAATGCACTCCACTGCCCAAGCCCGTAGCAATAGTATGAGAACAATGTTTTTGCTGGCTTGCCCGAAGGACATAAATTGCTAGAAGTAAAAATACAACTGAATCTCTACCATGGGGAAGTTGATATAAAGGGAGGGTGCAGTGATGTGGTCTGTAGTTTAATTATTAGAAGGTTACTGTGAAGTGTGAATTAATCGTATTGCAATGGTTATGCAACAAGTCAGAACCACATTCCCCAGGGTTAACCTCTGATGTAGGCTATTACATTTAAATGACATTACACTAAGCTCTGTAGATATAATCACAGAGTAATATAACTAGTAAATACTTATCCTGCCCAGTGCTTTGCCCATGTCAAACTATCAAAAGCTGGTGTGGCAGGTGAGGTGTGTGATTATTAACCATGGGTCATTTCCATTGTTAAAGGACCCATGAGCACCAGCATATGAAGTTCATAGGAGCATATCAAATTGGGTGTCAAATGAAAGCTAAGAGTCTATATTTTTGGCAAATGAAGGCATAGATACATTTTTCAACCATTTTCCATGTAAAACAATTGTAATTGCTTTGATTTCTGGTCAAACAGATGGAAAAGGAGTCTTAGAAAACATATGCAAGAAAAAGTCTTCAAAGGTATTAGAAATACATCAAAACACAATAGTGTTGAAGAAAGACCCCTGCCAACTAATGTCAACACTTCTATTTCGTTTTGGAAAATTTATTTTCCTTCTGTAAATTTATGATACATTGCCTTGTGCCTTGTAATTCCATTACCAAAAACCCACATATCTTTAAGATATTTTCAAAAGTCTCTCCCTCATGATTAGGGAGGATTATGAAAGTTCACAGAAGTAACAAGTAAAGGTAGACCTACCAATTTGTTATAGTGTTTTTACTGATATCAATATTTGTTTATGAGTTATTAAGTGACTCAAACTCAATTCTGTTACCAAATCAGTAAGAATGACTGAAAAATCATTAACGGAATTACTGCAATTGAATTGGCTACAATGGGAAATGATAGTAGTCACAAACCACAGTTGGGTAACCTGCTACTGTCCTCCCTTCCACTGGCATACTGTTTATGTTCAGTTTATAACGGTTGTCTTTCTCTTTCTGTCGTTTCGTGGTCAAAGCCAGAGTGAAAACTGTCTGGACAACCCCATCCGCTCTCTCTCTCTCTTCTCTCCTCCTCTCTCTCTTCTCTCTCTTCTCTCCTCCTCTTCTCTCTCTTCTCTCCTCATCTCTCTCTTCTCTCTCTTCTCTCTCTTCTCTCTCTTCTCTCCTCCTCATCTCTCTCTTCTCTCTCATCTCTCTCTTCTCTCCTTCTCATCTCTCTCTTTTCTCCTCATCTCTCTCTTCTCTCCTCCTCATCTCTCTCTTCTCTCTCTTCTCTCTCTTCTCTCCTCCTCATCTCTCGTTTCTCCTCCTCATCTCTCTCTTCTCTCCTCCTCATCTCTCTCTTCTCTCTCTCCTCTCCTCCTCATCTCTCTCTTCTCTCCTCCTCATCTCTCTCTTCTCTCTCTTCTCTCCTCCTCATCTCTCTCTTCTCTCCTCCTCATCTCTCTCTTCTCTCCTCCTCATCTCTCTCTTCTCTCTCTTTTCTCCTCCTCATCTCTCTCTTCTCTCTCTTCTCTCCTCCTCATCTCTCTCTTCTCTCAACTTCTCTCATTCTCCTCTCTCTTCTTTCTCTCTCTCTCTTTGTCAGGACCCGGTGCGAGAAACAGTCACTAATAATCGTCAGAACCCAGAAGATGAGGCAGACACAGCAGTACTAGAGATGGTGGTTTAATTAAAGAACAAAATCTTCAGGCAAAGAAACTAAATCCACAATGTCCAAAAATAAAGCCAAGAGGCACAAAATGGAAATCCTCCAAAATACAAAAGAAACTCCACAAAGTGGTAAAAAACAGCAGGGAAAAACAAACCTCAAAAGACTACTCAAATAATACACAAGAACTAAACCAGAGAACCTCTGGAAAATCCAACAAGAGAAATATCTATATAAAACAAGGCTTGGGCTGGGGCTGGGTGCTAACTTACAAACACTGAGCAAGGAACTGAGGAACACACAGGGTTTAAATACTAACAAGGGAATGACTTACAGGTGCAAACAATAATTAGAGCAAGAAAAACAAAAGGTACAAAAAAGGTGCAAGGGGGACATCTAGTGAACAAAACCTGAACAGTCCTGGCCAAAACCTGACACTCTTCTTTCTCTCTCTTCTCTCCTCTCTCTTCTCTCTCTCTCTCCAGTTAATGTTACCTCTCCTCTCTTACTGACACCTACCCAGCATGAGCCCCCTCTCCTTCCATTTGCTGTAACCAGCATTCCTACCAACTGAGCACTGACCAACACCGGACATCCATGGATGTTGAAAAGTAGGTGATTTGATTTCAACATCCACAGACGTCGTTTTTTGGTCCGGTCCGGAACAGCCTTGATTTGGCCCAAACGTGGACGTGAACCAATCATAGACGTCTATTTCACAAGTTTGGTCATCACAGTACAGTTGAGTATAGTACTGTAGAGCACACTGGAGTTTAATACAGAATAATGAACTGTACTGAACTGTACTGACCTCTACTTTACTGTGATGTACTGTGCTGTTCAAACAATGTGAAACAAAGATGTCTATGATTGGTTGAGATTTGGTCCGAAACAACCAAATTTGGGCTTGTTTGTGGGCAGAGCTCAATACAATAATAGCCATATATGCAAAGGATTATGTTGCATATTTCTACCTTTTATGTACCTGTTTAGGATACAGCACCATGAAGAGAATGACATTCATATCCATAATTATGCATTTCTGTGTAGTACAGATCAGGGATCCATGATTGAATCCTGTTACTGTAGTTCAATAACCAAAATAGATTATTTAAACCTCAAGGTGTCATGTCATAGCTGACATCCCATTCTTTCTGCAGACATCTTTGAATCTAAAAGGGATACTTCGCGATTTTGGAAATTAAGCCCTTGATCTACTTCTCCAGAGTCAGCTGAATTCATGGACACCATTTTTATGTCTTTGCATCCAGTATGAAGGAAGTTAGCATTAGCTCGCAAAACTACCTCTAACTAGTGTTACCATAGTCTTCCAGTCATTGCGCTATCTACTAGCAGCTACCATAGACTTCTAGTCATTGCGCTAACGCTACTTAGCAACTTTCTTCAAACTGCATGCAGACACATGGTATACATAAATCTCTGGGGAAGTAGATAAAGAACTTCATTGCCTAAATCCTGAAGTATCCCTTTAATTCGGTGCAAATACTGTTTTTGAAAAACGTGGTCGCATATATGGTTTTTTAAACTTTGAAATCAATGTTTTTTGTTTGGCTCAGCATAATTCCATTATTGTGGAATTGCCCCATGACAAAGAGGCAGTTTCAAAGTCACTAGTTGGAGTCCTCACAAGCCCCCTGCTTTACAACCCATGCTAGGATTTCACTGTGGAATTAGATGTTCCTCAGACAATAAGACTCTATGCTTCAGAGAGCTTTCTCTCATGTTTATGTCCTAGATGGCCTCAGCAGCTAGTAAGTAATCTGTAGTTACCAATTTTTTGGGATACTCAAATATCTGCCCTAGTTTAGGCTTGAGTTTGACATTCAATATAGGCTCCTCACTCCCACCCCTCTCAAACCCTCTTACCCTCTTTCTCTCCCTCCCTCTCTTCTGTCTGTAAACCTACACTCAGCACAAATAGACATTGGGTGTTGGCTGGGGTTAACCTCTCCCTGTCTGAAGTTTTCATAGGTAGCACTACAGAGAGACCAGCAGAGCAGAATAACATAGTCTACATTTTCAGCTGTACTCTGTGCTTCAGTCCATATGTATAGCTTTGTACTGTTTCTTATGAATAAAGTGTATTCTGAGCAACATATGATTGCTAAACCCCCCCCCCCCCCCCCCCAGCAAGGCAGAGGTTACACTCACCACACACTCTCTCCAGAGCTGAGAGGCTATGAGTGAGTGTGACTCAGTTAGGTCTCCACATACATACTACTGGACCCCCAGGGGCTTGGCACAGTTACAGAGGGACACAAGACGGAATCAGCTGGTTTAGAATGGAACCTGGGGAGATTTCTCATGTTTTTTTTCTTCACTCAAACTCAATGGCACAGCAATGCAATGCAAATCAGAGTATCTCTGGCACTTCTGAGCAAATGAGTGCAAGACAGCAAAGGAAATGCTGTGTCTTTTCTCCAACTCAATCATCAAGTTTTCTGATGACACCACAGTGGTAGGCCTGAATACCAACAGCGATGAGACAGCCTACAGGGAAGAGGTGAAGGCCCTGGTGGAGTGGTGCCAGGTTAAATAACCTCTTTCCTCAACATCAACCAAACAAAGGAGCTGATCGTGGACTTCAGGAGACAGCAGAGAGAGCACGCCCCCATCCACATTGACAGGGCTGCAGTGGAGAGGTTGAAAAGCTTGAAAATCCTCAGCGTGCACATCACTGACAACCTGAAATGGTCCATTCACACCGACAGTGTGGTGACACATCACTGACAACCTGAAATGGTCCATTCACACCGACAGTGTGGTGACACATCACTGACAACCTGAAATGGTCCATTCACACCGACAGTGTGGTGACACATCACTGACAACCTGAAATGGTCCATTCACACCGACAGTGTGGTGACACATCACTGACAACCTGAAATGGTCCATTCACACCGACAGTGTGGTGACACATCACTGACAACCTGAAATGGTCCATTCACACCGACAGTGTGGTGACACATCACTGACAACCTGAAATGGTCCATTCACACCGACAGTGTGGTGACACATCACTGACAACCTGAAATGGTCCATTCACACCGACAGTGTGGTGACACATCACTGACAACCTGAAATGGTCCATTCACACCGACAGTGTGGTGACACATCACTGACAACCTGAAATGGTCCATTCACACCGACAGTGTGGTGACACATCACTGACAACCTGAAATGGTCCATTCACACCGACAGTGTGGTGAAGAAGGCGCAACAGCTCCTCTTCAACCTCAGGAGGATGAAGAAATTTGGGTTGGCCCCTAAGACCCTCACAAACTTCTACAGGTGTACCATTGAGAGCATCCTGTCGGGTTGTACCACCACCTGTTACGGCAGCTGCATGAGCCGTAACCGCAGGGTTCTCCAGAGGTTGGTGCGGTCTGCCCAACCCATCAACGGCGGCACACTGCCTGGCCTCCAGGTCATCTACAACACCCGGTGTCACAGCCACCCGAACCACGGCCTGTTCACCCCGCTCCCATCTAGAAGGCAGAGACGGTAAAGGTGCTTCAAAGCTGGGACCGAGAGACTGAAAAACAGCTTATTTCGCCAGGCCGTCAGACTGTTAAATAGTCACCACTAGCCGGCCTCCACCCAGTACACTGATCAGTCTCTGACATCCCATTTGGCCAAAAAGCAACACATTTGAAGTTTTGGAATGGCCTAGTCAAAGTCCAGACCTAATCCCAATTGAGATGTTGTGGCAGGAATTGACACGAGCAGGTCATGCTTGAAAACCCACAAATGTCGCTGAGTTCTGTATGGAAGAGTGGGCCAAAATTCCTCCACAGCGACTTGAGAAACGGATCAATAAGTACAGGAAGTGTTTGGTTGCAGTCATTGCAGCTAAAGGTGGCACAACATGTTATTGAGTGTAAAGAGGCAATTACTTTTTCACACAGGTGTTGAGTGTTACATGACTTTGTGAAATAAGGATGTAATTGTTGTATTATTTGTTCCCTTTATCTAATATTAGATTTTGGTTGAAGATCTGATTACAGTCTGTTAAAAACAATATGCAAAAGTAGAGAAAATTAGAAAGGGGGCGCAAACTTTTTCACAGCACTGTAACTACTGCTGTACACACCTTTTCTATTCATATACTGTCCTTACTATCTATTCACACCATTATATACATATATACATTGAGTTGGCAAAACCAGATACAGGTTTCAATAAGCCTTGAGTTTGTCAGCATTTCCATTCTGTTTTCAATCGGCTGCAAGGTGTGAACATTCCTACCAATAGGATTTTGAATTGAATGGCTGTGTGTGGAGACAGATTTCATGTCATACTGTCTAAAACATTTCCAGCTGTACAGTAACGACAGCCATGCACACGGTAGCCCTCAAGCCCCTGTTTATTTTTATTAGAAATGTATGTCCATGTACACTGAGTATACAAAACATTAAGGTCACCTGCTCTTTCCATGACAGACTGACCAGGTGAAAGCTATGATCCCTTATTGATGTCACTTGTTAAATCCACTTCAATCAGTGTAGATAAAGGGGAGGAGACAGGTTAAAGAATGATTTTTAAGCCTTGAGACAAGTGAGACATGGATTGTGTATGTGTGCCATTCAGAGGGTGAATGGGTAAGACAAAATATTGAAGTGCCTTTGAACGGGGTATGGTAGTAGGTGCCAGGCGCATTGGTTTGGTTTGAGTGTGTCAAGAATTGCAATGCTGCTGGGTGTTTCCCGCTCAACAGTTTCCCGTGTGTATCAAGAATGGTCCACCACCCAAAGAACATGCTACCAATTTGACACAACTGTGGGAAGAATTGGCGTCAACATGGGCCAGCATCCCTGTGGAGCGCTTTCGACACCTTGCAGAGTCCATGCCCTGACAAATTTAGGCTGTTCTGAGGGCAAATAGTGGTGCAACTCAATATTAGGAAGGTGTTCTTAATATTTTGTACAGTCAGTGTATATATTTATATTCTGGTCTCTGACATTGCTCGTTCTGATATTTCTTGATTTGTGTGTATTGTTAGGTATTACTGCACTGTTGAAGATAGAAAAATAAGCATTTCACTGCACCTGTGATAACATTTGCAAAATATGTGTATGCAGCCAATACAATTATATTTGAATCTTAGTGCCATCGGTAAGAAAGCTTTTCTATCCGTGTTAAATAGGATAGTACTGGAAAAATGTTGGGAAAGAGATTTGACTCAATAAAATATGTTCCCATGTTCTTTGACCTGACTGGTCTGGAGTTTCTAGTGGTTGAAAGAGGCCTGTGAAGGAAATGATGAAGCTGTCTCCAGGGATTCAGGATTCTCATCCAGATTGGTTGGGAAAAGGCATTGTCATGAGTTCTCCAACTGTTTCCTCTCACGGAGAAATGTACTGATGACAGCAGAGGGAATAGTGCTCCCAGGGCAGTTATGTTATGGAATCTGAAGGCATTTCAATAAACAGAGTAGAATAGGTGGACAAACACACTTAGATGAGTTTGTTTAGTGAAGTATTGCAACATAAATTTTGCAACCAATGACCATAAGCACTACATTGTAAGGATTTGATACTATTAGGTTAAATGGAATGGAGAAGATTACCTTAAATAGTTTCTTAACCTTTTTATACCATGGGTCTACAAATATCTATAGCTCCCAGATGTATAATCAAAATGTGTTGTCTGGTCTATTTGTTTGATCTAGGAAAAGTCAGACTATTCCCCAGACCAGATTTAACTGCCCTCCATCTGCACTACTTGGTGCTCAGAATGCGTAAATGATGAGAACGAGAGAAAGGGGATTAGAAAGCAATGGGTAGCTGGATTTGGTGTGACTGATTGGGGAAGTCGGGTGTTTCTAGTGTGAATTAGAATTCCCGATCCAAATGCAGAAGTTGTATGCTCAGCACATACCTTCCACATTAGTCAGTCTAGCCTGCCAGGGAGGACAGAGCAGAGTAGACTGTGGGGCTGGGAGAAGGGCCCTAGTCCACACACTACACAGTGAGGGAAGAAGACACTGAGAGAAGTTGAATGAAGGGCTCTACACAGTCTACGCAAACAGAGCTGACGTAGGTCCATTTGCATTGTGTTCCAAAAATTCAACCGCACAAATGTACGTTGAACTACGTAGAGAACGACACAGATGGACCTCCGCCAGCTCCATTTGTGTAGACTGGGTAGAGAGGACAGAGAGTGAGAGTATAATATTGGCATGATGAGAGTTGAGGAAAGGGCGTAGATGGACTGGCGAAGGAGAAACAGAGTAGAGGCACTGAATGAGAGACTGAGAGAACAGTGGCTGGAGAGAAAAAAAGTAACTGGATGACCCTCGGTGTGGAAAGACAGGCCATCCAATCCCAGGAAAGCAGAGTGTTGAAGCACGTGGCCCAGCTGTGACTCTGTAGGAAGGCCGCCTCTCCAGTCTGAACCAGTCAGGTCACACCTAGGGCTGTTGGGGTGACAGTATTACTGTAAAATTCTAGATGACTGTCGAGTCACAGTAATCTCCTCTTATGCATTCTTGTACCTTTTTATTGACCTTTTTATTTCAGTATTTGCACTGTCTATGCACACTCACAGGGCCCTACACACACACACACTGCCACTCCAACACACACACACACACACACACACTCACTCCATCAACTGCTCACTCACACATAATAATGCAAATACATTTATACTGACTCTACATACCCGCACACCCACTCACATACAAGCTGCTGCTACTTTGTTTATCTTATATCCTGCTCCCTAGTCACCTTACCCCTATACATATCTACCTCCATCACTCCAGTATCACTGCACATGTACAGTAAAAATGGTAGTGCAAGCTTTTTTTTGCGACTTTCTCAAATCATCAGTAGCCTGTAGTTGCATCACACAGCCCATATATGTTTGGATTTCTAATGCATTCTAAGGTTTGTATCATTAACAAGTAAAGTTTCCCAATAACTAGAAATCTAGCATTTAGGACCTGTTTCAAATGATCACTTTTACGTTTAACATAGCCACTTCATATGCGCCGCTCTCTTGTTCCAGAATGGGAAAAATATCCATTATATTTTATTCAGCTAAGTTCAAATATATTCTTCTTACTATAAAATCATGTAAAATAATGTCACAGGACTTATAAGCATATATTGTCAGCTAAATGAACAAGCCAACAGTCTATGGCATGGAGCATAGCCAGATAACATACAGTAGGCCAACTCATATTCTGTTCTTCTGAAATACATTTCCTTCAAGTTTCTTTAGACCTGCCTAAAATAAATAATGAATTTATTGTGATGGTGTATATTCAATTGATTTATTATACTTTTTTAAATGTAGATGTTCCAATGGCGAGCATCAGAGGCTTGTATGCTGCTTGTGTGAGTGGAGCTTGGAGATGCTAAACATGTTTATGTTAAGTAATGGTAATGACAACAACCAGCTGACAACATTAATGACAGCCCTAGTCACACCACAGCATGTGAATATCACATCAGATGAATCAGCTATGCTTTAAAAAATCACACAAAGTAAAATCCCAGGCTGTATGTTTTTGTAATTCTGTCCAACTGTGTCTATAAAGCAGTCCAGGTGCCACACAGTAAAAAGCAGGGAGAGGCCCGGTCTATAGTGCAGTGTCAGTAAAGTTTGAGGCGGAGAATGATTCTTTAATTAAATCAGCAGTCTAGATGTGTTGTGCAGTCAGCGCAGTTACTCAGGTGTTTGAGTTCAGGCTCTGACCACTCCATTACTGCACTCATTTCAGGGAATAAATGTACATTTCAATGCAAGAATCGAAATGAGCCATGTACAGCCAGGTCCAACATTATTGGCACCCTTGTTAAAGATGAGCAAAAAAGACAGTATGAAATAAATAATACATATTTTATGCTCAACATGTTTTGGAAATGTATATTTTATACTAATACAATTGCTCCAAAAAGAGGTGTAAAAATGATTGGCACCCCTGTTTTCAATACTCCCGGCACCCTCTCCTTGCGAGGATAATTGCACTGAGCCTTTTTCTCAAGTGTTTCATGAGTTGGAGAACACATTGGGAGAGATCTTAGACCATTCTTCCATACAGAATCCTTCCAGATCCTTGATATCCTTCACCTGTGCTTATGGACTGCCCTCTTCAATATAAACCACAGGTTTTCAATGGGGTTCAAGTTCAGAGACTGAGATGGCCATTGCAAAATTATGATTTTGTGTTCAATTAACTATTTCTTTGTGGATGTTGATGTGTGCTTGTATTGTCTTGCTGGAAGATCCACGTTTCGGCTTCCTGGCAGAAGCAACCAGATTTTTGGCTAAAATGTCCTTGTACTTGGTAGATGCCGTTGACCTTAGCAAGGGCACCAGAACCAGTGGCAGCAAAACAGCCCGATAACATCAAAGATTCCCCACCATATTTACAGAAGGTATGAGGTTATTTTCTGCATATGCATCCTTCTTTCAACGCCAAACCCACCACTGGTGTGCGTGGCCAAAGGGCTCTATTTTCATGTCATCGGACCATAGTACTGGTTCCAATCCAAGTGCCAATGGCGTTTAGCAAACTTTTACATTTGTTGGTTGCTCTCAATAAAGTCACTTTTTATGGCAACCCTTCCAAAGAGCCTATTGGCATGGAGGTAGCGTCTAATTGTAGATTTGGAGACATGGTGACCCAAAGATACGACCAAGTTCTGTAATTCTCCAACTTTGGCCCGTTGATATTTCTTTGCGTCCTGAACGATCTTCCTCACTGCGTGGGGACAAGATGTGCGTCCTCTATCAGACAAGTTTATCACTGATCTTAATTGTTGCCCTAATAGTGGTAAGTGGTATCTTTTTTTGTTGCTATTTTCTTTGTCCCCATTGGCGGATTTTATGAAGGTCAACAACCATTTGTCACTTCATTTGTGAGCTCTTTGCCTTTTCCCATGGTAATGGATGACAACAGGATTTTACATGCGTATTACGTCATTACCAGTAAAACAGGAAGCCATGGAAGGCCACAATAGTTAATTCGTTGAAATTAACTTAAAATCTGCATTAAAATTCAAATGTTTGATTTTGTTTGATTTTATTTCTGAGAATCTTTAGATGTGCCAATAATTTCAATTCCTTATGTGTTATTTCATAGTTTTGATGTCTTCACTATTATTCTACAATGTAGAGAATACAAAAAATAAAGAAAAACCCTGGTATGAGTAGGTGTGTCCAAACCTTTGGCTGGTACTGTGTATATATAGCATCCAATAGCTCAGTATTTTAATTATTTGTTTCATACAGTATTTTTTGCTCATCTTTATCAAGGATGTCTGACTGTATTTTCAATTATGTCTCTTTGGTTCTTGTGCTGGAAATTCAAATCACTTCCTGAATTGAGATGGCATTGACCCCATCCCTGGCCTCCACTGTGTAGACAGAGAGAGGACGTGACAAATTGCAGTGACTCTCAGCTTCCAGTGAGATCATGACCCAAATCATCCCATGTAATTGCAGATCAGCTGTCTAAAATAGGCCGGGCTCCACTCTATATTTACAGAGCGGGAGAGTATAGGAGGACACTGGGATTGAAGGAATGACAGAGGATAAATGAGCTCGAGAGACTCTGAATAAGAGAGTGAGGGCACAAAGGAGGATAGAAATTAGTGGCGTTGATGGAATGCAATGAATCTCTTCTACCCAGCTCAGAGGGGCCAGGTAGCTTAGGACCCTTTTTGAAAAAGTTTAGATCTTATGCATATCCTGTAACTTTGAGCAGGTGCTGGATAGCTTTAACAAACTTTTTTCCCATTTGTTTGTGTCTGAACCAATTGTCTTCAAGAGTCATTTTCCTCCCCTCTCCCTTGTATTTCTGTGCCCCAAGACCCCGTTTAGGAGAAGCATAGAGTAGACGAAGGTGCCATTGTAAATGATTGTGAATCGAAAGTAGAGGAGGAAGGGGAACATTAGCTTCTCAAAATGTGACTGAAAGCTGTTCAAATGGGGTTCCTTAATCTGAGGCAGGTAATGTGAACTCCTGCTTCTCGTGACTTCAGAAGGTCTCATTATGGGCTCAAATAGGAGATATTTCACTGGCATTCCAAGCAGGGCCTCATTTCCCTCCAACTGTAGAGTCAGGTGTTTCATGGGGCGAATACATTCCCTTGCAAACCTGCTTTCCTCTATTACTCTACCTTTTCTTGTAACAACTTTCATTTGAACCGTTAAAGACAAGTTTCCTATTTTCCTTCTGTAAAGATGAAATTCTGCAGCACTGTCAATTTGGGCTGTGGCATTTTGTTGTGGTATCCTGGAGACCTATTTTGCCTGTCTATTTTTGCCTGTCAGTGTGGCTGTGTGTTTGTGTCTGTCTATGTGAATGTTTTTTGGGGTGGGTTAAGAGGCTTGGAAATCTCTTTCAGATATTCTATGTAGACCTCATGAGGTTTATTAGACACCCTTACTGTAGGACACTAGAGCCGATTTTATTTTTATATCTTTTGTACTTATTTTATTTTTTTGCCGACATTGTTTAAAAAACAATATTTTCATATGAACTTTTAGATGTATGTCTCATCAGTCAAAGTGATGTGTCTGCAGTATAAATGCAGTATTATCACTACAGAAATAAAGTCGTACACAGCTTAACAAGCCTGGAGGGGTCATTTCAGGCTAGGTGTACTGCCTCCCCCATGCCCTACACTAATACACTAATAGAAATCGCGTCCTTCACTCTTCTAACTTCTTTATAGCCAGAAGTGCTAGATCCAAACTTGAGATGTGCAACTTTCAAGCATTGATGTAATGTAAGATTTGTGCACAAATATTGTAGTTATTTTTGCTCCTCTCAGATTCGACACTGATTCTCTCCATTCCTGCACTGTCTTGTTACTTATGTTGTAGTGATATTTTTCTCGGTTTTCCGTTTACAGGAACTAATATTCAGAAGTCTGATTATTCGGTCACTTTTCTTTCATAATTTGAACCTTATTTTTCCCACTTAGCCTCTACTAATGCTCCTGACAGACCCTTCTGAACAAAGGTGTTAAAAGCATTTCAATTGCTGCAGGGTGTTTGTTATACAGCATCAAGCACAAGCTGTCTATTTAAAATGGCCTTTCACCATGCTGTATTAAAGAAAAGAAAAATGTCCTAGATTTTATCCAGAGGGCCAGACCAGCGCTCAGACTCACAACACTAATACTGTAAGCATTCTAAGTTCACTCATATGGGTAATGCAAACCAGATACAGGTTTCAATAAGCCTTGAGTTTGTCAGCATTTCCATTCTGTTTTCAATCGGCTGCAAGGTGTGAACATTCCTACCAATAGGATTTTGAATTGAATGGCTGTGTGTGGAAACAGATTTCATGTCATACTGTCTAAAACATTTCCAGCTGTACAGTAACGACAGCCATGCACACGGTAGCCCTCAAGCACAAGTTTATTTTTATTAGGAATGTATGGCCACTTATATTCCCGGTAAATATTGTTTTTCTGAATACATTACAGAGGATTTGACAGCTGGCGCTAATCCCAAGCAAGTTACATTATGAAAGCTCAAGAGTCTGGAATTTCGCTTTGAGAAAATACTGTATGTTGTATAAAAACTTTCAAAGTGATGTATGATTAACTCAGAAGTGAAGTGGTGATAGAGGGAATGTCCTTCAGAGATCATCAGCCTGTCCTGATTTAAGTTACACTCAGCTCAGATGTTTGGAACAAAACAATGGCAAATTATTCCTCCAGAAACCAAACACATGTTATCGTGGACACTGGATCAGGGGGAGTGGGATGAATGAATAGTCACAATAACCAAGAAACACAAACCTCCTCCACTCTTTCTGTGATTCACTTCCTGCCATGTGTGGATTTGGGGGAGGAAAGGGAAGCGGCTGGCAGGTGAGCTACAGCTGCTGGTGATGACAAACACAGAGCAGAGTACAGAGGGATAATGGTTGGTGCCGGTTGAGAATGAAGGGTTGCCATTTGGTTCCCATATGAAATATCTGACGGTTAAGTGCCACCTGTTTGGTGGTGACGCTGTCTGATCTCTGTTGATATAATGGTGGGTGCTTGCATTCATATTAAATGTAATAAACATATCCTCTTGAACTAATATTAGAAGACTAGCGATACAATGGACCATTTTTGTAGATGTAGCTTGTGTGAATCTCAGCTGCTATCTCCAGTTTAGGTTTTTCTCCAATGTTTGTCTCATTGTGCCTTTTGTCATGTCTGAAACCTAGCAGCAAGGTTAGACTGTATGACACAGTACACTGATCTTTCTTTATCCTATAGGGTCGTTCCACCTCAAAAAGCACAAGAAAGAGGATTTCGACACCCACCATCTCAGATTGTTCTGAAATTGTTTCTGTTGTTGTAAGCAGATAAGATTAGCATTCCTGCAACATTGTTTTATATAATTTGATCTCTGAGAAATTAAGCTAATTGATTACACCCAAATTGGCCATTTTAATTGATGGGATTCATATAATATTCAATAAATATAGTGCCTAACATCTGATTTGGACCAAACTTTTTTTTCGAACAATGAGTTAGACATTAGGAATCCAAAGAAATGGTCTAAAGCACCTCACGGACCCCCCACCTCACACGCCAATCCCACCCCAACAATGAGTATATCTTATCAGTTCTCTATGTCTGACAAGTAGTTTGGAGCTGCGGCTTGGAGTGATGTTTCTTTATCCAATGTAATGTATTCTTAGTGAATTTTGTGATCTTTTTTTCCCCCTCTCAGAGAGATTAGTCATTGAAATTGTTAGGTTTATGTCCCATTCTACATTGTTCTTGGTGCCGAAGACGTGGATGTCAATCATGGCAGCCCCCCGCACCTCTCTGATTCAAAGGGTTTGGGTTAAATGCGGAAGACACATTTCAGTTGAATGCATTCAGTTGTACAACTGACTAGGTATCCCCCTTTCCCAATGTAGATGGTGCTGTTTCGGTGGATTTTAGCGGATTTTTGTATATTTATTTTTAGAATCGAGGATGAAATGAGATGTGTTGACTCTATTCATGTGATACGAGTTAGATCTGATATAAATATCCTTTTCTTCTTCAAGCTTAGGCTATTTCTTATCCATGTAAATGTATATGTCATCACCATCTAGTTTACAGTAAACAAACAAGGATGTTGTTATCTGGCCTTGTGTTTTCTTCATGATATTTACTATGAATACTAGTTTGTCCAGAGCAGTCATTGAGCCGGCCGCGACCGGTAGATCCATGAGGCGGCGCACAATTGGCTCAGCGTCGTCTGGGTTAGGGGAGGGTTTGGTCGGCAGGGATGTTCTTGTCCCATTGCATACTAGCGACTCCTGTGGTGGGCCGGGCGCAATGAACACTGACACAGTCGCCAGGTGCACAGTGTTTCCTCCGACACATTGGTGTGGCCGGCTTCCGGGTTAAGCGGGCATTGTGTCAAGAAACAATGCTGCTTGGCTGGGTTGTGTTTCTGAGGACTCACGGCTCTCGACCTTCGCCTCTCCTGAGTCCGTACGGGAGTTGCAGCGATGGGACAGGACTGTAAGTACCAATTGGATACCATGAAAATTGGGGAGAAAAATGGGTAACGTAAACTCACCCCATTCTGTACAAATGTGCGTAACCGCGGCATTCAAACGAGGCTGCAATGAAAATGAATGGGACTGTAGTGACTGTGTTTGGCATCAAAATCCGGGGTGTGAAACTACGTTTTGATTCAGCGTTGATTGACATGGTAAGGGGCTAACAGTATTGGAGAAAATATGAAAAAACGAACCCCTCTGATGCTGTACTTTACATCGTGACGTGTCACTACGTAATGTACAGCGCACATTTGCAACTCATTTTGTGCCGTACAGCCTCTTTCCACCAGGGGTAGCCCTTCTCTCGCAGATTAAAATCATGCTTAACCATATACACTTGTAAGAAAACTTCATTATTTTTGTCTAAATTAATATAACTTTTGCTAATATTAAACTAATATTTCATGACTAGGGTGCCAATTGCATTTTTTTGCACGTCATTGCTGCGAGCCATCATGACACTCAAAAGCCAGAACAGCTGCAGTTCACTTGTGAGGCTAACGTTAGCGCGGCCCTAAACCCCCCTTCAAATTCGACACAAACCTTCAAACAGGTATGTGATGAGACATTACATAAACTCTTTACATTTATTTAAAAGTTGATTAGTTGGACAAATCGGGTGAAAAAACCCTTTTTCTTCACACAACATATTTCCCCCTTTCAAGATCACTTCGTAGCCTTCGCTCCCCACCCGCCATTTTTAAAAAGACCCGACGGAGCTCATTGGCTTGTGGAATTATGCAGAGATGGGCATCATGAAGGTCTCGTCATTAATTTAGTGGAAAAGGGGAGAAATTGTGCTTTACATTGGTATTGATATTACAGTTGATCTGGAAGTATTACGTTTTTTGGGCGCAAAAATAAGGTCAATTGTACGGACCAAGGCGATGTACAAAAGTGAGTGAGTTTACGTTATATAAAGAAGTCCAGAATAAATTAGTAGTGCTAACTGGCTAGCTAGCCACGAAAAATTGGTAGTTAGCTACCCACGACAAATTTACATCTACCTTGCATAACGTTAGTTTTAGGTCATTTTTGCCTGTTTAACTAGCTGGCTAGCTAGATTATTACAATTGGGGCAAAAAAGTATTTAGTCAGCCACCAATTGTGCAAGTTCTCCCACTTAAAAAGATGAGAGAGGCCTGTAATTTTCTTCATAGGTACACTTCAACTATGACAGACAAAATGAGAAAAAAAAATCCAGAAAATCACATTGTAGGATTTTTAATGAATTTATTTGCAAATTATGGTGGAAAATAAGTATTTGGTCACCTACAAACAAGCAAGACTTCTGGCTCTCACAGACCTGTAACTTCTTCTTTAAGAGGCTCCTCTGTCCTCCACTCGTTACCTGTATTAATGGCACCTCTTTGAACTTGTTATCAGTATAAAAGACACCTGTCCACAACCTCAAACAGTCACACTCCAAACTCCAATATGGCCAAGACCAAAGAGCTGTCAAAGGACACCAGAAACAAAATTGTAGACCTGCACCAGGCTGGAAAGACTGAATCTGCAATAGGTAAGCAGCTTGGTTTGAAGAAATCAACTGTGGGAGCAATTATTAGGAAATAGAAGACATACAAGACCACTGATAATCTCCCTCGATCTGGGGCTCCACGCAAGATCTCACCCCGTGGGGTCAAAATGATCACGAGACCGGTGAGCAAAAATCCCAGAACCACACGGGGGGACCTAGTGAATGACCTGCAGAGAGCTGGGACCAAAGTAACAAAGCCTACCATCAGTAACACACTACGCCGCCAGGGACTCAAATCCTGCAGTGCCAGACGTGTCCCCCTGCTTAAGCCAGTACATGTCCAGGCCCGTCTGAAGTTTGCTAGAGAGCATTTGGATGATCCAGAAGAAGATTGGGAGAATGTCATATGGTCAGATGAAACCAAAATAGAACATTTTGGTAAAAACTCAACTCGTCGTGTTTGGAGACAAAGAATGCTGAGTTGCATCCAAAGAACACCATACCTACTGTGAAGCATGGGGGTGGAAACATCATGCTTTGGGGGTGTTTTTCTGCAAAGGGACCAGGACGACTGATCCGTGTAAAGGAAAGAATGAATGGGGCCATGTATCGTGAGATTTTGAGTGAAAACCTCCTTCCATCAGCAAGGGCATTGAAGATGAAACGTGGCTGGGTCTTTCAGCATGACAATGATCCCAAACACACCGCCCGGGCAACGAAGGAGTGGCTTCGTAAGAAGCATTTCAAGGTCCTGGAGTGGCCTAGCCAGTCTCCAGATCTCAACCCCATAGAAAATCTTTGGAGGGAGTTGAAAGTCCGTGTTGCCCAGCAACAGCCCCAAAACATCACTGCTCTAGAGGAGATCTGCATGGAGGAATGGGCCAAAATACCAGCAACAGTGTGTGAAAACCTTGTGAAGACTTACAGAAAACGTTTGACCTCTGTCATTGCCAACAAAGGGTATATAACAAAGTATTGGGATAAACTTTTGTTATTGACGAAATACTTATTTTCCACCATAATTTGCAAATAAATTCATTAAAAATCCTACAATGTGATTTTCTGGAGAAAAAAATTCTCATTTTGTCTGTCATAGTTGAAGTGTACCTATGATGAAAATTACAGGCCTCTCTCATCTTTTTAAGTGGGAGAACTTGCACAATTGGTGGCTGACTAAATACTTTTTTTGCCCCACTGTATATCAATCTGATAATTATGAAGTAAAACGCTTGCTTTGTTTATTTCTTGTTTCGTCTATTGTTGCCATTGTCCTGGCTGGAAGAAGGTTCAGTGAAGGGGGAGGTGCAGCATTAGGTAATACAGTAGGGGGAGCGACTGCTTCTTAAATGTAATGTTTTATGCGTTCTCCACACTCTCGCCCTTACAAGAACGTCCTCTGAGAATGCACTCGGAGAGTGTGGAGCACGATAGTATGCATATTGAGAAACACCCTGTGCTTAAAAGCACTGTCTGTGTGTGTCCCTAACCTTGCCAACAGACAAAGCTGTGAATGGATCAGTGGTTCACCAGTCAGGGCCTTGATTAGCTCCGCAACAGTAACAAGGTGTGATGTGTAATGAGAGAAAAAGAAATGGGTGGAGAGAACGTTTCTTTAGGACCATCAGGTGACATCCTGACAACTGATACACAGAAATGTGTATGGCAACTATGTTTGGTGGGACGTTGATGGAATATTCTAACCCTCAGAAAACTGGACACATGAATTCTATTGCAACGTCCCATGAAACGTGTCTAAATATTAATATTAATATTGGATATTCTGAGAACATGGTAACCACGTTCTGGATTGGTTTGACATTAAGGGAATGTTCACCTAACTCTAACCCCAAAACATGCTGAATAGGTTGTCATTGAATGTTCCTGGAAAACTAGACACTCAAACATCAGTGAAACATTAGGGCTAATATTACAAACACTTTCTCTCTCCCTAGAATTGTTAGCTGGGAGGAGCTCCTAGCAGTTGTACCAATAAGGTCTTTTTCACATACGTTTTAATTTGTAGATTCAGCACAGACTAGAAGAGTATTATTCATTAGGTTGAGTTTATCAACATGAACTGCAGTAACGAACGCATAATGCCTTCCTCATGGTGTGTTTG
This sequence comes from Salvelinus alpinus, assembly GCF_045679555.1. Taxonomy (NCBI): domain Eukaryota; kingdom Metazoa; phylum Chordata; class Actinopteri; order Salmoniformes; family Salmonidae; genus Salvelinus; species Salvelinus alpinus. The sequence continues at coordinate 21,492,903 of NC_092091.1, forward strand.
TGGCTTTGCATCACACATTAGACAGGTTGAGCGTGTGTGTGTGGATTCGAAGATGTTTTCCGAATGTTTCAAGTACATTTTCCATCCACTCTATAGCCTTGAGAGGCTATATTTGGGTTTGTTTGTGCACACCACCACATCAGTCAGTCTTCTAAGGAAGTGCACTGGGGAGGGGTGTGTGTGTGTACATCTGAGTCCATGTGTTTGTTTTTGCAATCTCTTACTCTAAAGATTCTACTAAAACATTTCACAACCTACTTCAATGTGTGGTGTGCACTGCTTTGGTATGCTGGGCTTTTCTGGGCCATGAATGTGATATATTTTCAGGATAGTGTTGTTCCACTGAACGAGGTCTTCAGGAAAGGAGGAGAGAAAAAAACTTCTCAGAGCTCCTTGAAGAAACATTTAACCTTCCAGATTGAATAGTGATGTAATGTCTGGGTTTCTGGAAATGTAAAATATATGTTATTTAACTGATGGATGCTCTCGTAAATCTTTATATACGTTAGCTTGAATCAACAGCATTATCATGAATCGCTCCTGATGTACTTTATCACCCTTTATTATAGGAAAAGTCAATGCTGGTAGTTGAAGTGAAATAATGAAAGAGAAAATAAAATTCACATCCTGCTAGTTCAGATGCTGGACATAAAAATGAATGAAGAATGAAATGATGTCAGCAGTTGGATCATATCCATAAAATTGTTGCAGACATCATTTTTCCAGTTGGAGTGAATTAACAAGTTGCCTGCCTGCTCTTTCTTCTCATAGCGGCACTGCCTTTCCTCATTATGACCGTCGTTTTCCGGCCCTACCAGAGGGGTGTGTACTGTGACGATGAGGACATCAAGTACCCCCTCAAACCTGACACTATCACCCACGGCCTGCTGGCTGCAGTCACCATCTCCTGCACCGTCATCATCGTGAGTCCCGCCCTATACTTTCCTCTCTGACACCTAGGTGAGATAAAGAACGTCTGACTACATTGATTCCCAGATCAGTGTCACAAACATGCGTTTCTCTATGTAGCCAGTGGACCAAACCTGATATTAGCTGTCATACTGGAAGATACTGGAAGGTTAGATGTAATTCAAGCTCCTCTCTCTTTCTCTTCCCATAGCTAGCATCAGGAGAGGCCTACCTGGTCTACAGTAAGAGGATTCACTCTAACTCTGAGTTCAACGGGTACGTGGCGGCGCTCTACAAGGTGCTAGGTACCTTCCTGTTCGGGGCAGCTGTCAGCCAATCACTGACGGACCTGGCTAAGTTCTCCATTGGACGCCCACGGCCCAACTTCATGGCCGTCTGCAACCCCAAGGTCTGCAAAGGCTACATGCTGGATATCAACTGCACCGGCAACTCTCATGACGTCACTGCGTCCAGGTAGTTACTGAGGTAGAGGGTGTCAGGGAAATATTGTTGACCGGTGCATTGCTCTATGCCAGTGGTTAGTGCTGAACTGGAACCAATGCTGGCACAAACTGCTGCTCACCAGGACAAGGGTTGGTGACCACAGCTTAATGCTCTGGTAGAAACACACTGAATAGATCCACTGTAGTCTCCAAACAGTCATGACAGGTTAACATTACCATTTTTAAGAACATACATTTTTTCAATTTTTCCAGGTTGTCCTTCTACTCCGGCCACTCCTCCTTCGGGATGTACTGTATGCTGTTTCTAGCAGTGAGTATACAAGGCTCATGGAACAGATGCAAATATCGACTACAAACACCCTTATATTCAACATTCTGAAATGGAATCAATTGATGTAACGCCTCTCCATTTAAATTAGGAGTAATGGGGTAGATATGAAAAGGCAAAATAGAGCAGGTTTTACTGAGAGTGATTGTGCTTATATATATATATTTATATATATATAAGCACAATATATATATATATATACAGTGGGGCAAAAAAGTATTTAGCCAGCCACCAATTGTGCAAGTTCTCCCACTTAAAAAGATGAGAGAGGCCTGTAATTTTCATCATAGGTACACTTCAACTATGACAGACAAAATGAGAAAAAAAATCCAGAAAATCACATTGTAGGATTTTTAATGAATTTATTTGCAAATTATGGTGGAAAATAAGTATTTGGTCAATAACAAAAGTTATCATAGTTGAAGTGTACCTATGATGGAAATTACAGGCCTCTCTCATCTTTTTAAGTGGGAGAACTTGCACAATTGATGGCTGACTAAATACTTTTTTGCCCCACTGTATATATAAGGGCAAGTCAAAAGTTCAGCTGAATTTGGACACAGAGGCTAATGCCCTGCTGGACTGTCATAGACCGGAGATGAAGGCTAGGCCTGTGTTCTGTTCCTGGTTATCTAGTTCAACTGCCCTGGCCCTTGTCATTGTGAAATGTAGTATTTATTAAGATCCCCATTAGCTGCTGACAAGGCAGCCGTTACTCTTCCTGGGGTCCAAACAGGAATAAAACAACACATCACAACAAAACAATAGTCTACATCATAAATAAAACAATTACATCACAACAAAACAATAGTCTACATCAGTGGTTCAAACATTCAACCTCCAGCTAGCACCACGGTCAGCGCACTCTCAAATGTTGTTTTTTACCATCATTGTAAGCCTGCCACACACACACACACTATACGATACATTTACTAAACATGAGAATAAGTGTGAATTTTTGTCACAACCAGGCTCGTGGGAAGTGACAAAGAGCTCTAATACAATAGGAGCAGGGCACAAATAATAATATAATAATGATAAATAATTTTACTCTTTATTTAACCATCTTACATATGAAACCTTATTTGTTCATCGAAAATTGTGAATAACTCACCACAGGTTAATGAGAAGGGTGTGCTTGAAAGGATGCACATAACTCTGCAATGTATTGGAGAGAGTCTCAGTCTTAAATCATTTTCCACACAGTCTGTGCCGGTATTCACATAGGTACGTGGTTGCAAAGGGCATCAGTGTCTTAACAGCGCGTTTTGCCAAGGCAGGATACTCTGAGTGCAGCCCAATCCAGAAATCTGGCAGTGGCTTCTAATTAAATTACATTTTCACAGAACCGCTTGTTGCAATTTCGATGACGCTCTCTTGTTCAGATATGGGTAAGTAGACTGGAGGCAGGGTATGAAAGGGATTTAGAATCCAGTTGTTTGTGTCATCCGTTTCGGGAAAGTACCTGCGTAATTACGCAGCCAACTAACTCAGGTGCTTCGCTATATCACATTTGACATTGTCCGTAAGTTTGAGTTCATTTGCACACAAAAAAATCATACAATGATGGAAAGACCTGTCCGTTGTCCTTCTTAATGCAGACAGAGAAGAGCTCCAACTTCTTAATCATAGCCTCAATTTTGTCCCGCACATTGAGTATAGTTGCGGAGAGTCCCTGTAATCCTAGATTCAGATCATTCAGGCGAGAAAAAACATCACCCAGATAGGCCAGTCGTGTGAGAAACTCGTCATCATGCAAGAGGTCAGACACGTGAAAATTACGGTCAGTAAAGAAAACTTTAAGCTCGTCTCTCAATTCAAAAAAACGTGTCAATACTTTGCCCCTTGATAACCAGCGCACTTCTGTATGTTGTAAAAGCGTTACATGGTCGCTGCCCATATCATTGCATAGTGCAGAAAATACATGAGAGTTCAGGGGCCTTGTTTTAACAAAGTTAACCATTTTCACTGTAGTGTCCAAAATGTCTTTCAAGCTGTCAGGTATTCCCTTGGCAGCAAGAGCCTCTCAGTGGATGCTGAAGTGTACCTAAGTGGCGTCGGGAGCAACTGCTTGCACGCACGTTACCACTCCACTATGTCTCCCTGTCATGGCTTATGCGCCATCAGTACAGATACCAACACATCTTGACCACCAAAGTCCATTTGATGACACAAAGCTGTCCAGTACTTAAATATCCTCTCCTGTTGTCCTGGTTTCCAGTGGTTTGCAAAAGAGCATGTCTTCCTTAATTGACCCTCATGAACGTATCGGACATATACCAGGATGATGAAGGCATTGTTTGGCCTTTTCCCCCAGCATTGTCCCAGCCATATCCGTGGCAGCAGGAAAAATTAAGTCCTCCACAATAGTATGGGGCTTGCCTATCCTAGCCACTCTGTAGCTCACCATATAAGACGCTTCTAGCCCCTTCTTATTAATGGTATCTGTTGCTTTTATACATGTCTTACTACTTGAAAGTCGTCTTAATTCTCACTCAAAAAACTCCTGTGGCTTATTTTTCAAATTGGCATGTTTTGTTTCTAAATGTCTGCGCAAGAGTGAAGGTTTCATCGAGTTGTGAGATAGTACTTTTGCACATATGACACACTTTGGCTGAGGAAAGGCACTACTCCCAATATTAGTGAACCCCAAATCAATGTAGTTCTCATCATTTTTGCGCCTCTTCGATGGTCTGTTGTTCGGTGCTTTCCCGGGTAAGGGGGCAGTAGCTCTTAGTAACTGTCAGTGTCCATGCTAGCTGGGCTATCAACAAATGTAGATTTACTGATGCTAGCATTGGATGTGCTCTTGGAAGCAAAACAACTTGTGTTGTCGACAGGTGCAGGTGTAGTACAGCTGGTAGTAGCGGTACTACCAGTAGAGCTGGTATGTGTCTCTATGGACGCGGGCCTTAAATTTTTTTAACCATTTATCCATTTTAGCGCAAACGGAATGAGCAGCAGCTACATTTGGCTACATACGGACCGTTAGTGGGATTCCCACGAGAGAGTAATGGTTAATGTGATTGGATGTTCATTATTTGACTAGGCTACCTGAATTTGACATTGTTATTTCGCTGACCACTAGATGGTTTAATTGTATTTTTGGCAGTGAAACGAGGCTACTAAGGTGAGAAAAAAAACTCACCCAAATGTATAGCCTCGTTGGAAAATATAAATGAACTGTTTGAAAATGTGAAGATAATTTTTTTAAACAAATACAAATAAAACGTATTTTTTTTAAATGTGAATCACATTTTTATTTGGCGTACCCCCGACCGCATTGCGCGTACCCCCAGTACCCAGTTTGGGAATACCTAGTCTACATCATAAATAAAACTACATCACAACAAAACAATCTACATAATAAATACAAAAAAATATAAGAAGAAGAAATAAATTAAATAATTATCAAATAAAACAACTATATCACAAGAAAACAATCTACATAATAAATACAAATACAACAAATATAAGAAATAAATCAAATCAAATAATTATCAAATAAAACAATTACATCACAACAAAACAATAAATAAATAAACATAAATAAATAAAATGATACATCACACAAGACATTGTGCACTATACAAATTTACACTGCTCCACAATTACACATGTACAATATAAAAGGTACAATAATACAATATTACTGTGTGTGCATGCGTGTCTTTACAGTCCGTGTTGTGCCGTGAGGTGTTTTATTTTTTATTATAATGTAACCTTTATTTAACTAGTCAGTTAAGAACACATTCTTATTTACAATGACAGCCTACCGGGGACCAGTGGGTTAACTGCCGTGTTCAGGGGCAGAACGACAGATTTTTACCTTGTCTGCTCGGGGATTTGATTCAGCAACCTTTCGGTTACTGGCCCAACGCTCTAACCACTAGGCTAACTGCCCATGTTTTATGTATTTTTTTCTGATTTCACTGCTAGCTTGAGTTACCTGATGTGGAGGAGTTCCATGTGGTCATGGCTCTAGTACATTGCTGTACAGTGCAATGCACTGCATTTCCCAGCCTCTATTTTTGGGCTTAGGGACTGTGAAGAGACCCCTGGTGTCATGTCTTCTGGGACATGCATCGGTGTCTGAGCTGTGTGTTCGCTGTTTGAAGAGACAGTTTGGTGCTTTCAACACATCAATACCTCTCACAAAGACAAGTAGTCTTGTCTGCAGTCCATCTCTCCTCTACTTTGAGCCAGGACAGATTGACATTCATGTTCTTGATATTAGCTCTCTGTGTACATTTAAGGGCCAGACGTGCTACTCTGTTCTGGGCCAACTCTAATTTCCCTATGTCCCTCTTTGCAGCACTGGACCATATAACTGGGCAGTAGTCCAGGTGTGATAAAACTAGGGCCTGTTGGATGTGTTTGGTTGATTGTAATGTCAAGAAAGCAGAGCGGCATTTTATCACAGACAGACATCTCCCCATCTTAGCAACTGTTGCATCAATATGTTTTGAGCATGTAAGTTTGCAATCTAGGGTTACACCAAGCAGTTTAGTCTGCTCAACTCACTCAATTGCCACATTATTCTTTAAAAGATTTAGATGAGGTTTAGGGTTTAGCTTTTAGTTTAAGTATTTAGGTGTAGCTTATTACTAGCCTCCCATTCTAAAAGTGACTGTAGCTGTTTATTATAGGTTGCAGTGATTTCACTTGCTGTGGTAGCTGAAGTGTAAATGTTGAGTCATAAACACACAAGCTTTACTCAAGGCTAGTGGTAGGTCATTAGTGAAAATAGAAAACAGCAAAGGACCAAGACAGCTGCCTTGAGGTATATCACACTCTACCTGGTTTACGTGAGAGAGGCTTCCATTAAATAAAACCCTCTGTGTTCTATTAGGTAGGTAGCTCTCAATCCACGATATGGCAGAGGATGTAAAGCCATAACACATCTTTTTCAGCAGCAGATTAAAATCGATAACCTCAAAAGCTGCACTGAAGTCTAACAAAACAGCTCCCACAATCTTCTTTCTGCTTATCATCAGTCATTTGTCTCAGTGCCATACATGTTGCGTGCCCCTCCCTATCAGCGTGCTGAAAGTCAGTTGTTAATTTGTTCAGCTGTTTGAACCAGAAATGGGTACTTTAATATTCTTGGGTAGCGGAATTACTTTTGCTTCCCTCCAGGCCTGAGGGAACACACTTTCCTGTAGACTTAGATTGAAGAGATGGCAAATAGGAGTGGCAATACAGTCCACTACCATCCTCAGTCATTTTCCATCCAAGTTGTCAGCACCAGAGGGTTTGTCATCATTGATCGACAGCAATAAATCTAGCCATTGACAGACAAGGCAGGCAGGAGACTCTAGCAGACGACTCGGTCCTCACTGCCAATCAAAGCAATCAGTAATCTGCTCTGCTTTGTTTCTCACAGACCCTTTGATATTCCCTATTAGATGTGATTAATATCTCCATCTCCCTACAAGTGTTGAATGCTGAGATTGAGTGTATGTGCGGTAGGGGGGCACGCGTGGATGCCAATTTACACACCTACTATGGCAGGAGCCTGGTCGCAGCCCAGAGAAATGAATGTGCCAGTTAGACACTCTGGCAGCAGCTTTCCTCTTCTGTGAAAATGGTTTTCAGTCCATAGTTGGGTATAAATTAGATCAACATTCAACGTCTTTTCATGGTTTATGCAATTCAAAGCATACCATATTTCAGTTTTTGCTGGGATTTGAGTTAGTATGAAGGGGCATTTAACTTTTAAATGATTGCCTGATATCATGTTTATCTGACTAAATCAAATCACATTTCATTTAATGTGTATTTAACAAAGTAACGACACACTTGACAGAAAGAAATTAAATACAATTCTTGCCTGTTACATGTTTATCTGACTAGTGACTACATGTAGCCTGCTGATGTTAGCATTTTGTAAAAGCTGAACAATGTGCTTTCATACTAGCCACTTGTAGAATGGACTCCCACACACTGTATACATGAAAATAACATTTACTAACAAATGCTGTGTTTCAGATGTTCATTGAGGCATATTTGATGGACAGAAATATGATGATAGGCTTAATGTTACTGGGGCCAGTTTACAGTCAAATAACATTGCCTTATTTGGTGAAAGGGTTCACCACTTGTGAACACAAAAACCACTAATGACCTCAATCAGCAGTAAAAGCAAATAGTCTTCAAACAAAGATAGCTCTACTTATGAGAACTGAAACATCTCCTCCCTCTCTTTCTCTCTAGTTGTATGTCCAGGCGAGGCTGAGGGCAAAGTGGGCCAGACTCCTCCGACCCACAATCCAGTTCTTCCTGGTGGCCTTTGCAGTGTACGTGGGCTACACCCGCGTGTCCGATTACAAGCACCACTGGAGCGACGTTCTGGTGGGCCTCCTCCAAGGCGCTCTCATTGCCATCCTCAACGTGAGTGTTGTCTGCTGGCTTTCTACTGTTCCTAGTCCCCTGTTTTGATTTAACCTCTTTCAGCAGCGCCTTTGGGAAGTCTCGGAGACGTGGGTGATTCATATTGGAAAGCGTAGCCGCGATTCGTATTTCAGACTACTGCATGCAATTGGGGACCCTCCCAGGCCCAATGTTTTATGACTTCTCTGGCCTGGTTAGAGAGCTGGAGGGGTTATGCAACGCACTGTGTGTTCCTCTCAGACGTGGAGCAGCTGCATGGTGCTCTCCACCACCAGACATACAGTATACAATCACATTTTCCAGCCCTACTCTTGGTCCTCTCACTTTGTCTGACCCACACCATTTCACTCCTCTCCTCCCTACAGGTGCGCCACGTGTCAGACTTATTCAAGCAGGGTCCTCCCCACTGCTCCAGCCCAGAGAAGGTCGAGAACGAGGAACTGGAGCGCCGCAAACCCAGCCTGCAGATGGCAGATGCAGATCACAACAACCATTACAGCTACCCAGGGCCTGTGTGAGAGGGGCCAACCCAGTCAACCACTCTCACAACAAGCTCCCACAAACCACTGGACTGACTGAGGGGGCTGCGCACATTACCAGAATCCTCTATGGCCTGGGTGCACCAGCGCATGAGTGGGAGAGGACTTTTATATTGAGGCATCATCATTGATGTTCACTAGTTTTTTAGTATATTCGTCTCAGATGTTTTTATGTTGCTTTTTTTAACACAATAGATTAGGTAAGAGTACCAAACATTCAGATAAGAAAGAAAGACCATTCTCAGAAGAGAAGATGTCTAGATGAGTCCCATTTTAGTGCACCTTAGTCATATGAGTAATCTGAACTTCAGTGGGAGTTTGGGATTGATATGTTGAATGTTTCACCTATGTGAAATGGACTGCAGAGATTTAGAAATGTTGATGTTGATTGTGTAAGCTTGATATACCACTAGATCACAAACAATCAATGCAAACGTTTGGCATAAAGATTTTAGAAATTGAAAATTTGAAATTTAGACATTTTAGCTACGCACATTCTAGCATCAATCACTCTAAAAAAAAAATTATAATAATAATGACGAAATCAATGTTTTAACAGGAACATTGTTCCTTTGACAAGAATTGAAGGTATTTGGAAAGTGCATATTCATTTTTATTTTATAGATTACTTTATTCACAAGGTTGGAAATGTCTATTATGCCAGCTCTGTTAAGGTATTGTGCAATCACAATCACCCCTGTTAGCCACTATGAGCCACAAATACTGTATCTGCTAATATTATGGCATTTTTCTTTTTTCAAGTATGTTATTTTTTTCTGTGGCCCATATCAAACCAGTGCCTTCTTGGACTAGTGCCCTTTAAGATTGACACAAATGGATCAGATTCCAAGTTCAGAACACAAACCAGATACCTTAACATGAGCCTTTTAAGAGTTGTAATGATACAGCTTACCATTCGAGTCATTTATTGCAAGCTGGTATAATGCTCTATGCAAAGTTCAAAGATTTTTCCTTACCTGTGTGGACTGCTGGGGCTAATTTGTGAAGAAATGCTCCTGTACAGTGACTATGTCAGGCCTGGCCCTGCTTGGCACAGGAGGACTGATGACAGATCAGTCAGCTCTGGCAGAGAGAGGCTCACCTCTGGTAGTGATTGTGAGGCTCAGAGAGCTGACTCAGAGCTGGCTTGTGACTGTGGAATGGCAAGGTACTCAGAGGGGCCTCCTGCGGAGACGCGGGTCCTACGGACTTCAAGAATTTTAAAGACTTTTCTTTGAATTCCATAAATGATAACCACCTGGAGCAGCTTCAGTGAAGTGTTGTTGTTGTGTAACGTCTCACCTGTGTATTACTGAATCCCCCAGCGCAAATTTACCCATGAAGCAATAGTATCACAATGTTATGGGGTTTGAGTTTCCTCCAGGTTTCCATCATAAAAGGCGTGTGTGTGTTTCATATGTAATAATACTATTCCCATTAGAGGATTGGTGCCTATGGTCCTGGTTGGCCATTATATGTACAGTTGAAGTCGGGAGTTTACATACACCTTAGCCAAGTACATTTAAACTCAGTTTTTCACAATTCCTGACATTTAATCCTAGTAAAAGTTCACCACTTTATTTTAAGAATGTAAAAGGTCAGAATAATAGTAGAGAGAATGATTTATTTTAGCTTTTATTTCTTTCATCACATTCCCAGTGGGTCAGAAGTTTACATACACCCCATTAGTATTTGGTAGCATTGTCTTTAAATTGTTCAACTTGGGTCAAACTTTCCGGGTAGCCTTCCACAAGCTTCCCACAATAAGTTGGGTGAATTTTGGCCCATTCCTCCTGACAGAGCTGGTGTAACTGAGTCAGGTTTGTAGGCCCCTTGCTCGCTCACGCTTTTTCAGTTCAGCCCACACATTTTCTATAGGATTGAGGTCAAGGCTTTGTGATGGCCACTCCAATACCTTGACTTTGTTGTCCTTAAGCCATTTTTCCACAACTTTGGAAGTGTGCTTGGGGTCATTGTCCATTTGGAAGACCCATTTGCGACCAACCTTTAACTTCCTGACTGATGTTTTGAGATGTTGCTTCAATATATCCACATAATTTCATGATGCCATCTATTTTGTGAAGTGCACCAGTCCCTCCTGCAGCAAAGCACCCCCACAGCATGATGCTGCCACCCCCGTGCTTCATGGTTGGGATGGTCTTCTTCGGCATGCAAGCCTCACCATTTTCCTTCAAACATAACGATGGTCATTATGGCCAAACAGTCCTATTTTTGTTTCATCAGACCAGAGGACATTTCTCCAAAAAGTACGATCTTTGTTCCCATGTGCAGTTGCAAACCGTAGTCTGGCTTTTCTTATGGCGGTTTTGGAGCAGGTGCTTCATTCTTGCTGAGCAGCCTTTCAGGTTATGTCGATATAGAACTCATTTTACTGTGGATATAGATACTTTTGTACCTGTTTCCTCCAGCATCTTCACAAGGTCCTTTGTTGTTGTTCTGGGATTGATTTGCACTTTTCGCACCAATGTACGTTCATCTCCAGGAGACAGAACGTGTCTCCTTCCTGAGCGGTATGACTGCTGTGTGGTCCCATGGTGTTTATACTTGCGTACTATTGTTTGTACAGATGAACGTGGTACCTTCAGGCATTTGGAAATTTCTCCCAAGGATGAACCAGACTTGTGGAGGTCTACAATGTTTTTTCTGAGGTCTTGGCTGATTTCTTTTGATTTTCCCATGATGTCAAGCAAAGAGGCACTGAGTTTGAAGGTAGGCCTTGAAATACATCCACAGGTACACATCCAATTGACTCAAATGATGTCAATTGGCCTATCAGAAGCTTCTAAATCCATGACATCATTTTTTGTAATTTTCCAAGCTGTTTAAAGTCACAGTCAACTTAGTGTATGTGAACTTCTGACCCACAGGAATTGTGATACAGTTAATTATAAGTGAAATAATCTGTCCGTAAACAATTGTTGGAAAAATTACTTGTTTCATGCACAAAGTAGATGTCCGAACCAACTTGCCAAAACTATAGTTTGTTCAAATTAAATTTGTGGAGTGGTTGAAAAACGAGTTTAATTACTCCAACCTAAGTGTATGTAAACTTCCGACTTCAACTGTATGTCAAACATTATGCTGTTCTGTTCACTGTACATTTATCAATCCATAGCTGTTTATGTATACACAAAAGGAATCTAAATAAATACCAAATACACCATGTTTCAATGCAATGCCATATTTTTATATTAACAAAACAGCTGAGTCTCTGCGTAGCTTTCATCACGGTTGAATCTTCGATGTATGCATTGTCTTGACACGTTATTTGTCATACATTCCATTCCACATTTAATGAGTTTGCATTCCAAAGAACTCATTTGGTAATCAAATAATTGGATGCCACGCTGGTTTCACTCTTGCAACACATTTCACAAGTATGGGTTAGGTGGTGGGGCTTGTGAGTTCAGAAGTGTGAAATGTAACTGATCTCACATTGTGTCCGAGTGATTTGTAATCGTGATGAGGTGGGTATGATATCAGACTGCGTTTTGAAGTAAATCTGTGGGCAATAAGAGAAACAGGATGCGTTGCCATCTAGTCTGGTTTTGACTAGATGGGATATAGCTTTTGTCAGATTTGACTTTTTGTAGCAGGTTAGGATAATATAGCAGGTTAGAAGACATAGGTTAAGGTTAGGAAAAGGGTTAGAGCTAGCTAAAATGCTAAATGAAATCAACTTCTGGTGTCAATTTAACAAAAGCTGTATCCCTTCTAGTCTGGGCATGCTCCAGCTAGCTTGTTTATAATAATCATGAATCATGATTTCCAGCTGTTCTCTGCTTGATGATTCCAGTCCCTCTGCAATTACTTACTGTACTAGGTGGAAGGTCTCACTCAGATATCAAAATAAAAAAATGTATGTAACTGTTTGTTTATTTCACAAATATACAGTAACTTATATACATCTACTGATAAAGGATTGGTATCTGCTTTTCTGGATCTATTGTTTGTGAGAGAAAAACCTGGCCATAGAAAGATAATCCCTATGAGTTTGACATCCTTCCTATTGACAGTGGAATTCCCATGAGTACGTTTTTCTGACTGTTAAAAACACCCTGCCTCGCCTATTGTTCCTGTGCAAAGAGGAAACCAACATTCTCTGGAAAAGGCTATTTGCTCATTGTTCTGCTACTACCATGGTTCTCTTATCTGAGTTTCTGTTCTTGTGTGAGGAGGGTATATTTAGGGATTCTTCAGTTTCCTTCACTGTTTGTGTGCACTTGGCCCTGAGTATTTTCACTAGCCATTGTAGGGAGTTTATCCTGTGTACATTAAAGAGATGAATAGAAATATCACAATCATCAATGCCTGTTGGGTTTCTGCTCTTGCTCACTTGTGATGGAGTAGAGCTTTGGAGAAGCTATCTTGAGGTGGTTAATCATGACACTTCCATTGACATTTTCTGACCATTTAGACATAGCGGTAGCAACACTGACTACATTAAGTTATTAGTTTGATTAGTGTCTGAGAGCCCAAGGCTTTGCATGCAATGCATGGTGGGAATATGGCTCAACTGGGCAGATCCATGAATTACATGGTTTTTACTTGGAGACATCCTGTTCTGTGGCCCCAGCTCTGTCTTGCTTTACAAGTTCAGTACAAACCCCCTTGACTTATCCCCCTGGCTTTTCAACAAGACTAATTCAAATCAAGTTCCAGGGATTGGGGGAGGTTGAGCAAGACACTCTACCCCCTCAGAGAAGGGCCGGAGAATGGGAACTCTCAACCAAAATAAACACACATTTATATCTAAATAAACATTGGACCCCATATTTTTAAAAGTCTTATTGGCAGCTCAAATATACACCACTCATTTAAAACAATATTAGTTACTGACCTATTTCGAAATTCCTGAGTATGTCTCTAACTTGTTTTGTGTTTTCAATGTCAAAACAACTCAGTCAGGAGAGTAAAAATCATTGATTGAGTTGCAGCTAGGTACTGAGTGGACATAAATGCATATGCTACATTTCTCAGTAATAAATAACACATTCATACAATGGTATCCCGAGGTTGCTGAATATCTGTTCCTATGGTAACACAGGCACATTTCAGAGCAATGAGTGTGAGGCTATGGACCTATAGCTGAAATGCTAAGACATTTCATCCCCTTATTTAGCATAGTAATAAGAACATGCATAGATCTGACTGGAGAGGTAATCTCACGATAAATATGACTAGGCTAATCTTGCAGGTGTGCATTTATTATAACCCTGAAATCTCAGTATTAATCCAAAATACAGGTATCATAATCTTCATACATGACAAATAACACAGTAATTCACACAATTCCTTAAAACCCATCTGAGCTCTAGAGACATGAATGGTCCAGGAGTTGGGATTCTGTGAATGGCTCAGTGCCTGGTGAAAAGTAGCTCCTCAAATGAGCGGTTAGAGAAGCCTCAGCTGGGAAGAAGTCTAGAAGTCTGAGAGAGAGAGAATGGGCTCCGGCTGCAGTGTTTGGGGCTGTGGCTCCAGCCCTGTAGTGCACATCATTCTGGTCCGACTCACACACACTGTGACGACCATGTGGTCCCAAGCTGGAATGCCTGGGCAAACACTGGAGCACGTTAGATTGTAGCCTTGTATTGTCTCTCTTCGCCTCGGCCTATTTTGTTATTTTGCGGCTTTCATTGTTGTTATTTTGCGGCTTTCATTGTTGTTATTTTGCGGCTTTCATTGGGGTGTGTCTCTGTTTATGTTCATGGTTCACGTGCTTAAGACAAGGGAAGTGAGTGCTCCTCACACTGTCAACACCCACTCTCAGTAACTAGCTGTTATCAGACTTAAACAGGGGATTAGACCTATTGATCAAATGGCCTGGTTCAAAGGTTATCTAGATAAGACCATTAGGCCAGTGTCCTTTCAAACATTTCACAGATAGTGATCTGACTACTCACTGATTCTGCTGCATTCACTCATTTGCCAGTCGCTATTGAATGTAAAATGTACACTATGTATACAAATGTATGTGGACACCCCTTCAAATTAGTGGATTCGGCTATTTCAGCCACACCCGTTGCTAACAGGTGTATAAAATCGAGCACAAAGACATGCAATCTCCATAAACAAACATTAGCAGTAGGTCTTACTGAAGAGCTCGGTGACTTTCAACGTGGCAAGAAGTAATAGTTTCATAATTTCTGTACTGCTAGAGCTGCCCTGCTCAACTGCAAGTCCTGCTATTGTGAAGTGGAAATGTCTAGGAGCAATAACGGCTCAGCCGTGAAGTAGTAGGCCACACAAGCTCACAGAACTGGACCACCGAGTGCTGAAGCACGTAACGCGTACAAATTGTCTGGCCTCGGTTGCAACATTCACTACCGAGTTCCAAACTGCCTCTGTAAGCAACGTCAGCACAATAACTGTTCGTCGGGAGCTTCATGAAATGGGTTTCCATGGCCGAGCAGCCACACACAAGCCTAAGATCACCATGCGCAATGCCAAGAATCGGCTGGAGTGGTGTAAAGCTTGCCGCCTTTGTACTCTAGTGCAGTGGAAACGTGTTCTCTGGAGTAATGAATCATGCTTCACCATCTTGCAGTCCATCGGACAAATCTGGGTTTGGCGGATGCTACCTGCCTGAACGCGTAGTGCCAACTGTAAAGTTTGGTGGATGAGGCATAATGGTCTGGGGCTGTTTTTCATGGTTCGGGCTAGGCCCCAGTTCCAGAGAAGGGAAATCTTAACGCTACAGCATACAATGACATTCTAGACGATTCTGTGCTGCCAACTTTGTGCCAACAGTTTGTGGAAGTCCCTCTCCTGTTTCAGCATGACAATGCCCCAGTGCACAAAGCGAGGTCGGTGTGGAAGAACTTGACTGGCCTGCCCAGAGCCGTGACCTAAACCCTATCGAACACCTTTGGGATGAATTGGAACATCGACTGCGAGCCAGGATTAAACGCCCAACATCAGTGCCCGACCTCACTAATGCTCTTGTGGCTGAATGGAAGCAAGTCCCCGCAGAAATGTTCCAACATCTATTGGAAAGCCTTCCCAGAAGCGTGGAGTCTATTATAGCAGCAACTGCATAGCAACTCCATATTAATGCTCATGATTTTGGAATAAGATGTTCAACGAGCAGGTCCACATACTTTTGACCATGTAGTGTATCCACCATCAACTGTAGGTATACAGTAGGTGTCATGGTTAAAGTTTTCTTTTCTCATGCCGGATCCCTGTATAGAGACATTTTTAGCTTCGCTCTACATTCTACCAATTAAAATGTCTAAACAAAATAAGCTGCCACTGCTTGAGTCACTGTTGTTTTCCACCTCCTATTACAGGCAGCTCTCTGTCTCACTGCTGGCTCCTAATGAGACATCACCCTCATGTGGCCTTGTCCACATAGCATCCATTCACTGTTGTGTTCTGTGTTCATTCGTCGTGTCATAGATGGTAATACTCTAAATCCTCTTGAAATTGTATTGTAATCCATGGAAATATAATTATTCTTTCTCCGAGCCATTTGACCAAGTTTTAGTCCACCGTCATATTTTTCATATAACTCCAGTAGTCGACTTGTCTAACGCTTTAGTGAAATTGAGTCAAAACTGATTGTCATAACAGAAAAGCCACATGCCTCGCTATCAGTATGTTAACATGTTTTGGTCCATTTCACTGCATCTATTTCAGGAAGCTTCAATTAATTGAAGTAATCTGTGACAGAGCGTAACCACGTCCTTAAGCCTGTTATGTTCATGTCTAGTAGGGTTTGACTGTAAAACAGTCCAAAGCAGATATTTATAAAAATATGTGCATGTTTCATCCTGCAAAATAACCAAAGGAAGGAGTGCCTCCAAATCCTTACTGTAATCACACACTCCCATCCATTCCATAGTTTGTATTGCAAATTAACCCATGGTTTGATTCTCATGTGACCCATTCATATTTGCAATTTATATCTAGGCTTTACAGAACGATGTATTGCTTTTGCAGACATTCCTTTTACAAACCATTAATTTCAGATGCAAACTGTCCCTTAATGTAGCGAGCTAGAGTTTTCTCCTTCCCCTGAAGCAAAAATGGAAAAAGAGAAGAGCAGAGTTCAACCCGGTCTCATAGCCTTTCGCATTATTATGTACGTAAATCCGAAATGCTCCCTTTAGGATGAAATATTATGTTTCGTATGGTATGTATTAATTTGTGGATGTCCATCATCCATTTTGTATGATATGTTACAAATTACAATTCGTATGATACTTTACGAATTTGCAAAATGTACAATATGTTCCGAATTAGCAAAATATATGATTGTTACGAATTTGCAAACGTATAATATGTTGCGAATTTCATTTTTGGGGGGGTAACATTAGCTAGCTGGCTAACATTAGCTAGGTTAGGGTTAGTGGTTTGGGGTTAAGGTTAAGGTTAAGGTTAGGAGTTAGATTTTAAGGTTAGGGGAAGAGTTCGATAAAAGTGTTAATTAAGGTTAGGGTTAGGCTAAGTAGTTGCAAAGTAGCTAAAAAGTAGGAGTAGTTGAAAAGTTGCTAATTACCAAAAATGCTAAAGTTGTCCATGATGAGATTCGAAAACGCAACCTTTGGGTTTTTAGACCTTCGCGTTATACACTTACCTATCCATCCCGCTTTAAGGGATGGATCGAAATGTACAGAATGGTTACCTGGAGGTAAATGGGGTAGGGTCATGCTTTTTCAATTTGAATCCAGGGGAGGGTCATGTAATTTGTACCTGATGAAATTTCAATATTTCTCAGTGTTTTAGAATTAGTTTATTAGCCTATATATCAATCAGTGGTGTCAGTGAAACCGGTGAGGCGAATTTACTGCATTTCTACACAATTTAAAAACTCTAACATGCTACTTGGAGAACAGCAAAAGCAAAACCAAATGACCCCAGACATTAATAATCACCTCAATATTAGGTTTAAATTCTGAAAGTATTCAGACCCCTTGACTTTTCCCACATTTTGTTACATTACAGCCTTATTCTAAAATTGATTAAATAATTTTTTCCCTCATCAATCTACACACAAATAACTCATAATGACAACGTGAAAACAGGTTTTTATTTTTTTTTGCAAATATATTAAAAATAAAAACAGGAATACCTTATTTACGTAAGTAATGTTGGATGTTGAACGTGCCGTCCTTGGCCAGCTCTCCTGCTATCTCTCTCAGAATGACCTTCTTGATCCAAATCAGTCAGGTTTCAAGACTAGTCATTCAACTGAGACTGCTCTTCTCTGTGTCACGGAGGCGCTCCGCACTGCTAAAGCTAACTCTCTCTCCTCTGCTCTCATCCTTCTAGACCTATCGACTGCCTTTGATACTGTGAACCATCAGATCCTCCTCTCCACCCTCTCCGAGCTGGGCATCTCCGGCGCGGCCCACGCTTGGATTGCGTCCTACCTGACAGGTCGCTCCTACCAGGTGGCGTGGCGAGAATCTGTCTCCGCACCACGTGCTCTCACCACTGGTGTCCCCCAGGGCTCTGTTCTAGGCCCTCTCCTATTCTCGCTATACACCAAGTCACTTGGCTCTGTCATATCCTCACATGGTCTCTCCTATCATTGCTATGCAGACGACACACAATTAATCTTCTCCTTTCCCCCCTCTGATAACCAGGTGGTGAATCGCATCTCTGCATGTCTGGCAGACATATCAGTGTGGATGACGGATCACCACCTCAAGCTGAACCTCGGCAAGACGGAGCTGCTCTTCCTCCCGGGGAAGGACTGCCCGTTCCATGATCTCGCCATCACGGTTGACAACTCCATTGTGTCCTCCTCCCAGAGTGCTAAGAACCTTGGCGTGATCCTGGACAACACCCTGTCGTTCTCAACTAACATCAAGGCGGTGACCCGTTCCTGTAGGTTCATGCTCTACAACATTCGCAGAGTACGACCCTGCCTCACGCAGGAAGCGGCGCAGGTCCTAATCCAGGCACTTGTCATCTCCCGTCTGGATTACTGCAACTCGCTGTTGGCTGGGCTCCCTGCCTGTGCCATTAAACCCCTACAACTCATCCAGAACGCCGCAGCCCGTCTGGTGTTCAACTTTCCCAAGTTCTCTCACGTCACCCCGCTCCTCCGCTCTCTCCACTGGCTTCCAGTTGAAGCTCGCATCCGCTACAAGACCATGGTGCTTGCCTACGGAGCTGTGAGGGGAACGGCACCTCCGTACCTTCAGGCTCTGATCAGGCCCTACACCCAAACAAGGGCACTGCGTTCATCCACCTCTGGCCTGCTCGCCTCCCTACCTCTGAGGAAGTACAGTTCCCGCTCAGCCCAGTCAAAACTGTTCGCTGCTCTGGCACCCCAATGGTGGAACAAACTCCCTCACGACGCCAGGTCAGCGGAGTCAATCACCACCTTCCGGAGACACCTGAAACCCCACCTCTTTAAGGAATACCTAGGATAGGATAAAGTAATCCTTCTAACCCCCCCCCTTAAAAGAGTTAGATGCACTATTGTAAAGTGGTTGTTCCACTGGATATCATAAGGTGAATGCACCAATTTGTAAGTCGCTCTGGATAAGAGCGTCTGCTAAATGACTTAAATGTAAATGTAAATGTAAGTATTCCTTTGCTATGAGACTCGAAATTGAGCTCAGGTGCATCCTGTTTCCATTGACCATCCTTGAGATGTTTCTACAACTTGATTGGAGTCCACCTGTGGTAAATTCAATTGATTGGACATGATTTAAAAAGGCTGTCTATATAAGGTCCTACAGTTGACAGTGCATGTCAGAGCAAAAACCAAGCCATGAGGTCAAAGGAATTGCCCGTAGAGCTCCGAGACAGGATTGTGTCTAGGAACAGATATGTGGAAGGGTACCAAAACATTTCTGCAGCATTGAAGGTCCCCAAGAACACAGTGGCCTCCATCATTCTTACATGGAATAAGTTTGGAACCACCAAGACTCTTCCTAGAGCTGGCCGCCCGGCCAAACTGAGCAATCGGGGGAGAAGGGCCTTGGCCAGGAAGGTGACCAAGAACCCGATGGTCACTCTGACAGAGCTCCAGAGGTCCTCTGTGGAGATGTGAGAACCTTCCAGAAGGACAACCATCTCTGCCACATTCCACCAATCAGGCCTGTCTGGAGGAAACATGGCACCATCCCTACGGTGAAGCACGGTGGTGGCAGCATCATGCTGTTGGGATGTTTTTCAGCGGCAGGGACTGGGAGACTAGTCAGGATAGAGGGAAAAATGAACGGAGCAAAGTACAGAGAGATCCTTGATGAAAACATGCTCCAGAGCGCTCAGGACCTCAGACTGGGGCGAAGGTTCACCTTCCAGCAGGACAACAACCCTAAGCACACAGCCAAGACAACGCAGGAGTCTCTGAATGTCCGTGAGTGGCCCAGCCAGAGCACTCTCCATCCAACCTGACAGAGCTTGAGAGGATCTGCAGAGAAGAATGGGAGAAACTCCCCAAATACAGGTGTGCCAAGCTTGTAGCGTCAAACCCAAGAAGACTTGAGGCTGTAATCACTGCCAAAGGTGCTTCAACAAAGTACTGAGTAAAGGGTCTGAATACTTATGTAAATGTGATTTAACTCTGATAGCATGCTACTACTATAATTTTATTTAATTTTAAAAATATATGTTTCTTGCCCATGATGTATTTATCAGAGTTATTGACCTCACTATAAGCCAGATTCGAGTAACTTACATTGTGGTGCTCAAACTTGAAGCAGCAGTCGCGTCACAATCAATTGGAAATGGACAGTTCATGGTGCTGAAAGTAAGCAAATTCGAGTAGGCATAATTCATTTCAACCGTCTTCATTTTAATTAGACTTTACCAAAGACAAGACAGCTTTGTGTTGGAGCCTTTCTCTTCCTTTTTAAGAAATAAGAGGTAGGCCTACCTGTTTGACAGACTATAGGCTATAGGCTGCTAAATCCATAGATTTGTAGGTCAATTCCTCCACCCACCATGCACTCTTTAAATCCTTAATAGTCTACTGACTCACCGTGCATCAATCTAAGTCACATAATAAAAAAATCCCATCAAAATCCATTTAAGCTAGAGAGAGATATTAGTTTTTTTGCATGGTCTATGTCTCAATCCACAGCATCCACCGTGGAAGGTGGCCGAGCTACAGCGATGTTTGTCAGACCATGAGACAGGCCGAAAATTGTTCTTCTCACAAAAACGTCTGTAGCATCTGAATGGTTTGGCCTTCAAACTAATATGAGCACTCTATGGAAAGATGAGACTCTCACGAACAAATGGGACTCATCTGAAGGTAAAAAATGTTTTATGGGAGTATGGAGGTAGTTTTGTGCCAACAAAAAAAGGGCTTAAATATGTGTCTAAAATTTTAATTTTAATTTTTTAGCTTTCTTATATCTCCTAGATATAGGGCAGACACTTCAAAACCTTATTCCTCATTATTTATTTTTGGACTGTCTGTTTTGCCATTTATGAATGTATTATTCAATGTGTTTCTGTATACTATAGTAAAAAAGGCCAAATTCAAAATTCTATCTAATAGTTTTTCTATCTTTTTTTATACCTACAATGGGGGTCCTAAAATTCTAAATCAAATAGCTAAATGATCCATCGTATAACCATCTTAAAATATTTCCATATTTTAGCTTAGTTGACCCCCCCTAAAATTAAGGGGGTTTGAGAGAGTATGCCATAGGCCTACCTTTTATTAAAGAAAATGGCAAAAAGCACAGGCCTACTCGTTGTTAGTTTAAGATATTGAAGAAAATAAAACAGATCCGATTACCTAAAGTGATCTATAACAGCACTTTGGTCCCACATACTTTATACTACAAACAAGTTGTAAAATACACGGAAAGACGTGACTCTGATGCATATGGGGATATCATTGTTTAATTTCTTTGATATTCAGAGGCTGAGCTACAACTTATAATCGAGGAGACAAAAAATGTACTTTGCTTGGGAAGTAACCTAATTCTGTCACTAATTGATTAAGCTATTCACTTTCTGTACAATAGAAGATGTTTAAACCCAGACAACTTTTAGGAAAACGCTAGCCAGCAGTTTAAAGCTTTGGTTTGTCTGCGTCCGTAGACCAGGGGTGGAAAGGTAGGCCTAACTTTTGAAAGTACAATGCTCAGAATCCTAATGGCGTCTCAGATGTAATTATTTTCAAACAGGGACTGTTTCGTTGCAAACAAGACATAAGGATTTGGCATTGGAAAAATACTGTATGATAAGATGAACACATCTCTCTGTCCATTCTTAGCCTGTAATTTCGGTAATTTGTGTGGTAATAAAAAATATTCTGCCAATATGTAAAATGATGTAGAATTGCATAAAAAAAATTAAAAGGCTGTTTTTTGTCGGACCTGCAAATACAATGATACTGTAGATTAATGTAATGCTTTTACTACAAAGGAGATCTTTCCACCCCTACTCTTGTCTACGGTGATCTGTGAACCCACAACATTCTGGCCTGCAGCCCTGTACACTATCAAAATTCCTGAGTTGCCATGTAATGCATACAGAACGAACAACAGTTTCTAAAACTGCATATATAAGGCTCTGGTCTGTCCAAGAAGTGGGAGTAAATGGTCGACAAGTTCTCTTCTATCCACTTTCTTTTAATTATTATTTTGGGTTTAAGGGAGGTAAATTTTTTTGTTTTTTTAAGCGTTCAAGGAGGGTTTAGGTTAAATATATTATGCTGAAGGTCGGGCCATCCATTTTCTTTTCAGAGAGGTCAAATGTTTGCCATGTAAACCTTATTATAAATAACGTTCACTCCCTAAGTAACTGTCTATCTTATCTAACAGTACAAAACTTAACATCATACAAATTTAAGCTTCCCGTATTTACATTGACTATGTTACGTCTAGTCTATGACACCAGGCTGCAGAGCGAGGAGAGTAAACCATACAGCAGTCTGCAAGCAGGCCTATGAAAGACAGAGGGTGTAAACCACAGGAGACTGTTGAGGGGAGGACGCCTTATAATAATGGCTGTAACGGCGGGAATGGAATGGCATCAAACACACGGAAAGCATGTGTTTGATTTATTTGATACCAATCCACCTAATCCGCTCCAGCCATTACCACGAGTCCGTCTTCCCCAATAAAGATGCCACCAACCTCCTGTGGTGTAAACAGTCTAAGGGGAGTTTTGCAGCACTCTGGGTCCCTTTGGACAGGCGTTGAGCTCTAGACCGAGGCCTGGCTGGACAATGCTGTACTTCTTTCAGCCTGTGGAGCAGAGCACTGACGTCTGGCACCCAGCCATCCCCACAACCACCACCAGCCCTGACGACGGATTTATATATTTATACATGGCCACTGTTACTGTCACTTCAACTGCGGCTCCAATCGCTACTATTTCACAGCGGCATGTGCTGTGCTGTCACCCATAAATCTATAAAGCTGTGGATGACTTACTGGCTCACTGGGAATGACCATCTCAGACACACAGAGAAAAACAGACGTTCAGTACCTGAAAGCGCAGCGTGAGAGCCATGTCTGACAGCCAGGGGCTTGATATGGATACAGCAGAAGGCTCTATTTCAGTATGGGATGATGTCATTTTGCAGGGAAGGATACACTTACTGCAGCATGGGATAATACCTAATTTGTTGATCACACATGATGATGAGCAGATATGTTGCTCTGTCTGTGTTTACATATACAATAATGTACACACAAATCATATGAATTATATACTTTAATGGTATACTGATGATACACAGCTCAGCCATCTCATCTAGTGTGGAACTGATTTATGTCTCTGCCAAATGGGTAAAAAGGAGTATTTATCCAACTAGATTTTTACCATGTTTATGTGTTTATCTTTAAGCGAGACCGATTTAAGACCAAGACTGGAGCTGGGGGAAAATAGAGCTACTCTACAAATTATTACTAACCCAAACACAGTGGAGAACAGTGGGCCTTCTATGCCTTCAGAGAAGGGCTAAGGATTTATAAAATAATGATTATAATAATAATGACAATTTATTTTCAACAATGTTCTGATTTAATCTCCTCAGTTTTTGTTGGAAATGAAAGGGTAAACACTGAAGAGAAAAATCTATCAGGATTTTTATTTTTGCTGTTCTCTGGGGAGAAAAATCTAGCTAGCTAAGTCAGTCATTGGCTAGGCCTTTAGAAGCTAGATAAATCAAATAAAATCAAATGTTATTGGTCACATACACGTGTTTAACAGATGTTATTGCGGGTGTAGTGAAATGCTTGTGCTTCTAGTTCCGACAGTGCAGCAATATCTAATAAGTAATATCTAACAATTTCACAACAAATAATAATATCTAATACACACAAATCTAAGTAAAGGAATGGAATTAAGAATATATAAATATATGGATGAGCAATGTCAGCCATTCAACTGTATTAGGGCAAAATGTTGGAGTGACAGTGGATTCAACCAATTACATTTTGACTGTTTTCACAAAAACTTATGGAAACTTCTGCCTTCTTGAAGGCCAACAGGTCACTGCGCAATAGCGAGCAGTAGTGTTCCCACAGTCTAGCTAGCTAGCTTTTGGTGTCGGCTAGTTTGGAGCAGCTGCAGCAGGTGTTATCAATGAGGATGTTGTTGCTAATTTGTTAGTGTCTCCCTTCTCAAGAATAACATTTAAAGTGGACGTGAAAGCATTTTAGCAATATCAAATCTTATTAAAATCATATACAGTCGTGGCCAAAAGTTTTGAGAATGACACAAATAATAATTTTCACAAACTTTGCTGCTTCAGTGTCTTTAGATATTTTTGTCAGATGTTACTATGGAATACTGAAGTATAATTACAAGCATTTCATTTCAGGCTTTTATTGACAATTACATGAAGTTGATGCAAAGAGTCAATATTTGCAGTGTTGACCCTTCTTTTTCAAGACCTCTGCAATCCGCCCTGGAATGCTGTCAATTAACTTCTGGGCCACATCCTGACTGATGGCAGCCCATTCTTGCATAATCAATGCTTGGAGTTTGTCAGAATTTGTGGTTTTAAGTTCTCAATGGGATTAAGGTCTGGGGAGTTTCCTGGCCATGGACCCAAAATATCGATGTTTTGTTCCCCGAGCCACTTAGCAATCACTTTTGCCTTATGGAAAGGTGCTCCATCATGCTGGAAAAGGAATTGTTCGTCACCAAACTGTTCCTGGATGGTTGGGAGAAGTTGCTCTCGGAGGATGTGTTGGTACCATTCTTTATTCATGGCTGTGTTCTTAGGCAAAATTGTGAGTGAGCCCACTCCCTTGTCTGAGAAGCAACCCCACACATGAATGGTCTCATGATGCTTTACTGTTGGCATGACACAGGACTGATGGTAGCGCTCACCTTGTCTTCTCCGGACAAGCTTTTTTCCGGATGCCCCAAACAATCGGAAAGGGGATTCATCAGAGAAAATGACTTTACCCCAGTCCTCAGCAGTCCAATCCCTGTACCTTTTGCAGAATATCAGTCTGTCTCTGATGTTTTTCCTGGAGAGAAGTGGCTAAGATGGCCCTTCTTGACACCAGGCCATCCTCCAAAAGTCTTCGCCTCACTGTGCGTGCAGATGCTCTCACACTTGCCTGCTGCCATTCCTGAGCAAGCTCTGTACTGGTGGTGCCCCGATCCCGCAGCTGAATCAACTTTAGGAGACGGTCCTGGCGCTTGCTGGACTTTCTTGGGCGCCCTGAAGCCTGTCGTAGCTGAATCAGAATTAGTTAGGTAACATAGATAAATAAGATGTTTTATTTACTTTCATAATATGCTTATGTGAGATACTTGTCATTAGAATGTCTCTTTTAGGACTATACTGTCGGCAGTTGCATTTTCCTTCTCTAAGGAAAAGTAACTTGGGGCCCAGAGAGCGGAGAGGTCAGGCTTGTCTTTTACATGTCTGGTAATATGCTGAATATCACAATGGAACATTGTCTTCATATGTGAACAGGTTTGAACATTGTCTTCATATGTGAATGTATCTGTTAAACCATGTGAAGGGCGCCACAATGTCTGTACTCCAGTCACTCCCTCCTTTTCCCATTGGGGGGAGGAGTATGGCAGTGTCTGGAACCATTGTATTACCCCTCTGATGTTGCACTAATCTTGACATAGTATATGACCTAGAAGTCACTCCCCTCAGTGAGCTTGTCCAGGGATGGGGTGTATTTGAGATGGGAGTATCTAAAGTTGACAATTGATATATGCCATTGGATGAGGTCATTTTTTGGTACTATGAAGTACCAAGAACGAGATCAGAACCTCATCTTAGAGACCAAACTGAACGATAATTTATAGCTAATGCTATCTGGCTATTGGATACTCCTCTCTCAAGTAAAAGGCCCTCTGTGAAGTTTCTGAGATCTGTGGTTCGTCATGTGAGTTGAGAGGGGTGTATCTTGGCTATAAAAGATACTATAATTATTTTGTAAGCACTCTCAGAATTCATTTATAGACACTGAATTGATCTGAGAGTCAAAGGGCTATGGTGAAGCTCATATAATTAAAGATGAAGTTTAAGTATCCTCTGACTGGTGTGTGGTTTGTAAACTCTCCTCATTTAGTAATACAGGGAATTACCACGACAAGCCTTCTTCACAACAATTGAACCACTCTCCTTGAAGTTCTTGATGATCCGATAAATGGTTGATTTAGGTGCAATCTTACTGGCAGCAATGTCCTTGCCTGTGAAGCCATTTTTGTGCAAAGCAATGTTGACGGCATGTGTTTCCTTGCAGGTAACCATGGATGACAGAGGAAGAACAATGATTCCAAGCACCCCCCTCCTTTTGAAGCTTCCAGTCTGTTATTCGAACTCAATCAGCATGACAGAGTGATCTCCAGCCTTGTCCTCGTCAACACTCACACCTGTGTTAACGAGAGAATCACTGACATGTCAGCTGGTCCTTTTGTGGCAGGAATGAAATGCAATGGAAATGTTTTTGGGGGGGATTCAGTTCATTTGCATGGCAAAGAGAGACTTTGCAATTAATTGCAATTCATCTGATCACTCTTCACAACATTCTGGAGTATATGCAAATTGCCATCATACAAACTGAGGCAGCAGACTGTGAAAATTAATATTTGTGTACTGTACACCTCCAGGAAGAATATGACACTTAAAAAAAAAAAATCTGACAAACGACCACTTAGATATTGTCATTTTCACGTTTTGATAAATTCTTTGAATGTTTGGGAATTACGTATACTAAGGCATTTGTGAAAATTCTATAGCAAAATAGAGTGGGGAAGCAGACACTGCAGTAAATAAAACCAAATAAATACATCTGTCTTGTCCAGGACCAGAGTCTACACAGACCTATAGCCAATCAGAGTTATAGTTGGCCTTTATAAAAACAAGCTATTTGTCAATGGTGTATTGGAGGTGCAGGAGAGCAGAGTATAATGAACAGGCGCACTTTTATTATAGTTCCAAAAAACGAGAGCACTACATAAATCAAACGCGCTCAAAAAACGGAACATAAAAGTAAAGCGCGTTAACTAACACCACATAATATGAAACAATTACACACAAAACATGATGGTAAACAGAGGGTTAAATACAAGTAGATTGATTGGGGAAATGAAAACCAGGTGTGTATGGAAACAAGACAAGACAAATGGATATATGAAAAATGGAGCGGTGATGGCTAGAAAGCCGGTGACGTCGATCGCCGAACGCCGCCCGAACAAGGAGAGGAGCCGACTTCGGCGGAAGTCATGACACCATTTGCCAAACGGACCTACCATCATTCACTTTGAACTGGACTGTGTGTTTACAGGCAGTTGCAACAGCACGACTTTAGATCATTAGAACGCATTCGGGAAAAGCCACTTAAATACACCAGAATGGATTTCTGCAAATATGTAAACACCATGGGAGTCCTCTTACATTTGGGAACTTTACCGTCCTATCGATCAAACAACCATGAAAGGTAGGCTCCCTCTCCCTCAGTTATGCACACCAACAAGATCAATAACTAATGCTAGCCAGAGCAAGACGAGCTAAAAGGAACATTCGATAAACCTCTCAAACTTTTTCAGCTAGTTGGCCATCAAAATTGCACTGATAAACGATGGGGAATTGTAGCCTGCCATTGCATGCTTGTCCCAACCAAGCACCCAAGCAAACTGGCTGAAGTTGGATAGCTTTCTAGCTACCAGACACAAATGAGAGAACACCTCGTTCTGATAATTTTACTCGCCGTAGCAGAGCTGGTTAGGCTGTTTACATGTTATCTAGACAGTACTTGACTAACTATTACTCTTTTGGTCTACGTTTACTGACACCGGTCATATTCAGTGTTTGTAAATTCATCAGTTGTTCTGCGCTCTGGCACACTCAGACGAGAGTACTCTGAAATTGGAGTATATTGCAAGAGTGAATTTGCAAATGCAAGAGATATGCTAACTGGATAACAGTCATTCAAGTTCTTAAAAGCTAACCAAATGACACCTTTTTTATTTTTTTATTTTTTTTATTTCACCTTTATTTAACCAGGTAGGCTAGTTGAGAACAAGTTCTCATTTGCAACTGCGACCTGGCCAAGATAAAGCATAGCAGTGTGAACAGACAACACAGAGTTACACATGGAGTAAACAATAAACAAGTCAATAACATGGTAGAAAAAAAGAGAATCTATATACAATGTGTGCAAAAGGCATGAGGTAGGCAATAAATCGAATAATTACAATTTAGCAGATTAACACTGGAGTGATAAATCATCAGATGATCATGTGCAAGAAGAGATACTGGTGTGCAAAAGAGCAGAAAAGTAAATAAATAAAAGCAGTATGGGGGGTGAGGTAGGTAAATTGGGTGGGTAGTTTACAGATGGAAAATGTACAGCTGCAGCGATCGGTTAGCTGCTCGGATAGCAGATTTTTAAAGTTGTTGAGGGAGATAAAAGTCTCCAACTTCAGAGATTTTTGCAATTCGTTCCAGTCGCAGGCAGCAGAGAACTGGAAGGAAAGGCGTCCAAATGAGGTTTTAGCTTTAGGGATGATCAGTGAGATACACCTGCTGGAGCGCGTGCTGCGGGTGGGTGTAGCCATCGTGACCAGTGAACTGAGATAAGGCGGCACTTTACCTAGCATAGCCTTGTAGATGACCTGGAGCCAGTGGGTCTGACGACGAACATGTAGCGAGGGCCAGCCGACTAGGGCATACAGGTCGCAGTGGTGGGTCGTATAAGGTGCTTTAGTAACAAAACGAATGGCACTGTGATAAACTGCATCCAGTTTGCTGAGTAGAGTGTTGGAAGCTATTTTGTAGATGACATCGCCGAAGTCGAGGATCGGTAGGATAGTCAGTTTTACTAGGGTAAGTTTGGCGGCGTGAGTGAAGGAGGCTTTGTTGCGGAATAGAAAGCCGATTCTTGATTTGATTTTGGATTGGAGATGTTTGATATGAGTCTGGAAGGAGAGTTTGCAGTCTAGCCAGACACCTAGGTACTTATAGATGTCCACATATTCTAGGTCGGAACCGTCCAGGGTGGTGATGCTAGTCGGGCGTGCGGGTGCAGGCAGCGAACGGTTGAAAAGCATGCATTTGGTTTTACTAGCGTTTAAGAGCAGTTGGAGGCCACGGAAGGAGTGTTGTATGGCATTGAAGCTCGTTTGGAGGTTAGATAGCACAGTGTCCAAGGAAGGGCCGGAAGTATATAGAATGGTGTCGTCTGCGTAGAGGTGGATCAGGGAATCGCCCGCAGCAAGAGCAACATCATTGATGTATACAGAGAAAAGAGTCGGCCCGAGAATTGAACCCTGTGGTACCCCCATAGAGACTGCCAGAGGACCGGACAACATGCCCTCCGATTTGACACACTGAACTCTGTCTGCAAAGTAGTTGGTGAACCAGGCGAGGCAGTCATTAGAAAAACCGAGGCTACTGAGTCTGCCGATAAGAATATGGTGATTGACAGAGTCGAAAGCCTTGGCCAGGTCGATGAAGACGGCTGCACAGTAATGTCTTTTATCGATGGCGGTTATGATATCGTTTAGTACCTTGAGCGTGGCTGAGGTGCACCCGTGACCGGCTCGGAAACCGGATTGCACAGCGGAGAAGGTACGGTGGGATTCGAGATGGTCAGTGATCTGTTTGTTGACTTGGCTTTCGAAGACCTTAGATAGGCAGGGCAGGATGGATATAGGTCTGTAACAGTTTGGGTCCAGGGTGTCTCCCCCTTTGAAGAGGGGGATGACCGCGGCAGCTTTCCAATCCTTGGGGATCTCAGATGATACGAAGGAGAGGTTGAACAGGCTGGTAATAGGGGGTGCGACAATGGCGGCGGACAGTTTCAGAAATAGGGGGTCCAGATTGTCAAGCCCAGCTGATTTGTATGGGTCCAGGTTTTCCAGCTCTTTCAGAACATCTGCTATCTGGATTTGGGTAAAGGAGAAGCTGGGGAGGCTTGGGCGAGTAGCAGCGGGGGGGGCGGGGCTGTTGGCCAAGGTTGGAGTCGCCAGGAGGAAGGCATGGCCAGCCATTGAGAAATGCTTGTTGAAGTCTTCGATTATCACGGATTTATCGGTGGTGACCGTGTTACCTAGCCTCAGTGCAGTGGGCAGCTGGGAGGAGGTGCTCTTGTTCTCCATGGACTTTACAGTATCCCAGAACTTTTTGGAGTTAGAGCTACAGGATGCGAATTTCTGCTTGAAAAAGCTGGCCTTTGCTTTCCTGACTGACTGCGTGTATTGGTTCCTGACTTCCCTGAACATTTGCATATCGCGGGGGCTCTTCGATGCTATTGCAGTTCGCCACAGGATGTTTTTGTGCTGGTCGAGGGCAGTCAGGTCTGGAGTGAACCAAGGGCTATATCTGTTCTTGGTTCTGCATTTTTTGAACGGAGCATGCTTGTCTAATATGGTGAGGAAGTAACATTTAAAGAATGACCAGGCATCCTCAACTGACGGGATGAGGTCAATATCCTTCCAGGGTACCCGGGCCAGGTCGATTAGAAAGGCCTGCTCGCAGAAGTGTTTTAGGGAGCGTTTGACAGTGATGAGGGGTGGTCGTTTGACCGCGGACCCGTGGCGGATACAGGCAATGAGGCAGTGATCGCTGAGATCTTGATTGAAGACAGCAGAGGTGTATTTGGAGGGCAGGTTGGTCAGGATAATGTCTATTAGGGTGCCCATGTTTACGGATTTAGGGTTGTACCTGGTGGGTTCCTTGATGATTTGTGTGAGATTGAGGGCATCAAGCTTGGATTGTAGGACTGCCGGGGTGTTAAGCATATCCCAGTTTAGGTCACCTAACAGAACAAACTCTGAAGCTAGATGGGGAGCGATCAATTCACAGATGGTGTCCAGGGCACAGCTGGGAGCTGAGGGGGGTCGGTAGCAGGCGGCAACAGTGAGAGACTTATTTCTGGAGAGATTAATTTTTAAAATTAGAAGTTCGAACTGTTTGGGCATAGACCTGGAAAGTATGACAGAACTTTGCAGGCTATCTCTGCAGTAGATTGCAACTCCTCCCCCAACTACCTGCATCTCTAGCTGTGTATAGCCACCGAAAAACAATATGAGGGGGAAAAGTCAGTCACTCATCCACTCTTCCAATTGCATGACATTACATCTTCCTAGCAGCTGGATAGCTAGCTAGCCAACATTTGTCACGTTCCTGACCTTATTTTCCCTTATTTTGTATTTATTTAGTATGGTCAGGGCGTGAGTTGGGGTGGGTTGTCTAGGTGTGTTTTCTATGTTGGGTTTTTTGTGTTCGGCCTGGTATGATTCTCAATCAGAGGCAGCTGTCAATCGTTGTCCCTGATTGAGAATCATACTTAGGCAGCCGGGGTTTCACGTGTGGTTTGTGGGTGTTTGTTCCTTGTTAGTGTTTCGCCACACGGGACTGTCACGGTAGTTTCATTTGTTATTTTGTATCGCATATTGTTTTCGTGTCTATTAAATTACCATGGAAACTAACCACTCTGCATATTGGTCCGATCCTTCTCGCCTCTCCTCGTCCGATGAGGAGGACGACATAGACTATCGTTACAACATTAGGCTCCGTGTTTTTAGCTTGCTACATAAATAGATATGCTAGCCTATTAGCCACGTTATGACTGACTAGTGATCATTGCCCTTGCTAGTTTGATTGTATCGACATTCCCAGCTTTAGTTACATTCGTCTGTTTTTGTCCAGAATATTGAGTAATTGAAGCTGATACAGTGCATTCCAAATGGAGGCAGCAAATAATGTATCAGGCCAGCTGTGATTTACAACCTGATAGCAATATTTTTTGGACTACGAAGAAATGTATTGGTGAATTATATTAATCATGCATTGAACTGCATCTATCTATTCTGCCAACAATGCCTTAGTGTACATTATGAAACTTTGAGTCAAATAAAACCTATTTTTAAAACCTCTTATAATGCTGGTTTTGTAGCATAAACTGGGAATTTGAAATTGTGTACTGATATGATTGTCTGTTTGTTTCATATCTGCAAAGTAGTTAAAACGCTGTCGTGTTACGGCTCTCGTTGGTGGTAGGAAGAGTGGACCAAAGCGCAGCGTGGAAAGTGTTCATGATTATTTTATTTCAAAAACACTCAAACAAAATAACAAACGTGAAAACGAAAGCGCACAGTTCTGTCCGGCAGAAACATTAAACAGAAAACAAGATCCCACAAAACCCAAAAGGAAAATGACAACTTATGTATGATCCCCAATCAGAGACAACGATAGACAGCTGCCTCTGATTGGGAAACACACACGGCCAAAAACAAAGAAATAGAAAACAGACTTTCCCACCCGAGTCACACCCTAACCTAACCAAACATATAAAATAATAAAGAACTCTAAGGTCACGGCGTGACAGTACCCCCCCAAAGGTGCGGACTCCGGCCGCAAACCTGAACCTATTGGGGAGGTTCCGGGTGGGCATATACTTCTCGGTGGAGGCTCCGGTGCGGGACGCAGGCCTCCTCCGCTTTAGGCTCCCCCCACTTCGGTGGCGCCTCTGGTGCAGGGATCGTTGCCGGGGCCTCCGGCCTGTGGACCGTCGCTGCAGGCTCTGGACCGTCGCTGGAGGCTCCGGACCGTCGCTGGAGGCTCCGGACCGGGGGCCGTCGCTGCAGGCGCCGGGCCATGGATCGTCTCTGGAGGCGCCGGGCCATGGATTATCACTACAGGCTCCGGGCCATGGATCCTCACTACAGGCTCCGGGCCATGGATCCTCACTGGAGGCTCCGGGCCATGGATCCTCACTGGAGGCTCCGGGCCATGGATCCTCACTGGAGGCTCCGGGCCATGGATCATCACTGGAGGCTCCGGGCCATGGATCATCACTGGAGGCTTCGTGACATGGATTATCACTGGAGGCTCCGGGCCATGGATCATCACTACAGGCTCCGGGCCATGGATCAT
The DNA here is from genome assembly GCF_045679555.1 of Salvelinus alpinus. Classification (NCBI taxonomy): domain Eukaryota; kingdom Metazoa; phylum Chordata; class Actinopteri; order Salmoniformes; family Salmonidae; genus Salvelinus; species Salvelinus alpinus. Next base: position 21,525,852 of record NC_092091.1, read on the forward strand.
CACTGGAGGCTTCGTACGTGGAGCCGGACAAGGTCTCACCGGACTGAGGAGGCGTACTGGAAGCCTTGTACGTGGAGCTGCCACAACGCGTTCTGGCTGGATACCCACTTTGGCTCGGTGAGTGTGGAGAGCTGGCACAGGACGCACTGGGCTAAGACGGAGCACTGTAGGCATAGTGCGTATAGCCGGCGCAGGATATACTGGGCCGTGGAGGCGCACTGGAGGTCTGGAGCGTAGAGCTGGCACAACGCGTCCTGGTGGAATACCCCCTGTAGCACTGCAAATGCGGGGAGCTGGCACAGGCCGCACTGGGTTGTGCTGGCGAACTGGGGATACCGTGCGTAGAGCTGGCGCAGGATATCCTGGGCCGAAGAGACGCACCGGAGACCAGGAGCGCTGAGCCGGCACAATCCGTCCTGGCTGAATGCCCACTCTAGCACGGCAACTGCGGGGAGCTTGCACAGAGCGCACCGGGCTGTGGATGCGCACTGAAGGCACGGTGCGCAGAACCGGAAAACGTGGCACCTGAACCGTGACCAACTCCTCATTGTATTTACAGGGAGTTGGTTCTCGTTCACCCCTTAGTTCCGTTCGCTGCCTCTCTTGCTTACGTCCTTGCAGTGACTCCTGGTATCGCCACAGTTCCTCCCTCGCTGCTTCCACCTGTTTCCACGGCAGGCTCTCATGCCCTGCCATTACCTCCTCCCATGTCCATGATGTCCTCCACTCCGGGGCACGCTGCTTGGTCCGTTGGTCGTAGTATCTTCTTTTACTGCTCTCGTTGGTGGTAGGAAGAGTAGAACAAAGCGCAGCGTGGAAAGTGTTCATGATTCTTTTATTTCAAAAAACACTCAAACAAAATAACAAATGTGAAAACAAAAGCGCACAGTTCTGTCAGGCAGAAACACTAAACAGAAAACAACAGGATCCCACAAAACCCAAAAGGAAAATGACAACTTATGTATGATCCTCAATCAGAGACAACGATAGACAGCTGCCTCTGATTGGGAAACACACACGGCCAAAAACAAAGAAATAGAAAACATAGACTTTCCCACCCGAGTCACAGCCTGACCTAACCAAACATAGAAAATAATAAGGAACTCTAAGGTCACGGCGTGACATGTCGGTTCTACTTTAAACTTTAGGTCACTCTGTGTGCTAAACGGGAAATGTTAATGCAATGGGAAGTAATAGTTACATTTCGAACTGGGAAATGCTTAATGGTTGTGTTTTTGTATTGGGACCTACTGGCTTATTGGGACCTACTGGCTTATTATGTCAGAGTTTATGGACTGCTTATCCTTTAACATCATGCTGTGTTTGACTGCTGTCTTTCCATCGGCCCTATGCAGTGGTGTAGTGGTACCTGGAGAAGTGGGTATACTCAAATTTTGCCAATAGGTTCCCAAACGGCCTGCCCAGCGAAGGAAAGGCACCCTGTGTGAAAAATCACACTTTTTACGGAAAAAAATACAAAGATTAGATGGTTGAACAATGCTTAAACGACATCAATCTGATTGGGTGGGCCTGTCAGGGCCTGGCTTCCCAGTGGGTGGGCCTCTGTCCACCCAGGCCCATCCATGTCTACGCCCCTGATGCAAACAGTGCATGATGACAATTGCACATCACAAATAGCCTACTAACCAACACTTCGGACTAAACTTTTTCAATACCTAGTTTGCATACCCATTGTTGCCTTAGTTAGCATTTACTGATAGATATCAAAAGTTGAAACGTCTTTCCTACCCTACCGGCTACCAATGTCATTATTCTGTGAGCTGCTCCATGCCAAAACCAGTTGAGAGCTGCACACTCTTGCTGCCTGGAGATGATATTCCACTGAAACTAGGCTATGTGTGTGGCCCAGATGTGAATATAATTCACTTGCTTTGCGATTGTGTGGGCTACTTTGTGCATGATTTCTCTATTGTACTAAATAATTGCTACATCGTATACCTCCACTACACTACTTTGATACGCATCAGTAGGGATTAAGAAGTGAGTATACGCAATGCCCACTGAAAAACAAAGTAAAAATGAAAACAAATTTAGTTTCATCCTTCAAGACATTTAGAAGTATGAAACTTTGTCTTGATGAAACCTTTTTATCAGGGTTATCCTTGCTCTAATGTTCTATTATCATTACACTATTTATTATTCTACTATGAGAGATACTATGACAGTAATAGGTACACACGTTGTATCTGGCACAAGTGACGATTAAACTGATTTGGATTTCAAAGACTGCCATTTCAAAGATACATTTTTTATCAACACATACGTTTTTTTGTAAATGTATGCCTTTAATTACATTTATTTTTCCTGAATAATCAACGATGATTAACACCTCAGTTATGTGTGCTGCTGTCATGGTTGTGGTCAAATGTCATTTAAAGTCAATTTAGCAATTGAACAAAAATCCAATTCAATTTGAAAATGTTCCTAATTGCAAAAGCATGTAACAGAATTTGGGTATTCCAGAACTGTAATTTGCATGTAAATAAACATAACCCTGTTTTATGTTTTTAATACTGCAGATAGAATGCTCTGTGTGCCAGAGATGGTACCATTCAGCTTTAACAAAGAATGACTTTAACAAAGCCAAAATAGAAAATGATTGGAAGGGGCCTTTGCTGTTAAATTAGAGACAAATAAATTAATGACTGTTGTGCCTTGTAACTACTTTAAAATGTGAAACTGTTGCACTAAAAATACAAACATTTATTTGGCATACAATTTAAGATTGTAAACATTGTACAACTTTATGTAAACATTGTCTAACTTCATATAGAACAAGTTGCACTTAAAATGAACATTTCTTTAAAGTTATTGCAAATAAAGGTATATTTTCACTTTTTTCTGAAACAATCACTGAATTAGTTATTCATTTCTCCATCTTTAAATGCAATATTTGAGATTTTATGTATTTCTATCAAATCAAAATGCTGGAATTTCTACTCAAGGCAAAGGTTGTAAAAGTATGCTAGACATTTATATAATAAATCATACCTAGTTTGATGTTTCTATGTCAAACGGTGATTTAGTTATTGATCTTACACATTTAAATGGCATCTTATAGATGTGATGTATTTATATCAAATCGAAACTGGAATGTTTCCTCAACAAAGGTTGTAAAAGTATGCTAGACATTTATATAATAAATCATACCTAGTTTGATGATTCTGTCATAATCAATGAAAACGTTATTGATTTATATAGTTTAAATGGCATTTTATAGAAGTTATATATTTCTATCAAATCAAAACTGGATTTTTATTCAAACCAAGGTTGTAAAAGTATGCTAGACATTTATTGAATAAACCATATATATTTTTATGTTTCTGTGACAATCACTGAATTAGTTATTAATTTTTACAATTTTAAATGGCTTTTGGCGAATGTCTGTTGAACGTCAAATCAAATCAAATTTTATTAGTCACATACACAATACAACAGGTATTACAGTGAAATGCTTACTTACGAGCCCCTAACCAACAATGCAGTTTTAAAAAATACAGATAAGAATAAGAAATAAAAGTAACAAGTATTTAAAGAGCAGCAGTAAAATAACAATAGCGAGACTATATACAAGGGGTGTCACGCCCTGGCTATAGAGAGGTTTTTTAGTCTCTATTTTGGTTAGGCCAGGGTGTGACTAGGGTGGGCAGTCTATGTTCTTTTTTCTATGTTGTTGGTTTTCTATGTGTTTGGCCTGGTGTGGTTCCCAATCAGAGGCAGCTGTCTATCGTTGTCTCTGATTGGGAGCCATACTTAGGTAGCCTGTTTTCCATTTTGTGTTGTGGGTGATTAATTTCTGTTTTTTGTTTCGTATCTGTACCAGACAGAACTGTTTCGGTTGTTCTTTTTGTCATTTTCGTGTTTAGTGTTAAATATGAACATGCACCACGCTGCACCTTGGTCCTCATCTTCTTTTCTTGAATGCCGTTACAAGGGGGTACACCGGTACAGAGTCAACGTGCGGGGGCACCGGTTAGATGAGGTAATATGTACATGTAGGTAGAGTTATTAAAGTGACTATGCATAGATGGTAACAACAGAGAGTAGCAGTGGTGTAAAAGAGGGGGGTGGGGGGAAATGCAAATAGTCTGGGTAGCCATTTGATTAGATGTTCAGGAGTCTTATGGCTTGGGGGTAGAAGCTGTTTAGAAGCCTCTTGGACCTAGACTTGGAGCTCCGGTACCTCTCCGGTACCGCTTGCCGTGAGGTAGCAGAGAGAACAGTCTATGACTAGGGTGGCTGGAGTCTTTGACAATTTTTAGGGCCTTCCTCTGACACCGTCTAGTATAGATGTCCTGGATGGCAGGAAGCTTGGCCCCAGTGATGTACTGGGCCATTCGCACAACCCTCTGTAGTGCCTTGTGGTCGGAGGCCGAGCAGTTGCCGTACCAGGTAGTGATGCAACCAGTCCGGATGCTCTTGATGGGTGCAGCTGTAGAACCTTTTGAGGATCTGAAGACCCATGCCAAATCCTTTCAGTCTCCTGAGGGGGGATAGGTTTTGTCGTGCCCTCTTCATGACTGTCTTGGTGTGCTTGGACCATGTTAGTTTGTTGGTGATGTAGACACCAAGGAACTTGAAGCTCTCAACCTGCTCCACTGCAGTCCGTCGATGAGGATGGGGGCGTGCTCGGTCCTCTTTTTCCTGTAGTCCACAATCATCTCCTTTGTCTTGACCACGTTGAGGGAGAGGTTGTTGTCCTGGCACCACACGGTCAGGTCTCTGACCTCCTTCCTATAGGCTGCATCGTCGTTGTCAGTGACCAGGCTTACCACTGTTGTGGTACGGCTGCGGAGAGCATGATCACACAGTCTTCCGGAACAGCTGGTGCTCTCATGCATGTTTCAGTGTTATTTGCCTCGAGGTGAGCATAGAAGTAGTTTAACTTTCACTGGGCAGCTCTCGGCTGTGCTTCCCTTTGTAGTCTGTAATGGTTTGCAAGCCCTGCCACATCCGACGAGCATCAGAGCCGGTGTAGTACGATTCGATCTTAGTCCTGTATTGACGCTTTGCCTGTTTGATGCTTCATCGGAGGGCATAGTGGGATTTCTTATAAGCTTCCGGGTTAGAGTCCCGCTCCTTGAAAGTGGCAGCTCTCGCCTTTAGCTCAGTGCAGATGTTGCCTGTAATCCATGGCTTCTAGTTGGGGTATGTACGTACGGTCACTGTGGGGATGACGTCATCGATGCACTTATTGATGAAGCCAGTGACTGATGTTGTGTACTCCTCAATGCCATCGGAGGAATCCCGAAATATATTCCAGTCTGTGCTAGCAAAACAGTCCTGTAGCTTAGCATCTGCTTCATCTGACCACTTTTTTATTGATCTAGTCACGGGTGCTTCCTGCTTAAATTTTTGCTTGTAAGCAGGAATCAGGAGGATAGAATTATGGTCAGATTTGCCAAATGGAGGGCGAGGGTGCGCTTTGTATGCATCTCTTTGTGTGGAGTAAAGGTGGTACAGAGTTTTTTCCCCTCTGGTTGCACATTTAACATGCAGATAGAAATTTGGTAAAAATGGATTTAAGTTTCCCTGCATTAAAGTCCCTGTCTACTAGGAGTGCCATCTCTGGGTGAGCGTTTTCTTGTTTGCTTATGGCGGAATACAGCTCATTCAATGCTGTCTTAGTGCCAGCCTCAGTCTGTGGTGGTATGTAAACAGCTACGAAAAATACAGATGAAAACTCTCTAGGTAGATGGTGTGGTCTACAGCTTATCATGAGATACTCTACCTCTGGCAAGCAATAGCTTGAGACTTCCTTAGATATCGTGCACCAGCTGTTATTTACAAAAATACACAGTCCGCCGCCTCTTGTCTTACCAGACGCTGCTGTTCTATCCTGCAGGTACAGCGTATAACCAGCCAGCCGTATGTTGATAGTGTCGGCGTTCAGCCACGACTCTGTGAAGCATAAGGTATTACAGTTTTGATTGTCCCATTGGTAGTTTAATCTTCCACGTAGGTCATCTATTTTATTCTCCAAAGATTGCAAGTTTGCTAGCAGAATGGAAAGAAGTGGAGGTTTATTCGATCGCCTACGAATTCTCCTAAGACAGCCTGCCCTCTGGCCACTTTTTTTCCGCCTCCTCTTCAGGCAAATCACAGGGATCTGGGCCTGTTCCCGAGAACGCAGTATATCATTTGCGTCGGGCTCGTTATACTCGTTAAAGGATTCTGCCAGTCCATGGTGGGTAATCGCAGTGCTGATGTCCAGAAGTTATTTTCTGTCATAAGAGACGGTACCAGCAACATTATGTACAACATAAGTAAGAAATAAGTTACAACAACGCAAATAAACAAACAAAAAAACACAGTCAGTTGGGGACACGTTAAACGTCAGCCTTCTTCTCCAGCGCCATTGTCTGTTGAATGTCTGTTGAATGTCCAAATGTGTGAATATAAAACCAACTTCACCTTGGTCCGCTCGTCTAGACTGGTTTCTGGAAGAAATTGCTAGTCCTCACTGTCCGAGACCGAGTCAAGACCGAGTACAAATGTATCCTACATCGAGACTAGGCCGAGACACTCAATATGTGGTCTCGAGACCAGACTTGTGACCGGTCTCGAGTACTACAACACTGTCTTTAAGTCACACTATATTTAGATTGGCTTTATGAAGTATTGTCTTTTGGGGAGATGAGTTGAGGTGAATGCGGTTAAGCATTAATTTAATGCCCTCATTCAAATTCACAAACTCCGCACTTCCTGACAACTGTCAAAAAATATCTGCTTTTACATGGCACCTTAACAACTTGCCTGAAATGCAATAACTTGTTTATAAATCATATTGACTAGCACCTCATAGTCAATCCCAGTGGGTTAGGGTGCAGTATATCACAATGCACTGGATTTGTCATGAAATGCCCCTGCGTACAATTACAAACCCCACAACTCAGTAGCCAAAAGCATGGTTGACTTTACTAGCTACTGCTATCCAGACTTGACTAAATCCATGTAGCAAAGGGCTGGATCACATCTACTGGGTTTGTACTGGTTTCTATTGGGCTGGTGCAATGGGCCTATTTCAGTTCCAGACAGAGTGAGGGACCACAGGGGGAACCAGGAGGCCTGGGTTTACTGCACTCTGCACAGCCAGCTGGGCTCCCCTGGAAAATGCTAGGTCCCTTCCTGTGCCAGAAATGTGGAGGGGAGAGGGAAAAACAAGCGAAAAAAGGAAAATCTGAGTGTGATGGCTAGAGAGTGGAGGGCAGTTCAGTTCCCGTGCTCTGGCGCCCCAGGGGGAAATAAGAAGGCTTGAAGAGAGGATGAGAGGTACATAGAGGGAGAAGGAGCCAATAAATGTGGGAGAGAAACACAAAGGAAAATGTAAATTTAAGAATAAAAAAAGGTAGAGGATGGATAAGTGAAAGAGTAACCTAATACATGGATTGTTTTTCCTCATAAAACTGATGATGAATGGAGCCAGAGAGGATAGTCATCATAGCTTTCTATGTGGCTGTCCTGAGGCAGACGTTTTGGCTAGTGTTATGGAGAGACCGGGAAGACAATTAAGGGAAGAGACATGTCAATAACAGTAGTATATATTCAGCATGAGACACCACAAACTTACCAAGAAGGGATACTTGAGAGAGAGCAAAGTGGTTTGCAGTCTGTTAAGCATGACCAGTCCTCAGGATAGAGAAGAGGTGCTTCCTAAAATATTGTATTCATCTAGGCCTGCTGAATGTGAACCAAAGGCTTGATACACAATACTCTTTCAATAGAGAGACAAATACTGTACTTCATTAGATAAAGAGTAATATGGCCTCCCGAGTGGCGCAGTGGTCTAAGGCACTCCATCGCAGTTGTTAGCTGTGCCACGAGAGATCCTGGTTTGAGTCCAGGCTCTGTGCAGCCAGTCGTGACTGGGAGAACCCTGGGGCCGTACACAATTTTCCCAGTGTCGTCCGCGTTAGGGGAGGGTTCGGCCAGCAGGGATGTCCTTGTCCCATCATGCTCTAGCAACTCCTGTGGTGGGCCAGGTGTAATACACGCTGACACGGTTGCCAGGTGCAAAGTGTTTTCTCCAACACATTGGTGTGACTGACTTCCGGGTTAAGTGGGCATTTGATCAAGAAGCAGTGCGGCTTGGTTGGGTCGTGTTTTGGAGGACGCATGGCTCTCAACCTTCGCCTCTCCCGAGTCCATATGGGAGTTGCAGCAATGAGACAAGACTGTACCTACCAATTGGATACTGAAAAATGGGTAAAAGTAGATAAAGATTAATATAAACATGGTGGCGTTTAGGTCAGAACGATGTACTTGAGAGCTTAGTCCAACCTCATAACAGTGATTTTCTTCTGACCCCATCCATTCCCCAGCAGAGCAGATCATCTCTGGTTTCCACTGATTATTTTCATTTGTCTGTTTTTGTTATCATTCATTCTGCGCATTAAGGATGTGAAATATTGCTGACTGATACAGATTCACTAAGATGAATATTTGGGCCCCTTTAGCTCCACAGAGCTGGGTTTGTCCAGACAGCGGAGACACCCTTGACCCCTGACCTCCAGGATCTTCATGGTCCAGAGAGGAGTCAGATATCAAGATGATCAGGAAGACTCAGCTCACTCATGAGTGTCTGTGTGGGTTTATTGGTTTTCGTAGACAACAGCAGACAGTGAGTGGGAGGACATTATCATATTTCTACACAATTGTTATTGTTTGTCCAGCTCCTGTGCCAAGTCAGATATGCATAAACACTCTTGTTGTTATTGGCTTTCATTAGTCATGTAGTCACCCTGGAGTCTGACTGATGAGACAAGATCTCTACTGTATCTCTACTATATGACATGTTATTGCACTGGAACAATCTATTGACCACTGTGAAGGAGACTATGGGTGAGAACTACTAAGCAGCAACAGCCAGCAGGACCCACTAATTGCGCTCAGGGCGCCAGTGCCGTCATGTTATAGTTTAGTTAATGATATTTCTGAATGGCACAACTCCAAGGAAAATTTTACGACAAACCCCAAATCTATGTGAGTACAGGTAGATCACTGTCTAATAATGTTTATATGCAAGAATGGATATGATAAAAGAAAATCGTATTTAGGATATTGTGATCTCCCGAGTGGTGCAAGAGGTATCACTGCAGTCCCTGGTTCAAATCCAGGCTGCATCACATTAAGCTGTGATTGGGAGTCCCATAGGGTGGTGCACAATTTGTCCAGGGTAGGATGTCATTGTAAATAAGAACTTGTTCTTAACTGACTTGTGTAGTTAAAAAACAAAAACGCTGTGTTCTTCCAACAAACCTCCCTGTGTGGCAATGACTGTACATGGAAAATATGAACTGGTTTAGTGTTTCCAAAAGCTTATGGTTATTAGTCAAGCTTCAGAACATTGACTACACACACATAATTAGAGTGGTACAGTTGTTCTGAATTACAGTCATCCACTGCCTGTGACAACTGAGACTCGTAACGGACATCATCCTCTGTGCCTCATTAGAAAAGATGCACACATACAAAAACAAACTGATTTTATTGTTGACAAGACTGCACTGATCCCTTGTCAGTCTGTGTAAAGATGGACCCATGAGGGATTAATATGATTTATCACATTTTTTTGTAGGAAAAGAATGTTGGTCGTAAAAGGGAAGGAAAGGGGAAGTATAATACTACAACCAGTTGTGGGAAAGTCAGTGGAAGACCCTCACACACCTTCAGAAGTTAGGGTTGAGGTTAGCGTTAAGGGTTAGGGTTGAGCTGTGTTTTGGACATAATGCCAAGTTTAGGGTCTAGGGTTAAGCTGGGATGTGGACATGAAGCTAGGGTTAGTGTCACACCCTGATCTGTTTCACCTATTTTTGTGCTCGTCTCCACCCCCCTCCAGGTGTCGCCCATCTTCCCCATTATCCCCTGTGTATTTATGCCTGTGTTCTCTGTTTGTCTGTTGCCAGTTCGTTTTGTTCATAAAACCTACCAGAGTTTGTTTCCCTGCTCCTGCCTGTTTCTTACTCCTGTTTTCTCGTCCTTCCCGGTTTTGACCGTTCTGCCTGCCCTGAGCCTGAGGCTGCCTGCCGTATTGTACCTTACCCCACCGTTCTGGATTATTGACCCCTGCCTGCCCTGACCCTGAGACTGCCTGCAGTTCTGCACCCTTTACACCCTTTCTGGATTATTGACCCCTGCCTGCCCTGACCCTGAGACTTTAGACTGCCTGCCGTTCTGGACCCTTTACACCCTCTCTGGATTATTGACCCCTGCCTGCCCTGACCCTGAGACTTTAGACTGCCTGCCGTTCTGGACCCTTTACACCCTCTCTGGATTATTGACCCCTGCCTGCCCTGACCCTGAGACTTTAGACTGCCTGCCGTTCTGGACCCTTTACACCCTCTCTGGATTATTGACCCCTGCCTGCCCTGACCCTGAGACTTTAGACTGCCTGCCGTTCTGGACCCTTTACACCCTCTCTTGGTTTTTTGACCCCTGCCCTCATTGACCTGTCGTTTGCCTGCCCCTGTTGTTGTAATAAACTCTTATTACTTCGACACTGTCTGCATCTGGGTCTTAACTAAACGTGATAGTTAGGGTTATAGGAATAGGGTTGAGGGTTGACCAGTGATGTGGGCATGAAGCTAGGGTTAAGGTTAGGGCTAAGTTTAGGATTACTGCTGTGAGTACAGTGTAACACATTGAATCAATAAGTAATTACAATACTTGTTCAACTGTAATTGCACAAGTAGCTAGACAGTAATAAGGGAATTGTAATGTAATTTTATTGTGAAAACACAATTCGTACCAAGATGAAGACAGAAATAAATTGTTTATCTCTCATTAATTCTCTCTCATTCACTGTGTGTGTATGTATGACCATGAGATGCAAAAGTAACGCTACGAAGCCCTGTGCCTAATGACTATCCTCTATCAACTGTACTATACTGACTCCTTGCGGAAACCTTTATAACTGCAGTTTTGATAATACTTTATGCATTTTTTCCCATGGTGCCAGTTTGAGAAATGTGCTTTGCATAATAATAGGGTGTTATGTGACTCTACAAAAAACAGCAGTGATCAAATCAATTTTCACTAAATGTCAATAATGTGGTCATCAAAATCTCCAATAAATCATTTGAAAACATGAATGTGGAAATTGTTAACCACAATACTGTACGTTATGATGAGCGCGTTGGTAAATTTACTCTGACTATCTAACGTAAACTCACGAAAACTCGTACATCGCCTTGGTCCGTACAATTGCCCTTATTTTAGCGCCCCCAAAACGTAATACTTCCAGATCAACTTCCAGATCAATCAAATGCAATACCATTGTAAAGCACAATTTCTCCCCTTTCCAACAAAACCAATTACATGACCTAAACACTGCCCGTTTCCGCATAATTCAAGCAGGCAATGAGCCCCGTCGGGTCTTTTTAAAAATGGCGGTTGGGGAAGCGAAACTAATGCATGATAGTGAGAAGGACAGATGTCGTGTGGGAAAATTGCTTTTTTCACTCAATTTGTCCAACTTATCACCTTATCGCCTCTAAAATGTAAATAAAACACTATAAAGAGTTTATATAATGTGTCATTACATACCTATTTGAAGGTTTGTGTCGAATTTGAATCGGGTTTTTAGGGGGGTGCTAAAGTGATCTTAGAAGTAAACAGCGGCTTTGAGAATGATGATCGCATGCAATGATGATGAAAAAAATGACTAGGTATCACCCCGACATTTGAATGTCGCGGTTACGCACATTTGTACGGAATGGGGTGAGTTTACTTTACTCCGATTTCAGAGCACTCTCTTTTGTGAGTGTGCCAGAGAACAAAATAACTGATGAATTTATGAACGCTCAACACCCGTTGAATATGGCCGGTGTCAGTAAACATCGGCAAAAAAACGTTATTAAATTGTTGCCAGCAGCACAGTTAGTCACCAACGCTCTGAAAAACATGAAAACAGCCTAACCAGCTCTGCTAGGGCAAGTAAAATGGTCAGAGTGAGGTGTTCTCTCATTTGTGTCTGGAAGTAGCTAGATACATTTAGCCAGTAAGCTTGGGTGCTTGACTGCGGTTGTGAGGTCAGAACGCTCGGATCAACCCTACCCCTCGGCCAGAGCGTCCAGTGTGCGCTCTAAACGCTGCTCTGCATTTACTAACTGACAATTTACAAACGACCAGAACGCACTCTGAGCGCACTCTGGCACTCCAAAGTGAATTTACGAACTCATCCAATATTTCCATGATGTGAGCCCAAGTCACGTACTTAGAATGTTAAAATCTATGGGACGGTCTTTTTTATGAAACCCGCGAAATCGGTATGTTCATATGTGTTCTTTGAGTTTGCGATGGGCATTCCACACTCTACCAGAGTAAGATCGATGGGACATTGTATTGCCAACAAGTATGCCTAAGTCCTGAGGTTGTTTTACGGTCATAAGACATCATTGGACTGAAATATAAGGTATCCTTCACTTCTGTCATTCGTGTCTTTTTAGAGACACGCAGTACTTAATTTGTACATCGGGAGGTGCCGGAACAAATAGTGAGCGCCAGAGGGGGGTGACCTGGGGAGCTCTGAGGTACCGGAAAATCGCCATTATAATGAAGTATTGCATGCACGTCATCGCATTTACCTAGTGGTCTAGACTAGAGCAGTAGAGTAGAGGCGTTTGCATAATTTTTTTGTAGCCTAGGGTCCGAGAAAATGTAGCCTTTTAGAAACGCATTTCATGCAATTCTATGTCATTTTACATGACTAGAGACAGAATCTTTTTTAATACCGCACAAATGATTGAATTGTCAGGCTACTTTGACACTGACAAACTGAGAATGGGAGATCATTAAAAATGACCTTGTCTTGAATCCATCAGTAGCCTAGGCCTAGATGTGTGGAAGAGACACATATTGTACAATATGAGGAGGAAAATATAGTCATAAAAAGCTTCCAGTTTCACTGACTCAACCAATGATGAGCAGCTCACTCACCAGCCGTCGTTTTAGTTTGTAAAACCAATGCTATTCACTCAATAGGCCTATTTGGAAGGTATACAATATTTTTGCAGCCTTCAGACAGATAAGTATTTTTGTTTCAGCAGGAGTAATTTACTTTACAACCTGTGCTATCGCACGATTGTGTTAAAAATATTGCAAAAGGCCTGTTTTGGCTGCATGCTGTTCACTGACAGATTTACCATGTGTTCCTGAATGTTGTTATTGGGCTGCACACCATCCACAGCTAGGCTATTTAAACAACAAAAGCGAGTGATCCTCTGTGGCTAAATTATAGGCTTACTCCTGGCGTAGTATTCTGAAATATTTCATTTATTTCTGAACAGACGGCAGTAATTCTATAACTTTGGCAAATGTATTTCAATTTGTCAGCACCCTATGATTCTATAAGGAAACAAATGATGAAGTACAACTCAGGAGAGATGGTAGTTGCAGGCTCATGTCTACCAGAGCAGAGATGGGGAAAGAGATCATAGAAAGTTAATCTCATTCTGGTTCTGTGAGAGATAGGCTACAGGCACGCTTCTCGTTCACGCCACAGAAACTGCCACGAGTAGGTATCTAGGCTACAATGTTGAGCAAACCATAAACCAGGGCTGGCCCAACCCAAAAACATTGTTAGAATAGCGGGCACAGGCTGAAAATCTACGTTTTCACATTAGGCTATGTTTTTTATAGGGAGCAGGACAATTACAGAGGAGACAACTCGAATTAACTCTGATCGCTTTTATTCGACTGTTTACATTGCAAACAGTGAACATTATGTTTCATGCCACGAGAGGTACTGTCACGCCCTGGCCATAGAGAGGCTTTTATTCTCTATTTTGGTTAGGCCAGGGTGTGACTAGGGTGGGCATTCTAGTTTCTTTATTTCTATGTTTTGTATTTCTATGTTTTGGCTGGGTATGGTTCTCAATCAGGGACAGCTGTCTGTCGTTGTCTCTGATTGGGAATCATACTTAGGCAGCCTTTTTTCCTTTGGTGTTTGTGGGTAGTTATCTTTGTTAGTGGCACTTAGCCCTGTTAAGCTTCACGGTCGTTTCTTTGTTTCTTGTTTTGTTGGCGACATTAAAATAAAAGTAAAATGTACGCTCACCACGCTGCACCTTGGTCTCCTTCCGACGATGTCCGTGACAGAACTACCCACCACCAAAGGACCAAGCAGCGTGGCCAGGAGGAGCAGGGATCCTGGGCCCGGGAGAAGAGAGAGTGGAGGACATCTTGGACATGGGAGCAGGTTATGGCAGGGGACAAGACCCTTCCATGGAAACAGGTGGAAGTAGCGAGGGAGGAACGACAACGATACCAGGAGTCACGGCAACGGAGCAGGCACGAGAGGCAGCCCGACAGTGCGTCTCTATGGCCCAGGATATCCTGTGCCGGCTCTGCGCACTGTGTCTCCGGTGCGCCTGCACAGCCCAGTGTGTCCTGTGCTAGCGCCCCGCATTTGCCGGGCGAAAGTAACCATCCAGCCAGGACGGGTTGTGCCAGCTCTACGCTTGAGATCTCCAGTGCGCCTCCACGGCCCAGTGTATCCGGTGCCCGCCCCACGCACCAGGCCTCCAGTGTGTCTCTCCAGCCCGGTGAGTCCTGTGCCTGCTCCACGGACCAGGTCTCCTGTGTGTCTCCCCAGCCTGGTGAGTCCTGTGCCTGCTGCACGAACGAAGCCTCCAGTGGTGATCCATGGCACGAAGCCTCCAGTGGTGATCCATGGCACGAAGCCTCCAGTGATGATCCATGGCACGAAGCCTCCAGTGATGATCCATGGCACGAAGCCTCCAGTGATGATCCATGGCACGAAGCCTCCAGTGATGATCCATGGCACGAAGCCTCCAGTGATGATCCATGGCACGAAGTCTCCAGTGATGATCCAGGGCACGAAGCCTCCAGTGACGATCCATGGCACGAAGCCTCCAGTGACGATCCATGGCACGAAGCCTCCAACGACGGTCTCCAGTCCGGAGCCTCCAGCGACGGTCCCCAGTCTGGAGCTTCCAGCGACGGTCCCCAGTCCGGAGCCTCCAACGACGGTCCCCAGTCCGAAGCCCCCAGCGACGGTCCCCAGTCCGGAGCCTCTGGCGACGGTCCCCAGGCCGGGGCCTGCGGCGAGGGTCCCCAGTCCGGGGCCTGCGGAGAGGGTCCCCAGTCCGGAGCCTCCTGCGGAGAGGGTCCCCAGTCCGGAGCCTCCTGCGGAGAGGGTCCCCAGTCCGGGGTCGGCGGAGAGGGTCCCCAGTTCGGGGTCGGCGGTGAGGGTCCCCGCACCAGAGGCACCACCAAAGTGGGGGGAGCCAGAGGTGGAGCGGGGTCTACGTCCCAAACCGGAGCCGCCGCCGTGAATAGATGCCCACCCGGACCCCCTCCTATAGAGTCAGGTTTTGCGGCCGGAGTCCGCACCTTTGGGGGGGGTACTGTCACGCCCTGGCCAAAGAGAGGCTTTTATTCTCTATTTTGGTTAGGCCAGGGTGTGACTAGGGTGGGCATTCTAGTATCCTTATTTCTATGTTTTGTATTTCTATGTTTTGGCCGGGTATGGTTCTCAATCAGGGACAGCTGTCTATCGTTGTCTCTGATTGAGAATCATACTTAGGCAGCCTTTTTTCCTTTTGTGTTTGTGGGTAGTTATCTTTGTTAGTGGCACTTAGCTCTGTTAAGCTTCACGGTCGTTTCTTTGTTTCTTGTTTTGTTGGCGACATTAAAATAAAAGTAAAATGTACGCTCACCACGCTGCACCTTGGTCTCCTTCCGACGACGGCCGTGACAGGTACCGGATGCTGGCAAATAGGTTCCCAGAACGAAACAGTCCAAAACTGAGAGGTGCTGGATCCTGTTCGGCTCAAATTAAGCAACAAAAACATCAAGTTACAAAGTAAAACTCAGAGACTAGATGGAACACAGTAAATGTTAATCCGGGACACTCAAATTAGTGTGATATGTTATGCTTGGTAACCTCACAGACAATTTTAGCTAATTAGCAAATTTTCAACTACTTACTACTTTTTAGCTACATTGTAACTACTTAGCATGTTAGCTAATCCTTCCCCTAACCTTAACCCTTTTAGCAAACCCTAACCCTTTAACCTAACTCCTAAACTTAACCCTAAAGTCTAACCCCTATCCCTAACGACTAGCCTAGATAACGTTAGCCAGCTAGCTAACATTAGATACCTAGCCACCTAGCAGAATCCATAACATATCATACGTTTAGCAAATTCATAACATATAGTACATTTTGCAAATTCGTAACATATAATGCAAATTGTAATTCCTGACATAACATACGAAATGAGTGATGGACATCCACAAATTAATACATACCATACAAAACGTAACATATTATACTAAATGGAGTGTCTCGGATTTACATATAGAATAATACAAAATGCTCTGAGACCAGGTTTACATGGCTGGCACTTTACTCCATAGTGTAAACATTCTTCATTGCTAAAGCATATGGCACTGTACACTTTATGTATTCTATATTCTTCCTTTTTCTCCTGTACATATGTATATAACCTTTTACTCAATGCTGCTAATGCTCATCATGTTTGCACTGTTACTGTACACTTATGACTATATAATAATGCACCTACATACTGATATTCTGAGAGAGAGAGAGAGAGAGAGAGAGAGAGAGAGAGAGAGAGAGAGAGAGAGAGAGAGAGAGAGAGAGAGAGAGATGTTTATGTATGTGGGGCGGGGGAATTATTTTTCTGGTCTTAATGCCTTGACAAAAACGTGCAAATCTGCTAGTGGGATGTCTCAACTTCCTGATGTCTTTCAGAAGGTGGCATCGATTAGATTATGAAGTGTATTCAGAAAGTATTCAGACCTCTTGACTTTTTCCACATTTTGTTACGTTACAGCCTTATTCTAAAATTAATGAACGTTTTTTTCCCTCATCAATCTATACACAATACCCCATAATGACAAAGCGAAAACAGGTTTTTGAAATATCATATTTACGTACAGTACCAGTCAAAAGTTTGGACACACCTACTCATTCCAGGGGTTTTCTTTATGTGTACTATTTTCTACATTGTAGAATAATAGTAAAGACATCAAAACTATGAATCAACACAAATCACAAACAGTGCAGAACAGAGCACACACACACACACACACACACACACACACACACACACACACACACACACACACACACACACACACACACACACACACACACACACACACACACACACACACACACACACACACACACACACACGACCTACAGTACCAGTCAAGTGTTTGGACACACCTTCTCATTCAAGGATTTTTCTTTATTTTTACTATTTTCTACATTGTAGAATAACAGTGAAGACATCAAAACTATGAAATAACACATATGGAATCATGTAGTAACCAAATAAATGGTTAACAAATCAAAATATATTTTATATTTGAGATTCTCTAAAGTAGCCACCCTTTGCCTTGATGTCAGCTTTGCAAACTCTTGGCATTCTCCCAACCAGCTTCATTAGGTAGTCACCTGGAATGCATTTCAATTAACAGGTGTGCCTTGTTAAAAGTTAATTTGTGGAATTTCTTTCCTTTTTAATGCATTTGAGCCAATCAGTTGTGTTGTGACAAGGTAGGTTGGTGTACAGAAGATAGCCCTATTTGGTAAAAGACCAAGTCCATATTATGACAAGAACAGCTCAAATAAGCAAAGAGAAACAACAGTCCATCATTAGTTTAAGACATGAAGGTCAGTCAATCTGGAAAATTTCAAGAACTTTGAAAGTTTCCTCAAGTGCAGTCGCAAAAACCATCAAGCGCTATGATGAAACTGGCTCTCATGAGGACTGCCACAGGAAAGGAAGAACCAGAGTTACCTCTGCTGCAGTGGACAAGTTCATTACAGTTAACTGCACCTCAGATTGTAGCCCAAATAAATTCACAGAGTTCAAGTAACAGACACATCTCAACTCACATCTCACATCATCTGTTCAGAGGATATTGTGTGAATCAGGCCTTCATGGTCGAATTGCTCCAAAGAAACCACTATTTAAGAACGCCAAAAAGAAGAAGAGACTTGCTTGGGCCAAGAAACATGAACAATAGACATTAAACAGATGGAAATCTGTCCTTTGGTCTGATGAGTCCAAATTTGAGATTTTTGGTTCCAACTGCTGTGTCTTCGTGAGACGCAGAGTAAGTGAACGGATGATCTCTGCATGTGTGGTTCCCACCGTGAAGCATGTAGGAGGAGGTGTGATGTTGCGGGGGGTGCTGCACTGGTGACACTGTCAGTGATTTATTTAGAATTCAAGGCACACTTAACCAGCATGGCTACCACAGCATTCTGCAGCGATACGCCATCACATCTGGTTTTCACTTAGTGGGACTATCATTTGTTTTTCAACAGGACAATGACCCAACACACCTCCAGGCTGTGTAAGGGCTATTTGACCAAGAAGGACAGTGATGGAGTAATACATCAGATGACCTGGCCTCCACAATCACCTGACCTCAACCCAATTGAGATGGTTTGGGATGAGTTGGACCGCAGATTGATGGAAAAGCAGCCAACAAGTGCTCAGCATATGTGGGAACTCATACAAGACTGTTGGAAAAGCATTCCAGGTGAAGCTGGTTGAGAGAATGTCAAGAGTGTGCAAAGCTGTCATCAAGGCAAATGGTGGCTACTTTTAAGAATATCAAATATAAAACATATTTTGATTTGTTTAACACTTTTTTGTTTACTACATGATTCCATGTGTGTTATTTCATAGTTTTGATGTCTTCACTATTATTCTACAATGTAGAAAATAATACAAATAAAGAAAGCTTGGCACACCTGTATTTGGGGAGTTCCTCTCATGCTCTGTCAGGTTGGATGGGGAGCGTTGCTACACAGCTATTTTCAGGTCTCTCCAGAGATGTTCGTTAGGGTTCAAGTCCGGGCTCTGGCTGAGCTACTCAAGGACATTCAGAGACTTGACTCGAAGTCACTCCTGCATTGTCTTGGCTGTGTGCTTACAGTTGTTGTCCTGTTTGAAGATGAACCTTTGCCCCAGTCTGAGGTCCTGAGCATTCTGGAGCAGGTTTTCATCAAGGATCTCTCTGTACTATGCTCCATTCATCTTTCCTTCGATCCTGAGTGGTCACCCATACTCTGCCGCTGAAAAACATCCCCACAGCATGATGCTGCAAACCACCATGTTTCAGCGTAGGGATGGTGCCAGGTTTCCTCTAGACGTGACGCTTGTCCTTCAGGCCAAAAACTTCAATCTTGGCCTCCTGAGTGGCGCAGTGGTCTAAGGCTGGCGGAGTCACTACAGATCAGGTTCAATCCCGGTTTGTGTCGCACCCAACTGTGACCTGGAGACCCATGAGGCAGCGCAGTGTTGTCCAGGTTATGGGAGGGTTAGGCCGGCCGGGATGTTGTTGTCCAATTGTACTCTAGCTGGCCATTGTGCTGTGGCTGGCCAGGCGCATGCACGCTGACACGGTCGCCAGTTGTAAGGTGTTTCCTCCAACACATTTGTGTGGCTGGCATCTGTGTTAAGCGAGCAGGATGTCAAGAAGCAGTGCGGCTTGGTGGGGTTGTGTTTTTCGGAGTCCGTATGGGAGTTGTAGCGTTGAAATAAGACTGTAAGTGGGCTGTCATGTGCCTTTTACTGTTCATATTGTGAAAATGTATATTCTGCCTATTGCATGGATTGTAAAACGTGTGCTGCTATACTTTACATTTCAATTTGCTGTTATACAGTGGTGGAAAAAGTACTCATACTTGAGTAAAAGTAAAGGTACCTTAATTGAAAACTAGTAAAGTACTACTTGAGTAAAAGTCAAAGTATTTGGTTTTAAATATACTTAAGTATTAAGAGTAAATGGAATTGCTAAAATGTACTTAAGTATCAAAAGTAAAAGTGAAAGTATAAACCATTTCAAATTCCTTATTTTAAGCAAACCAGACTGCACAATTTCCTTTTTTTATTTTTTATTGACAGATAGCACTCAGACATAATTTACAAATGAAGCATTTGTGTTTAGTGAGTCCGCCAGATCAGAGGCAGTAGGGATGACCAGGGATGTTCACTTGATAAGTGTGTGAATTGGACCATTTTACTGTCAAAATAGAACAAGTATTTTTGGGTGTCAGGGAAAATGTATGGAGTAAAAAGTACATTATTTTCTTTAGGAAAGTTAGTGTAGTAAAAGTTGTCAATGTAAATAGTAAAGTAAAGTACAGATCTCTGAAAAAACTACTAAACTAGTACTTTCAAGTATTTTTACTTAAGTACTTTACACCACTGCTGTTATACTTTGGTTCTATATATCACAAGTGATACAACGTTACTGTTATAAAACAAGAAATCTAATGATTCAGTGTTTTGCATATATGGCATATATTTGGTGTACCAATACACCAAACTGATATCTACTAACTTGCCAGGATTATCATTGATGATTTAGTCTATTGATAATATGTCAAATGTCACATAGAAATCCCAAGTTGCAATTTTTCATAAAATAAGGTTCTACCGAGATTTGAACTCGGATCGCTGGATTCAAAGTCCAGAGTGCTAACCATTACACCATAGAACCGTGCTGCGCATGACGAGCGGAATTATAAAATATAAACATGATCTATCGTTCAAATGTTGACTAAGTAATTGTATAAATATTTTTAGTATGATTGTATTCGCTTAACCCAATATTACAGTCCATATTTAGCGGTGTATAGTTGCCGGCAAATCATTCCCCTTTGTTTCAATGCAATTGCAATGCCACAAATGAACGGGAGGCGGCAACCTGTGCTTATCATCGCAGACAGATTTCCTTTCAAAGAAAGCCCATGTGGTGTCCAAGATGAGAAACAGAATGATTTGGAAGCTTTGGCAAATGGTAATACCAAAGATTTGTATACCTAACCCAAGATAGATCACAGCCTTTCGTTTTCAATGGGAGCAAATTAATCATAGTGGGCAGAACAAGCAAGGAGGTGGGCAGAGCCAAGCACGAGCTAGCGAGATCCTATTGGCGTGTTCTAGCATGTAGTGAATTTGCATATTTCATTAGGGACACCTAATGCGCGTGTGCAATAACTAAATTCGCCTTTGGACTCATAAACAACTTTTAAAACTTTGGAAAAGGTTAAAGCCTCATTTGCATTGTTTACACCAATGGGCTAATCATTAGCTAGGTCACAGACTCTTAATATGATGTTGTTGCTTGTTTAATGTCTTTAAATAAAAGCTCCCATTGGCACTAATACAATCATGTGATTTTTACAGTGTTAATAAATACAGTGAAATTGTGTGAATTTTACAGTTAATAGGCTATATCAGCCAGATCGTTCAAGATTGACTTCGAAAATATTGTCATGCCAGACACTCAGATTGTAAAACGCTGCCAATTGCGCAAAAAAAATGGTATCCCGCGCTTTTCAATAAATATCAGCAACACTGTTGTCTTTTCCCTAAATTGTATTTAGGAATGTTGGCAGTGACTGGACTTATTCGAACATATTTCTTTCCACGCAGAAATCAGCTGTGTGTAGCTCATTAACAGCTTCGGGAATTAATATTAATATTTTCTTTAAAAATATATATTTTTTACAATTAGGCCTATACAGACTACAGAATCGCATTACTACAATATTCATTTTGATTTATTCCTGTAGGCCTAGCCTATTTAACCGAAAAGTGATTTGTTTAAATAATGTTAATGTCTTGACAAACAAGCAGCTCCATAGTATAGGCCTACATAAACCTTTCTTTGCTAATAATGACATCGCTGTGTCTAATATGAAAAAATACAGAAAAGTAGGTGGTTATTTTCAGTGGTGTAAAGTACCTGAGTAAAAATACTTTAAAGTACTACTTAAGTAGTTTTTTTTTATATCTGCCTGGTCATCCCAACTGCCTCTGATCAGGTGGACTCACTAAACACAAATGCATCGTTTGTAAATTGTCTGAGTGTTAGTGTGCCCCTCGCGATCCGTCAATAAAAAAAGAAAATTGAATTGCGCCATCTGGTTTGCTTAAAATAAGGAATTTGAAATGGTTTATACTTTTACTTTTACTTTTGATACTTAAGTACATTTTAGCAATTCCATTTACTTTTAATACTTAAGTATATTTAAAACCAAATACTTTTAGATTTTTACGCAAGTAGTATTTTACTTGGTGACTTTCACTTTTACTTGAGTCATTAGGGTATCTGTACTTTTACTCAAGTATGACAATTTTTCCACCACTGGTTATCTTTTTAATGCGCATGCTGATGTTCAACACTGAATTTATGAGTTTTCCGCCTCCGCTGAGATGGGTCTGGCGCAAAGATCCAGGACGTATATCCGGGACTCGAGATGGAGATGATTTGGCATTCTTACCTCTGCTTGGAAACGCTGGTTGATAACAAGTGTGAAGCGTCAGAGGTCGGGAAGATTGTGAAGCATTAAATACAAATATCATTTTTTTTTTTTATTGGGAAAATGTAGCCTACTGGCCCAAGCGGGCCATATGAAAGCTAAATTAACTGGCCCTGTGTGCTCGGAAGATGTTGCAGGGCCAGAGGGCAACCCTGAATGTCGAGCCCATGATTAACATACAATAGGGAATAGCCTATGTGGTGGGACCTGCCCATGAGCAGGTTTTTCTAGATGTGAGAAAAGAACAGGTTCCTCTACTGTATGTAATGAATGACAGAAAAAGTTGTAATTTGCAAGTCAATGTTAGGCCAACATCTCTTCCTCCTGCAGAGTGTGTTTGAATTCAAAATGAATTGCTTATGCCAAGATACTGGACTGTATTAAATACATAGGCTATATCTGTTATATTGATCATATAGAGAACAAGAGAACATTGCCATCAATTATTTTAATTATTTTAAACTTTATTGAGCCTTTATTTAACTAGGCAAGTCAGTTAAGAACAAATTCTTACTTACAATGACGGCCTATAGCCTACAGTAGGCTTATGTCAGATATTGACAATGACCCCTTCAAAAATCCCCCCCAAATTTCATAGTCATATTGCATAAACATTGTTAAGCTAAGGGAATTTTATTTTTATGGTGACACATGGTTTATTCCAAAGAGATGTGTAGGTAGTTTTGGTTGAGCAATGTCTGCTGTTGTTGTTCGCATCCACAAAGAGCAATGAACAAGTATATGAAAAAAGACAACATTTTATCACTCCTAAATACTGGTAGGCCTATATGACTTTATGCAACTAACTCATCGATTCGGATGTGGTGTATTGTTTCAGTTTCTAGTGTAGTATGGACATATAGCATCATATTGCATCAGGAATGTGAGGGACTGTTGAGTGGGCGGGGAATGCAACATGAAAGGAGAGCAGTGGAATCCTGAGTTCACAGATACACATGCCTGTGGGTGTTAATGTGCCTGAGTCTGTGTCAGGAGTATGTGTGTGCGTGTGTGCATGTGCGTGTGTGCGTGTGTATGTGTATTTTGTGTTTATTTCTGAGTGCATGAAAGTGTGTCTCTGTATGTGTGTGTGTCTGTGTGTGGCTGATGTGGGTCATTACCCCTTCTTTTCCCCCAGGGGCCAGGAGGAAAGAGAGGAGGGAGGATGGAGGGATGGAGTGGGGGGTGGAGGGAATGGGAGAGGGAGGCGGGTTCCCAGGAGAAGAGAGACCTATAAATCACTGTGCTGTCTCTGTGCTGACACCAGGCTTGTCTGCTGGGGGGAGGGGCACTCACAACAACACTGGAGCCTTGTCTCTCTGTCACTCACCCCCATGCTGGGCAGGGGCCATCCCCAGCATGGGGGTGCAGGGGGTGAGGGGCATTTGGGGGTACCCAGCCCCCCATCAGTTCAATATGATACCTCATTCTATCACTTGTTTTCATTTGAGATGGATGTACTGAAACAGCTTAGTTCTATGTTAAAACGTGATGTGAAATGCATGAATTTACTAACTCTTTTGACTCATCAGATATGCTGCTGTTACTGTTTATTATATATCCTGTTGCCTAGTCACTTTATTCCTACCTATATGTACATACAATATCTACCTCAATTACTGCCTAGCCTGTACCCCTGCACATTGACTCGGTACTGGTACCCCATGTATATAGCCAGATTATTGTTACTCATTGTGTTTTTATTCCTCATGTTATTCTTTTTTATATATTTTTCTCTCTGCATTGTTGGGAAGGGCCCTTAAGTAAGCATTTCACTGTTCAAATCAAATCAAATCACATTTTATTTGTCACATGCTCCGAATACAACAGGTACAACAAGCCTTTAACCAACAATGCAGTTTTAAGAAAAAATAAGTGTTAAGAAAGTATTTACTAAATAAACTGAAGTAAACTGAAGTAAAGTACTGCTTGCCGTGCGGTAGCAGAGAGAACAGTCTATGACTAGGGTGGCTGGAGTCTTTGGCAATTTTTAGGGCCTTCCTCTGACACCGCCTGGAATAGATGTCCTGGATGGCAGGAAGCTTGGCCCCAGTGATGTACTGGGCCATACACACTACCCTCTGTAGTACCTTGCGGTCGGAGGCCAAGCAGTTGCCATACCAGGCGGGGATGCAACCAGTCAGGATGCTCTTGATGGTGCAGCTGTATAATTTTGAAGGATCTGAGGACCCATGCCAAATCTTTTCAGTCTCCTGAGGGGGAATAGGCGTTGTCGTGCCGTCTTCACGACTGTCTTGGTGCGTTTGGACCATGACAGTTTGTTGGTGATGTGGACACCAAGGAACTTGAAGCTCTCAACCTGCTCCCCTACAGCCCTGTCGATGAGAATGGGGGCATGCTCGGGCCTCCTTTTTCTGTAGTCCACAATCATCTCCTTTGTCTTGATCACGTTGAGGGAGAGGTTGTTAACTTGGCACCATTCTGCCATGTTTCTGCCCTCCTCCCTATGTTAGTCTACACCTGTTGTTTGCGAAGCATGTGACAAATACTATTTTATTTTATTTGATAAATCAGTGTAGCTAGGCAATTGTATGTGTTTTTGCAGACAAAAAACAGGTTGCTGCATCTCCACAATTCCTCATATTCAACCACTCCCTGTTGATGTTTTATGGCTGCTGATATTTTCCTGTCGATAAATAGTAGTTTGCCTTGCTCTTACTGCTGTGTACAAGCCCATCTCTGTACCAAATGCAGTTCTACAAGTTGTGATTACAAAGGATATTGCAGGTGTGTGACCATGTGTGCATGTATGATATAAAAGGAGTGTGTTGATCATATGGACTAGTTGCTTTTCAACAGGACATTTTCCTAAAAACAAAAGAGCCTCTTCCATAACAATGGTGTGGTGATTGAGGACTTTGAAAGGAGTGCTGTGCTCCAGACCAGACAGCACTGGGATCTGCAGGCCTCAATCAGACCCCAGTTAGTATCACCCCCTCTCTGGGCTGACCTGCCTATAGCAATAATGTGTGTCCTTCACTTCTACCAGATCACATTCTATCATCTATTATTATGCCTCCTCCAGCACACAACGCACACCCATACATCCTGCTGGCTGCCTGCCTACCCTCTGCTGCCTGCCCTACCCGCCCACCTCCTACATGAAACATCTCCAAGCAGAAGCCTGCAATACATTGCATTCCTCACAACTTTTTTTTCTAATAAATGTGATCCTAGACCCTGGGAGAGAGACCAGCAAGCTACATTAAAATTCATTGGGAAAAAATGGCAATAAAATCTCTTTCTCTCTCCCCCTCCCCATTTCTCTCTCTTTCACTCTCTTTTTCTACCACCCTTGGGCACTCTCTTTCATTCAATCTCTAACTCTCACACTGGCTCCTCTTTCTTAGCATCCCCCGCTGTCCTTCATCTCTCTCTCTCTCTCTCTCTCTCTCTCTCTCTCTCTCTCTCTCTCTCTCTCTCTCTCTCTCTCTCTCTCTCTCTCTCTCTCTCTCTCTCTCTCTCTCTCTCTCTCTCTCTCTCTCTCTCTCTCTCTCTCTCTCTCTCTCTCTATTTTCCAACTCCACCCCTGGCAGGTTGGGATTTCGACTGTCAGAAAATTGCTTTTTCAATATCTGTCTCTCTAATTATGAGGCCTGCTAAAGGGGTCGTTCCACCAGAATACCAATAAATGTCTCAGAAATTTTCCTCTTTTAAATGCTATTTTTGATTCTTTAAAGTTT
This sequence comes from Salvelinus alpinus, assembly GCF_045679555.1. Lineage (NCBI taxonomy): Eukaryota > Metazoa > Chordata > Actinopteri > Salmoniformes > Salmonidae > Salvelinus > Salvelinus alpinus. The sequence continues at coordinate 21,551,922 of NC_092091.1, forward strand.
AAAGGAACAAACAATACACACTGAAATATGCAGGTGCTTGGCTATAATCGCCATTGTATTACTCACTGGTTCATCAAGAGTGCAAGTCTCAATGCTGCGTTGTTTTCAAATCAACAACAACAATGGCAGTGTGTTTTAAAAACATTTTTAAAGCTTACAGCTATAGCTTTCCTTCTGTACCATACTTGCAATATTAACTAATTATGTGATGAAATACATTCGTTTGTGAGGTGGGATGCTCTCTTTACTCATGTTCATTGTTTATTTGAGATGTTCAAAAATGAACATTACTCAAATTTAGAATATCCTTTTATCATAGGGCCTGACTATATATTTTCTTATTTTCAGCTGTGAATAGAATTATATATATATATATATATATATTATGCAACATTCAAGATTTGTGCACTGGTATACGATTTGTGGGAAGAGGAAATAAGCTATATAGACACTGTTCTGTAGGTCTACCACAACTTCATCACTATCACGTCTTAAGGGTTAAATTGTCCTCTCAGCGGTTTCAGACTACTTGATTGACGTTTGGACCACTGTAATACCAGCATCCTCCAATAAACAAACGGTTGGTGTCCCCCACGTGGGTGTTCGGAATACTCATTGGTTACTTTCACCAGCGTTAATTGTGACTGGGTCGAGCCCCACGTGGAGATTTCATTCAATTGTTGAACGATTCCATTGTACCCCCACGTTCTATTGTAGGCTACACGTAGTGTATATACAATTATAACATGGTTAATGTAGGAATCTCAAATATATATATTGTTTAAATACAAAGCGGGCTTCAATTGCATGGCTACACGAATGAACGAACTGAGTAGAAAATGTACAAGCATGGTGAGAAAATCAACAAGGGTGTTTACTTTACTAATATCATTTGACTATTTATACAAGAGCAATTGGCAAACTGTATGTCATTGGTCTGAAATGTTTTAGCACCAGCAAACAGATTTGGCCTTCTTTCATTAGAGTGGGTAGGCTAGATGCGTTGTTCATAAATAAGGACAGAAAGGCGAAACCTTAGCTCCAGTCCTATGCTGGCTTGATCAACGAGAATAGCGAGATACTCCCTTCTCATTCTGTCTAGCAAATGTCCTTTTAGTTTCTCTCAAGAAAACAAGTCAGCTATGTCTTGAAGATCAGGCGAGGACCAGAAAAGGTGGGAGTGTGAGGAGAGCAGTGTTGTAAAGGAGAAGGGCAACGAACGAGACAAAAGAGGCTGCGGCTGCATTGAATGTGGTGGTGTCCGACTCAGAACCCACATAGTACAACCTAGCCACATTTGCTTTTTATTCTAGGTGAGAATACACCGGGGAGGGGAGTATTTACGAGAAGAAAAGGTGCCATTTTACTCATTCGAAGTGCATAGTCACGAGGACTCTAAACATTTAGCCGTGGACTGGGTGCATCTTTACTACATCGAATGTTATTTGTCTGTGTGTTGATCATAGACCAGAACAAAGGGAGTCTTGAGCAAGGAATTAGCGAGCCGAGACTAGCTTTGCCATTACTGCCTCTGAAACCAAGCCAAATGCGTCTCTGAAACCGACAATATAACGTCTTCTCCATTTCTGCCCTTATCTTTTTGCCCATAAGAGAGGAAGAAGATTAAAAAAAACAAAGAAATCGGCGCCCAGAATGTTTCCTCAAAACCGACCTCCGGTAAGTAGGCTATACGATTAGCATGTAACGTTCGGTAATTGTTCTGTTGGAGCTATACTATAAAACCTCAGCGATCGATACATTATTATCTAACCTTTCTCTGTCTATTGAAGTAAGTTTATTTGAAATAAAGGAAACAACTTGAGCAAGAATGTATACAGAGGTAGGGCCATAAACTTGCTACATGATTTATTGTTCCATTTTATCTATGTCATTGTATCTATGCTATTTGTATCCGGAATTCCTTTGTGATCATGTTGGTCAAAAAGTAACACATGCTGCAACATTGCAAACCCTTACTCATTTTACGTTTAGTACTTGAACGACGAGCGGTGTAAACTCAATCCGACATAGGTCAAATATGGGTCTGTTATAAACAGAAGGGAAATTTACCGCCAGAATCTGGCAAAACAAGAACTTTAGTGAAAATCATTCTGTGCAAATTCTGGTCTCCTGTTGGTATAACTTTAAAGTGTCAAATTAGAAAATCCGACCTCGAGTTATCCAAATGGTAGGCTGTATTGGCCTAGATGATGGAGTGGTCTAGGTTTGTTTGTCCTTTCCACACTCGGCAGTCTATTTGAGGGTTGAGTCAACTATAGGCAAGGGTTTGGGTTGTTTATTTAACTAGGCAAGTCAGTTAAGAACACATTTTTATGTACAATGACGACCTTGGAACAGTGGGTTAACGGCAGGTAGCCTAGTGGTTAGAGCGTTGGACTAGTAACCGAAAGGTTGCAAGATCAAATCCCAGAGCTGACTAGGTAAAATCTGTTGTTCTGCCCCAGACCAAGGCAGTTAACCCACCATTGGAAAATAAGAATTAGTTCTTAACTGACTTGCCTAGTTAAATAAATAAAAATATATTTTTTTAAATGACAGATTTTACATTGTCAGCTCGGGGATTCGATCTAGCAACCTTTCGGTTACTGGCCCAACGCTCTAACCACCAGGCTACCCAGCGAAGTGTCACTTATTGTTTTCAAGAATTAGTTTTTCCCCTCTTATTGATGATGTATGTGCTTTTGATTTGTTTGATTCGAACAAAAGTATCAGGCAGTCTATAAATTAGGTTTTCTACCCACCCTGAGGGTGCTTTCACATCCATGTCCTCCTAGGGATGGAGATTAGGCCCTAATGCTAAGTATGATGCCATGATTCATGGTCGGAGCCAGGGTGGGGAACAGAGGTTAATGGGGCACCTTTGTCCCTAGAACACGTACAATGCCTTCAGAAAGTATTCACGCCCCTTTACACATTTTGTTGCGTTACAGCCTGAATTAAACATTTATTCAATTGAGATTGTCACTGATCTACACACAATACCCCATAATGTCAAAGTGGAAATTTGTTTGTAGAGAATTTTTGAAATTACTAACAAATTAAAAGCTGAAATATCTTGAGTCAATAAGTATTTAACTCCTTTGTTATGGAAAGCCTAAATACGTTCAGGAGCAATGTGCTTAACCAATAAGTTGAATGGACTCATTCCTTGTTCAATGATGGTGGTTAACATGATTTTTGAATGACTACCCCATCTCTGTACCCCACACATACAATTAGCTGTAAGGTCCCTCAACCGAGTACTGAATTTCTAGCACAGATTCAACCACAAAGACCAGGGAGGTTTTCCAATGCCTCGCAAAGAAGGGCACCGATTGGTAGATGTGTAAAAATAAAGCACACACTGCATATTCCTTTGAGCATGATGAAGTTATTAATTACACTTTGGATGGTGTACAGTATCAATACACCCAGTCATTACAAAGTTACAGGCGTCCTTCCTAACTCAGTTGCCAGTGAGGAAGGAAACTGCTCAGGGATTTCACCATGAGGCCAATGGTGACTTCAAAACAGAGTTTAATGGTTGTGATATAAGAACTGAGGATGGATCAACAACATTGTAGTTAATCCACAATACTAACCTAAATTACATAGTGAAAATAAGGAAGCGTGTACAGAATAAAAATATTCCAAAACATGCATCCTGTTTGCAACAAGGCACTTAAGTAATATTGCAAAACATGTGGCAACGAAATTAACTTTTTGTCCTGAATACAAAGAATTATGTTTGGGGCAAATCCAACACATCACTGAGTACCACTCTTCATATTTTCATGCATGGTGGTGGTTGCATCATGTTATGGGTATGCTTGTCATTGGCAAGGACTAGGGAGTTTTTTTAGCATAAAAATAAACGGAATACAGCTATAATCACAGGCAAAATCCTAAAGAAAAACCTGGTTGTCTGATTTCCAACAGACACTTGGAGATGAAGTCACCTTTTCAGCAGGACAATAACTTAAAACACAATACCAAATATACACTGGAGTTGCTTATCAAGACAACGTTGAATGTTCCTGCGTGGCCAGGTTCAGTTTTGATTTAAATTGGCTTGAAAATGGCTGTCTAGCAGTGATCAACAATCAACTTGACAGTGCTTGAAGAATTTTGAAAAGAACAATGGGCAAATATTGTACAGTCCAGGTGTGCAAAGCTCTTAGAGATTTACCCCAAAAGAGACTCAGCTGTAGTCGCTGCCAGGTGCTTCTACAAAGTATTGACTCGGGTGTGAATACTTATATAAATTACAATTCTGTATTTAATTCTCATTACATTTGCTTATCATTTCTAAAAGCATGTTTTCACTTTGTCATTATGGGGTATTGTGTGTAGATGGGTGAGAAAATATATTTAATCCATTTTGAATTCAGGTGGTAATACAACAAAATGTGGAATAATTCAAGGGGTACTTTCTGATGGCTAGCACCAGACATTACACTGTTTTTAATCAATAAAACCTTGTACATATTTGAAAGTAGTTGAATTGGGTTCAAATGGATTCTACTAGTAGTTTTGAATTTATTTATGCCACTTCCTGAGAGGAAATTTTACCTCTTCAGATTCTCTCCATACCATGCCCATAGTACCCTGACAGAAGAGTGAGAGGGCTCTAAACAAACTTAATGCGCCCTCAGCCCAGCCAGCTGTAGGACTAAAGGGAGAACAGAACAGAACGTGGCGCTGTGGTTACAGCTCTTAACCCAATCCATCTCATCCACCAACTCTACACTACATCCCCTGGGGAGCTAGCTACCAACCACAGCTCAAATGTATGGCTATGCATCCTGGAGGGAGAGGGGCGCTGGGTTGGGAAAGAAAGCACGGATTCTGTTTCATTTGAACCACAACAGGCTTGAAACACTGAAAGCCTGTCTCTCAAGTCATTGGCTTTCATTAAAGCATGTTTGGAAGACCCAGGGAACAATTTATGAAACTACACTGAACAAAAATATAAACGCAACAATTTCAACAATTTTTCTGAGTTACAGTACATGTAAGGAAATTGTCAATTGAAATAAATAAATTATACCCTAATCTATGGATTTCACAACTGGGCAGGGGTGGACCTGGGAGCCCACCCACTGGGGAGCCAGGCCCAGCCAATCAGAATGAGTTTTTCCCTACAAAAGGGCTTTATTACAAACAAATACTCCTCAGTTTCATCAGCTGTCTGGGTTTCTGGTCTCCGATGATCCCGCAGGTGAAGAAGCCCGAATGTGGAGTTCCTGGTGGTTACATGTGTTCTGCGGTTGTGAAGCTGGTGGACGTATTGCCAAATTCTCTAAAACGACGTTGGAGGCAGCTTATGGTATAGAAATTAACATTCAATTCTCTGGCAACAGCTCTGTTGGACATTCCTGCAGTCAGCATGCCAATAACAAACCCCCTCAACTTGACACATCTGTGGCATTGTGTTGTGTCAAAACCACATTTTAGAGTGGCCTTTTATTGTCCCCAGCACAAGGTGCACCTGTGTAATGATCATGCTGTTTAATCAGCTTCTTGATATGCCACACCTGTCAGGTGGATGGATTATCTTGGCAAATGAAAAATGTTCACTAACATGGATGTAAACAAATTTGTGCACAAAATTTGACAGAAATGGGCTTTATGTGCATATGGAACATTTCTGCGATTTATATTTTTGTTCAGTGTATATATAATCCTTTATGGAACGTTGTTTGTCAAGTTTCCTTTAATGTGGAAAGCATGGTAGAGTGAGTATAATGTACTGAGTATACATTTACCTGGTCAGTCTGTCATGGAAAGAGCAGATGTTCCTAATGTTTTGTACTCACTGTATATGTAACAGAATATATAGCCAGAAATGTGCTCTTGCTAGAGTCGTTCTTATGATTTATTTGACTTTTTTCAAAATGTTGGGAAGCAATTCCATGAATGAAGTTCAATTAATGTTTAGGTAAACACCTGGCATGCAGATGTGTGAAAAACCTCTTTCCTCATTTTTGTTACATAGCAGTGAGACATTGATTTGATAACATTTTGCTGTGGCAGGCAGACTGCTTAGTATAGCCTGACCAAGGAGACCAGCTCCACCTTACAGTTCTTGGAAATCAGCATAATGCAGACTAGTAGTAGATGTGTCAGCACTGCTGTTCTCAATGCTTAGCATCCAGTTCCATTTACCGGTAGCGTTTGCCGGCCAAGAGTACTTAGCACCTCTGAGCAGAGTGCTGGACGTAATTTGCAAACCGATTCTACATGTAGAATCGCACGACAGTGTCGGCAATCAGACGTCCACCAGAGTCAGCTCACCTAACCAAACTCTGCTTATGGAAATGCACCACACTACACAGGTCTGGCTGTAGAGTGTAGATCTACAATCACACCTAATGATTAAGAGTTCTGTTTGTACATGTATCCATTCCACCCCCACCCCCCTGTTCCTCTGAGGTCCAGTAATGCCAGCAGGCTCCTGGAGCGCCGTTGGCCCAGTCAGCAGACCCTCCTGCTCACTCATCAGACCCTGATTGATCCAGGACTCCCACTGGGCTGATTCTGGACAGGTCCACTTCAGCAGCACTGGGAAGTGATGGGCTAGGAGGGAAGTGATGGGCTAGGAGGGAAGTGATGGGCTAGGAGGGAAGCGCCGGGGAGTGATGGGCTAGGAGGGAAGCGCCGGGGAGTGATGGGCTAGGAGGGAAGCGCCGGGGAGTGATAGGCTAGGAGGGAAGCGCCGGGGAGTGATGGGCTAGGAGGGAAGCGCCGGGGAGTGATGGGCTAGGAGGGAAGCGCCGGGGAGTGATGGGCTAGGAGGGAAGCGCCGGGGAGTGATGGGCTAGGAGGGAAGCGCCGGGGAGAGATGGGCTAGGAGGGAAGCGCCGGGGAGTGATGGGCTAGGAGGGAAGCGCTGGGGAGTGATGGGCTGCAAAGAGGATGGAGGCAGAAGGACAAGCGGGAGGACAACCCGTTGCCCCCACAGACCCAGAATGTGTGAGGCACTTCCTGTAACCCAGCTTGATTAGCTCTTTATTTCCAGTGTTCGATTAGATGGCCACCCGCCTGCCAGAGGAGAGGTTTTTGGGCCAGGTTTACACCAGCTCTGGAGGTGTGGCGCTTAAGTCTGAGCCATGGAAAGAACAAACCGGCTGTGGGTGGGTTACCTAATAAAGGAAGGCACTTACAGCAATTAACACAGCTGACAACCAAACAGTTCTGCACCGCCTATATACACTGACAGCGGGGACATTTGAATAACAAGCTTTCAGGAGTGAGGGGAAAAAAGAAAGGTGTAGCGCAAATGAAAGCGGTGCCTAGCAGCCCTCCCCTTAGTAAGAGAGAACTGGGGCATTTCTCTCACTCATTCACTCCCACATCACAGCAGAGAGATCCTGGCGCTTGTGATCAATTGTGTGCGTGCGTTTGTCTACGTGTATTTGTGTGCGCGTGCGTGTCATCCACCCACAGATGTGCTTTAAAATGCAAATAACTGGTTTGTTGACTATCATATTTGAATAATTTGATATGAGGCTTGAACTTCAAACGCTTTCTGCAAGGACAATATATTGCCATGTTTCACAGTTGTGTTTTAATCAGTAGGGGAATGCTTGGGGGAGAGTGGAAGGGGGGCAGGGGTCTGTTACTCTTCTATGGTTCTCCAGCTGGAGGCCGGGTTAGGTCTGCCATGCCCTCCTTCCCACTACTGTGTCCCCAGAGATGGGTGTGCAGACAGGCAGGCAGTGCCCCAGCAGTGAGGGAGCATGGTGGCTGTTTACTCGGAACGATCGGCTCTGTGGGAAAGCACAGTGTAATTAGCAGGATGGTTCGTTGGCTAGATTGGTTTACAGTTCTTATTCTGTTGGAGACTGGGAGAAGACTGCTTGGCATAGAAGTGCAGGTAACATAAAGAACTGAAGTCCTCAAGGGGCTTCACCTTTTGGTGTGTGTGTGCACGCTTGTGGCGTGTATGTGTGGTGTGTGTGTGGGCGTGTTGCGTCGTGTGTGTTTTGGGGAGAATCAAGGGATGTGAGGTCATAGTGGTTTAGTGCTATTTGGTTTAATTAGAAGGAGTAAAAGGAAAACAACATTGATTGCATGCAGGGAATGCCACACCCGCTGTTCCTTAGAGGGTGTGTGTCTGTGCATGTCTGTGTCTCTGTGTGTGCATGTCTCGCTCTGTCTGTCTGTGTGTGTTAGCATGTAGGACTTTAATAGCAGCCAGACTCTCTCTATATGAAGCATCAGTCATTTGCAGCAGCAGGCTGTGTGTGCTGCCCAGCCAGCCTAACTCCAGCCCAGCACCCAGCGGCAGTCTTCCCTGGCTGGGGTGTCCCTGTAGGCCTTCCTCCAGCCTATTTAAAGGCCCATTAAAGACAACTTAGGCCTGATTAGAGCCATTACTGTCCTGGGATGCCTCTTCACCTCCTCTCCTTTCCACCACTACTGCTCCCAGCTGGGGCCTGATTTAATCACTACAATGTATTCCTTGCTGAGCTGGACCAGGGCAGATTACCAGGGGACTCAGGGAGGAAGGTGGCTGATCAGATAGCAGCCTGACTGCCTATGGTTCCTTTACCCTAATGGTGCTCTCTAGCCTCTGGCTCTTCATGGCACGGTGGAACATGGCTGTTTGGAGTTTGGCACATTCCCTGACTTCCTATAGGGACAAACAGGATTAGTTGGAGTAATCAGAGGGATTGTATTGTACTTGAGAGTACATTTTTGAGTCCTATCTGGCTGGCTGGCTGGATGCCTGGGTGGGTGATTGGGTAATCCAATGGTGATCAGGTCAGCAGTGTGACCTCTGACATCACACACTAAATCAGAGCAGCTGACCAGTGAGGTAGAGGGATCAGAGAGTCATCTGACTGACAGCTAATGGAGGGTCTGCTCTGCAGCACTCCACTCGTTCATATTGTGGTTTCCGTGAGGGGCCACAGGGGTCTGCTGTGTGCCTGCTGGCACCTATTCTGACGTTGGCCTGAATCATAACAGCACCTGGGCATCAGAGCCAGAATGGCTGATGTTAGCAGAAGCCCAGGCAGCAGTTTCCTCTGTCTTCATAAATCTCCCCCGTCACCGAACTCAACTACTGGGTCAGCCTCGATCCCACACTCCCCATTTCTGTCTCAAAAAGGCTCTCTGCACCTGTTCTACGGAGCGCACACACACTGAGGTGAAAAACAAGAAAAAAGGGAGTGGAAGGTGGAGAGAGAAGGGCAGAAGTATTCCCCCTCCCCCTCCTTACCTCCCTCGCCTCCTACAAAATGGCCTTGGCGCTCTTGTTCCTGAGGCGCCTTTTTCTGGCCTGTGAAGAGTAATTGGTGTGTGTGTGAGAGCGAGGGAGTCTGTGTGCCCCTGCCTGTGCTCAGGGGGAGGATCTGGCCAGCAGATTGAGTTGGAGCGCAGGCAGCCAGGCAAGCAGGCAGGGGTGAGGAGCTCGTTAGAGGCTGGAACAATGAGCAGCCCCTCTCTTGAACCTCAGTGGACCTGAGGGGTGTACTACGATTTAAGCTAGATCTACTCAGGGTTTTCTAAAGCTTGTTGGCTTCAGTTAGCTTCACATTCCAGCTCCGGCTTCATCCTTACTATGACGGTGGATATTTCTTGTCTGCCTATGTCATACTAACACACACCTGCTTTTAGCGGTGCTGTGCAGATCCACAGTGCAGTCACATGCAGGACCGAGCGCTGAGTTCCATATGTCCTCTCTCTCGACCTCTCCCTTCTCCAGTTTCCCCTCCACCAGGGAATCCAGCGGAACGAACAAGCCATCTACTTAATGTGACTAATGTCACTTTATAAACCAATAACATTCTTCTGCATAGGGCCCATGAGTGGCGCTATACCCACTAAATTATTTCCTCTAAACACACACACCACCTCTGTTCTCATTAAAGAGAGCAGTGGTGTGAACGGCCTGTCGTATATCCTTCAATGTAGCTTTAGCACCAGGGCGGAGGGGTGGGCCTCCATTGACAGAGATACAGACAGACAGTCGCTAGCCCAAGGTCCGGCCCATTGTCTGGCTGTCCTGCAGCATTACCTCTGAGCGCCCTGCTAACTAATTGCACGAAGTCCCGCAGAGAGGGACCAGAGAGGAGTGCCAGGCTACCGGGGGTGCTACTCCAGAGAGAGGAGGCCCAGGCTACCGGGGGTGCTACTCCAGAGAGAGGAGTGCCAGGCTACCGGGGGTGCTACTCCAGAGAGAGGAGTGCCAGGCTACCGGGGGTGCTACTCCAGAGAGAGGAGGCCCAGGCTACCGAGGATGCTACTCCAGAGAGAGGAGGGCCAGGCTACCGGGGATGCTACTCCAGAGAGAGGAGGGCCAGGCTACTGGGGATGCTACTCCAGAGAGAGGAGGGCCAGGCTACCGGGGATGCTACTCCAGAGAGAGGAGGGCCAGGCTACCGGGGATGCTACTCCAGAGAGAGGAGTGCCAGGCTACCGGGGATGCTACTCCAGAGAGAGGAGGGCCAGGCTACCGGGGATGCTACTCCAGAGAGAGGAGGGCCAGGCTACCGGGGATGCTACTCCAGAGAGAGGAGGGCCAGGCTACTGGGGTTGCTACTCCTGATGGGGTCCCGCCTATTCTCCCTCTCTCCTTCCTTCCTTTCAACCCAGACTTAATATTAAACAAGTGTCTTAATTTGGTCAAGAGACCCTTGTTCTCCCCTCCCTCCCGGTTCCCCTCACACATCTGGCCCTGACACTTTTTTGTCCCATCACAATGGTTTCTGTCTCCCCTGGCCTCTCCTGGTTTCCCGACAGTCTCATCCTCCCTCCCTTCTCTGTGCACACACACACACGCACGCCCCTCCGAGTCTTTCAGCTTTGTTCTTCAGCTCCAGGAAACTCATCATGGCTCTCCAGCTCACAACTGCTCCCCATGCATACAATCACATCTCTCATAGGACGCACACACAGACCTGACTAGTGTTTGGCACATCTGGTATTAGATTCATACGTGAAGGATGTTGACCTGACTTGGAATGTAAACATGCAGTGATAAAACATGTACAGGTATAACATTATTACCAAATCACCACAACACATACTGGTTATGTACAGGTAACTGACAAATTAATGGAAACATACAAAGTATATTGAAAGCTGGTGCTTCCACACAGGTGTGGTTCCTGAGTTGATTAATCAATTAACATCCCATCATGCTTAGGGTCATGCATAAAAATGCTGGGCATGTTGTTTATTTGGTCATTATTTTGTCTGCCATGACAATGCCCCCAACCACAGGGCACGAGTGGTCATTGAATGGTTTGATGAGCATGAAAACGATGTAAACAATATGCCATGGCCGTCTCAGTCACCAGATCTCAACCCAGTTGAACACTTGTGGGAGATTCTGGAGCGGCGCATGAGACCTCATTTTCCACCATCAATAAAACACCAAATTCTGGAATTTGTTGTCTAAGAATGGTGTTGCATCCTTCCAATAGAGTTCCAGAATCTATGTCAAGGTGTATTGAAGCTGTTCTGGCTCATGGTGGCCCAATGCCCTATTAAGACACTTTATGTTGGTGTTTCCTTTATTTTGGCAGTTACCTGTATATAGAGTCTGAAAGATGTTCACACTTTTGACAAGATATGCTCACAGTGCTTATTGTCTTTCTGCGTAGGCACCTCTCCAGCCACCACCTGGGTCCTCAGTGTCCGCGGCGGCAGCTGCAGCCTCGGGAGCCCCCCAGGCCCTGAAGCTCACCTACCCAGAGACCCTGGACCGCATCAAGGAGGAGTTCCAGTTCCTCCAGACCCAGTACCACAGGTGCACAACCTCCCCTAGTACCCAACTCAACACGGCAGCCTCTTCTCCCTCTCTGTGTGCCTGTTTCTTTATGTGCTAGTTTACAGCTTACGTAGCTCACAGGGGCCAAGAGGGTTTGGAGAGCTGCTTAACATCTTATTAGGCTACCATGACCAGAAGCAGGAGTGGGATGGTTATATACTAGATCTGTTCTAGAAGGCCCACATGACCCAACCTCAGCTTGTACTGAGGGCGAGGAAGAGGGAGGAGAAGTGAGAGAGTACATTGGAGAAACGGGCCACGGAAAGGAAACGGGGAAAAGCACAACAATGGATGGAGGCTCACAGGCTTTCTTCATCCTTTATGTTTGTAGATGAACTGGAACGTGCATCTTCTGGATGTCGTTAACTGTATACGAGTCGTTTGTTATGCGTTTCAAGGCTTTGAGAGAGTTTTCCTTCTGTAGGCTGCTGGGCATTGGGGCTGGGTTTCTATCTGTGTGGTTGATGTGTAAGAATGTAGACAGAGCTGGCCTGACTGGCTTTGACTGTGGGACTCTAGCTGTCAGTGTCGTCCCAGCCTGCCTCCCAGCCTCAGCCTGCTCTGCCGCTCTCTGTTCTCTTGGCACACCTTCACACGGTCCCCCGCTTTGATTCGACCAGCCAGAATCAGCTCATCCACCCTCTCCTCCAGCTAACTTCTATTGTATGGCCCCCTCTCCCTCCACCCAGCTCCCAGGAACCGGATGAAAGGCTCCCTATACAAACAGGGGGCCAGCTTTCAAACAGGCCTGGCTGGTTCCAGATATATCTTCCAGTGGCGCTGCATGGCGGTGACTCGTTTCTCTCAAACAAGCCAGCAATTTAAAAAATGTGTGGGTTCCCTGCACATTTTCTTGTTCTATGTGATACCTTAATGTGGATAATTCCCCTACCCCTTTGTGGATTATAAAGTGTACAGATGTGATCAATATGTTCAGAAACATCGAACTCAACCTTCTGGCAATCTCAACATGCTTCTTCCTTATCAAATGCTTAGTGTTGGGATCACCTGGAGGCTGGAGCTCCCTGGGGAACGGAGATGTGCTCTGCTACAAGAAGGACGGGCTAATCCTGCTAAGGCACACTTTGAATGGGGAGAGGGAGTGTTTTCCAGACATACCGGATTATATGAAAAGGACAGAAACCAAAACACCAACTAGTGAAGAAGGGCGTAGTGAGGCAACACGTCAGAGCCAGAAAAAGCCACCCACCTCTCCAAACTATCCTCCTAGCTAATGTATGTTCCCTGTCGAAGCATCATGATGACCTTGCTGCCAATTTCAGACACCTCAATTGAATACAGAGAGAGTTGTCTACTATGTCATCGCAACCTGGCTAAAAGACATTCATGATGGCAATTAACTTAAAATAGAAGGCTTTGGAACCCCAATTAGAACAGAGATCCCATAATCACCCAAAAGTCACTAGGGAACTCACAAGTCACTGCTTACGCACAAGCCCTTTCACAACAGAGCAGAGCCAAAAAGTAAGAAAAAATTGCAAAAAAGGAGATGGTAACACAAAATGACAGTAGCGAAACTATATACAAGGAGTACCGGTACCGAGTAGATGTGCAGGGGTACGAGGTAGTAGACATAATTGAGGTAATATGTACATGTAGGTAGGGGCAAAAGTCTGTGCATTTAATATAAACTAAATATGAATTGGCAAGAATCAAGCTTGATGGATTAACACTGAATTCATTATCCCCCAACTATAAATTGCATTCTGTAGCAGATTCTAGATTCGACTTAAGCATTCTACGGCAGAGAGCTACACACATAGTGTTATGCAAAGCATGTTTAGGACAGACACCAGTCTATTGGATTAGGGGTGACCTGCTTAGTATCCCTCAGCAGACAGACAGGAAAGCTGCAGGTCTCTCGCCACAGAGGATCTCATGAGCACACACTCACCTATTACTGACAGACTAATCAGACTTACTCTAGGTTAAAATGCATGGCACACGGCACGCACACACACCACAGTGGACAGAGACCGACAAGCTGAATGCAGCCTCACACTCAGACCTGGGTTAGAAATAGCAGGGTTTAGGTTAGTATTTTGGCCTTGTTGATCGTGGCTGGAGCCTGATCGTTGTTGCTTAAGTGGATTAGGAGGCAGGAAAGAGACCAAGGTAAAGGGATTAGGAGTAATGGGCTATGTGTCTTTCCTGGTGTCTCTTTCTGTGTGTGTGTGTCTCTCTGTGTGTTTGTGACCCTCTTGTTCTTTGTGTGTGTGATGCAAGATACAGTATCCGGACCCCATAGAGGAAGACATTCATTAAACCTAGCTAGAATTGTGGGTCACTTGCTACTTCATGAAATGAACTTGTTTGTGCCTGCCAAGTTAGTTTTGTGTGTGTGTTCTGCAGCTGCTCTTTAAACAACCTCTAATCAGCAGACTGGAGGGAGCTGCTGACATGGGGCTCTCATTACAGTAATTCTCTCTACACACAACCCCCCCCCCCCACACACACACACACACACGCGCGCGCACGCACGGATCTGTCTTGACTGGGGAATGTGTGACATAGAAACACTGTTTCCATACGAACGTCAGCGCCGGCACACATCTAACATAGTGTGTTGATGTTGTTGTGTATGGAGGTGTAGCGTGGAGGAGAGGCTCTCATACTGTTACCATGCTGCCACTCAGAGAACAGAGTACCCACTTCTCTCTTCTGCTCTGACAGGATCACACTGTTTTGATACCAGGACTGTGCTCAAAACAACTGTGTGTGAGCGGAACATTGGGTTTATGTCTGTCTCAAGGTTGGTGGTTCAGGGTTGTTTGTGTGTGTGGCACAGCCTGTCTTTGTGGGATTGTGTGTGACTGAGCATGTGTTTGGTGGTTACTGGTTGGTGCTTAAGTGAGCAGGGTGGGTCTGAGCATGTATTCATGAAAGGACCGTCTGTACAGTAAACTAGTCTCATGTGTGCGCACACTGTCTTTACTGTAAACTCACACATGCTAGTTAGTACAAAGAGCACTGCCCCCACCCTTGAAAGGCTACACTGAGTGGAGCGCTGGGGGCGGGGGTTTAAAAGAGAGGACGAGATGAGGTGGGACTGAGATGGAGGGAGAATGTGCTGAGTTACTGCAGAGGAAAAACTCATTAATAATGAATTAGATGTAAAATGAACATCCACACACCTGGAGGGGGTAAATGACCTTAATGTACCCCGAGCACGACAACACAAACAACCATCCTGCCTGTCCTACTCTACACCAGTCGGCCTGTCCTACTCTACACCATCCTGCCTGTCCTACTCTACACCAGTCGGCCTGTCCTACTCTACACCAGTCGGCCTGTCCTACTCTACACCAGTCGGCCTGTCCTACTCCACACCAGCTGGCCTGTCCTACTCCACACCAGCTGGCCTGTCCTACTCCACACCAGCTGGCCTGTCCTACTCCACACCAGTCGGCCTGTCCTACTCCACACCGTACGCTATTCATAAGACTTTGCTACACGCATGCATCTGTTGTGTATATTAATTTCCCTCTAGCTGTCAGTGGGGCGTTTTGTGTCCAAGCCTTGACGCGCTCATTGGGAACAAGGTGAAGACGACCACCTGGACTCATCCAATAACAATCGCTCATTTAAATGTTCTGTTGCAAGACGTTTTGAAATGGAACCATTGCGTGGCCTAATGAACCCCAGGCAGGTGTGTGGGTAGGAGAGGTAGCAGCAGAGGTTTAGCATAGCCACCTGCTGCTACAGCTCTGACACACATTGGAACCATGCAATATACTCTGCAATTACACTATGGTATTTTAATGAGACCACGTTTGTTTTGATTGAGGTATAGTGCGTGTGTGCATGTGATCGAGTGTGTGGGCACTGCAGCGCACAAACATACTTCTGTGTGATCGTGTGTGTTTAGTGTAGGTCTGGTGGCACGTGTGCGGTGCGTGTGTGTGTGTGTGTGTGTGTGTGCGCTTGGGGTAATGGTGCTCTGCTGACAGAGCTGTCTGAGTGCTGGCAGGCTGCAGATTCGTAGCGCATTCCGATGATCATCTTATCTGCTGTCACCGTGAGGGAGAGATGGGGAGAGCAGAGCATGCCGACATGTAGCAGACTCCATATCACTCTTTCTCTCTCTATTTCTCTGTCTTACTCTCACACTGTGTTTCTCTCTCTCTTTCTACTATCTCCACCAGGGTTGGAACCGGTTCAGGGAACAAACCCCAAAATTGGGAAATGGCTACATTTTTCCAGGAACAGAATCATGTCCTCTAGTATTCCGGAACAGAACCATCATGTCCTCTAGTATTCCGGAACAGAACCATCATGTCCTCTAGTATTCCGGAACAGAACCATTATGTCCTCTAGTATTCCGGAACAGAACCATCATGTCCTCTAGTATTCCGGAACAGAACCATCATGTCCTCTAGTATTCTGGAACAGAACCATTATTTTCATATCTTGAGAACGGGTTAATTATGTATATAGTATATCATTCTGTAATGTATATCATTCTGTAATTCAGTGAAGTTATTTTCATCCCCCTCTACTCACCAGTAAAATTTCTGTCGCATCTCAGACCTGCACTTAACTGACCAATTAAACGTGTAAACAACTACCTTACAAGTTCCATAGCAAGCTGCTCTAGCCGTGCTAATTGGTAGGGTAAATTAATGAGCTAAATGTGAAAACGATGTTGATTTCACAGCTTAAAAAATGAACGAAAAGGAACTATATGAACAATTACGTTTTTGGGCGTTTGAACCGATTCAGAACTTTTATTATGCTGGTCGGAACAGGGGGTGTTCAGAACGGAGCAATTAATCTTTCTCCATCTACACACCATCCACTCCCTCCTTTCTATACACACACTCTCGTCTCCTCTGTCTGAATGCTGCTGAGCCATGGACTAATTATTACAGGCAATCATTTCTACATGAAATACCCCCCCTCGTTATGCTCTTGTGGTCACTTAATGACATGGAGACACACACATGCCCACACACGCACAGTCGCACACACAAAATGAGACCCCCCCCCCCCATACACACTAGGAGAGAATTGTGACATTTCTTTTTGAATGTGATCCTATCTTCTGTGCTAAATTCACAATAAATATCGATTTAATATATTTGCCTGTATATGTGCAGTATATTCCTCTGCTGTTGCATGTTATAGATGGGCTGACATAAAGGTCAAACATTACAAGGGAAGGGTGTATGTCAAATCAACCCCCCAAAAAATAGAATCAAACTTTATTTGTCACTTACGCCGAATACAAGTTTGGACTTTACTGTGAAATGCTTACTTACAAACCCTTAACCAACAGTGCAGTTCAAGAAGAAGAAAATAAGTAGGCTAAAATAAAAAGTAACACAATAACAATAACGAGGCTATATTCCGGGGGCACCGGTACCGAGTCAGTGTGCGGGGGTACAGGCTAGTTGAGGTAATCTGTACATATAGGTGGGGGTGAAGCGACTATGCATAGGTAACACACAAACAGCGAGTAGCAGCAGTGTACAAGGGGGGGGTCAATGTAAATTGTCCGGTGGCGATTTTTATGAATTGTTCAGCAGTCTAATGGCTTGGGGGTAGAAGCTTTTGAGGAGCCTTTTGGTCCTAGACATGGCGCTCCGGTACCGCTTTCCTTGCGGTAGCAGAGAAAACAGTCTAACTTCAGTGACACCGCCTATTATAGGTCCTGGATGGCAGGAAGCTTGTCCCCAGTGATGTACTGGGCCGTTCGCACTACTCTCTGTAGCGCCTTACAGTCAGATGCCGAGCAGTTGCCATACCAGGTGGTGATGCAACTGGTCAGGATGCTCTCGATGGTGCAGCTGTAGAACCTTTTGAGGATCTGGGGGCCCATGCTAAATATTTTCAGTCTCCTTAGGGGGGAAAAGTTTTGTCGTGCCCTCTTCACGACTTTATTGGTATGTTTGGACCATGATGGTCTCCACATCACTAAGGAACTTGAAACTCTCGACCTGCTCCAGGCGCCGCGAGGCGTCCAGTGCGGTAACGCAACCGATCCCGGAGAAGCTGGCGGGAGCCCCGGGGAGAGTTCTCTTTTCTTTGTGAAGGGCAGGGCGCCCTGGAATGGGTTCGCCCCGAGAGAGGGGCCCAAGCCCTGGAAAGCGTCGCGGTTCCGGCGGCGTCCGGTGAGCTCTCGCTGGCCCTTGAAAATCCGGGGGAGAGGGTGTAAATCTCGCGCCGGGCCGTACCCATATCCGCAGCAGGTCTCCAAGGTGAACAGCCTCTGGCATGTTAGAACAATGTATGTAAGGGAAGTCGGCAAGTCAGATCCGTAACTTCGGGATAAGGATTGGCTCTAAGGGCTGGGTCGGTCGGGCTGGGGTGCGAAGCGTGGCTGGGCTCGAGCCGCGGCTGGGGGAGCAGTTGCTCCGCCGCCCTCCTGTCGCCACCGTTGGAAGTTTGTCGTGTGGCCCATCATGGGGGCTCTCATTGGCGGTCTCGCAAGGGGCCGTTTGTGGGGGTTCATTGTGGTGGTGTCCTGCGGCAGGCCTAAGGCGGACCGGCGATGGGTTGGGTTTGGCGGTTGGCAGCGGCGACTCTGGACGCGTGCCGGGCCCTTCTCGCGGATCTCCCCAGCTACGGTGCTCGTCGGCCCCGTTTACGCGGGGTCTCCGGCGGGTTGCCTCGGCCGGCGCCTAGCAGCTGACTTAGAACTGGTGCGAACATGAGCCCCGGACTGGGAGCGGTCCCAACGTGGGGGTTTCCAAAGTTACATTTGTCCCTTAAGGACTGAATTAAATAATAATGGCCTCAGAGTGAGCTAACAGAGAGAAGGAGGAAGGCGGCAAGATCTATTCGGGATAATTGAGCCTCGCCCCCCCGTTGGGGGTTCCTTCAAGAATTACTCTGTGGTGCTAATCTGAGGTGGCGTTCAGCCACATCACGCTAACTGGGGCGGGGGAGAAAAGTGGAGGTAAGGTCGAAGAAGGCCTGTAGATGGAAGGGCCCTCCCAACTTCTACCCCGTGTGACACCCGTAAAAAGGTGACCCCAGTGGCGTAACAAAGGACGGCAGTAGTCCCAAGCATATAGGGACGTAACATGCTAAGTTGAGCGTCTCTCGTTGAAATCCACTCCAACCGGGTTAGCACAGTGAGGTAAGGGAGGGACCCTTTATACTACAGCCCCGTTGATGTTAATGGGGGCCTGTTCGGCCCGCCTTTTCCTGTAGTCCACGATCAACTCCTTTGTCTTGCTCACATTGAGGGAAAGGTTGTTGTCCTGGCAACACACTGCCAGTTCTGACCTCCTCTCTGTAGGCCGTCTCATCGTTGTCAGTGATCAGGCCTACCACTTGTGTCGTCAGAAAACGTAATGATGGTGTTGGAGTCGTGTTTGGCCATGCAGTCGTGGGTGAACAGGGAATACAGGAGGGGACTAAGTACACACCCCTGAGGGGCCCTGTGTTAAGGATCAGTGTGGCAGACGTATTGAAGCCTACTCTTACCACCTGGGGACGACCTGTCAGGAAGTCCAAGATCCAGTTGCAGAGTGTGGTGTTTAGTCCCAGGGTCCTTAGCTTAGTGATGAGCTTCGTGGGCACTATGGTGTTGAATGCTGAGCTGTAGTCAATGAACAGCATTCTCACATAGGTGTTCCATTTGTCCAGATGGGAAAGGGCAGTGTGGAGTGCGATTGAGATTGCGTAATCTGTTGGGGTGGTATGCGAATTTTTAGTGGGCCTAGGGTGTCTGGGAAGGATGCTGTTGATGTGAGCCATGACCAGCCTTTCAAAGTACTTCATGGCTACCGACGTGAGTGTCACGGGGCGGTAATCATTTAGGCAGGTTACCTTCGCTTCCTTGTGCACAGGGACTATGGTGGTCTGCTTGAAACATGTAGGTATTACAGACTCGGTCAGGGAGATGTTGAAAATGTCAGTGAAGTTGGACAGTTGGTCCGCGCATGCTTTGAGTACACGTCCTGGTAATCCGTCTGGCCCAGCGGCTTTGTGAATGTTGACCTGTTTAAAGGTTTTGCTCACATCGGTTACCAAGAGCATTATCACACAGTCATCCAGAACATCTGGTGCTCTCGTGCATGCTGCAGTGTTGCTTGCCTCGAAGTGAACATAAAAGGCATTTAGCTCGTCTGGTAAGCTTGTGTCACTGGGAAGCTCACGTCTGAGTTTCCCTTTGTATTCCGTAATAGTTTTCAAGCCCTGCCACATCCGACGAGCGTCAGAGCCGGTGTAGTAGGATTCAATCTTAATCCTGTATTGATGCTTTGCTTGTTTGATGGTTCGTCTGAGGGCATAGCGGGATTGCTTATAAGCGTCCAGATTAGTCTCCCACTCCTTGAAAGCTCTAGCCTTGGCTTCTGGTTGGGATATGTATCACTGTGGGGACGTTGTCATTGACACACTTATTGATGAAGCCAATGGTGTATTCCTCAATGTGTATTCCTCAATGCCATCTGATGAATCCCGGAACATATTCCAGTCTGTGCTAGCAAAACAGTCCTGTAGGGTAGCATCCGCGTCATCTGACCACTTCCATGTTTAGCGTGTCACTGGTACTTCCTGCTTTAGTTTTTGCTTGTAAGCAGAAATCAGGAGGATAGAATTGTGGTCAGATTTTCCAAATGGAGGGCGGGGGAGAGCTTTGTATGCATCTCTGTGTGTGGAGTAAAGGTGGTCTAGGATTGGTTGCACATGTGACATGCTGGTAAAAATGTGGTAAAACTGATTTAAGTTTGCCTGCTTTAAAGTTCCCGGATTTTCTTCTTTGCTTTTTTTTTCACCTTCATTTAACCAGCTGGCTAGTTGAGAACAAGTTCTCATTTACAACTGCGACCTGGCCAAGATAAAGCACAAGCAGTGTGACACAAACAACAACACAGAGTTACACATGGAATCAACAAACATGCAGTCAGTAACACAATAGAGGAAGTTAAGTCTATATATAGTGTGTGCAAATGAGGTAAGATAAGGGAGGTAAGGCAATAAATAGGCCATAGTGGCGAAATAATTACAATTTAGTAATTAAACACTGGAGTGATAGATGTGCTTATGGCCTTTTATAGAGTTGGTTGAGTGCGGTCTTACATTTACATTTAAGTCATTTAGCAGACGCTCTTATCCAGAGCGACTTACAAATTGGGGGTCTTAGTGCCAGCTTCGCTTTGTGGTGGGAAATAGATTGCTACGAATAATAAAGATGAGAACTCTCTTGGTAGATGGTGGTCGGCAACAAAATCCCGGCAGCTCAATATTGTCTGTTTCTTCGTTCAGGTATGTCTCGGTGAAACATAAGATGTTACAGTTTTTAATGTCCCGTTGGTAGGGTACTCTTAATAATAGTTAATCAATATTATTTTCTAACGATTGCACGTTAGCAAGTAGAATGGAAGGCATTGGGAGTTTACTCGCTCGCCTCCAGCTTCTCAGAAGGATCCCCCAGTCTGCGTCCCCTTTTCCGGCGTCTTTTCTTCATGCAAAAGCGTGGATCTTGGCCTGATCCAGTGAATGCAGGATATCCTTCTCGTCGGACTCGTTAAAGGAAAAAGTTTCTTACAGTCCGTGGTGAGTAATCGCTTTTCTAATGTCCCGAAGTTCTTTTCGGTCATAAGAGACGGTAGCAGCAACATGAAGTACACAATAAGTTAAAGTTGCGTATAACAAAATTGCACAATTGGTTGGGAGAATGTAAAACGTCAGCCATGTTCTTCGGCGTTGTCTGTGACCTGTGGGATTTAATTAGACTTTGGCCTCAATGAATGCACTTTCCCACTGAATCCCAGTCTGGATACAACATACCAGTCTTCTAAACTCCTGATAACCTGCCTGTCTGAGAATCCATCTCTCCTGCCCCCTCAGCACTCCAGAGTCCTCTGGAACCTCAGTAAGGGCTCACCACTTCACTCAGCTTGACTGTTTCCTGTACTTTAATTACATGTTGTAAATCCATTAAACATTATGAAAATATTATATTTACCCTGATCTGAGAACAGTTATTCCTAATCCCAGGGTCGGTGTTTGTATATGTCATCGGTGTTAGCATGTTTCCCTCCACACAACTTGACGAAAGTCACCCTCGGAAACGCCCAGACTGACCCTTGTCATGGTGAACTGATACGGATAGAATTGTCACTTCTCAGAAATCCTGCCATGGGGATCTCTGCGGGGGGGCTACTCCACTATAATAAAATTTATCAGGGGAATGAATTGAATCCCCCGAGCTCTCACCCGCCCTTCCCATCCCTCAATCTCCTCCCCCTCCCGTCTCCTCCCTGGCGGTGATAAATGAGTCAATTATGGGTGGCAGCGCCGGCCTTCTGAAGGGGAGCGGATGTGCTGTTATTACCTGTTGTAGTCTGGTAATGTTGCAGTATTAATCATATTCTAATTTCCCAGGCCCTCACTGCTCTCCCCCGCATAAATCTGCTACACACAAACAAGTCAGCAGCATGCCCGCCGGGGTGAAGTACCTGGGCTGGGGAGGAGGGAGGATGTGTGTGTTAGAGGACACGGTGGAGGGGAGGTCGATGGCTAGTTCCTTAAAGGAGCGCTGTGTGTGTGCTTGGCTGACGATTCCTGGGGTTCCATGGTGGGTCATGGCCACAGCAGGGTGACTTGGCAAAGACAGAAGGACTGAGGGAGGAGGGGTCAGAGAGGGAGAAATGGACAAATGGAGGGAAGAAGAGGGGGAGGAGGGGACTGATAAATAGTGAGAGGGAGGGGACAGACCAAGGGCAATTAGAAGGGGGAGGTGGACAAATGGAGAGCGGGAGGAGATTGGGAGGGAGAGGTGCGACCCATCCCTGCCCTTCAATGACACCTTGGTCCTGGGAGAGACTGCAGCCAGGTCTGGTCTGGCTGGGAGGCAAGCGCTAAGTGTGAGCTCAACTATTCCTGGTGTGCTCTGAAGCGATAATGTCCTGTCACCTGCCCAATCCTATCTCTGCTGGCATACATCTATCTGCAGGTGTCTGCACTGCCTACTAAACATGGATGTGTGTGTTAGTTAATGTGTGTATTTCTGGCTCTGTGTGTCTTTGTGTGTGTGGGAAAACGTTTTGAAATATATTGTATGAACACATTTGAACAGGGTGTGTATTATTATTATATAGATATGAGTATCTGCTCTCTTGTAAATCTTAACCTCTTCCTTACAGCCTGAAGATGGAGTGTGAGAAACTGGCCACAGAGAAGACTGAGATCCAGAGACACTATGTTATGGTGAGACCCTCAAACACAGTCGACAACAAACACTCAATCCACTCCACCATGGGTGTGCTAACAAACACCATGCTGATGATCCTTGTCTGCAGGAGAATAGTTGAGATTTATTGTGTTTCACTGAGCAGGCAGACAGTTCAAGGGCTTTATTGGCATGGGAAACATATGTTAACATTGCCAAAGCAAGTGAAGTAGATAAACATTAACAGTAAACATTACACTCACAGAAGTTCCAAAAGAATAAAGACATTTCAAATGTCATATGTCTATATACAGTGTTGTAACGATGTACAAAGGGGAAAATGAATTAACATAAATATGGGTTGTATTTACAATGGTGTTTGTTCTTCACTGGTTGCCCTTCTGGCAACAGGTCACAAATCTTGCTACTGTGATTGCATACTGGTATTTCACCTAGTAGATTTGGGAGTTTATCAAAATCGGGTTTGTTTTCGAATGCTTTGTGGATCTGTGTAATCTCAGGGAAATATGTGTCTCTAATATGGTCATACATTTGGCAGGTTACGAAGTGACCTCATTTTGTGGTCAATGTGCACATACCCTGTCTTCTCTTGAGAGCCAGGTTTCTCAACAGCAAGGCTATGCTCGCTAAGTCTGTACATAGTCAAAGCTTTCCTTAAGTTTGGGTCAGTCACTGTGGTCAGGTGTTCTGCCACTGTCTATTCTCTGTTTAGGGCCAAATAGCGTTCTAGTTTGCAAATTTTTTTTTTGTTAACTACTTGACACATTGGAAAGAATTCTCAAATCAAATTGTATTTGTCACATACACATGGTTAGCTAGATGGTATAAAGTACAGTATATACATATGAGATGAGTAATGCAAGATATGTAAACATTATTAAGTGGCATTATTAAAGTGACTAGTGATCCATTTATTAAAGTCGGCAATGATTTCGGGGGGGCAGGTAGCCTAATCACTTTAGCTTTGGGCCAGTAACCGAAAGGTTGCTGGATCGAATCCCCAAGCTAACGAGGTAAAAAATATGTTGTTCTGCCACCGAACAAGGCAGTTAACCACTGTTCCCTGGTAGGCCGTCATTGTAAATAAGAATTTGTTCTTAACGGACTTGCCTAGTTAATTAAATAAAGGTTACATTTTTTTCTAAATAAATAAAGTCTGTATTTGGCAGTAGCCTCTGTGTTAGTGATGGCTGTTTAACAGTCTGATGGCCTTGAGAGAGGCTGTTTTTCAGTCTCTCTGTACCAGCTTTGATGCACCTATACTGACCTTGCCCTCTGGATAGCAGCGGGGTGAACAGGCAGTGGTTGTTGTCCTTGATGATCTTTTTTGCCTTCCTGTGACATCGGGTGGTATAGGTGTCCTGGAGGGCAGGTAGATTGCCACCGGTGATGCGTTGTGCAGACCGCACCACCCTCTGGAGAGCCTTGCGGTTGTGGGCGGTGCAGTTGCCGTACCAGGCGGTGATACAGCCCAACAGGATGCTCTCAATTGTGCATCTGTAAAAGTTTGAGGGTTTTGGGTATCAAGCCAAATTTCTTCAGCCTCCTGAGGTTGAAGAGGCGCTATTGCACCTTCTTCACCAGACTGTGTGGGTGGACCATTTCAGTTTGTCTGTGATGTGTACGCCGAGGAACTTAACTTTCCACATTCTCCACTGCTGTCCCGTCGATATGGATAGGGGGATGCTCCCTCTGCTGTTTCCTGACGTCCACAATCATCTCCTTTGTTTCGTTGAGTGAGAGGTTGTTTTCCTGACACCACACTGAGTGCCCTCACCTCCTCCCTGTAGGCTGTCTTGTCGTTGTTGGTAATCAAGCCCACTACTGTTGTGTCGTCTGCAAACTTGGTGATTGAGTTGGAGGCGTGCATCGCCACGCATTCATGGGTGAACAGGGAGTACAGGAGGGGGCTGAGCACGCACCTTGTGTGGCCATAGTGTTGAGAATCAGCGAATTGGAGGTGTTTCCTACCTCCACAAGGGTACGCGCTCAGCCCCCTCCTATACTCCCTACTCTTTTTGTTTTGTCATGATTTGGTTGAGTCTAATTGTGTTGCTGTCCTGGGGGTCTGTTTGTGTTTGTGAACAGAGCCCCAGGACCAGCTTGTTTAGGGGATTATTCTCCAGGTTCATATCTCTGTAGGTGATGGCTTTGTTATGGAAGGTTTGTGAATCACTTCCTTTTTGGTGGTTGTAGAATTTAACGTCTCTTTTCTGGATTTTGATTGTTAGTGGATATCAGCCTAATTCTGCTCTGGATGCATTATTTGGTGTTTTACATTGTACACAGAAAATATTTTTGCAGAGTTCTGCATGCGGAGTCTCAATTTGGTGTTTGTCCCATTTTTGTGAATTCTTGGTTGGTGAGTGGACCTCAGACCTCACAACCATAAAGGGCAATGGGTTCTATAACTAATTCAAGTTTTTTTTTTGTTGCCAGATCCTAATTGGTATGTCAAATTTTATGTTCCTTTTGATGGCATAGAAGGCCCTTCTTGCCTTGTCTCTCGGCTCGTTCACAGCTTTGGTAGTTACCTGTGGCGCTGATGTTTAGGCCGGGGTATGTATAGTTTTTTGTGTGCTCTAGGGCAACAATGTCTAGATGGAATTTGTATTTGTGGTCCTGGCAACTGGACCTTTTTTGGAACTGTCTCGGGTTAGACTGGCTGTGTGTGTTGACTACACAACACCACTGATGCCAGCATCTGGCAAGGGACTAAACATCACCCCCACTGGAAACCACATGGACCACACGTGTGTTGTCTCCAGCCCAAATATGGGTAATCCTCCACATTCCCTTAGAGCAGGCGGTGTTCAGATGAGGCGTGATCAGAGAGCCCCCTAACCGCAGCTGACTGTGTGGTGCCAGGCCCCACTGTTGCAAAAGGAGCTATGTGGGAGCCTGGCACAGCCCTGGCACTCTACCCATTTCTCGCTTCTTTTTTTGGGCTCTGGATTTTGGAGTCTGCAAGTTGCCTAGCAACAGCTCTGAATCTTGGCACAGCGACAGAACAAACAGCCAGCTGTCTCATACACACACACACACACACACACACACACACACACACACGCTTCCATCTCTTTATTTCTTCTACCTAGCTGACAAACCACTCACTACTTACTCCTCAACCAACCCTGTTGAAAATGACATGTCAGAATGTCACATAAGGGACGTCTGTTTTTTAAATTATTTGAGCTCTGCCCGATGATGATTTTCCATCCTTGTTCTGAACCGATTGATTGACACACGATCTCTGGGCTCACATGCCAGGTTGGCATAGCTTGGAGCTGAGGGCACAAAATAAATGAAACAAAACGATTCGCCCACTCATCTAGCCTTGAAAGGCTTAGATCTGCATATATGTAGATCTACATATATGCAAATGTATAACCATCGATTTACGTCTCATTTTTACAGTATTACGAGATGTCCTACGGCCTTAATATTGAAATGCACAAACAGGTGAGTACAACCGCCTTCCATTGTCATCTCTGCCTCCCTGCCTTTCTAGTCAATCTGGGTCTAGAGGAGTTATGTATGTATGCTATGCTGCTGGGAGAATCTAGTGAACTGGCCTCCAGCACAAAATGCTAATCCGCCCATGGTGGACCCATGATACTGTGCTGCTGTTGCATTAATAGGATCTGCAAACAGAATTCTTATTTCTAGACAGACAAGAGGAGAGGAGCAGCTGGAACATCCTCTTTACTCCCCTCAATATTCCTCTCTATTACCGCTGCTGACTTTACCCTCCTCCCTCCCTCTCTCCCTCCCTCCCTCTCTCCCCCCCTCCCTCTCTCCCCCCCTCCCTCTCTCCCCCTTTCTCTATAACTTTCTCCTCCTCTGTATCTCCCTCTTTCTCTATAACCTTCTCCTCTGTCTCTCCCGCTCTCTAACCTCCTCCTCTCTCTCTAACCTCCTCCTCTCTCTCTAACCTCCTCCTCTCTCTCTCTAACCTCCTCCTCCTCTCTCTCTAACCTCCTCCTCCTCTCTCTCTAACCTCCTCCTCTCTCTCTCTAACCTCCTCCTCCTCTCTCTCTAACCTCCTCCTCCTCTCTCTCTAACCTCCTCCTCCTCTCTCTCTAACCTCCTCCTCCTCTCTCTCTAACCTCCTCCTCCTCTCTCTAACCTCCTCCTCCTCTCTCTCTAACCTCCTCCTCCTCTCTCTCTAACCTCCTCCTCTCTCTCTAACCTCCTCCTCCTCTCTCTCTAACCTCCTCCTCCTCTCTCTCTAACCTCCTCCTCCTCTCCTCTCTCTAACCTCCTCCTCCTCTCTCTCTCTCTAACCTCCTCCTCCTCTCTCTCTCTCTAACCTCCTCCTCCTCTCTCTCTCTCTAACCTCCTCCTCCTCTCTCTCTCTCTCACCTCCTCCTCCTCTCTCTCTCTCTCACCTCCTCCTCCTCCTCTCTCTCTCTCTCACCTCCTCCTCCTTCTCTCTCTCTCTCTCACCTCCTCCTCCTCCTCTCTCTCTCTCTCTCTCACCTCCTCCTCCTCCTCTCTCTCTCTCTCTCTCTCACCTCCTCCTCCTCCTCTCTCTCTCTCTAACCTCCTCCTCCTCTCTCTCTCTCTCTCTCTCTCTCTCTCTCTCTCTCTAACCTCTTCCTCCTCCTCTCTCTCTCTCTCTAACCTCCTCCTCTCTCTCTCTCTCTCTCTCTCTCTAACCTCCTCCTCTCTCTCTCTCATATACCCCCCCTTTACAACCTCCATGTCTGCCCATCTCTGTTAGTCTTTTCCTCCCTCTCTCCTGCAGGTATACAGTCCATGCTGCTGAATTTCACTTTAAATCAGGTCACTGCCTTCAGAGCGTCTGCTCTCTCCCTTCGTTTCGCCATCTCAATCGCTCTCCTTTTGACAAGCCACACAAATCACCCTCCTTCCTTCTCTCTTTCTTTCTCTCTAGCTCTTCCTTCTCCTCCTTATGCATCCTGCCTCATTGGCTGTCAATTCCTCAAATGCACAAGAGCCTCCCCTTTCATTTCACTCTCCCATTTTGTTCTCCCCTCTTTATCCTCTTTCTCTTGCTCTCATTTTCATTCTCTCTCTCCCACCGTGCTGCCCTTCTCTCCAATCTCCCTGGCTCCCTCTCTCCTGAAGATGACATTCAGTAGTTGGCGTTCTCTAACAAGAAATCATTGTGTTTCCCTGGGGAGGGAGCTGATGGATGTATGGAGGAGAGTGCTGAAGGGTGGGCACTGCCTGTCTGCAGAATAGAGGGAAGTGGATGGAGGGGGGGGGGGGGGACGAGAAGGAGAGGAAGAAGAGTGTGAAGGAGGATGTGGGTGGGAGTTCACCACAGCATCAATAAATCACTTAGTAGAGAATGGTGTGGGGCTGTGTGGCCTGCCGGAGAGAGGGAAACAGTACAGCAGAGGCTAGCTGTCAGCAAGACTAATGACCCCCAGTCATAATGATGTTGTCATCATGATCTCTCCATGAATATCATTACTGGTCTTAACAGGTTTGCTGGGGGCCACCGCTAAGTTAATGAGGGGAGGGAGGGAGAGCTGTGTGGATCAGAGAGGCAAACGCCCATGGCTAAGCCCACTGACCCCCAGCAGGTAGGCACACACACACAGATGCTGGCCATGAATATTTTAGCTGGGCTCCCTGGCAGTGTTTGGATTTGCATGGACCAGATGTGTGGAGCTGAAATATTTACCACACTGGCCCTCGCAGCCAGCCCTGCTAAGGTTTTTGGGTGTGTGTTTTGCTTTGATGAGCACACACAAAAACACAGTGTCCTCCCTCACACACTCGCCCTCTTTTTTTCTGCAGACGGAGATCGCCAAGCGCCTGAATGTGATCTGTGCCCAGCTCATCCCTTTCCTGTCACAGGAGGTGAAACACACATACATACGGTCATGCATATTAACACATCAGTAACACGTTCAATATCTCTCTGACATCCACCCACAGACTGGTGCACATGCATGCTCCTCGTAACAAAGAAGTCCCAGTATAACATTCAGATGTACAGTACCACCAGGAAGCAGACACGCACATTAACACAGATGCTGTGACACAGAGTAAAAACATTAATTTAAGTCCTATGATGGTAGTGATGGCCCATTTACTGCTTATCACTTAGTAACCATTTATTCTCATGACTTTAATAAAATTATTATTATTTCATTCCAAGTCATCGTCTAATCTCTATAGAGCTGTTGCCTATGCTGTCTGACAAAATCACTATTTTAGTAGTTCTTCAGCCAGCTGTGCAGGCTGGCTGTCATTGTTTCTTTCCTGCTCATCAACTTGGATAGAGTCAAGGATATGTTTTGCGTTATTCTAAAGGCCCACTGTAACACATAGCATGTTTTCGTTTCCCTTACAATACATTTGATTAGTAATAGTTACAGTAAATAAAACAGTCCTGTAACAGGTCATTTTTACAGAGTAAAACGTAAAAGAGAAAGGTATCAACCTACAAGCCATGTGGTCAAAGTATTAAAATGAAACACTGATAAATAGGCATAACATTAGCTCATCATTACACTATTGTTGTTCTATATTAAATCAACCTCTTCACCCTCATCATTGAGTTAGGCCTCATTTTAAATTTGATAGTGAAGTAACTTGCACAATTATCGTTCATTCCATCCATTTGTCATTCATTCAGTGGGCTGGCATCGTTTGCATCTCTGGAAAGAGACGCAAATAATGTTTCACATTATTCTAAAGACCTACTGCAACACATAGCACATGTTCGTTTCCCTTACAATACATGTTATTAGTAATAAAGTTTTAGTAAATAAAACAGTCCCATAACAGCTTATTTTACGAAGTAAAATGTAAAAGAGAATGGTATCAACCCGCAAGGCGTGCGGTCAAATGTAAAAGAGAATGGTATCAACCCGCAAGGCGTGCGGTCAAATGTAAAAGAGAATGGTATCAACCCGCAAGGCGTGCGGTCAAATGTAAAAGAGAAAGGTATCAACCCGCAAGGCGTGCGGTCAAATGTAAAAGAGAAAGGTATCAACCCGCAAGGCGTGCGGTCAAATGTAAAAGAGAAAGGTATCAACCCGCAAGGCGTGCGGTCAAATGTAAAAGAGAAAGGTATCAACCCGCAAGGCGTGCGGTCAAATGTAAAAGAGAATGGTATCAACCCGCAAGGCGTGCGGTCAAATGTAAAAGAGAAAGGTATCAACCCGCAAAGCGTGCGGTCAAATGTAAAAGAGAATGGTATCAACCCGCAAGGCGTGCGGTCAAATGTAAAAGAGAATGGTATCAACCCGCAAGGCGTGCGGTCAAATGTAAAAGAGAATGGTATCAACCCGCAAGGCGTGCGGTCAAATGTAAAAGAGAATGGTATCAACCCGCAAGGCGTGCGGTCAAATGTAAAAGAGAATGGTATCAACCCGCAAGGCGTGCGGTCAAATGTAAAAGAGAAAGGTATCAACCCGCAAGGCGTGCGGTCAAATGTAAAAGAGAAAGGTATCAACCCGCAAGGCGTGCGGTCAAATGTAAAAGAGAATGGTATCAACCCGCAAGGCGTGCGGTCAAATGTAAAAGAGAAAGGTATCAACCCGCAAGGCGTGCGGTCAAATGTAAAAGAGAAAGGTATCAACCCGCAAGGCGTGCGGTCAAATGTAAAAGAGAAAGGTATCAACCCGCAAGGCGTGCGGTCAAATGTAAAAGAGAAAGGTATCAACCCGCAAGGCGTGCGGTCAAATGTAAAAGAGAAAGGTATCAACCCGCAAGGCGTGCGGTCAAATGTAAAAGAGAAAGGTATCAACCCGCAAGGCGTGCGGTCAAATGTAAAAGAGAAAGGTATCAACCCGCAAGGCGTGCGGTCAAATGTAAAAGAGAAAGGTATCAACCCGCAAGGCGTGCGGTCAAATGTAAAAGAGAAAGGTATCAACCCGCAAGGCGTGCGGTCAAATGTAAAAGAGAAAGGTATCAACCCGCAAGGCGTGCGGTCAAATGTAAAAGAGAAAGGTATCAACCCGCAAGGCGTGCGGTCAAATGTAAAAGAGAAAGGTATCAACCCGCAAGGCGTGCGGTCAAATGTAAAAGAGAAAGGTATCAACCCGCAAGGCGTGCGGTCAAATGTAAAAGAGAAAGGTATCAACCCGCAAGGCGTGCGGTCAAATGTAAAAGAGAATGGTATCAACCCGCAAGGCGTGCGGTCAAATGTAAAAGAGAAAGGTATCAACCCGCAAGGCGTGCGGTCAAATGTAAAAGAGAAAGGTATCAACCCGCAAGGCGTGCGGTCAAATGTAAAAGAGAAAGGTATCAACCCGCAAGGCGTGCGGTCAAATGTAAAAGAGAAAGGTATCAACCCGCAAGGCGTGCGGTCAAATGTAAAAGAGAAAGGTATCAACCCGCAAGGCGTGAGGTCAAATGTAAAAGAGAAAGGTATCAACCCGCAAGGCGTGCGGTCAAATGTAAAAGAGAAAGGTATCAACCCGCAAGGCGTGCGGTCAAATGTAAAAGAGAAAGGTATCAACCCGCAAGGCGTGCGGTCAAATGTAAAAGAGAATGGTATCAACCCGCAAGGCGTGCGGTCAAATGTAAAAGAGAAAGGTATCAACCCGCAAGGCGTGCGGTCAAATGTAAAAGAGAAAGGTATCAACCCGCAAGGCGTGCGGTCAAATGTAAAAGAGAAAGGTATCAACCCGCAAGGCGTGCGGTCAAATGTAAAAGAGAAAGGTATCAACCCGCAAGGCGTGCGGTCAAATGTAAAAGAGAAAGGTATCAACCCGCAAGGCGTGCGGTCAAATGTAAAAGAGAAAGGTATCAACCCGCAAGGCGTGCGGTCAAATGTAAAAGAGAATGGTATCAATCCGCAAGGCGTGCGGTCAAATGTAAAAGAGAATGGTATCAACCCGCAAGGCGTGCGGTCAAATGTAAAAGAGAAAGGTATCAACCCGCAAGGCGTGCGGTCAAATGTAAAAGAGAAAGGTATCAACCCGCAAGGCGTGCGGTCAAATGTAAAAGAGAAAGGTATCAACCCGCAAGGCGTGCGGTCAAATGTAAAAGAGAAAGGTATCAACCCGCAAGGCGTGCGGTCAAATGTAAAAGAGAAAGGTATCAACCCGCAAGGCGTGCGGTCAAATGTAAAAGAGAAAGGTATCAACCCGCAAGGCGTGCGGTCAAATGTAAAAGAGAAAGGTATCAACCCGCAAGGCGTGCGGTCAAATGTAAAAGAGAAAGGTATCAACCCGCAAGGCGTGCGGTCAAATGTAAAAGAGAAAGGTATCAACCCGCAAGGCGTGCGGTCAAATGTAAAAGAGAAAGGTATCAACCCGCAAGGCGTGCGGTCAAATGTAAAAGAGAAAGGTATCAACCCGCAAGGCGTGCGGTCAAATGTAAAAGAGAAAGGTATCAACCCGCAAGGCGTGCGGTCAAATGTAAAAGAGAAAGGTATCAACCCGCAAGGCGTGCGGTCAAATGTAAAAGAGAAAGGTATCAACCCGCAAGGCGTGCGGTCAAATGTAAAAGAGAATGGTATCAACCCGCAAGGCGTGCGGTCAAATGTAAAAGAGAAAGGTATCAACCCGCAAGGCGTGCGGTCAAATGTAAAAGAGAAAGGTATCAACCCGCAAGGCGTGCGGTCAAATGTAAAAGAGAAAGGTATCAACCCGCAAGGCGTGCGGTCAAATGTAAAAGAGAAAGGTATCAACCCGCAAGGCGTGCGGTCAAATGTAAAAGAGAAAGGTATCAACCCGCAAGGCGTGCGGTCAAATGTAAAAGAGAAAGGTATCAACCCGCAAGGCGTGCGGTCAAATGTAAAAGAGAAAGGTATCAACCCGCAAGGCGTGCGGTCAAATGTAAAAGAGAAAGGTATCAACCCGCAAGGCGTGCGGTCAAATGTAAAAGAGAAAGGTATCAACCCGCAAGGCGTGCGGTCAAATGTAAAAGAGAATGGTATCAACCCGCAAGGCGTGCGGTCAAATGTAAAAGAGAATGGTATCAACCCGCAAGGCGTGCGGTCAAATGTAAAAGAGAAAGGTATCAACCCGCAAGGCGTGCGGTCAAATGTAAAAGAGAAAGGTATCAACCCGCAAGGCGTGCGGTCAAATGTAAAAGAGAAAGGTATCAACCCGCAAGGCGTGCGGTCAAATGTAAAAGAGAAAGGTATCAACCCGCAAGGCGTGCGGTCAAATGTAAAAGAGAAAGGTATCAACCCGCAAGGCGTGCGGTCAAATGTAAAAGAGAAAGGTATCAACCCGCAAGGCGTGCGGTCAAATGTAAAAGAGAAAGGTATCAACCCGCAAGGCGTGCGGTCAAATGTAAAAGAGAAAGGTATCAACCCGCAAGGCGTGCGGTCAAATGTAAAAGAGAAAGGTATCAACCCGCAAGGCGTGCGGTCAAATGTAAAAGAGAAAGGTATCAACCCGCAAGGCGTGCGGTCAAATGTAAAAGAGAAAGGTATCAACCCGCAAGGCGTGCGGTCAAATGTAAAAGAGAAAGGTATCAACCCGCAAGGCGTGCGGTCAAATGTAAAAGAGAAAGGTATCAACCCGCAAGGCGTGCGGTCAAATGTAAAAGAGAAAGGTATCAACCCGCAAGGCGTGCGGTCAAATGTAAAAGAGAATGGTATCAACCCGCAAGGCGTGCGGTCAAATGTAAAAGAGAAAGGTATCAACCCGCAAGGCGTGCGGTCAAATGTAAAAGAGAAAGGTATCAACCCGCAAGGCGTGCGGTCAAATGTAAAAGAGAAAGGTATCAACCCGCAAGGCGTGCGGTCAAATGTAAAAGAGAATGGTATCAACCCGCAAGGCGTGCGGTCAAATGTAAAAGAGAAAGGTATCAACCCGCAAGGCGTGCGGTCAAATGTAAAAGAGAAAGGTATCAACCCGCAAGGCGTGCGGTCAAATGTAAAAGAGAAAGGTATCAACCCGCAAGGCGTGCGGTCAAATGTAAAAGAGAAAGGTATCAACCCGCAAGGCGTGCGGTCAAATGTAAAAGAGAAAGGTATCAACCCGCAAGGCGTGCGGTCAAATGTAAAAGAGAAAGGTATCAACCCGCAAGGCGTGCGGTCAAATGTAAAAGAGAAAGGTATCAACCCGCAAGGCGTGCGGTCAAATGTAAAAGAGAAAGGTATCAACCCGCAAGGCGTGCGGTCAAATGTAAAAGAGAAAGGTATCAACCCGCAAGGCGTGCGGTCAAATGTAAAAGAGAAAGGTATCAACCCGCAAGGCGTGCGGTCAAATGTAAAAGAGAAAGGTATCAACCCGCAAGGCGTGCGGTCAAATGTAAAAGAGAAAGGTATCAACCCGCAAGGCGTGCGGTCAAATGTAAAAGAGAAAGGTATCAACCCGCAAGGCGTGCGGTCAAATGTAAAAGAGAAAGGTATCAACCCGCAAGGCGTGCGGTCAAATGTAAAAGAGAAAGGTATCAACCCGCAAGGCGTGCGGTCAAATGTAAAAGAGAAAGGTATCAACCCGCAAGGCGTGCGGTCAAATGTAAAAGAGAAAGGTATCAACCCGCAAGGCGTGCGGTCAAATGTAAAAGAGAATGGTATCAACCCGCAAGGCGTGCGGTCATATGTAAAAGAGAAAGGTATCAACCCGCAAGGCGTGCGGTCAAATGTAAAAGAGAAAGGTATCAACCCGCAAGGCGTGCGGTCAAATGTAAAAGAGAAAGGTATCAACCCGCAAGGCGTGCGGTCAAATGTAAAAGAGAAAGGTATCAACCCGCAAGGCGTGCGGTCAAATGTAAAAGAGAAAGGTATCAACCCGCAAGGCGTGCGGTCAAATGTAAAAGAGAAAGGTATCAACCCGCAAGGCGTGCGGTCAAATGTAAAAGAGAAAGGTATCAACCCGCAAGGCGTGCGGTCAAATGTAAAAGAGAAAGGTATCAACCCGCAAGGCGTGCGGTCAAATGTAAAAGAGAATGGTATCAACCCGCAAGGCGTGCGGTCAAATGTAAAAGAGAAAGGTATCAACCCGCAAGGCGTGCGGTCAAATGTAAAAGAGAAAGGTATCAACCCGCAAGGCGTGCGGTCAAATGTAAAAGAGAAAGGTATCAACCCGCAAGGCGTGCGGTCAAATGTAAAAGAGAAAGGTATCAACCCGCAAGGCGTGCGGTCAAATGTAAAAGAGAAAGGTATCAACCCGCAAGGCGTGCGGTCAAATGTAAAAGAGAAAGGTATCAACCCGCAAGGCGTGCGGTCAAATGTAAAAGAGAAAGGTATCAACCCGCAAGGCGTGCGGTCAAATGTAAAAGAGAAAGGTATCAACCCGCAAGGCGTGCGGTCAAATGTAAAAGAGAAAGGTATCAACCCGCAAGGCGTGCGGTCAAATGTAAAAGAGAAAGGTATCAACCCGCAAGGCGTGCGGTCAAATGTAAAAGAGAAAGGTATCAACCCGCAAGGCGTGCGGTCAAATGTAAAAGAGAAAGGTATCAACCCGCAAGGCGTGCGGTCAAATGTAAAAGAGAAAGGTATCAACCCGCAAGGCGTGCGGTCAAATGTAAAAGAGAAAGGTATCAACCCGCAAGGCGTGCGGTCAAATGTAAAAGAGAAAGGTATCAACCCGCAAGGCGTGCGGTCAAATGTAAAAGAGAAAGGTATCAACCCGCAAGGCGTGCGGTCAAATGTAAAAGAGAAAGGTATCAACCCGCAAGGCGTGCGGTCAAATGTAAAAGAGAAAGGTATCAACCCGCAAGGCGTGCGGTCAAATGTAAAAGAGAAAGGTATCAACCCGCAAGGCGTGCGGTCAAATGTAAAAGAGAATGGTATCAACCCGCAAGGCGTGCGGTCAAATGTAAAAGAGAAAGGTATCAACCCGCAAGGCGTGCGGTCAAATGTAAAAGAGAAAGGTATCAACCCGCAAGGCGTGCGGTCAAATGTAAAAGAGAAAGGTATCAACCCGCAAGGCGTGCGGTCAAATGTAAAAGAGAAAGGTATCAACCCGCAAGGCGTGCGGTCAAATGTAAAAGAGAAAGGTATCAACCCGCAAGGCGTGCGGTCAAATGTAAAAGAGAAAGGTATCAACCCGCAAGGCGTGCGGTCAAATGTAAAAGAGAAAGGTATCAACCCGCAAGGCGTGCGGTCAAATGTAAAAGAGAAAGGTATCAACCCGCAAGGCGTGCGGTCAAATGTAAAAGAGAAAGGTATCAACCCGCAAGGCGTGCGGTCAAATGTAAAAGAGAAAGGTATCAACCCGCAAGGCGTGCGGTCAAATGTAAAAGAGAATGGTATCAACCCGCAAGGCGTGCGGTCAAATGTAAAAGAGAAAGGTATCAACCCGCAAGGCGTGCGGTCAAATGTAAAAGAGAAAGGTATCAACCCGCAAGGCGTGCGGTCAAATGTAAAAGAGAAAGGTATCAACCCGCAAGGCGTGCGGTCAAATGTAAAAGAGAAAGGTATCAACCCGCAAGGCGTGCGGTCAAATGTAAAAGAGAAAGGTATCAACCCGCAAGGCGTGCGGTCAAATGTAAAAGAGAAAGGTATCAACCCGCAAGGCGTGCGGTCAAATGTAAAAGAGAAAGGTATCAACCCGCAAGGCGTGCGGTCAAATGTAAAAGAGAAAGGTATCAACCCGCAAGGCGTGCGGTCAAATGTAAAAGAGAAAGGTATCAACCCGCAAGGCGTGCGGTCAAATGTAAAAGAGAAAGGTATCAACCCGCAAGGCGTGCGGTCAAATGTAAAAGAGAAAGGTATCAACCCGCAAGGCGTGCGGTCAAATGTAAAAGAGAAAGGTATCAACCCGCAAGGCGTGCGGTCAAATGTAAAAGAGAAAGGTATCAACCCGCAAGGCGTGCGGTCAAATGTAAAAGAGAAAGGTATCAACCCGCAAGGCGTGCGGTCAAATGTAAAAGAGAAAGGTATCAACCCGCAAGGCGTGCGGTCAAATGTAAAAGAGAATGGTATCAACCCGCAAGGCGTGCGGTCAAATGTAAAAGAGAAAGGTATCAACCCGCAAGGCGTGCGGTCAAATGTAAAAGAGAAAGGTATCAACCCGCAAGGCGTGCGGTCAAATGTAAAAGAGAAAGGTATCAACCCGCAAGGCGTGCGGTCAAATGTAAAAGAGAAAGGTATCAACCCGCAAGGCGTGCGGTCAAATGTAAAAGAGAAAGGTATCAACCCGCAAGGCGTGCGGTCAAATGTAAAAGAGAAAGGTATCAACCCGCAAGGCGTGCGGTCAAATGTAAAAGAGAAAGGTATCAACCCGCAAGGCGTGCGGTCAAATGTAAAAGAGAAAGGTATCAACCCGCAAGGCGTGCGGTCAAATGTAAAAGAGAAAGGTATCAACCCGCAAGGCGTGCGGTCAAATGTAAAAGAGAAAGGTATCAACCCGCAAGGCGTGCGGTCAAATGTAAAAGAGAAAGGTATCAACCCGCAAGGCGTGCGGTCAAATGTAAAAGAGAAAGGTATCAACCCGCAAGGCGTGCGGTCAAATGTAAAAGAGAAAGGTATCAACCCGCAAGGCGTGCGGTCAAATGTAAAAGAGAAAGGTATCAACCCGCAAGGCGTGCGGTCAAATGTAAAAGAGAAAGGTATCAACCCGCAAGGCGTGCGGTCAAATGTAAAAGAGAAAGGTATCAACCCGCAAGGCGTGCGGTCAAATGTAAAAGAGAAAGGTATCAACCCGCAAGGCGTGCGGTCAAATGTAAAAGAGAAAGGTATCAACCCGCAAGGCGTGCGGTCAAATGTAAAAGAGAAAGGTATCAACCCGCAAGGCGTGCGGTCAAATGTAAAAGAGAATGGTATCAACCCGCAAGGCGTGCGGTCAAATGTAAAAGAGAAAGGTATCAACCCGCAAGGCGTGCGGTCAAATGTAAAAGAGAAAGGTATCAACCCGCAAGGCGTGCGGTCAAATGTAAAAGAGAAAGGTATCAACCCGCAAGGCGTGCGGTCAAATGTAAAAGAGAAAGGTATCAACCCGCAAGGCGTGCGGTCAAATGTAAAAGAGAAAGGTATCAACCCGCAAGGCGTGCGGTCAAATGTAAAAGAGAAAGGTATCAACCCGCAAGGCGTGCGGTCAAATGTAAAAGAGAAAGGTATCAACCCGCAAGGCGTGCGGTCAAATGTAAAAGAGAAAGGTATCAACCCGCAAGGCGTGCGGTCAAATGTAAAAGAGAAAGGTATCAACCCGCAAGGCGTGCGGTCAAATGTAAAAGAGAAAGGTATCAACCCGCAAGGCGTGCGGTCAAATGTAAAAGAGAATGGTATCAACCCGCAAGGCGTGCGGTCAAATGTAAAAGAGAAAGGTATCAACCCGCAAGGCGTGCGGTCAAATGTAAAAGAGAAAGGTATCAACCCGCAAGGCGTGCGGTCAAATGTAAAAGAGAAAGGTATCAACCCGCAAGGCGTGCGGTCAAATGTAAAAGAGAAAGGTATCAACCCGCAAGGCGTGCGGTCAAATGTAAAAGAGAAAGGTATCAACCCGCAAGGCGTGCGGTCAAATGTAAAAGAGAAAGGTATCAACCCGCAAGGCGTGCGGTCAAATGTAAAAGAGAAAGGTATCAACCCGCAAGGCGTGCGGTCAAATGTAAAAGAGAAAGGTATCAACCCGCAAGGCGTGCGGTCAAATGTAAAAGAGAAAGGTATCAACCCGCAAGGCGTGCGGTCAAATGTAAAAGAGAAAGGTATCAACCCGCAAGGCGTGCGGTCAAATGTAAAAGAGAAAGGTATCAACCCGCAAGGCGTGCGGTCAAATGTAAAAGAGAAAGGTATCAACCCGCAAGGCGTGCGGTCAAATGTAAAAGAGAAAGGTATCAACCCGCAAGGCGTGCGGTCAAATGTAAAAGAGAAAGGTATCAACCCGCAAGGCGTGCGGTCAAATGTAAAAGAGAAAGGTATCAACCCGCAAGGCGTGCGGTCAAATGTAAAAGAGAATGGTATCAACCCGCAAGGCGTGCGGTCAAATGTAAAAGAGAAAGGTATCAACCCGCAAGGCGTGCGGTCAAATGTAAAAGAGAAAGGTATCAACCCGCAAGGCGTGCGGTCAAATGTAAAAGAGAAAGGTATCAACCCGCAAGGCGTGCGGTCAAATGTAAAAGAGAAAGGTATCAACCCGCAAGGCGTGCGGTCAAATGTAAAAGAGAAAGGTATCAACCCGCAAGGCGTGCGGTCAAATGTAAAAGAGAAAGGTATCAACCCGCAAGGCGTGCGGTCAAATGTAAAAGAGAAAGGTATCAACCCGCAAGGCGTGCGGTCAAATGTAAAAGAGAAAGGTATCAACCCGCAAGGCGTGCGGTCAAATGATTTGCCGCTGATAAAATAGGCATAACAAACTTCTCATTAGACTATTGTCTTTCTAAATTAAATCAACCTCTTCACCCTCCTTATCATTCAGTTAGGCTTAATTTAAAAATGAATTGTGGGGTAAGGTGCACAATTATTGCCCATTCATCCATTTGTCATTCATTCATTCAGTGAGGCGAGAGAGAGGGACCCATTAGCGCCTGGCTGGGTACTATAAGGTCCTACAGTTAAGAATAGGTGGGGAAAAAACAAGTAAAAAGGCTCAATACTTTTTCTGTTTATGATTTCAAAATTCTGACAAATGAGCAGTGTAAAATACAAACATTAGGAAGTCAGGGAAGGAGCAGGACAAAGATTTGCTTTTGGGGCTGTTTTTTAAATTTATTTACAAAATCAAACGTTGGTGGATGTTGGCCTATGGTGGTTCTAGTGTTAACCGGTTCACATGCTTTTAAAATAACGGTTCTGTTCCGGAACAGTATTGATCAATTTTGTTTTTGGTTTGGGTTCTGTTCCTAAAATAATGTTGTTGTTTTGGGTTCTGTCCCCTGAACCGGTTCCAACCCTTGCTATATGTACCACGTTTTTTTTATTGAATGTATTTACATTTAGTTAAAATGCAGACTTTTATTTAAGTTTCTCCTCTCCCCATCTCACTGTTACCTTGGCTTGTCCCACAGCACCAACAACAGGTGGTCCAGGCCATGGAGCGCGCCAAGCAGGTGACTATGGGGGAGTTAAATGCGTCGATAGGGGTACGTGGACTCCCTCCTCTACCTCATACAGTGTTTAACTCATCCTCTCATACATCTTTATTTCGGTTATTTTGTTTGTGCTTTCTGTGGGTAGCCAATTCCCCCTCCTCCCAGCATGCCCACAGGTTCACACACACGCACACACAGACACAGACAAATTGGTCACTTAGTGCAGGTCTGACTGGAACAGGCTGAGATGAGTGTTAGGAAATGGAGAGGGAGAAGAGAGAGGGATGAAAGATGACACTGTTTGTGTGTGTCTGCACAATGCTACTGCTGTG